>NC_050462.1:1596250-2242083 GCF_903995425.1 Onychomys torridus
CACCACCACCACCTCCACCACACCACCACCACCACCACACCACCACCACCACCACCACCATATTACAGGACATAAGCACATTTTAATTGGCCAGTTTAAAAGGAATCATGTAATTGTAGTCACCAATTAAGTGGCTTAGGGAGGATTTCTGAGAGGAAATAAGGTCAAAGCTGAGATCTGAAGGGTACATGAATATCAAGCAAGACAAAAGGCATGGAGGAAGTGCTGGACCATGAGAGCAACTATGGAAAAATCCAGAGTGAGGGAGCAGTGACTCTGTGAAACTTGGAATCAGTTGTGATGGCCTGAGTGCAGGGTCAGCAGAGGTGAGCTGGAAGGAAGGCAGGACCCATCTGGGGGAACCTGGTAGGACTGGACTTTGTCCAGAGGCACCATGGGAAAATGGTCATGGTGGAGCCTGGCTGGGAGCAGGGCAGTGAGGGAGAATTGCAGGTGTGGTCCTAGGCAGATGGAGATGGGCAGATGTGGATAGAATCTTATCTATTTGAAATGGAAGGAAGACACAGACAGATGCACTTGGGGCTTGGAGAGAGAAGACTCTGCCCCCATCGGAGACCTGGGAAGAACTCACAGAGGAGTGGTAGCTGTTCCAAGGAGGGACGACACAGTAGTGTTACGCTCAAGAAGGCCACAGGCAGAGGGCACGGGGGAGGGGGCAACCTGAGACGCCCTTGAGAATGCCACTCTGAACAATCTAAAGTAGACAGAACTGGGATTCACCTCAGGAAATTTAGAGAGTGGAATTGGAGCTTCTTATGAAAGAGCTTCTGCTGAGTCAGTAGCCTGGAGGAATGTCAGAGGGCTCCACTGGACAAGCAAGGGTGTGTGTGTGTGTGTGTGTGTGTGTGTGTGTGTGTGTGTGTGTGTGTGTGTGAGAGAGAGAGAGAGAGAGAGAGAGAGAGAGAGAGAGAGAGAGAGAGAGACTAAGATGATTCTCCACCAGAATGACTTCTGTTGATTCTGTTAATGACTTCTGTATTTTTATTAAACAGAAGCATTTAATCATCAGATCTCTACTTTTCTGCATGTGAATGGATTCTGAGTTATTAGGCAGTCCACTGGCATCATCATCCCCTTGGCTTTCTCTCACTTTCTGTAACCTCTTGGGGTGGGGAAAGATGGATCTCATTCACAGCAGAGTCCACAGAAGCTTTTCCAAGAGGGTCAGAATGAGGCAAGCAGAGGAGAAGTCTTTGCTGGAGACAGGGTGGGGACAAGAAATCATTCATTCCTCAAACACAGTTAGAGCAATGAGAGGAAGCACCAGAAAGAGGTGGAAGTTGGTGTCAAAGGAAGATATGAGAGCCAGGGATGTTTGTGTTCCTGAAGAAGGAGGGTTGTTGTGCTTGGGTGAGTCCAGAGTGCCCAGGTCTCAGGTCTGCATCTTGTGAGCTGATGGACTGGTGAGTTTTAGTTTGCTTGTCTGTATAGGGGAACAGCCCAGCGCTGGCACTGTGCAGCCTGTGGAGGCAGTGTGTGCAGAGTGACTAATATAGGACCCAATCTCCTGAGTACCTGTGCCACCACGCCCTGTTGCTTAGTGATGGTGTGCCACTCTGTTCAGCAGGGAGCAGGTAGGGGCACCCAGCACTTCATGAGAAGGTGTAGCCATCACTTTTTCATTGTGTCTGGAACGGCCTAAAGGAGGGAAGGTGTTATGTTTGAACATTTGGGCCTTACGTTTAACTCTGTTTGGAGAGGGCTGTGGAACCTTTGGGAGATGGAGCCTCACTGGAGGAAGTGGGTCACTAAGGGAAACTTCTGGGATTTTATTGCCTGATCCCACTTATGGTTCACTCTCTTCCTGAGCACTGGAGCCACAGACTAGCTGCTTCCAGCTTCCGCCAGACCTTTCTCTCCATGATGTACTGCATCCCCTCAAACTAGAAACCAAATAAACCCTACCCTATTTACATTGTTTCTTGTCATGTGTTTTGGTCACAGAAAGGAGAGAAGTAACTATAAGATAAAATGTGTGGGGTGGAAATAGTATAAGAGCCAGAATGGCAAGGAAGCTTTCTGCGAGGCCACCTCTTCTAATACATGGACAGCACCTGAGCAGTGGTCATCAGAGGGAGTCACGAGTCCACCCTGCAAAGAGCTGCAGGCGATAATGACTGCTGAGAGGCAGGGTTAGCCTTTCCCAGGCATGAGCCCCCAATTGGTCACCCAATACAAACCATATACATACAAAACCCAAAACAAATCCAGCAGACTATATTGATATGTTTGTGCATATGTTTATATCTGTCTGTCTAGATATGTGTGCATATGTTTATATCTCTGTATGTCTAGATATGTGTGCATATGTTTATATCTGCCTGTCTGTCTAGATATGTGTGCATATGTTTATATCTATCTGTCTAGATATGTGTGCATATGTTTATATCTCTGTCTAGATGTGTGTGCATATATTTATATCTGCCTGTCTGTCTGTCTAGATATGTGTGCATATGTTTATATCTGCCTGTCTGTCTGTAATGACAAAGAAAGGAGGATATAAATTTGAAACTTGGGGAAGGGGCATGAGGGTTGGAAGGAATGGACATGGAGAAGAAGGTACCTAGCATTTCCAGTGACAGAATGGATCACATTTGCCTCTTAGATGGCTCCCGTTGAGGAGGCTGGACTGGGGGCAGGGCATCCTGTTGAGAGGATGTGTCTGTGGTTCAGGTGAGAGATGGCATGGCTGGAGAAGAGATGGAAGGGGCATTGAGATGCAGCTGGTTCACAGGGGAGAATCACTGAGACGGGGTTGGGGGACAATGAGGACTCCATGCTGTCTTGGGAAAATGAGCAGGTGACAAGGAGTCACAAAGACGATGAAGGTGCCATCCCCAATACACAAGTTATTCCAAGGGAGAAAGTCAAGCCACTGGCAAAGGAAGGACTCTTAGGTCAAATTGGTCAGTGAATTCCCAAGCTTGTGTCATGACCACACAAAGAATGACAAGGACTTGGATTGTAACTCATATTGACTCATGGAGGTAGAACAAATGACTCTGGGAAGCCTGTCTCCATGTCCTGGTGGCCTGTGGCTTGTCTGTAGAAAAGCCTGCGGTCCTGTTTTTCCAGCCAAAGGTTTGCCTGTTTGCTCTGTGGATGTTGTGTGGGATACCATGGACATAAACAGAACAGGGCTTCAGAACCCAGCTAGTCTCCTAAATCAAGTGATAATGAGGCTTAGCAACCAAACAAAACAGTGCTGATTTCTTTTATTATTGGAGATGATTTACAGGGAACAGAGAATGGTTTGCATTTTAAAGAGAGAGAAAACCCTATGCTGTAACATTCTGGTCAATTTGGAATGAGTCTTGTGAGATTATCCTCAACTTTGTTAATCAGGACTACTTCTAATAAAAAAATTCTTTTCTTTCTGTATAAACAGTTTAGGACAGCAGGGATCACAGAAGCTGTTTTTGTCCTAACCACAACCCAACCACCCTAGAGAATTCAGTTTAGTTCTCCACATAATCTGCTCATTCTTGCATCTTTACAAGCAAAAATTATAGCTAGAATTTAACGTGTGAGTCAAAGCAGTTTTGATGTCATGACGTAGTAAGAGGTTTGGGGACCATTCTTTATGGCTACACAAATACTATTGAATGTATTATATATACTTAGCCAGTTCCCTGCCATGGGGCATTCATGATGTTTCTAATTTTTCTCTTATTAAAAGACCCACACATTACTTTAGGATGCTTTCTTAGAAATAATAGATCAGAAAGTTTGAGTATTTTGTGGCTCCTGACATATTGTAAAACTGCTTCAGAGGAAAAAGAAAAAAAAAAAAACTGCTTTGGAGGAACAGTTGTACTAATAGGATCCCTGGCAATCTGAAGATGCTAGTTGTACTATAGATTTAAAAAAATTTATTACGCTTGTTTAGTGTGTATGCACATGAGCATACACTTGCTCATATATACATGTATACACATATATACATGTCTTAACACACATGTGGAAGCCAGAGGGCAATTTGCTCCTGCGTGGGTCTGGGGATGGGAGCTGAAGGTCATCAGGCTGATGGCAAGTGTGTTTATTTACTCATGGACCATCTTGCTGGTATTTCACTACAGTTTTGACAGCACCTTTTTCATAGTATCTGCTAATGTTAGAGGACTCAGTGGAGCATCACTGCTGTACCCAACTGCACAGGAGAAATTTCCCGGGGCTAGACCAAGAGAGGCCCTGCTTTTCCTGAGAAATAGTCTGTTCTGGTGAATGCTGGGACTTCTGGGTCACTGGTGTTATCTTGTTTGCTTGGGTGGTTAGGAAACTCAGAGCCCAAATCATGACCTTCTTGCAACCAGCACAATCTCTTGACTCAATATTAAGGTTTCATCCCTCTGTCTGTCCTGGCCTACCACTAGTGTTCACACTTAACCATTGTTAATATCTGCTTTGGATCCTTGCTCCATAGCTGGTCACATGATGAGCCACTGGAGGGCCCAGACACAGGCTGACACAAATGTGAGGCAGTTAGGCCATTAAACCTTCATGTAGGCTTAGACTGCGCACCAGGACAAGGGGTTTCAGGAGCAGTACCAGTGACACAGGCTCCGAGACAGCATTTTACACAGGACATGACATCCCAGGGCACATAGATGACTGACTACAGAAGTGGCCCCTTAGGTAGTTCAGAGAAGGATGGGATCATTTTAGTTATCACTGTTTCTTATGTGTGTTTATGTGCATGAGTGTGGAAGACAGAGATCCATGTCAAGGGACATCTGTATCACGCTCCACCCCATCTTTTGAGGTAGGGTCTTTACTGGGATCAAGTGCTCTCCAGTTAGGCTAGATTGGCTGGCTAGCAAGCACCCCCCCCAATCCTTCTATCTCCATGTCCCTAACACTGGGGTTATGGGCCCTTGAGTGCCACCATGCACAGCATTTTACATGAGCATTTCGGAGTCCTCATATGCATAGTAAGCACTTGACCCAGTAAGCCACGCCCACGAGCCCACAAAGTAATGTCTATAAAGTCTCATTTTCCTCCCCAAGTGGTTTTATGATGCTCCAAATGGATTCTCTGAGCATCATGTGAGCTGTCTCTTCTCTTCCCACCTTGAGATGAGGCAAGGCTGCCTGCCTATTCTCCACCTTCAAGGCACTCGGTTCCCTAATGTGCCAAAGTGGGTAATCCTCAGGCTACCACTTTAAGATCTGTGCCTCACCATCTCCTCACTTCTTTCTGTCCCACCAAACTGATGCTAGTTTAGGTGACATCACCACCAGTTGTCCCTTCAGTTACAGGCAGACTACACGGCTCCCTGAGTCCTTAGATATCACAGAAGGAAACCAAGGCACAGAAGATGGATTCTGTCAAGTCCCAATAGCTAACAGGTTCACAGTGCCTGCTTATTGCATGGATGAGTGAAGTCGGTGAAAGCCCTGGTGTGCATGAAAGCAAATGCTACTGGATGAAGAGTTTTCTCTCTGGGAAAGCCCTGAGGTTGCACCCCACCGGTGGGGGAGCAGGCTCGGCATCTCTCAGGAGGACAGAATGCAGCCTCATTTCTCTGACCATGAGCATCTGCTCAGGACTTAGACAGAAGGGCAGAGTGCCTGGGGTCTGAGTAAACATAAAAAGGAACTCCCCCAAGGAGGACAAGAGCTGTCAGGAGATTCGGAAACACACTTATTGAGTGTTTCCTAAGATTGGACTCTACCTCTATCTATCGCCCCTCCTCCCAATTTCACAAGGATTCTTTAAAGTAGAGGTTATTATTGTTTCTAGATAATTTTTTAAACAAAATTTTTTAATTTAAAGTTTTTTTTATGTTTAATTATGTTTATGCATGTGTGTCTGTGTGTGGGTCTGTGCACATGAGTGCAGGTGTCTGCAGAGACCAGAAGTGGGTGTTGGATTCCTTGGAGCTGGAGTTGCAGATGTGGGTGCTGGGAACCTTCTGCAAGAGCAGTACATACTCTGAACTGCTGAACTGTCTCTCCAGCCCCTCATTTCTATCTTTGTTTGTTTGTTTGTGAGGCTGGGTTTCCTCTTTGTAGCTTTGGAGCCTTTCCTTGAACTTGCTCTGTAGCCTAGGCTGGCTTCAAACTCAGATCCACCTGCCTCTATCTCCCGAGTGCTGGGATTAAAGGCATGCACCACCACTGCCTGGCCTCGTTTCTATCTTAGAAAATAGGGAAAGCAAATGGCTCACAAATGGCTGAGTTAAGATGTAATTTGGGTCCTCTAATTCCCAAAATTCGACCACACAAACTTTCCCTTATGTCTCCTCTATAAAAACATCATCAGCAAACACCAGGGAGGGAGGCCTGTTGGTGTGTTCCTACCCTGCATGATGTCCTCCTCTCCAAACTCTTTAGGAGTGTGGCTGTCCCAGGCCACCATAGTTACAATCCTCTCCTCTACAGAGAGGTGAAGGAAACCCTCTGGGCAGGAATGGAAGCCTTATCTTTTCAATCCACAGCAAGACCTAGCTTTCCTGTGTGCCAAGCCCTAAGCTACGCCTTTGCTCTCACACACCCTACATTCAAGTAGCAAAAGACCCACTTAGCACTCAGTGAGGAAGTGCCCTGGATGCTCTCAGGTGAGACCAAGTACAAAGACATGAAGTAGAATCAGGTGATGGCAAGAGCCTGCCTATGCAGGCTGGTCCCAGGAGGCCTCTGAGCAGAGGAATCTTGCTCAGAAGCCCAAATGTCATCTTCAGAGATGGAAGCCTGTAAAATGTGGGTGACCTTGCATTCTTGTAGAGGAATGTGGGGAGGAAAGGGGCCAGCTTGTACGGATGAAAGAGGGATGCTACAAAGGGCCTAGTTGCAGAGCTGACGGTGGATTTGGTTCCAGGTATGACGACGGACACAAGAGGGATTGGAATATTTTAGAGCAGCCTTGGCTCTCCCTGTAACTACAGGGGAATAAAGCACCACAGCCCAGTGATGTCCCCTCAGGATCTGAGCCCCACAACCATCAAAATGCTGTCCACCTGCCACCACCACACACAGTCTTCTCTAGGGTGTCCAAGACTCCTAGCAAGTCAGTGCACCAGGGCCTGTCTACTTCCTTCAGTCACAGCACCCCCTCCACCCTTTTCCTGTGGGTAGCTGGCTCTTGTGTTGCTATACAGACAGGGCCTGTTTCCTTCTCTGTCTCCCCAACAACTCCCACCCCCCTACCCTCCCACCCCCCACCCCCACTCCTACACATTTCCTGATGGGTAACTGGCTCTTGCATTGTCTTACAGATCATAAGGCAGCAGTTCCCTCAGCTAACCACCAGAAGACTTGGGACCCGAGGACAGTCAAAGTAAGCACCAAGCAGCCGCTGCCTTCACAGTACTCGCCTCTGGGCCTTGAGGCCAGACCCTAGACTGTTCCCTGGAGCTTGATCTGCAGGCCTTGGGGAAGATCTGAGCCTAAGGGGGGACATGGAGGAGCTTCATGACAGCTGGGCTTGCTCTCTCAGGACCCTTCAGAGAGAGGGGCTGGCCATCCGAAGGCCTATGACCTTTAGCCCAGTTGCTGGTTGTCATGTGACCGTGTGCCACTCCATCCTCAACTGTTCTTGTAAAGCAGTCTATGCATATTTTCCAGGAGTGCCAGGACTTAGACCATCTCCAGATTGCTTGGACTGTTCAGTTGACTAACCTCTGCTCTGATAGTATACAGTAGGCCAAGACACAAACCGTCTCCAACAACATGGGGGAGAGGCAGGAGGTTCCTCCCCGACCTTAGCGTTTTCAACCAGCCTGCTAACATTTGCTTCACTTTCTTGTCTGAGACAGGTTCCTCCTCTGTAAACTTGAGTTACCTGGGCCTCTCAAATACTAAGATTATAGGTCTCATCCTGCCTGGCTTGCAGGGACATTCTGATGTGTAAGACAGACCTGAAAAGACTTCAGGTCACAGGAGAAAATAGGAAGGGGATGGGTTTGGCGAGGTCTCCTGGAGGTACTGACTCTTAAGACCAGAGGAAGTGAGGACCACAAGGACACCTGTCTCCCAGGTGTGCACCAGAAAGGGGGCCCAGCCTGTCCTACTCCATCGAAGATACACAGGATTTACCTCTAAAGATATTTTGGAAGCCTTCAAGGGACAGGCAGTGTCCCTTGGAACAGGGAGGTGGCCACAGAAGTTTGGCCAGCCCCAGTTCAACAGCTCCCTTTACTGGAAGACTTCTAAGAACCTTTATTATGCTAATGTGCAGCGCAGCTCCACTAGAGGGCGCCTTCTTCTACTGCAGCATTCTAGACCTTTGGGCACCCTGAGCAAGGCAGCACAGTGAGCTAGCAAACGTCAAAACCTATAAAAAGAAAAACCTTAAATCATCATATAGGACTTAGAAGTCTTGTCTTGGGGAGGCTATAAAGCACAACGTCCACATTGTTATCCTGAGAAGCAGAGGCCCCATGACTCCGGCTGGCCTCTGAGCTATACACCCTGGGTTTCATTTAGTTTGCTTTATATGATGACATGAGGGTTTAGATAGCCCAGGCTGGCTTCAAACTGGACACAGGGCAGAAGAAGGCCTTGAACTCCTGATCCTTCTACCACTGTGATCACAGGCCTGGGCCACCAGCCCTGGCTGGGGCCGGACGTTCTTATCATCCAATGAAGAGTCTGGCTTTGGGAATGGGAGGGGAAGAAAATATATCATCAAATTTGGGAAAACCCTTTTTTTGGTAAAGTCTGAAAATGAGTATGGGGGTGTGTATTTTTCTGCGTCTATGTGTCTGCCTGTTTGTGTCTCTGTGCACATGTCTGTCTGCCTATGTCTTTGTGCATATGTGTCTGTGTGTCTGTCTGTGTCCATGTCCGTGTCCATGTCCGTGTGTGTGTGTGTGTGTGTGTGTGTGTGTGTGTGTGTATGTGTCAGTCAGAAGCTCTTAAAAAATCCAAAGGACTGTCCAGAAAAATTTTGAATAAATAAAGGACATCTTAAGATAATTTCTCAATGATTTATTTCCCAGGGTCACTATATTGGAGAACAAACTTCCCACCTTTGTTTATAAAGAAAAAATCTGATATTTTGTTTAAATATAAGGTTGCAACTTCAGGAAGGAGAGGAGGCAAAAATTAGATTCTTAATTATTGGCTGGTAATCACGAACTCGATAATTCAAAATCTTGGTTGGGCCAGATTTGAACCACACATCAGCTCTGCTCATCATCCCAGATCTTTGGGGGCTGAGGCAGGAGGCAAGAGTTTGAGGCCACATGAACTTAAAGGCCAGCCACCTGAGTTACACAGCAAGACATTTTCAAGGTGGGGTGGAAGGGTTAATTAAGCAGATGCTGAATGGGTGGAAATGTATGGAAACTTTGGTCTAGCCTCTGGCCTTTGGAGAACCACCGGCTCCTACATAACTTTTGATGTCTCCGGAGAGTAGGAATAGTAGAGTTGATAAATGTGGAAACCTCAGAGCAGAAACAGAACATGCATGACTCCCACCTGCATGCACTAGGAGAACCATCCTTTCTGAGAGAACCTGTTTTCCTCTGTCCTTCTCTTTTTCTTTAACCTACATGTTAACACCTGTTTTTGAAGTTCTGCACACTCAGAGCCATATTCTACCATTTCCACAAGGATTCTTCCATGTTGCTCACATCCTCAGCCAATCTAAAGGTATCAAGATGCTTCAAGCTGCAAATGTCCCCCATTGCAGCGTGGCTTCCCCCAAATCCCTCTGCAAAGCCACTTTGAGAGATCAAACATGTCTGGTGAGGAGAACACTCCAAGAGGGGACCAGACCAGAACAGTAGCTTTACTGTAAGTAGAGATCTTAGCAACATGCATGGATTAATCAAGAAGTAAGCTGTTCTATCTTACAATGATGTAAATATTCCATAATGTCATATTAAGATAGGACTGTCTTGACTTTAAGCAGTTATAAGGAAAGGAACATTTGAAAGCTAAGGTGGTGTATTATAACTGTCTTCCCTCCAGAAGGCACCTGTGGAGCCACTGGTACCAGCCCCTCCCCCACAGAGTGCCCGCAGAGGGAAAGGCAGTTATATGACAGTTGGGAAGTAGAAGGTCCAGACGGTAGATATTAACTCAACACAAAGAACTTTCTGGTATAACTACATCGGCTGAAAATGAACTGGGCTGCCTTCGGAGGGCCTGAGTTCTTCATCCCAGGAGGCATGCAGATGGAGGCGAGCTGCCCACTGGGCAGAAATTTCACAGAATGGTACCAGCAGGAAGGGGGCTGTGAAAGGGAAGGTTCCATGCACCCATCTCTCCCTCCCGGTGAACACCTTTCCCAAGACTCAAAATGCTTCCTTGGACCTTTCCCCACGTTTCTGTGGCTAGAGAAAAGTAGCTGATGCGTTGTCCAGTGTGTCCGAAGTTAAGGCCCATGGTTACTGTAGCTTTGCTATTTCACTGTGAAACTCCACCCCAGGCCCACTCAATCGGAATCTTGGGGGTTAGGATGCTGCCATGTGCTCTGTGAGTGATTCTTAGTGTGAATAAAGCTTAGGAATCACTGACCTAGAGCGGCAAAGTCTGTTAGTGGTTCAAATCCCCCCCTCTGCTGCCTACTCACTTGGTTGGTCTTGGGTGCATCACTTAAATTCTCTAGACCTTAGTTTCCTTGTTGTAAAATGTGAAGTGTGAGTGGTTTTTCTAGCCTCATGGGGATTTTGTGAAACAAGCTAATGTGTGTCAAGCCCTGCTTGCCATGGACCTCAAGCTGGTGAACCTCACAGTTGCCTCTACTGTTCATTTCACAGCTGGATCAGGGGCCTCATTCTCAGGTGTTCTGAATCAGTGGGTTCTGGGAGGGGGTCTAGGAATCTGCATGTTTATTAAACTCCAAAAGTAATTCTGATACACATCCTGTTTACTGTTAGTAACTGCACAGTAGCTGTGTAGGCAAACGGAGTGGCCGGCAACCTGTTCTTACCTGAAATTGCTCTACGCCCTTGAGCAAATTGCTTGCCTTTTCTTTTTCCCATTTTCTCATCTTTATGATGATCGAATCAATCCTCATTTCAGAAAGTTATTTTCAAATTAATGTGAATAAAGTACTTTGCAAAGTGTCCAGAGCCTAAGTAGATTGTTAGCTAAAGTACCAAAGAAAGAAAGAAAGAAAGAAAGAAAGAAAGGGAAGAAAGAAAGAAAACAAAACAAAAAACCCAAAACACAAACCCCACCACCTCCACCAACAACAAATGCAACTTCCTTCAGCCCCTCCTCAGTTGTAACTGAAAGATATCTGTGATTATGCCCATTGTGAGTTAAGAAGAATTTCTGGTCTCTGGCACTCACAGTCAAGTGAATGTATCTTCTCAAAATTACAGCTTATGCTGGGTGAGAGGCATGTGAGAGGCAGTCTCTGAGGTGGGTGTCTGAGAGTTTGAGGCCAGCCTGGTCTAAATAGCAAGTTCCAGGCCAGTCGGGAATACACAGTCAAACCTAGTTTCAAAATGAATAATAATAAAATAAAAATTGAAAAATCAGAGGTCTCCAATACTAGCCTTTGCTGAAGATAGTCATGGCCAGGTAAATTTTAATTGATGATATATGAACACATCCCCACAGAGGGGGCTACTCAAGTGTTAGGTACCCTTGGGAAGGTATTTGATAGATATTAGAGATCAGGTATAAATGGAAAATTTCTCATCCCTTTTTTGCTTTGCAAAGTATTTGACTTAACATTTTCTGTAGGAGGCAATTTGAGTTATTTTTACCTGCCTGACTGATGACTAGCAACACGGAACTTAGGCTTAATTGTAGATTTCAGGGTGTCAGACCTTATAGGAGAGTTAACGCTTTTAGCCCCGGGTTGGATGTGTCCAGCCGTGCTTGGTTTTGGACAACATTCTCCAAACCAGGAAACCCCCAGCTAATAATGATCCATGTGTGCTCTTATCTATCTATTTCGGCGGCCCAGGTACCATTACTATGGGATAGCAGTGAAGGAAAGCTCCCAGTATTATGATGTGATGTATTCAAAGAAAGGAGCTGCCTGGGTGAGCGAGACGGGCAAGAGAGAAGTGACCAAACAGACAGTGGCCTATTCTCCCCGGTCCAAGCTGGGGACATTGTTGCCAGACTTTCCAAATGTCAAAGACTTAAATCTGCCAGCCAGTCTTCCTGAGGAAAAGGTAACCTCATCTGAAGTGATTGCTGGGGATGATTGCCCTCCCTCCCTCCCTCCCTCCCTCCCTCCCTTCCTCCCTCCCTTCTCATCTCCCTCCCACCCTCCCTTCTCATCTCCCTCCCTCCCTCCCTCCCTCCCTTCTCATCTCCCTCCCTCCCTCCCTTCTCATCTCCCTTCCTCCCTCCCTTCTCATCTCCCTCCCTCCGTCCCTCCCTTCCTCATAGATTTCAAAGAATTCCCAAATGTCTATGGTGATTTTTGCAGAGGCACTTACACAAATGATGCACTGGGTTCTATTTTTTCAATGTCTTAGCCATAAGGAGAATTTAGTCCCCTCAGCCCTCCTGTACCATGTGCTAAGTACTCTGCAGTGCTTTGGACACATAAGTGTGAAGACTTTGTTATTTTAATCTTCTGGGATTCCAGAGTCTCAGGGTAGAAAGTGAAGGCAGAGCACAGTGCTTTTGAACTGTGGGGTGGTGTCTGGGTGCCATGTGAGCACAGAGCACCCAAGGCACAGAGCACAGATCACTTAAGGGCTATCATTCCCCTTCAGGCCTTTCCGATGCATGGCTATTAGGTGAAGTCTATCCGTCCAGTGGAATATTGCCGGGGCAACCACACTGTATACTGTCTTCCTCTGTCATTGATGCTTCACTCACCCCACAGGTGTCGACCTTTATCATGATGTACAGAACGCACTGTCAGAGAATACTGGACACCGTCATAAGGGCCAACTTTGATGAGGTAGGTCAACAGCATTATGCTATAGACACTCTGTTAAAATATTGGACTTCACACCCATTCTTACTTTAAGAGCTCCTGACAAGCCTGGTGTCTAGCAGCCCTTGGCCACTGGTCCACTTACCCTTCACAGTGATGCTACCAGCCAGGCTCTCATTCCTGTTGTACAGAGGTCACATGCACATCAGGTGGGGTTGGATTTTCCTTAATTTGTCTAGAGAATGACATTAGGAAGACCATCTTGCCAGCATATCAGCACACCTACACATATGGATTCTGAGAAGCTAAATGATATTTTGATTTCAACCTTTTCCTGAGATCATCTGCCTTATTGCCTTTGGGGTGATTGCTTCCCCACCTAAGGCCTGATCTCCATTCCCCCCAATTTTCATCAGTAGGGCCATCTTTCAATGCAAGAAGTCTACTTTATTTCTGCTTTAGAATATTGTATTCAAGAAAAGAACAAAAAGGGAAAAACAAAAGAGAACTGAGGCATCTGTTTGACTAGAGGGATACTAAAATCCTCGTGCGACAAAACCACCTACCTCATCTCCCCTGACCAGAGGCCTTGATTTTTAAAGATGGCGCCTTTTGGTCAGAATCATCATCAGCAGCAGCAGTACCTGGGGGTTGGATATGGACGTTTAATCAGAGGGCGGAGAAGTGGGCTCTCAATGAACTACAAACCTTGTTGACTGGTGAGAAATATCCCAGAGGTTCCTTCTGTATGTGTCTTTCCCGTTGCCTGGTTCTGTAGACACAGCACCAGAAAAAATGGCAGTTCATTGGTAAAGACAGACCCTTCTGCCTTCTCTCAGCTTTTGTACCCACATCTCTAAAACGTCCTCTAAATTCTCCCAAATCACTGAAGTGGCCATTTCAGTGGATTGTTTTTTTAATGAAACCAGCAAAGAATGTGTTACAAATAGTTGAGATGGCCCTGGCTGCTACAACAAATAAGCCCAAGAGCTTCCTGGAAGCTTTTTTCTTAGTCATGTCACAGTCTAATATGATGCTCTTTAGTTGAGAGCTTGGTGGCTAGGGATGATTTAGGGACCCAGGCTTATTCTAGGTTGTGGCCTAGAGTCTCAGAGTCCTGTTGTTCAGCCTATGGGCTGGTTGAAAGGGCTACAGGGAAGTCATGCCCCATTCTTAACCTTGTTATCTTAGGACTAAGACACATCACCATTGTGTGCTTGACAAGAGTGGGCTCCTTCTTAATGCAACAGGTTTGAGGAGTATGTGTGAGCCCTCATAGTTGCTGTGAAAGTCTCCCTATCACATGCAACTTTAATTCAAAACTTATTCCCATCATTTCATTTCCCTTCTGTTCAGCTATTTCCTACACTTCATGGTTATCAAATGTTGCTGTATGTTGTCTACTCACTTTAGAGAGTTATGCAATACACAGACTTACAGGAGAGAAGTAAAGGCTTGCAAACCAGAGAGTAGACTATGGAACATACAGGGGTTTGGGAACTTCCTGGGGGCAAAGTACTCTAGGAGAAAAACACATTCAAGGCTTTGCCCTACATTGCAAGTATCAGTTTCTCAGCCAAGAAAATAAAACAGCACCCCTGCCCATATGATTCACAGGATTAGTAGAAGGCAGAGATGCAGTTATAAACTGGGAGTGGTCTCACAGATGCTGGCTATTATTAGCTATCCAGGCATCCAGAGAACAAGAGACTTGTCCAAGGTCACACTGCTGGTGTAAACCAAAGCTTTTGCTACCTGACACTTTTAGTCTGGTGTCCTTTCTGCTCTCCTGGCTGCCTTTAAGGTGCCTGAGCAAGACATGGTTCAGTCCTCCTAGCCACCACAGAAGCCACAACAGAAAGAAGCAGGGATCCACCTAGCCACCACAGAAAGAAGCAGGGATCCACCTAGCCACCACAGAAAGAAGCAGGGATCCACCTAGCCACCACAGAAAGAAGCAGGGATCCACCTAGCCACCACAGAAAGAAGCAGGGATCCACCCAGCCATAACAGAATGAAGGGCAGTATTTTACTTTTGATGGCATGGCTTTCTCCTCCAGCTAAGGAAAGTCTTCAGTAACTGGACTGTTTTCCCCAGCATTATGACATAACCTCCACAGGAAGAGACCTTGTCCATCTTGTTCCCCGTTCATCCTAGCTGGCTGTACTCTCAGACTCTTGGTACATACTGGTTGGGTGCGTAAGTGGGTGTTTGGATTGATAGGTGGGGGATGGTTGGAGAGATGGGTGCAGCTTATGTAGAACATTGTCAAGCAAATATAAGACCCCAAAATTCACATGGAGGGAACTCCTCACCAGACTGTATATCACAATAAGCCAGGGGGTCCCAAAGTCCCATGTTTGAGTCCCTAAGCCATCATTTATTAGCCTGTGACCTTGACCAAAAGTGTTTTCTGCCTCTGAGCTTTACTTTCTATTGTTGCAAAAAAAAAAAAAAAAAAAAAAAAAAAAAAGGCAATTATAATGTTTTCATAGCAAAACTGGGGTATATACTAAAGAGTGTGTGTAAAGTGTCCAACTTTGTACGAGAATATAATAGATGATAGACATTTTGGTAACTATTTCTTTACTAAGCACTTTCCAATGCCATGCCAATTAAGCACTCAGCTGAAAGCCATTAGATGTCTTTCTACATGTTGCCCATGTGTTTGCTATAAACTAAACATGGACGTGGAAAAGAGATTAAAAAATAATCTTGCTTAGGTGTTCTTTTAAAAGTCTGGGGACTGGAGAGTTGGCTTAGTGGTTAAGAGCACTTGTTGTTGCAAAGGACCTGAGTTCAATTCCCAGTACTCCCATGGAAGTTCACCACATCTTTGGGCACCAGACAAGCATGTGATACACAGATGTACATGCAGGCAAAACACTTATACATATAAAATAATAAAGTAAATTGAATAATTTTTTTAAAATCTGGTGCTTCCCTGGCAGAAGGGATGAAAGCATAGGAGACTTCATCCATTTGCCTGATTCTTTCACTGAAATTGCTAACAAGGACTATGAACATTTCCCAGAATTCCTCCTTTTGTCTAGTACTAAGTTTTCATTTATCCAATGCTACACGATGCCAGGCATTTTACATAAGTTATCTTATTTTATCCTAATAATAGGTAGAAGTCATTATTCTGTCCACCTTCAAAGGGCTGCTGGCTCTCACATGCTCAGTTCTGAGCGTCACACTCGATTGACCTGATTTTACATGGCTAAACCAGAGTTCTTAATTCCCTGCCCTGTTTCCCCCAAGTTTAACATTGCTGGGACCCTCTGCTCAACCAATCAAGCCACGAACCTCAGCTCTTTCCGTTCCTGCCCTTTCTATCCAGTCTAGAGGGAGGTCAGGGCAGCTGTCTGTCCTGAGCAGAAACACTGTCTTTGTCCCATTTCACAGCTGGCCTCCAGGTCTCAACACTTAAATCCCCCTCGTTCTCTCTCCTTCCTCTTCCTTCTCAGAAAAGTGGGGACCATTGAACATTCAGTGATATAAACAGAGAAGGAAGGAGCTTAACAGTGGAGAGCACACTTGATACAATAACTGCCCAGAACTTGGTGACTGAGAAGGGTTCCTTGTGTGGCTTCTAACAGACAGATGTCCGCTAAAGTCTCTCAATGGACTTGTTTTATCCTACACAGTTGCTGATCTTTTCCATACTTTTCACTCGAAGCTGGCAGCTTATAGAAAATGGGGGTAGGGCTGAATGCAAGCCGAGCCAAGGACAGCAGATAGATTCAGACTCTACCGGCCCTTAGGAGTGAAGTAAGCAGGGCTTCTAACAGTGGAAAGGTAAGGTCTAGTGCCTGGCTAGAGGTCAATGTCCAGCAGTAGGCTGGGATCTGGGACCTGATCCTGGCAGGGGTCTGCAGGGTGGTACAGACTGTCAAGTAGAGACAGAAAGCTGTGGAGTAGCAGTAGCAGAGAAAGACGTGGGCCCAGGGAATAAGCCAGAACCCAGCTACCATGGAATAAACAAACTGAGCCCAAGACTCATGATGGAAGGACCCATGCTCTGCCTCCTCCTTTGGATTGCTGCCTGGCTGCGGGCGGCGAACTTGGTAACTCTGCCAGTGGGAGTAAAAAGGCTGGGCTCTAGCAGCAGCAACGTCATGTGAGAGGACTCTACAATGCCTCTGGCACACAGAGGGGCATTAGTGAAAATAGAAATAAGAAGAAGAAAAGTTCTAGCCCCAAAGCACCAAGGCCAGGTTATGGCTCCCACACTGAGTAAGTACTGGTTTATGGGAATCAGCAGCCTGGAAAATGTTCCATGTGGAGCTGAGGTGCCTATCTCGGGGAGTGAGAGAACTCAAGTCAGCCCTGTAGAAATCCGGGGCTGGATGCTCCCAGCTTCCTGATGGGCTTCTCAAATTCGGGGCTACCTTTTTCTGTTTCCCTTCCCTTGTCTCATTCCTCCACCTTCTCCCTCAAACCACACTCTAAAAGTTGTGGATGTGGGATCCCCAAGGACTCTCTGCTTGGATCATCCCCTCAGCCATTTGCTTATCCACAAGAAGCCTGGAGTTCCTGCTGTCACCACGCTAACAAGGATTCCATGAGCGCCCAGCAAGCACTGCTCAGGGGCCTGGTGACTAAGCTGCCCTTCTGTCTTACTGCTGTGTGTCACCACCCGTTATTCCAGAATGACACCAGGCACTTGAGACACTGGCAGCTGGGGACATGAAAAGTCCTTGCGCCTTGTCCAGGTTTGGGCACACATATTTGATTTAGGAGAATTTTGCAGGTAGCGAACGTTTCTTGCACTCTCAACCTGTAACTACTATATCCTTCCCCTTCCTTCCCAGAACACCCGGGAGCCACCAGGGGGCTCAAAGAACAATGGGTGCTAGTGTTCTGACCTTTTATTAAAACAAACAAAAGCAAAAACAAAACAACAGCGTCCAATCCTCCCTTCTGAACTGGCTCTTGGAGTTCAGCTTACAGTGAGGGAGTCCAACACCAGGCTGCAGGGCAGACAGGTGTCCAACAGTGGGCATGTGCAAGTGCGGGTAGTGGGCAGAAGTCCCCACAGCACCCCGAGCTGGGGCAGCTCCCACTGCCACAGAAGTAGACTCAGGTGCCGCAGCCTGTGCTCTGGAGGTAGGGTTGCAAGGCTCTGTCTGATGGCTCCTCTCTCTGTGGGTTGATGCAGGTTCAAAGTTTCCTTCTGCACTTTTGGCAAGGAATGCCACCCCACATGCTGCCCGTGCTAGGCTCCTCCACGGTGGTGAACATTGTGGGCGTGTGTGACTCCATCCTCTACAAGGCCATCTCGGGAGTGCTGATGCCCACAGTGTTACAGGCATTGCCTGACAGGTGAGTTTGCTGGGTCTCTGCCTCTCTTGGGGAGGAGTCCAGCCACTGGCTAGTACTATTTTTTTTTTACTATTATTATAAACAGGGCCTTGTAAGATCATTAATAATAGACTTTTAAAAATTAAAGGTTGTAGTTTTGAATGTAAATCAATGTTTCTACTTTGAAAATGGTTCGAACTTCCAAAGGCAGAGAATGGTACAGAGTGAAAGTCAACACAGCTGCTTCCATGGACATCACCTTCATGTGTGTTCACATGGCATTAGTGCACAGAACATGTGACTTTCCTTTCTCACTGAAACAGCATCACTGTACAGACTATTTTGTGCCTTGCTTTCACACAAAACCGCTTGACCCTGCACTGATGTGGAGTGGCTTCTCTACCTTCTCCACCATGCTCTATGCTGCCCTTTTCCAGGATACTGGCCTTGAACTTCCTTAATGGGATGACAGGAGGACAGCGAAGGCAGGGAAGCTGCTCTGCTCCCTC
Organism: Onychomys torridus; assembly: GCF_903995425.1. NCBI lineage: Eukaryota > Metazoa > Chordata > Mammalia > Rodentia > Cricetidae > Onychomys > Onychomys torridus. The sequence goes on from NC_050462.1 coordinate 1,614,894, forward strand.
TGTGTGAGCTTGCCTCTGGCCAGCTGTGTCCTCCACAGGACTCTGCCTCCTTGTCCTTCCAGGCTTCCTGTGGGCCCAAGAGCAGGCAGCATCTTACCCCAGTTTGCAATGGTCTCCCTATGGATTTTTCTCTGCTTGCCCAATCCTTTCTCAATTGTCCCTAATAAGCCCTCCCACTTCCTTTAGAATATGTTTCTGGTTGGTGCCATGTCAGGGGGCATTCCCTGCAGGTTCATAGTTTTCTGTAGCAGCATGGGCTTCTGCCATATTGAATTTTATTGATTCTCTTGGGATTTTGAGTCCTATCCAACTACAAGGGATGCTGTGAGGGGTGACGTGGTAGAGCATAGTAGTTTCCTGTGAATTCTGTAATAAATGTTCACAAAATAGGTGTCTTAGAATGAGAACGTTTTATTCTGCCCTTTGGGTTCTTCTGTGCCTGGCCACACCCTCTGAGTTTCCAGATGTGCCAAGTCAAAGGACTGGCAGGCTGGGTCTTTCCAGAGGCCTCTTTGCTGGTTCTTGATGGCTTTTGGCAGTCCCCTATGTCCCTTGGCTAGCAGCTACAGTCTCTGGCCCCATCTCCTCATTGTCTTCTGCCCTGTATCTTTGTCTCTCACTAGGATACCTGCCTCTGGAGTTAGGGCCCACTTGGCTAATCCAGGCTGATCTCAACGGGAGAGCCATAATCACACCTGCAAAGACCCTCATTCCTGATAAGGCCACTTACGACATGGAATATACATATAGGATACATTCCTAGAAGGTTACTGGTTTAGTTAGTTATTCAGCTAGTCAGTCAATTATGGAACAGGTAGACCTCAAACTCACTGTGTAGCTGACCACCTCCTGAGTACTGTGATTATAGATGTGTGCCACCATGCCCAGTTTTATATGATGCTATGTCGAACACCAGGGCCTCAAATACATGCTACACATGTTCTTCTAACACTGTTTTAGCTGTGTTCTGTAGAGTTTTATACGAACTATTTTACTATTATTATTTCACACCTATTTTATGTCTTCCCTTTGCAGTCCACTGCCATAAGAATTTAGAAAGAACATTTAAAACTTCCAGAGTGTTGCGAGGCACTCTTGCTATTCACCTTGACTGGTGTTAGTTTGTGGTTAGAATTGTTGCCTGCAGCACTTCCTCTCAAGAGCCTTCTGCAGCTGCTTCTGTTGTCTGACATACGGCAGTCTGAGGATGCTGTATTGACACCTGGGAGAAACTCTGTTTTCAAGGCACAGGCTCTTCTGTACTTTTATAGGGGTGTGTGTGTGTGCGTGTGTGTGTGTGTGTGTGTGTGTGTGTGTGTGTGTGTGTGTGTGTTACTGGAGACTGAAGCCAGCAGAAATGCTAAGCAGGTATTCCATCCCTGGGTTACCTGCTTCCCCCCAGGTTGGCCTCAGGTTCCTGGTCTCACTTCAGCCTCTTGGGTAGCATCAACTCCAGAAAGACACCACCAGACTTGGTTTTCAAACTTTACTTTTGTATATGATGTGACGTTCAGGGATCAAGTTTATGTTTTTGTATTCACAGATGAAGGCCAAATATTCCAGCACCATTTGTTTATAAGGCTGAACAGTTTCTGATGAGTTGTTTTGTAGCAAATTGGCCATATATGTGTAGACACAGCTGTGGACTCTCAGTGACATTCCATTCCTTGATGCGCCCTGCCTCCACCAACACTGCAATGTCATGGTTATAACTGCTTTTAGAGCCATCTCCAAACAAGTGATAGACCAGACTTGTTATTTTTTTCTCAAAATTGTTCCTTTGCTGTGGCATATTGATAGATTGTTCTGAGTTCATCAATAAAATTAGAAATAATAAATATCTTACTAATATTTATTTTTCTCATCCATGAACATGGTTTGTATTTATTTATGTGGCTCCTCTTATAGTACTTCTGCAGTTTCCAATCATTCATTACTTCTTTTCAAAAACATGACTGTAGTTTTGTGTGTGAATCATTTGTCATGAGAAGTTATTGAAGTCATTTATTCTAGTAGTTTTTGTGGCAGGTTCTTTGAGGGTCCTTGTGGATATAAATATATTATCTAGGCTTAGAGACCATTTTGTTTCCTGATTTCCAATCTCTATACTCCTTTCATCCACAACATTATCACACTATCTAGGACCTATGGGTGACAATGGACATCTTCACACTTTTCTAGGTCTTAGAGAGAGAGTATGTAGTGTTTACAATAAGATGTAGAAAGTTTCACCAGATCAAGAGAGTTCCTTTCCCCTGCTAGTTTGCTGAGAGTTTTTATCATGAAAGTATTTTGAATTTCATTAACATTTTGGTTTGTTTCAATATCATATTATTTGTTTTTCCCTCCTTAGTCTGCAAATGTGGTGGGTTTCTTATTGCTTTATTTTCAAATACCTTAGCAGACTCTCATCTTATAAACACTACATACTTTCCCTATCAGACCTAGGAAAAGTGTGAAGATGTCCATTGTCACCCAGGTCCTAGCCAGTATGATATACTTCACCACAATTTTAAAACACATTGCTAATTGCTGTTTTGTTGTGGATTCCATATTCCAATTTATAAATGTTAATGGTCTTTAAGGCTTTTTCTCTTATAATATCTTTCTCTGATTTTGGTGTCAGGGCAACATTTGTTCTCATAAAATGAGGTGGGAAATGTTTTCTCTCTTCTTCTACTCTGAATTTCATCCAAAAATCTGAACTTATGAGCGTAAAGTTTTCCATGTTCCGTTACTTCATCTTGGCATCTGTAGGATCTGTGGTGATGTCCCCTCTCTCCTTCCCTGTGTGAGAGACTGGGATCTCCTTTCATTTTTCTCGGCTGGTGTGCCTAGAGAGTTGCTGGTGAGTCGCATGTGGATTTCTCTCTTCTAGAGCAGTTGTTGCTTTCTCTGCCTTGTCACACTTCTATTTCCAATTTGATGGATTTTTTAAAAAGTTGATTGGGAGCTTCTTAGTCTTTCTCTTCTTACTCTTTGTATAAAAACAAGTCACTGGTTAAAAATCTATTTAGTCAGGTATAAGTAGTTCAAGCACTTGGGAAACTGAGGATTACCATGACTTTGAGACCAGCCTGGGCTATGCAGGGAGTTCTAGGCCAGCCTGGGCTATGCAGAGAGTTCTAGACCAGCCTCGGCTATGCAGGGAGTTCTAGACCAGCCTGGACTATGGAGTGAGAGTCTGTTGGAAAACAAACCAAAAATTTCAAGTGAATTCACTTTCATGTAAAATCATTTAATGTTTTAATTTTTTCTAATTATTGTTTGGTTTTGTTCCACAAATTTTGATATCTTATATTTTCATTTTGATTTAAAATATGTTTACTTTTCCCTATCACTTTCTCTTTAATCTATGGATTATTTTAAGAATGAAGTGTTTAATTTTCAGTTATTGGGCATTATCAATATACTATTCTGCTATTAACTTATATTTTAATTTCCTTGTAATCAGGTTGCACTCACTGCATTATACCAGGTCTTTTATGTTTATTTAAATCTGTTTAGTAGCTTGTAACATGGAGTATGTTGAAAAGTGCCCTGTGTGTACTGAAAATGCTGTCTTAAGCTGTCATTTGAGGAGGTGTTCTGTGTCTGTTAGATGAAATTGATTGACAGCAGTGTTCACGTTCTGCTTGTCCTTAATGACTTCCTATCCTCTTGTTCTGGTGACTACCATCTCCAACTTTAATTGTGGATTTGTCTGTTTCTATCCATTTTTGCTTCATTTGAAACTCATTTTTGACAATGTGTAGTTAAATACATTTAAATTAGAATGTTATGTCTGCCTGGAGAACTGAATCCTTTTTGTCACACACATATAACATTTGTGTTATTCATAATAGATATTGTTTCTAGTAATACCCATTGTTTAGCAGTTTACTTTGGCAGTAAGATGGATACTAGAGCATTTTAATGAACTGTCTCCTCTACCTTATTACTCTGTCATTCTGCTCATACATTTGTCTTACATTTTTATATTTAGCACAGAGTAAGATCTCATGTGTTTGTTTATCTAATTGGCAATTCCCCATCTAGACTTTACATTTAATGCAATTTCATGATGAGTCCGGGTCTTCCATCTTGCTGGTTGTTTCAGTTTCACTAGTTCTGTCCACAATGTCCTTCTTTACGTGTCTGCTTTGGGTTATGTTTTATCTTTCTACTTATTCCCACAACCAGATTGTTATTGATGCATGTTTTAAAAAGTTAACAGTTTCTTTGATATATATGGTTTATGTGCAGTTTAAGAATCTCACCAGGGTGTGGTGGTGCACGCCTGTAATCCCAGCACTCGGGAGGCAGAGCCAGGCGGATCTCTGTGAGTTCGAGGCCAGCCTGGTCTACAGAGTGAGATCCAGGAGAGCCAGGGCCACATAATAGAAAGAGATCCCATCTCAAAAAGAAAAAAGTGTCCTAGGACAGTGACCTTCAACTTGTCATCCCTCTTCTGGTGCTGCTGTCATTTGTTTTTATAGATGCTAAAAATTTGCAAACGACTATGTGTATATTCTTTCCTTGGACAGTTATCTCTCAGTGCCATTGAAGATAGGGAAGACAGTCTTTTATAGCTCCCCTCATTCGCATTATTCCTGATTTTGAGGAGGTAAATTATATATGTCTGTATAATATATTCCTACCCATGGAACTTCTTTACATTTCAAGTATTGTAGGTATGGTGGTGATGACCTCATTCATTTTGTTTGTTTGGTTTGTTTTGGTTTTGGTTTGGTTTGTATGTGCGTGCGTTTGTGCATGCATGTATGTGAAAAATATTTTTCCTTCACATCTGAGAAGTGTTCTCAGTGGGTCCAATGCTGGGTTGACAAGTTATGTGTGCTGTATGTGCACTGTGTACCTGTGCGTCACTGTGTGCTTACTCCTGATGGTCTGCGTGAGAGTGTCCCCTATAGGATCTTGTATCTGAACACTTGGTCCTAGCTGGTGGTGCTATTGGGGAAGTTCAGGTGTGGCTTTGTTGGAGGAAGTGTGTCACTGGAGCTGGCCTTTGAGACTTAGAGATTCTTGCCACTTCCTGCTTGCTCCTTCTGCTTCGTGCCTATGGCAAAGGATGTGAACTCTCAGGGTCCTGTTGCTCACTGTGGCAGTTCTCCACCATGACAACTTTTAACCTCTGGAACAGTAAGCACAAACCAATTCTCTTTCTCTAAGTTGTCTTGCTCACGGTGCTTAATCAGAACAACAGAAAAGTAACCAATACACGATACATGTGCACACAGAAGCTAGAGGTCAGCACCAGTGTCTTCCTTAGTCACTCGCTCCCTTATTTTGGGGAATGGCATCTCTCACTCAACTGAGAGCCCCCTGCTATGGCTAGACTGGTTGACCAGAAAGCCCCAGCAATCCTCATATCTCTGCCTCCCAAGCAGCGGGGTCACAGATGTACGCCACTCAGCTTTTACATGACTGTTGGCATCCTAACTCAGGCCCTACGCTTGTATAACAAACACCTTAGCCACTGAGTCACCTCCCCAGAGTGACAAGGGTTTTTTTTGTGTGTGTGTTTTCTTTTCTTCAGTATTTAAAAAGTTGGTGCACTTGTCTTTGGCTTGATACTTGTACTTTATAGGTCTTTTGTCCTCTGTGGAAATACCCCACCCACTTGACCACCTCAAGCTTTTTTCTGTCTTTGGTTTTCAGATGTTTGACAATGACCTATTATAATTCTATTTTGGAGCCTGTCTAAGTTTTTAAGCGTTTCTTGGATCTGGGCTTAACTATAATTTCAATATTTGGGGGAAACTCCTAGATATTATCTTCTTTATTTTCTTCTTTTTCTCCTCTTGGCATTTCAGCAATGGCCATGTTAGCCCATCTGACATTGTGCCACAACTTAGGAGTCTTTCTTGTTTTATTCATTTTTATCTTTGAGTTTTGATTGGTTAATATTCATGGATTCTTAACTTGGCTGCCAATGTTATCATACCTTGATTTTATTTTCATATCCAACAAACCATTTGATTCCTTAAAAATTTTAAATGTAGCTGATTATTATTATTCTCATTCTCATTATTATTATTGTATGTACTGCATAGGTGTGGAGGAGAGGACAGCTTTGTGGAGTGGGTTCTCTCCTTCCAGCTTTTACATATGTTCTGGGGATTAAGCTCAGATCACAAGGCTTTTGCAGCAAACATCTTTGCCCACTGTACTATCTCTCCCACCCCAACCCCCATCACCATTATAAAGTAATTCTTCTATCCTACTGCAGTTTCTCATCAGTTCATACATACTGTTCATCTTTTCCATTAGATTTGTACCAGTATTAATGATATCATAGCTATTTTAGTGTCTGTTTGGTTGTCTGGTTGTACTGGCTGCTTTGTCTCTTTACAGAGACTTCCTTGTTTGTCTTATCAGTTACATGTATGTTCTGCCGGAGTTTGAATGTTTGGCCCCAAACTCATAAGGAGGTGGTGCTAGTGAGAGGTGTGATCTTGTGGATGAGTGTGTGAGTGTGTCCCTGCCGGATGAGTGTGTGAGTGTGTCCCTGCTGGATGGAGTGTGTGAGTGTGTCCCTGATGGATGAGTGTGTGAGTGTGTCCCTGCTGGATGGAGTGTGTGAGTGTGTCCCTGATGGATGAGTGTGTGAGTGTGTCCCTGCTGGATGGAGTGTGTGAGTGTGTCCCTGCTGGATGAGTGTGTGAGTGTGTCCCTGTTGGATGGAGTGTGTGAGTGCGGCCTTGCTGGATGAGTGTGTGAGTGTGTCCCTGCTGGATGGAGTGTGTGAGTGTGTCCCTGCTGGATGAGTGTGTGAGTGTGATCTTGTGGATGAGTGTGTGAGTGTGTCCCTGCTGGATGAGTGTGTGAGTGTGTCCCTGTTGGATGAGTGTGTGAGTGTGTCCCTGCTGGATGGAGTGTGTGAGTGTGTCCCTGCTGGATGGAGTGTGTGAGTGTGTCCCTGCTGGATGGAGTGTGTGAGTGTGTCCCTGCTGGATGGAGTGTGTGAGTGTGATCTTGTGGATGAGTGTGTGAGTGTGTCCCTGTTGGATGGTGTGTGAGTGTGTCCCTGCTGGATGAGTGTGTGAGTGTGTCCCTGCTGGATGGAGTGTGTCCCTGCTGGATGAGTGTGTGAGTGCGGCCTTGCTGGATGGAGTGTGTGAGTGTGTACCTGCTGGATGGAGTGTGTGAGTGTGTACCTGCTGGATGAGTGTGTGAGTGCAGCCTTGCTGGATGAGTGTGTGAGTGTGTCCCTGCTGGATGGAGTGTATGAGTGTGATCTTGCTGGATGGAGTGTGTGAGTGTGTCCCTGCTGGATGGAGTGTGTGAGTGCGGCCTTGCTGGATGGAGTGTGTGAGTGCGGCCTTGCTGGATGAGTGTGTGAGTGCAGCCTTGCTGGATGAGTGTGTGAGTGTGTCCCTGCTGGATGAGTGTGTGAGTGCGGCCTTGCTGGATGGAGTGTGGAGTGCGGCCCTGCTGGATGGAGTGTGTGAGTGTGTCCCTGCTGGATGGAGTGTGTGAGTGCGGCCCTGCTGGATGGAGGGTGGAGTGCGGCCCTGCTGGATGGAGTGTGTGAGTGTGTCCCTGCTGGATGAGTGTGTGAGTGCGGCCTTGCTGGATGGAGTGTGGAGTGCGGCCCTGCTGGATGGAGTGTGTGAGTGTGTCCCTGCTGGATGGAGTGTGTGAATGTGTCCCTGCTGGATGAGTGTGTGAGTGCGGCCTTGCTGGATGAGTGTGTGAGTGTGTCCCTGCTGGATGGAGTGTGTGAGTGCGGCCTTGCTGGATGGAGTGTGTGAGTGTGTCCCTGCTGGATGGAGTGTGTGAGTGTGATCTTGCTGGATGGAGTGTGTGAGTGTGTCCCTGCTGGATGGAGTGTGTGAGTGCGGCCTTGCTGGATGGAGTGTGTGAGTGTGTCCCTGCTGGATGGAGTGTGTGAGTGTGTCCCTGCTGGATGGAGTGTGTGAGTGTGATCTTGCTGGATGGAGTGCGTGAGTGCGGCCCTGCTGGATGGAGTGTGTGAGTGTGTCCCTGCTGGATGGAGTGTGTGAGTGTGTCCCTGCTGGATGAGTGTGTGAGTGTGTCCCTGCTGGATGAGTGTGTGAGTGTGTCCCTGCTGGATGAATGTGTGAGTGCAGCCTTGCTGGATGAGTGTGTGAGTGTGTCCCTGCTGGATGGAGTGTGTGAGTGTGATCTTGCTGGATGGAGTGTGTGAGTGTGTCCCTGCTGGATGAGTGTGTGAGTGTGTCCCTGCTGGATGGAGTGTGTGAGTGTGATCTTGCTGGATGGAGTGTGTGAGTGTGTCCCTGCTGGATGGAGTGTGTGAGTGCGGCCTTGCTGGATGGAGTGTGTGAGTGTGTCCCTGCTGGATGGAGTGTGTGAGTGGTGTCCCTGCTGGATGGAGTGTGTGAGTGCGGCCTTGCTGGATGGAGTGTGTGAGTGTGTCCCTGCTGGATGGAGTGTGTGAGTGTGTCCCTGCTGGATGGAGTGTGTGAGTGTGTCCCTGCTGGATGAGTGTGTGAGTGTGTCCCTGCTGGATGAGTGTGTGAGTGTGTCCCTGCTGGATGAGTGTGTGAGTGTGTCCCTGCTGGATGGAGTGTGTGAGTGTGTCCCTGCTGGATGGAGTGTGTGAGTGTGATCTTGTGGATGAGTGTGTGAGTGTGTCCCTGTTGGATGGTGTGTGAGTGTGTCCCTGCTGGATGAGTGTGTGAGTGTGTCCCTGCTGGATGGAGTGTGTCCCTGCTGGATGAGTGTGTGAGTGCGGCCTTGCTGGATGGAGTGTGTGAGTGTGTACCTGCTGGATGGAGTGTGTGAGTGTGTACCTGCTGGATGAGTGTGTGAGTGCAGCCTTGCTGGATGAGTGTGTGAGTGTGTCCCTGCTGGATGGAGTGTATGAGTGTGATCTTGCTGGATGGAGTGTGTGAGTGTGTCCCTGCTGGATGGAGTGTGTGAGTGCGGCCTTGCTGGATGGAGTGTGTGAGTGCGGCCTTGCTGGATGAGTGTGTGAGTGCAGCCTTGCTGGATGAGTGTGTGAGTGTGTCCCTGCTGGATGAGTGTGTGAGTGCGGCCTTGCTGGATGGAGTGTGGAGTGCGGCCCTGCTGGATGGAGTGTGTGAGTGTGTCCCTGCTGGATGGAGTGTGTGAGTGCGGCCTTGCTGGATGGAGTGTGGAGTGCGGCCCTGCTGGATGGAGTGTGTGAGTGTGTCCCTGCTGGATGGAGTGTGTGAGTGCGGCCTTGCTGGATGGAGTGTGGAGTGCGGCCCTGCTGGATGGAGTGTGTGAGTGTGTCCCTGCTGGATGGAGTGTGTGAATGTGTCCCTGCTGGATGAGTGTGTGAGTGCGGCCTTGCTGGATGAGTGTGTGAGTGTGTTCCTGCTGGATGGAGTGTGTGAGTGCGGCCTTGCTGGATGGAGTGTGTGAGTGTGTCCCTGCTGGATGGAGTGTGTGAGTGTGATCTTGCTGGATGGAGTGTGTGAGTGTGTCCCTGCTGGATGGAGTGTGTGAGTGCGGCCTTGCTGGATGGAGTGTGTGAGTGTGTCCCTGCTGGATGGAGTGTGTGAGTGTGTCCCTGCTGGATGGAGTGTGTGAGTGTGATCTTGCTGGATGGAGTGCGTGAGTGCGGCCCTGCTGGATGGAGTGTGTGAGTGTGTCCCTGCTGGATGGAGTGTGTGAGTGTGTCCCTGCTGGATGAGTGTGTGAGTGTGTCCCTGCTGGATGAGTGTGTGAGTGTGTCCCTGCTGGATGAATGTGTGAGTGCAGCCTTGCTGGATGAGTGTGTGAGTGTGTCCCTGCTGGATGGAGTGTGTGAGTGTGATCTTGCTGGATGGAGTGTGTGAGTGTGTCCCTGCTGGATGAGTGTGTGAGTGTGTCCCTGCTGGATGGAGTGTGTGAGTGTGATCTTGCTGGATGGAGTGTGTGAGTGTGTCCCTGCTGGATGAGTGTGTGAGTGTGTCCCTGCTGGATGGAGTGTGTGAGTGTGATCTTGCTGGATGGAGTGTGTGAGTGTGTCCCTGCTGGATGGAGTGTGTGAGTGCGGCCTTGCTGGATGGAGTGTGTGAGTGTGTCCCTGCTGGATGGAGTGTGTGAGTGTGTCCCTGCTGGATGGAGTGTGTGAGTGCGGCCTTGCTGGATGGAGTGTGTGAGTGTGTCCCTGCTGGATGGAGTGTGTGAGTGTGTCCCTGCTGGATGGAGTGTGTGAGTGCGGCCTTGCTGGATGGAGTGTGTGAGTGTGTCCCTGCTGGATGGAGTGTGTGAGTGTGTCCCTGCTGGATGAGTGTGTGAGTGTGTCCCTGCTGGATGAGTGTGTGAGTGCGGCCTTGCTGGATGGAGTGTGGAGTGCGGCCCTGCTGGATGGAGTGTGTGAGTGTGTCCCTGCTGGATGGAGTGTGTGAATGTGTCCCTGCTGGATGAGTGTGTGAGTGCAGCCTTGCTGGATGAGTGTGTGTGTCCCTGCTGGATGGAGTGTGTGAGTGCGGCCTTGCTGGATGGAGTGTGTGAGTGTGTCCCTGCTGGATGGAGTGTGTGAGTGTGATCTTGCTGGATGGAGTGTGTGAGTGTGTCCCTGCTGGATGGAGTGTGTGAGTGCGGCCTTGCTGGATGGAGTGTGTGAGTGTGTCCCTGCTGGATGGAGTGTGTGAGTGTGTCCCTGCTGGATGGAGTGTGTGAGTGTGTCCCTGCTGGATGAGTGTGTGAGTGTGTCCCTGCTGGATGGAGTGTGTGAGTGCGGCCTTGCTGGATGGAGTGTGTGAGTGCGGCCTTGCTGGATGGAGTGTGTGAGTGCGGCCTTGCTGGATGGAGTGTGTGAGTGTGTCCCTGCTGGATGGAGTGTGTGGTCACTGTGGAGGCGGCTTCGAGGTTCCCTTGCTCGGGATACCTCCCAGTGAGTCAGTTGACTTCCTGTTGCCTCTGAGTCAAGATGTAGGACTCTCAGCTCCAGCACCATGTCTGCCTGCCCGCCACCATGCTCTCCACCATGATGATAATGGGCTGAACTTCTGAAACTATAAACGAGCCCCCTCAATTAAGTGTTTTAATTTATAAGAGTTGCTGTGGTCATGGTGTCTCTTCACAGCAATAAAACCCTAACTAAGACAGTATGTGTCTGTATGTGTGCACATGTGAGTGCAAGCCAGAGGTCAACGTTGGTATCTTCCTCAACCACCCTCCACCTTATTGTTTGAGGTCCGATCTCTCACTGAAAACAGAACTTGCCAGTTCAGCTAGGCCGACTGGCCAGCTAGCCCCAATGACACTCCTGTCCTCACATTTCCAGTGCTAGGATTTCAGGTGTGTGCCACTGCACACAGCTTTAATATGGGTTCTGGGGTCCGAACTTAGTCACTGGGTCATCCATTTATCAGCTTTATAAGTTTTGATTGACTGTCAAGCAGTGTTTAGAGCAATAGACACTGAGGTAATTAGGATTTATTCCTAGAAATGGGCATGTGCCTCTTCTCCTAAACTGTCAGTGTGGGTTGAGTCTCTCTCCTCAGGGTTCCCTGGGCTTGGACTTTGTAGTTGCTATAGTTACCTTCAATGTAACTCTAGATTCAAATTCTTCTGGAATAGTTTGTGCTTAGTTTAGACATTTGCTTGTTGGATTTCCTTTTCTTTCTCAATCTTCCTGCTTCAGGCTTAGGCCTTCCCCAGGTAACATCTACACTTGCTTGAGGAGACTTAGTTAATTCTTGCCTTCTTGTTGGTGGCAGGCTTCTTTCGAGAGAGGTGGCAGCCAGAGCTTAGAGCTGAAATGACTTGTCTGCCTTCATGCACAAATAGTGAAACAGCCAAGATTCATTCATTCAAATACTCATTCACTGAACTAATGTCTATCAGTTGCACTAATGTGCTAGCCTCAAAGCTTGGCCCTAGAGGACAGCATTAAATATCTCAAACATGGTTGGGTGTGGTGGTGCACACCTTTAAGCCCAGCATTTAGGAGGCAGAGACAGGAGGAACTGTGTGACCTATGAGTTCAAGGTCAGCCTGGACTACATATACAGGTTCAGACCAGCCAGAGCTTCATAGTGAGACCCTGTCTCAAACAAACAAACATATCTCACATTCTTGCTGCACTGAGTTTATGGTAGACCTTTGGAGGCTTTTTAAAAATCACAGACTGCTGCTGTGATCTCAGATGTACAAATCCAGTGCTTTCCCATTACACTAAGAGGGGAAGTTAACTCAAAGGCCAGGGGCCATCTGACAGCTCACTTGAAGTTTTACACCTTTGCTGTTTTCTCAACTTGCCTGAGTGCCCAGGGCCCCGTGCTTCACTGGGTTGAAAATAGGCCCTGGCCAGGGTGAGGCTCAGGATTCACTCCTTCTCTAAGTACAGCTGGGGTGAACAGGCGGCAGTATTTGAGAAACCACCATGCACATGTATCCTGCACCTTTATTTACAGGAAAGGTGTGTCATTTCCATCATACTCAAAGTTGTTTTGCTCACCTCTTTTGGGTGATTTTGGAGGAGCAACTGACAGTGTTATCAAGTTGATGCAGCAAAAGAAAGGTCTGTGTGTGTGTGTGTGTGTGTGTGTGTGTGTGTGTGTGTGTATATATGTGTGTACGTGTATGTGTGTATGTATGTGTATGTATGTATGTGTGTATGTGTGTATGTGTGTATATATATGGATGTGTGGATGTGTGTATATGTATGTGTGCATATGTATGTGTATGTGTGTATATGTGTGTGTGCATGTATGTGTGTACGTGTATGTGTGTGTATGTATGTGTGTAAGTGTGTATGTATGTGTGTGTGTATACGTGTATGTGTGTGTAAGTGTGTATGTATGTGTGTATGTGTGTATATGTGTATGTGTGTATGTATGTGTGTAAGTGTGTATGAATGTGTGTATGTGTGTATACGTGTATGTATGTATGTGTGTATGTGTGTATATGTGTGTATGTATGTGTGTATGTATGTATGTGTGTGTATGTGTGTATATGTGTGTGTATGGGTGTATGTGTGTGTGTATATATGTGTGTATATGTGTGTATGGGTGTATGTGTGTGTATGGTGTATGTATGTGTGTATGTGTGTATGTGTGTGTATGTATGTGTGTATGTGTGTATGTGTGTATATGTGTGTATGGGTGTATGTGTGTGTATGTGTGTATATGTGTGTATGGGTGTATGTATGTGTATATGTGTGTGTGTGTGTGTGTATGTGTGTATGTGTGTATGTGTGTATACGTGTATGTATGTATGTGTGTATGGGTGTGTGTATGTGTGTATGTATGTGTGTATGTGTGTATACGTGTATGTATGTATGTGTGTATGGGTGTGTGTATGGGTGTATATGTGTGTATGGGTGTATGTATGTGTGTGTATGTGAGTATGTGTGTGTGTGTGTGTGTGTGTGTGTGTGTGTGTGTGTGTGTGTAAGATATTAAAAAAAAAACAACGCAAAGACCAAGGACAAAGACCGCTGCTAAATGAAAAGCAGAAGGCATTGGAGATGGTGAGATGAGAGGCAGCTGGCGCAGCAGCATGGGAACTGTCACACTGGGAGGCTGCAGGATAGTCTGCGGTCAAACAGGTCTGGCCTTGGTCCTTTCTCTGCCTCGCACTGCATGCATGCCCTAACTTGAGCCGGTTCTCACTTCTCTGGAAGGACTAATAATAATACCTACTTCACAGGCGAGGTGAGGATTAAACAAGGAAGGATGTGCGAAGTGTTTAGTGTCCAGCTCAGCACACTCATTAGCAGGTGCCTGCTGTTATCACTTCTTTGCTGGTACAGCAGCACCGGGGCTGGCAGCTGCCCAGGGATTGAGAGTCAGAGTTGTACCTGAGCGCAGGTTCTGGGTCGGGATGCAGGAGAAGGGCTGAAATCTGTAGGTGTCAGGTCCAACCAAGCAGGAATGTTGGGCTCACCCCCCACCCCCACTGCAGCCTAGGGAGTGGGGCAGGGCCTAAGAAGGGAAACCTTCTCTCCAGGTGAGCCCCCATGAAGGCAGAGGGGCAAGAAGAGTCTCAGCAGATGTTGAAGGAGGTGGCGTAGCCAGGGTCTGGAGAGAAATTTCATAACCATGTGGTCGGGGTTGGTAGCTCCCTGTCTCCTCATAGACACCCCCACAAAGCAGCCTCAGTGTTTAGATGATGCCTAGAAGACTACGGATCTAGGACTAGAGAGATGGATCAGTGGGTAAGGCGCTTGCTCTGCCCAAATGTCTCAATTTGAGGACCCCGGAAGCAAACGAAGGTGGTGACAACCTTCCGGAGAGCTGGTAGCATCTCTGGATGCTTGTGGCCAGCTAGCCTGGTGTGAGTATAGGGTGACCAATGAGAGAGACACTAACTCCTGAGGTTGTCCTCTGACCTCAACATGTTCAACATGGCACGTGAGTACCCACATGCCACAACACACACAGACACACAGACAAACAGATACACACACACACACAGAGAGAGAGAGAGAGAGAGAGAGAGAGAGAGAGAGAGAGAGAGAGAGAGAGAGAGGAGAGAGAGAAATTTTTTAAAGCCTCTAAACTCCAAATAGAACCTTTATTCTGGGCTGAATCCCTCCACACTTTCTTTCAGCTTAATAAAAGCAAACAATTGCCTGAAGCAAGAGGTCCTTCCATGGGGCTGCTGCATTCTTTCTGATCCCAGACAAAGGCCAGCTCCCAGCTCCGGCGCCATGCCAGCAACAGCAGTGCATGATTGGAGAACGGCAGGCTGCCCCTGCCACTGGGCAGTCACCCAGCGCTTCTCTGTAGCTTGGCCCTCTGTGGAGAGCAGCCAGAGATTCTGAGAAGTTGTCTGCCTTAGATGACCAGCCAGTATGAACTTGCCTTTAGGCCATTCTGAATCCTTTGGGTTCATCCTGCCTTCAATGCTAGGAAGCACCTCCACAGACCAGACTCCTGGCAAGGCACCATGCCTAGCTCCTCTTTCCTTCAGGAAGACACAGTTCCATTCCTTCCTCAGCCACACCCCTCCACTCATGAGGAAAGCCTCTGCCTCTAGAACATTCTACTGACCTCAGTGCACTGTTCTCGCTCTTTCTGCTCTACCTTGCCTGGCCTGTTACAACAATGTCCAGACAGTGTTTTCTGTGCCATGCTTACCCTCCTGCAGTCCGTTTTCATCACAGAAGCCAAAGCAATTTTTCTTTTAGTCATATGGTAGGATTGAGTGTTGAGACAGCACAGGAATGTCATGATGGGAGAGAACAGTGGTTTGAAATACTGCAGTCAAGGTGAACAGCGTTTGAAGTTGGGAAGGAGAAGAGAGTACGCCATTATCTAGAGCAAGAGCATATTCGGTAGATGGGCCAGCATGTGCAAAGTGGGCAATAGCTTTAAGGTGCTAGAGATCAGAAAGGAGGCAAGTGCTGCTGAATGGAGCGAGCCAGGAGTCAAGTGGGAGCAGCTACAGGTAGAGGTCATTGGGCAGAGGGATGGGGAGCCTAGGCAGGGCTTTGTGAAGAATGTCCGAGATCTGTCCATCTGAAGACTGAGAGACATTTACTTACTTATTACGTCTAACAAACATTTCTTGAATGCCTATTATATGTCTGGGGGTATGGTAGGTGCTGAGGATAAAGTGATAAGCAAAATGGATGTAGTCCTTGACCTCTGCTCCAGAGCATATGGTCTAGTGAAAAATGTGCATTAATAAAATAATTCCATAAGTCATTACATGATGACCTGACTGTCACAACCACAGGGAATAACTACAGGTTTTGACCTCATCTTGGGGGCTTCAGGGATAGCTTTCTTACAGAAGTAACAACCAGCTGAGCTAAAAGGGGCAAGGAGGAGCTGAGCCTATGAATTAAGGGAAAGATGTTCTTGGTGTAGAGATCTCAAAGAACAAAGGTCCTAGGTGGAAGGGAGCTGGTCAGAGGCTGGTGGGACCCAAGGTAGAGCAAAGGGGGCTAGAGAGGAGAAGGCGGGAATATGTGCCTTGGGGGCTGCAGTGAGAATTTGGGGTTTCATTCTCAGAACACAGGAAGACACTGAAGACTTTTAACCTGAGAGTGACACAGATCAGCACCATTAATGTTTGGGAGAATCTTCCCTTCACCTTGTGCTGGGATGGAGGTAGAGGGCAAGAGGCAAGATGCTTAGGAAGTTGATATTGGGGTCCTAGCTGACTGAACTGGAAGGAGAGGGAAGAGGTTAGATGCACTTGGGAAGTAATTTGGAGGTAAAAATCTGCAGTCTGTGCTAAAAGGGGCAAGAGTTTGTGATGGCACATTTAACGGGCACATTAATAGAGGGGCACTGAGCCACAGGCACACTAAATAGAGGGACACTGAACCACGGACACACTAAATAGAGGACACTGAGCCATGGGCACACTAAATAGAGGACCTTGAGCCATGGGCACACTAATAGAGGGACACTGAGCCATGGACACACTAAATAGAGGACCCTGAGCCACAGGCACACTAAATAGAGGGACACTGAACCACGGACACACTAAATAGAGGACACTGAGCCACAGGCACACTAAATAGAGGGACACTGAGCCATGGGCACACTAAATAGAAGACACTGAACCACAGACACACTAAATAGAGGACCCTGAGCCACAGGCACACTAAATAGAGAACACTGAGCCATGGGCACACTAAATAGAGAACACTGAGCCATGGACACACTAAATAGAGGGACACTGAGCCATGGGCACACTAAATAGAGGACACTGAACCATGGCCACACTAATAGAGGGACACTGAACCATGGGCACACTAAATAGAGGACACTGAGCCATGGGCACACTAAATAGAGGACACTGAGCCATGGCCACACTAATAGAGGGACACTGAACCACGGGCACACTAATAGAGGACACTGAGCCACAGGCACACTAATAGAGGACACTGAGCCACGGTCACACTAATAGAGGATACTGAACCACGGACACACTAAATAGAGGACACTGAACCACGGACACACTAATAGAGGACCCTGAGCCACAGGTGTCCTCCTGATAGACACAGCACAGGGGTCACCTGGGAAGTTTCCTGGACTAAAGAGAAAACTGCGGCCACTTTGGGTCAATTCTGAAGGCCTCATGGGAAGCACACAGGAGAGGTGACTATAATAAATGACAGGAAGAAATCAACAACCACAGCATGGAACTTCCAGGCCAATGCTGGGATGGCTATCCACTACAAGTCAGTCACAGCCAAATCCAGAAGGCTTAAACTGAATGCTATCTCTTACATGTAAAATGTGCATATCATTAATTTGAATACACTAAAAGCTGTTTTTAAGAGAAGCAGGGAAGTTGGAACACCAGCTGAGCCTTAGGTGCCATCAGGAATTACAGTTCATTATGCTAGCTGTCGCAAGGACATGGAGATTTTAAATGAATGCACACATGTGGATGTACACACAGATACGCACATTTAAACCTTGTGAAATTTGCACATTTAGTTATGGGGATGAGTAATGTCATGTATTTGCTAAAAGGTCCCAGAAAAGGAAAAGGGGGCGGGGCATGGAGTAAATTAAACTGATAAAATGCTGGTAATTGTGGTTGTGGCAGTATTTGGAGGTTTTTGTTTTGTTTTGTTGTTGTTGTTGTTATAATACTACCTTGGGGTCTGTTTAAAACATTTCATGGGGCTGGAGAGATGGCTCAGAGGTGAAGAGCACTGGCTGATCTTCCAGAGGTCATGAGTTCAAGTCCAGCAACCACATGGTGGCTCACAACCACCTGTAATGAGATCTGGCGCCCTCTTCTGGCCTACAGTCATACATGCTGTATACATAATAAATAAATAAATCTTTAAAAAAAATTTCATAACAAGCAAATTACAGACAAAGCTTCAGGGATGAAGAGATGGCTTGAGGGTTAAGAGCTTCCCCTGCAGGGTTGGAGAGATGGCTCAGCTTAGACTTTCCTTCCAGAGGACCCGGGTTCAATTCCCAGCACCCACACAGCAGCTCACAAATGTCTGTAACTCCAGAATCCAACACCCTCACACAAACATACATGCAGGCAAAACACTATCGTCCACAAACTCAAAATAAGTAGGTTACTTAAAACATAAAAAAGAGCACCTCCTGCCTTTTCAGAGGATGAGTTCAGGTCCCAGCACTTTCACCAGGCTGGCAAATCCCTGTGACCCCAACTCCCGCGGGTCACATATACCTCTAGCTCAGGTGTACACAGCATGCACTCAATTTTGAAAAAAATAAAATTAAAACAAACCTCCAGAAACAAAACTAGAGTTTCATTCTGAAATCAAGAATACAAGAATAGAAGTGTGTCTAAGGGAAAACAGGGTTTCATGTGGGGCATGTTGGGTCCTTTGAGACTTGTGAGTAAGAGTTTCATACACACAGTAGGTCTGGCATTCTGCAGACCTCTGTGATAGAGATATGTAGGTGAGTGTAGGTAGTGACTGACATGTGGGTGTGGATAAATCATTAGCACTGTGTGTGTATGGTGCCCATGGAAGAGGTCCAATCCTCTGGAACTGGGGTTGTAATGGTGGGGTAGAGGGCCTGAGCTCTGGCTGAGGAGCAGCTAGAAGAAGCATCTGCCCATGCTGAGGGAAGCCAGGATTTTCCCAGAGGACAGGGTCACCGTGGAGCCGTGGCACGATGCCCAGCAAAGCAGAACAAAATGACTGCTTAGATGGCGGTGGTTGTTGAAAGGACAGCCGTGCAGGCTGAGGGACGGCAGCGAGGCAGGGGACAGAGGAGAAGGAAAAGGCAGCTAAGTGTCTGGTGACGGGTGGAGAGTCCGCGGACAGGGATGCAATGGAGACAACAAAGGGTGTCTGTTATGTGTGTGCGATGTGCATGTTTCCCGTGGGTGAGTGTCATGGCACACGTAGAGTGCAGTGGACGAAGTCTGCTGTGGCTCCTCCTCCTTCCTGCCATAGGAGCCCTGTGATTACAGATTGCACTACCATGTCCAGCTTCATGTCAGGTCTGGAGATCCAAACTCAGGTCCTCATGTTTATACCATAGGCCCTTTGCCTACAGAGCCACCTCTCTAGCCCCTGCATTTGTAGAGGTCCCACACACACCCCATTTTCATTATTTATTGAGTACCCTGGGAAATAGTCCTGAAAACTAAGCACCTGCCCTCCTGGAGTTCCACGTCTAATGGAGGGGGTAGGTAGGTATCAAATCATTACATTGCTAAAGTCATGCAGTACTGAACTACATTTAAAAACAGTCAGGTTGGGGACTGGAGAGATGGTTCTGCAGTTAAGGAGCCTTGGCTATGGGACCTGGCCTATGGGACCTGGGTTCAAATTCCTAGCACCCACATAGTGGCTCACAAACCACTGTAACTCCAGTCCCAGGGGATCCAGTGCCCTCTTCTGGCCACTGTGGGCACTGCATGTATGTGGTACAGATGCTGATATGCAGGTAAAACACACATAAACTATCCAAAATGAAGAAGAAATATTGGGTTAACAAAGGACAGTCAAGTGGGAAATCATGTTAGGTCAGACAGTCAGGAAGGCTCCTCTGCAAAGGTGACTTTGAACCATAGACCAAGAAAATAATGAAAGATGCCACACAAGGACCCAGGGAAGGAGCAAATAGCAGGGATGGTAGATGTGGAAGGTGACTGTTCCCAGAAAGAAACAATAAAGGCTGTATGTGGTGCACACCTTTAATCCAGAACTCCGGAGGAAGAGACAAGTGAATCTCTTTGGGTGTGAGGCCATCCTGGTCTACATAGCAAGTTCCAGGCTAGGCAGGGCTACATGGTGAGACCCTGTCTCAAACAAACAACAACAACCCAGTAAACCAAAGCCCAAACAAAGCAACAAAGCAATAAAGAAGCAATATGCTCGAATGAAATGTATAGGGACAAAAGGAGTTTTTTAAAATACCAAACAGTTTTAATTTTTGGAAAGCGAGTCATTCTTGGATGCATTAAAATAAGTAGAGGGAAGCCCCAGTGAAGCGGGAAAGCCTAATTCACAAGAGAAGGGACAGTCAGGAACAATGTCCCTAGGAAGGCGAGAAAGGCTGAAAGGTCGCCTTGGGACGAGAGGGGCCAATGCCTCCTTTACTGTTAGGGGGAAGCTATGTGGTCTGTGCAGGGAGCAAGATGGCAGCCAAGGTGCTCACTTACACCACACATGGGGGGGAGGGTGGACCCTGGTGGGGAGGGTCTTAGAGGGGGCTAGGGCTAACTAGTCACATGACAACCATGGTGCTCACTTACACCACACATGGGGGAGGGTGGACCCTGGAGGCAAGGGTCTTAGGCTAGGGCTAACTAGTCACATGACAACCATGGTGCTCACTTACACCACACAGGGGGGAGGGTGGACCCTGGAGGCAAGGGTCTTAGGCTAGGGCTAACTAGTCACACAGAGTGGGGTGGGTAAAAGGAGAGAAAATGGCAGGGATTGCCATGGAGGCTGGTGACCATGGCCTGCCAGGTGAAGGATAGCAGAAGACTGAGACAGGGTAGGGTAAGCGGCTGATCCTGAGTCAGGTGGCATGGATGGTAATACCCAGGAGGAAAGTGGGTGTGAGGCCACAAGCAGACGGCTTTAACGTGGAGTCTGAAAACGGTGCTTCCTCTGTCCTCAGCTCCAAATTCCCATCACACGCCAGGTCCTATGGCTCCTGGCTGCCTCCTGGGTCTAAACCTTCCCACTTTTCTCCATCCTCAAAATTCACTGGTTTCAAGGCCCATTTTAGAGCTTTTTGCTGACTTAAAACAAGCTGCTGCTAGACCTACGAGATGGCTCAGCCAGCAAAGGTGTTTGCCAGAAAGCCTGGCAACCTGAGTTTGAGTCCCAGGGCCCCACATGGTGGAAGGAGAGAACCAGTTCCTTCAAGTTCTCATCTGGACTTTCCCCCATGGCACATGTGTGCATGGCATGCCTTTGCACACATGTGAGCATGCACTTATGTGTACACACACACACACACACACACACACACACACACAGGGGGAGAGAGAGAGAGAGAGAGAGAGAGAGAGAGAGAGAGAGAGAGAGAGAGAAATGAATAAATAAATGCAAAAATGTTTTTTTAATGAGCGGGTGCTTCCCAGCTCCCATCAAAGGCAGCAGTTGCTAGGCTGTGTAGGCATCTCCAAACACTGCACGTGGATTCTTCCAGCCAGTGATGTGGAGGCCAATTCCAGAGCAGCTTTCTTAGGCCAAGGCCCATTAGCTTCACCCCTGACATAAGGCACTTCTAAAATACCATGGAGAATGTCTTGCTCGCTGAATGAATTCTGGATGCCACCTCACCTTGCAGTGGCTTTTCCCACCACAGTGCAAGGCACCCATAAGCCCCTCCCCCAGTGCCATCAGACCTTCAAAGGCATGGGCTACAGTACCTCTGGGCTGCTCTGACCAGCTGGGTCTATTGGTAGCAGCCAACAGAGTATTATGTGAAATAAATCCCTCTGGGGTCTCAGAAACTCAGAATGCACTTACAATTCATCGTTTCCCCCTCTAGCTTAACTCAGGTGATCCGAAAGTTCGCCACGCAACTGGATGAGTGGCTGAAAGTGGCTCTCCATGACCTCCCAGAAAATCTGAGAAACACCAAGTTTGAATGTAAGTATCGAGTTGGGGAGCAGAACGGAGTGCGGGCAACGTTTCAAAGCCATTCCTTTCACGTGCATCGTTGATGAAATAATACTCGGTCTATGAAGCAAGGCGGGGAGTGGGAGGTAGGCTAAGTACTTCCCATGTGTGAACTCCTTAGTCCTTGTGAAATGTTTATCACCGGCAGCCCCGGGGAGGGAGTCAGACTTAGGTACAGATGCAAAGACAGGATTACTCCCAGTCTCCCTGTGTGATTCCAAAGTCAACACAACACTTCCAACTCCATTTAAGCCTTAGGACAGGCACCACTGTGAGGTGGGACACAGTGTCCCTAGCTACAGGCAAAGAAACATCCCAAAGCCACACAGCCACACAGCTGGTGACTTGGAGAACAAACTCATCAATGCTCTGAGGTTTCCTTGAAGCTCCCGCCCACGAAAGGCTGTAGGTAGTGTAAGAGCCTCACATATTCTCTGCCTAACTAGAAAGCCAAATTCATATTTCTTGTAAGGGGACTGAAGCCATGAATCTTTGCTTGACTAAGTAGTGCCTTGGAGTCAGTCCCCAGCACTTAGCTGAGTCTGGGAAGCCTGGCTCCAATTTTCCATCTTGATGGGTTTGCACGTAATGAAGACTCATGGACAGCACACATTTGTTGCTATTGAACAAAGATGAGGTGGTTTTAAGCAAAACAAGGTTTTAAAATATGTTTCTTGAAGTTTGTTTGAATACAGCTTGCAGTCCTTGCCTAAAACAAGTACCAGTGCATGAAACGAAGGCAATCAAATTACGCTTTCTCTGCAGGCAAAGAAGCCCTGTCAGCCGCGCTGAGGCTGCCTGCAGCGCCCATCACCTATTGATAAAGCCTGCTTTATTTCACGGCTCTCAGTTCTTTTCTTTTCTCCAGCACTAAATTCCACATCACAAAGTTAAAGAAAAAGTAATTAAGGAGCAGGATTAACAATTGATCAGCCTGGAAAATTAGAAGTTCATCTCCCCGCACACACAGCCCCACCCCCCATTCCTCCACCCCACACACTATTTTCCAAACCAAGCCAGCTCTGAGCACAAATTAGCTGGGGGAATTTCTGACAATTTCATGACCAGTTCAGAAATTAATGAGAAGAATGCCCCGTGCCCATTTTAATTACACCAGCAAAACAAACCCGTTCAAAGTCTGCAGCAAGGAGGAGGTGGGTTGGGCCTTCCACCTGTGAGTGCTTGGAGGAAGCGGTCCTCCCCAGGGAGCCTGAGTGTTTGGAGAATGTGCAAGAGCATGGAAGCAAAAGCCTCCCACTCCCAGCCCAAGACTGGAAGAATGACGTCCATGAACAGGAAATATCTTTTAAAAAATCCACAGATAAGCGGTCCCTTCACTTCAAACCATCAGACCATTAGGGCAGATAGGCAAACAGCCTTTCCTAAATCAAAACCCACAAACAGGCCCCAGAGGCCATTTGGCCGAAATGAGAAGTGATACATGCCAAATTCCCTTGCAGGGGTAGCCCAGGTTCCACACCAGGAGCACCCCTGGCCAAACGGCACTGAGGTCAGTCACGGTTCCAATGAGATGCATCATGTTTTAAAGGGGCTTCTTCAGAGCTTTCGTTTGATTTCTGCGATGATCTGGGAGGCTGTGTTTGGAGCCAAAATTAGCAAAATGAAAGACAAGTGAATGACTGCTTTTCCTCACGAGTGATTGATGCCACTGTTTCTCACACCTGCGCGTGTGGCATGTGCATGACTTTGAAATCTGTACCCTAAATGTCATCATTAGGAAATGGCTGTTGGAGCCAAAACAGGACAAGAGTCAGGCACAGGAGTCTGCCAGTGAGTACCTAAGAACAGACAGGGCGGTGAGACAAAGGTAGAAAATAAGAACTACTTTTGGAAATCTGCTCCTTGTTGGAATATCAAGCATGCAAATGTTTCTAGCTTCCTGTTTTCTTGTTGCAGTATCAAGAAGGTTTTCCCAAATTCTGAGAAGGCAAACATCGCTGAATCATCTTTGCCAGGTAGCTGTTTTCTCTCATTTCTATTAACCCATTGCTGAGTCATTGCAAAGGACAAGGGCTACATCCACAAGGATAACTTCCTGTGGCATCAATCCAATGGCTTATCAGCTCTCTCTCTCTCTCTCTCTCTCTCTCTCTCTCTCTCTCTCTCTCTCTCTCTCCTGTGCTTAGTTTCTATGCATGAGGAACTAAACACCTCAGCCCGTGTCTACAGTTGTAACTTGTCTACAATATCGGTCACCCCTGAACCTTTTGGATATAATCAGGGTTCCTGTTTTGTGTTTCCTTCAAATAACTTGCTGGGGTTGTCAACTTCTATTGACACTTAGGGGTGCAACTGTTTATGCAGCACCCTTGGTCTCTCTCCAGTAGATGACAGTTGTCTCACCCACTCAGAATGACATCTGAGTACCCTAGTCACATGTAGAAACCCTTCAAGAAGTAGCAGCTTGCCCAGAGCAGCATGTAGCCTAGTCAGTAGTCAGCACTTAGCAAGGATGGCCATTCCTCCTCATCCCCAATTCTCTGTCAGAGCTGATCCACCTCACTCATTCATATCAGCTGCCTTTACACACTCAGATCTGCAATCACTCCTGCAGAGTGCGTCTGGTGCTGGGGGATTCTGGTTATGTATGCAACAACAAGGCAAGAGGTAGGGTTTTCTAGTTCAGAGTGGTCTAGTTCAGAGTGGCACCATCTTGGAATCCTCACACCTCTCACTGTTCTTAACCTGTGCCTGTCACTGAAGGCACACGGGATGGTTTAGGGACAGAGGGGACCCCTTCTAGGTTGGGCCAGCTGTGATAAAGGCAACTCCTGGGCAATGTTCTGGGTAGAGTCTGACAAATAAATGATGGAGCTTAAGGGAAGAACATGATTATTAGGAAAACCAAGACACACTCCTTGTCCTGTATTTTTGAGACTATGTGCCAGATCCATTCTCTTTCTCTCTTCTACTTGGAAAAGGGAGCCTTAGACCTACCTGGAAACATACACATGCTTTTGGTGTTTTCCTCAGGGGCTCAGATAATTTAGGAAGGATTTTGCCCCTTTAATGCACACATAGACATCTATTCCTGTGCCTGCACTCATGTGTGGCATGTGTGTGTGCATGTGTATTCTTACACTCATGAACATACACACACACACACACACCTGCATACACACACCCATTCTACCTTGCACACACAGAGCATGGAATTCAGTTAGTAAACACCACATTTCCAACCTCATTAGACAGCTCCCATATACATTCCTGGACCAGCCAGAACTCTGGACTGGTGTTAATTCTGGGAATGAAACACAATGGTACATTTGAACTAATAAACCAATGAGCTTTACTAAATACATACACAGAGCAAGTCAAATTAAACAAGACCCAAGGAGAGACTCTGTCAGACACACTACACTAATCAGGTGGGCAACTAGGCACTTATCTCAGCCACTCACAAAATCTTTCTAAAAACCTGCTGTACACCAGACACTATGTTAAGTGGTCCTGTCTTCATCAGGAAAACAAGTCAGTAAGTGAATAAATAAATAGGTAAATAAGCAAGCATGTTATAATGGAAATGGGGTAGAAATGGGAGAAAGTATAGAATACCAAGTGTTTAACTGGGATGAACTGGTTGGAGAAGGGCTCTCCATGTATGTCACATTGAGGCAGAAGCATCAGGACAGCAGGGCTGCTGGGGCACAGTGGGAAAAGAAAGCTTCAGTCTGTGGGAACACAGTGTGCGCAGGCTCCAAAGTGTGAGCACAGTCTGTGCAAAGCAAAGCAACCTCAGGAACGACAGTGTATCCATGGAGCCTTGCTTCTGGCCTACGCACTCTACTCTATGTCACCACGAGGAATATCAAGAGGCAGGGACTGCTGTGTCTCCATTTCAGACTGTGAGACCAGGGGGCAAGCCACAGGGCTGGGTATGAGCTATGAATGCTTGAGTCCACAGCACGTGACCTGATTCACACGCTGCTGTTTTCATGATCAAACATTCAGACACTCTGGGTGTCTCTGACTGTCAGAGAAGGCTACAGTTATTTCTGTGGAGTTGACTTGTGCTTGCATAGAGTAGAGCATGGGATGTAGTTACCTCTGCCTGGAAGCCGACAAGCCTTAGAGAGAGATCAAGAATGTTCTTGCATGTTTACAATTTCTACAAAAATTTTATTAAAAGACGTTTTCAAAATATAAGCGTAAAATAAATATCCTAGATATCTTTTCCTTTGCTCTTATTAGTATTGTTCCAGCTTGTAAATTTCTGTTCACTAACAACAGTTTGCTGGGATAGTTACAAGTTTTAAAGGCACACACACACACACACACACACACCTGTATCTTAATGTTTCCTATTTTTCTACATTATTCACATTTGTTTCACTCTCCTAATTATATAAAAACAAGCACAAAGACTAAGAACCCCAAATGCATGACTCATGGGAAAAGTGTACATTGTGAAATTTCCGGAGACCCGGTAGGCCCGGGTGGTCAGAGCAGCTAGGGAGGGCCTGCCACTGTTTTCTGGCACTGGCGGCACAGAGGTTTGTTAAACACAGAACTCCTTTCTATCAGCTTGAGCCAGAAAGCTACCAGATCTCTGGGCCTCATCCCATTGTTTGTTGGGGTCAAGACCAAAGGGGCTGGGAATAACAGCAGGATTTGGCCTGGCCCAGGTCACCTTCGTGGAGAAAAAGAAGAGAGAGGAGAAAGCCTCAGGAAGAGAGAGTGTCTCTCTGAATTTCCTGAGTTAGGACATCACCATTGTTTCTTGAAATCGAGTTTTCCTGGATTTTAGAGTAGTTTACAGAATCTGGTAAGCTTCCCCACTCAGAAGGCACACGGGGGACAGAGGAGAGGGGCTTTAACTGGACATATGCTGACAAGGTGGCTGGATTGGATTACAGGCCTCTCGAACAGTGATCCACAGTGCAGACATCACATTCCAGATGCTGGAGGACTGGAGGAACGTAGACCTGAACAGCATCACCAAACAGACGCTCTACACCATGGAGGACTCTCGGGATGAGCACCGCAGACTCATCATCCAGTGTAAGGTGTCCCATGGGGGGTGGGTAGTCCTTCTGTTTCTGTTTTTAAAAGGAAAAAGTATCTTGATAAATATTCACATGGTGTTTCCACCCTGTCCCGTTCCCTGGATCCCATTCCTCTTATTGTTCCTGTTAAATGGGTCGGCCCAGACAGGAGGGCTAATTTACTTAAGAAGATATGTGTCAACATGGCTGATGCAGTTGGGTAGCATACATGTTATACAAAGGACCCTGCATGTGACTCTGAATGCCATGCATACCTCCAACCAGTGACAGAGAGAATGGTAACTGAGACTTGTGGCCTGCCTTGCTTGGTGTATGTCAGTATAGAGCCAGCTGTATGTGATGCCTGTGTGTCAGTGGAAGGTCACATGACCATGAGTTGCGCGCGCACACACACACACACACACACACACACACACACACACACCCTCACCAACTCGTCAATAGGTGACCCTTTCAGGCACATTAAAGCTTGAGAAGACATGAATGGGTGGTGAGTTACTTCCATGAACGTGTGTTCATGGCCATATGGAGAAAGACTTCCTACAAGTAAGTTAGATTCCGGTGCAGCCAGCCCTGATACGCGCAAGATGTTTGCTCCCAAGAGTGAAACACGAGGGGACAGAAACATCACCTGTCCCCTTTAGACACATCTGGTCCTCCTTTGAGCCTTGGCTCAACTGACTGCTCAGGGCACACCTCACTTTGGCCAGCCATTCTTTCCTCTGAAGGGCAGCAGGGTGCATGCTGTCAGATAGAGTAGTCAGTACCCCTCAGAGATTCCAGGGAGGGTGGTGCTGATAGTATGCTAATGACAGATGGGCCAAGCCCCCTACCTTCTGTGTGGGGTAAATTACATCATCACTCCAATGCCCATCTGGAGGAGGAGTCTAGTCAGAAAAGCCCAAGCCTCTTGAGTTACAGGGTGTGCTCCTCCACAGTTGTCCTGGGGGTCTGTCTTCTGCCAGCTGGTCTAAGCCTGGGCTGTTTATGAACCAACATTTTCTGAGATTCCCTATTAGAGGGCGCTTCCTTTTAAGGCCTCTCAAAGGCCCACAGAGCCCTAAATATCTGCACCTGTGGCCCTCCAGAGACTTACTTCCTGGGTTCAGACCCTGGCCTTAACTCGGGTTCTTATTCCTTCTCTGCACAGTTGCCCACTTGTCTGCTGTTGAGTCTTAGCAAAAACCCCTGATCTAATAACACAGTTTAGCAGCTGCGCATTGGGTGACACCATCAATTCTTTGCAGCCTCTCAAGGGACAGTCTCACGTCACTCTCAATCTTACATTTGAGAAAACGATGGGGCTTCCCCAGGGTCCTGGGACCAGCATGTGGCAGTGCTAGGCCTTGAACCTAGACCTGTGTCAGCCTCCCCAGCCCAGGGCAGCTCCTGCTGTGAAGGAGCAGAGGGAACCAAAGTTGTAAAATGCCGCTGAGCTCAAGAGGGTGCAGGATCTTTCCAAGCGCTGTCATTTTTGTTTGTTTGTTTTCAGTGTGTGTGTGTGTGTGTGTGTGTGTGTGTGTGTGTGTGTGTGTAGTTGCACATATGCTGCAGCATGTGTATGAAGCTCAGAGGACAAGCTCAGCCTTCACCTTTGACCTTGTTTGATACAGGGTCTCTTGCTCATCACTGCCTACACCAGCTGTCCTAGTTAGGGTCACTGTTGCTGTGATGAAACACCAGGACCAAAGTGACTTGGGGAGGAGAGGGTTTATTGGGCATACACTTCCACACTGTAGTCCATCATTGTAGGAAGTCAGGACAGGAACTCAAGCAGGGCAGGAACCTGGAGGCAGGAGCTGCTGCAGAGGCCCTAGAGGAACATTGCTTGCTGGCTTGGTCCCCATGGCTTGCTCAGTCTGCTTTCTCATAGAACCAGGACCACCAGCCCAGGAATGGCACCACCCTCAATGGGCTGGGCCCTTCTCCATTAATCACTAATTAAGAAAATGCCCTACAATCAGATCTTATAGAGCCATTTTCTCAGTTGAGTTCTCCTCTCAGATGACTTCAGCCTGTGTCAAGATAACATAAGGTTACCCAGCACACCAAGCTCCTGGGAAGCCTCCTGTCTCTGTCTCCATTTTACTATCGTAGTGGTGAAATTATAGTGTGTGTGCTCAGCACACAGCTGGTTTGGTTTTTGTTGTTGTTGTTTTGTTTTGTTTTGTTTTGTTTTGTTTTTAATGTGAGGTCTAGAGATCCAGACCCACACCCTCAAACTTCAC
Organism: Onychomys torridus; assembly: GCF_903995425.1. Taxonomy (NCBI): domain Eukaryota; kingdom Metazoa; phylum Chordata; class Mammalia; order Rodentia; family Cricetidae; genus Onychomys; species Onychomys torridus. The sequence goes on from NC_050462.1 coordinate 1,643,660, forward strand.
CCACTGAGCCATCTCCCCAGCTTCCAGGCTGGATTCTCAGCTAGACCCAGAAAAGCCTTTTTCCAAGCACCCTTCCAGCCCGTGGGAAACCATTGGTCACTATGTACCAGGGCCTCTCAATGAGCCAGTCATGGACCTGGCATCCAATGATGTCTGAGGAGCAGAGACCCACCAGTTACCCTGCCTCTCAGTTTTAGCGAACACTCCTAGTTTCACACTGGCTTCCCTCTTCCCTTAGAGCCTCTTGTGGAAAGTAAAATGTGAACCAGACTTAGGAAAAACAGTCAGCAGAGCTGGTTGAAGGGACCAGGCTCTGAGCCCTTGCTGGCTCACCATGGATGCCACTGCCGCCTCTCTCTCTCTGAGCAAGACTCTCTGAGTTCTCTGGGTTCCTTTAGATGCAGGATAGAATGGTGTCATTTGAAGCTGGAATTACATTGTGGTTCAGTTCAGCCCAGCTGGTCCTCACTGGATGTCCATCCTGGATCAGGCTCCGTGTTAACAGCAGCGCAGTGACTGGGATAGACGCTGCCCTTCTGATGGAGCCCAGAGTCCATGGCAAGTCCAAAGCTGATGTACAACTCTGCTGCAGCCAGTGCTATATGATGCAATGCCAGGAAGGAGTTTGAGGCAGGGTGCCAAGCCTGAAGGCAGATAGCCCAGTACATAGGTGTCATACCTGTACCTCCCAAGAGACAGGAGAAAAGTCTGTGGAATGGGCCCAGAAGTCAGTCTGAGCAGGGGTGGGGGCACCTGCATGCTGCACCTCACTTTCACTACAACCAGCTGACATCTGCAAAGTCTTGCTGTCAGGGTCACCCATGCATCTGCAATGTAGAGCCTGAGTGGGATGCTTGGCTCACTTTAACGCTTACATGTATTGGTATTTGAGCACACCACGAGAATGAGTGCCTCAGGAAAAGGGTGGGCTGTTTGCCCAAAAGGCCTTGCTGGAACTTTGGCTCCAGTGCATGGAGATCATGGTTTCTAGTTCTGTAAGATTAAAATAATGCAAAGGGGTTAAACATGACTAAGTACTGCAGGCTTAGTGCACAGCAGAGGGGTGCTCCATAGTGAAGGAGTGCTCCACAGTGGAGGGATGCTCCACAGCGGAGGAGTGCTCCACAGCGGAGGGGTGCTCCACAGCAGAGGGGTGCTCCACAGCGGAGGAGTGCTCCACAGCGGAGGGGTGCTCCACAGCGGAGGGGTGCTCCACAGAGGAGGAGTGCTCCACAGCAGAGGGGTGCTCCACAGCAGAGAGCACTCCACAGCAGAGGGGTGCGCCACACGGCAGTGTAGGAGGCAGAAGATGGGCAGGGCTATTTGGAATCCTAACTGCTGTTCACTAGCTGTGAAACATTTGGGCAGTTCGTCATCTTGAAGTGCCTCAGTTTCTTTATTTACAGAAGGAAATGAGAGCACTTCCTCCTGGGTTTGCCCATCCACTCACTCAGCAACCAGCTGCACATGTACTCTGCACTGGGGTCATGACATTAATGCTTCACTGACTGCACCCATGTAGGTCACTGAAGAGAGTGCCTGGCACTTGGCAAGTGCTCACGAAAGTTAGCTAATGCCATTTTTGCTGTACAACCATTATTGTCACCATTGGCAACTAAGGCACAGTAGTCCGGACACAGAGGAAGAATCCCAAAGACACATCTATGGGTCCAGGCTCTGCTGTGTAACTCGCTTGCTTTCTAGCTTTGACTTCATTGAGGCATGGAACCTTGTGTTAGTTACTTTTCCCATTGCAGTGGTAAAATACCCCAGTAAAGCCGATGAGGACAGGGTTATCTGGACTCGCAGTTCAAGGCTACAGTGCATCATGGCAGGGTAGTCCCGGCAGCAGGAGCCTGAGGTGGCTAGTCCAGGTCTGGAAGCAGACAGTGATGACAGTGATGAACGCTCACGTCTAGCTTGCTTTCTCCTTTCCGTTCAGTTCAGGACCCCAGCCCATGGACTGGTACCACCCACAGTTAAGGTGGGTCTTCTAACCCAAGCTAGAGAACCCTCAGGCAGGTCCAGAGCCCTAGCTCCATTCTGTCAAGGTGACAACATTAGCTGCCACACACCTTGTTTATAATCTGAGAAAGACTAGTGTACTTTTAAAGGCCATCTTTATGCTAAGCATTAGGACCGTTTGGCTTCGCAGAGTCACCAAACAAGCAAATTAGAGAGAATTGGCTGGCCTTCCCACATGGGAAAAATAATTGCTCGGACGCTTGAAAACAACAGATCTTGAACTGTGGTTTTATTTACTTAGCTCCATGTCTAAAAACCACACCGAAAATATTCAATGAAAAGACGTTTACAATGCAAGTGTCCCCAGCCATGTACCTATTTCCCACAGTGCTTCAGGGATTCCCAAGTACTTCCACACTTACTTTCCTAACCTGAAGCTGAGGACAGGGCAGAGAGAGGACCAGATGGTTTCATTTGATTAAGATGTATTCAGTACCTGTGCCTAGCACCAAGAGGCTGGGTGAGCTGCTTACACAATATAGTTGTGGTCCAGAAACAGTGGGACCATTGCCCGTGCCCAATCCCTGAATAGATAGCAAGAGATGGTAAAGCCCTGATCTAATGGTTAAGCAAAGCTTTCCAGGTTAACAGCTGTGGCACAGATAACACACCAAACAGTGACCTTAGAGAAGAGCCAGCAAGAAGACTGGACACCTGACCAGCTGTTGGCCAGTGCTATTAATGGTGTAGTGGAAGCAGAATAAAGACTGTAGTGTGCTGTGAGAGGTACGGGGGGGGGGGGGGTGACATGTGAGCTGGCGAGAGGCAGAGGGAGGGCTGCAAGGGTTTCATCTCAGCTGGGCCATGAAGAACCATGCAGTCCAGTCCTCTGTGCCTTAAAGGACATGGTTCTATGGAACTACATCTTGAGGAAGGTGTGTGGGGTTCTGCTTCATTTACAGTGTACCAGGAGTTTGACCACCTGCTGGAGGAGCAGTCGCCCATTGAGTCTTACATAGAATGGCTGGATACCATGGTAGACCGATGCGTTGTGAAGGTTGGTAGAGCTGAAGGGAAGGGGCAGCCATGACTTCTACAGGTGTTTGGTTGTCTCTGTGGACCCTAACTAGCATAAAACCCCAGAATGAGCTAGCTGATGTGCCTCAGCATCCATAGACTTCTGGGGTTGCAAGGAGGAGACCTGGCCTCAACTCTGGGAGGTGGAGGGGACAGAGACAGGACTCTGAATCCCCTATTCCTGATTCCCCCAGGTGTGCATCCCTTACTTGTCCCTTACATGGCGTCTTGGCATCAGATTTCATTAAGTGTGTTTCTGCTGCTAAAACAAAAAGGACAAAAAAAATCACTGCTCCACAGCTTGAACTTGAAGGCTTACAGGCCTGCCCTCATTTTCAGAGCCAATAGTGAATGACTAACTGAAGTACTAAAGTCATTCTTTTTTTGTAGGTGGCTGCCAAGAGACAAGGGTCCCTGAAGAAAGTCGCGCAACAGTTCCTGTTGATGTGGTCTTGCTTTGGTACAAGAGTGATCCGGGACATGACCTTGCACAGTGCTCCCAGCTTTGGTAAGGCTATCCCAGTCTCTCTCTCTCTCTCTCTCTCTCTCTCTCTCTCTCTCTCTCTCTCTCTCTCTCTCACACACACACACACACACACACACACACACACACACACATACACACAAAGGCTTAAGCCTTTGCAAATGGCCTGACTGATACCTAGGGTTATTTTCTGCCATTTTTCAGTTTTTTTCATTTGTCAGATGATTGACTTTTGACGTTTTGATTAATATTTCTTCAGAAATTCACTCTGGCCCACTCTGTAGAAGAAGGCTTTTGCACACCCCTTTTGTTTTCCTGACCTTTTGGGTCACCCTGAAGTCCTTATTTACTACTCTGCACTGTGACAGTGCTGGAGGTCTGTCTCCAGGCCCTGTCTCTGCAGGCAGAAACCTGCTCCCCAACTCAGTGAAGACATTATGCTGCCCTCAGGACACAGTCTCCTTTCAGCAGAGAGGATGTGTGTCTGAGTCCAGATCATCCATAGCAAGGGAGGTGGGACCTGGAAAGATGTTATCTAGATTTCAAAATTCCACAACACTGGCCTCTGTTTTCCCAGTGTCTCTACCAGGGACAATTGATAAAGCTTCTAGGTAATTGCTTCTGCCCGTCTTTCTCTGCAAATACAGATGTGATTTCATGTCTCATAATTTCAGATGAAGCCAGTCAGCTCTCAGCTTTGTCTTGGGTTTTTATTTGACACTTTCCCCTCTAACTTTTTGTGGATTTGTTACCATTTTCCAGTTGTGTCCTACAATGGCGTGCCACTGTGGTAAAACACAGGAGCATTATTTAGGACCTGTTACTCCTTTACTCATGAGTAAAGAGTCAACCTACTCAGACATTTTGTTGGCTGTTTCTTCCCGTCAGCCCTGGGGTTCTCTGAGCCTGCCCACGCTTCAGCTACAGATGGAAACTCTTTGAGCAGAGCATGGGAATGCTCTGATGGTTGCTGCCTGAGCAGGGCCATCACATGTGGTCTTCTGATGACTTCCAGTCCATAGTGTGAGCATTAGCACATGTTACCTGGAGCTCTGGGAAGATCGTATGTGTAGATCTGCTTTTGCTTAGCATCTTGAGATATTTTTTCATTGTTTCAAAATCAAAGATTCAACCATTTTCACATATACTCACGCACGCACATGGACAAGGTGAGAAGCCTCTGCCCCGTGCCCTATCGCTTATCTTCCATTTGCTAACCCGTGAAATAAGCATGCCACTGGCCACCTCCCATAACACAGGGACAGCTGTTTCCTCGGCATTTCTGTTTGTAGTTCATTTGTCTGGACTGAGTTAACAAGCAATGTAAAATTAGAAGACTGGACAGAACTACTGTGATTTATTAATGCCTTGAATTTCTTTCTGAGATGTACTAGTCATTAAAATGGGTTTATTTCTTTTCTGATGTTTTAGGATGCACTAGAAACTAGGGTAAATGGCATGTGTGTGTGTGTGTTTGTTTACATATAGTATGTATATATGTTTATAAACACACACACACACACACACACACACACACACACACACAGTGAAAAGAGAGACTCTAACCCAATTTTACTCTTACAGTATTTTTCTCAGCCTTGAGTAGGTTGAAACAATGCCTGCCTCTAAGTCCATTCAGCAAATTCTGAAATGGTCCAGCTCATCAGACTCATTGTTGAGTTTTGCAGCTTGGGCGACAGGCAGGTTGAAAGAATGTATGGCAGACAAAAGCCCTCCTTTCTGCCTGTATATGTCAATGACCCAGTTGGTGGCTGTGTTTGGGTCATGTGTGCACTGTATGAAAACAGCTAATTAGGAAAAAGGAGTCCTCTGTTACCCAGCCTTCCCCCAGCTGCAGGAGCCAGCTCTATGTATCTTATAACTCCTGCATGGTCCTCAGCATGGGGAACGGTGTGGGGTTCGTCTAAGTTCCAGCTTGGCAGGCTGGCCATTACAATGAACTTGTGGAATACCTCAGAGGGCCCTGGCAGCCCATCTCCTCATCTCCGAGCAACCCTTTGAAAGGTAGCTGACACCTTCCCTTTCCTTGATTGCTTTTCAATTTCGGCTCCATGATTCCTTTTAGCTGAGTCTATCTTTGATCTAGAGCAGCCAGACTTTCTACCATAAACAGTGTCTCTAGAAGGTAACAGGTGACAAGCTTTAGTCCTGGTGATGTTAAACAAGTTAATGGTTCTGTCACATACACACACAAAAATGAACCCACTCCATTTCAGTTGACTGATGTGATTCCAGTTCAGGGACACCTGAGTCTCCAGTCAGCACAGCAGCCTTCACCTTTCTTTGTGGATTTTCACCAAATGCACATTTACTTCACTGTTGTGGATGTCTATAGGCAACAGTCACTCCTGACATACTCCAGAGCAAAACTATCTGAAAAGCCCAGTGTTACAGTAGACGGGGCATGGCTACACACCCTTGGACCCATCACTTTTCTACATGATGCTTTTACAGTCCAGCATCAGAGCCCACCCTCACGGGCTGCGGCTGAAAGGGCCCATGGCCATCTGTCATGGTGTGGCTCCCAGACCTGGTGGCTGTGATAGAGTCTTCCAAATTGTCTCTCTACTCTCAGGAGCTCTGACTCCCTATTACCCAGAGCCTGCAAAACATAAGGACCCTGCAAGTGTCGCTTGGGCCCTCTCCAAGCCCTGAGAGTATGACTTTCCTTCCCCCTCCCTTCCCTTTACAGGCCCAGAGAGAAGGAGGACTTGCATGAAAGACTGAGTTCTTCCAGGAACTGGGCATCCTTCTCAGCTCACATGTATGCTCTTTCCCATAAGCTGTCCTGACCACCTGCTTTTCTCAATTCAATACCAATGGGAACTATGAACCAGTGTTTAGACACTACATTAGCATTTTTTCCTCTTGCTGCCTTTAGTATGTCAGATGAGGAAGCTGGGGTCGAACTTAATAAGGACTTCTTAGAATTAGACATGCAATAAAGCAAACAGAAGCCAATAATAATTACTTTAACAAATATTTAGTGAAAATATAAGCTCGTTTATTTCTCACTTTAACTCCACAAGGCAAAGGAATGCACAGGGTGGGAAGGGAGATTGCTGAATTCCTTTGCCCAAGATCCAGGAGGTGGAAAGGTGCAGCTCTGGCTCAGCACCCATCACCGGGCTCGGATGAATGGTGCAAAAGGGCTGACACCTTTATCCACACTGACGCTTTTAAATGTATGAATTAAGAGTTTTTAATTTAAATGATGAGAGAAAAGAATAATCATTAGACTGTTGCAAATACTCACAGACAACGATGGAATGATATCTTAAGTGCTGAGAACAAAAATCATCAACTTATTCAAGAGTGAGGGCAACAGAAAGCCACAGTCAGTTATAGAAAGACCAAGCATCCACATATATGCACCAAAAAGAAAAGGCTGCTAAAGGATACACTTTAGCAAGAAGAAAAATAAAGCCAGAAATACGCTGGCACACAAGAAACAGCAATTTTCTGATTATCACTGCTATGTAACAAACTACTCCAAATCACAGAGGCCTGATCTGGACAGATTCCTGTGACGTCAGTACCTATGGTGACTCAGGGGTCTGTATGTGACCATCCATGGGTAAAGGTCTCAGACATGGGATAAGTTCCTTCACACACTGTTTGCTCAAGAGTTCTAGGCCTCCTCTCCCCTAATCTTTAATTCAAAGAATGTACATGAGCTTGGGGGCCTGTTTTCATATGAGAGAAGAATTTGTGTAATTAGCTAATCCTTTATACATTTGTTATTTATGTATATGTGGCAGGGGGCATGCCACAACACAAGTGTGGCAGTCAGAGGGCCACCCTTGGGAGCTCACTCCTAGAAGTTGTCCTCTGGCCTCCACATGTGCACAGCAGTGTATGTGTGCCTTGACACCCACTCCACAAAAACAGAAACAGTAAAATAATAGTAGTAATAATCATGATTGATAGGGATTGATAGGCATCTACTAAAATTTCAAGTATAACTCAAAGTCTAATCATGGATAAGCAGCATCCTGTATTCATAGATTAAAAAGGAATGTCACATGGTACCGTATGGTTAATAGAAAAAACAGAAAGCATTACTTTCCAGTCACTTGCCATGTATAATTTTTGAGAAACTCTTTGTAAAGTAGAAATCAAAGGGAATATTAAAAATTATTTAAAAAATCCCTACAGCAAACAATACATTGAATGGTGATATTTTTTAAGTTTTCCTGCTTAAGGCACAGAAAGTCAGGAATTACATCTCACACTCTCTAATAAATATGTACAAGAGGTCTGGCCAATCAATAAGTAAAGGAAATACATGAATTTACAAAATCCACAAAATCATCTATTTAAAGACATATTGATTGACGAGGAAAAGAGAGTCCAGGACTGACGAGATGGTTCAATGGGTAAAGGGGCCGTAATCAGCTGACCAGCTGAGTCAACTCCCAGGACCTACATGGAGAAGGGAAGAACTAGGTCTTAAAAAGTGCCTTGAAATAATTCAAAAAAAAGGGGGGGGGGATCTCCAAAGCTTCGTGGCCAGGTATTGTGGCTTAGGCCTGCTGTGTTGGCACTCAGATGGCTGAGTTAGGGGCTGCTGCAGGCTCAAGTCCAGCCTGAGGTGCACAGCGAGTTCAAAGCCAGCCAGAGCCGCATGGTGAGACCCTGTCTCAAAGAAACAGGGGGACAAAAGCCCTTCAAGGAAAAACATTATAGCTCATATTTGGAAGAATCGACCCCTCAAAAGATGTTAATTCTCTTTAATGTATAAATTCAATGGATTTCCAGCTCATAATAACCTGATCCTTACATTCAAATAGAAACTTAAAGAGCTAGGAGAGTGAAGACACTGTGAATGTAAGGGCCCATGCTCAGCGGACACTCAAGTTGATCACAAAGCAAGACAGTGTGGCGTTGGACAGTGGTAGACAGGTGAGGACACACCTCAGAGAGGCCAAAGCCAGATGTGCAGGAGTGGAGCCTGTCTTCAGCGCATCAGAACCGTGTGCCCATGTCTCAGATGAGAGTCAGGGACTACTGACTGACAGGAGTGGGGCTCAGACCAGTTGGTTTTGAGGCAAGAATTTTAGGGTGACTGAGATAAAATTAGGTGCCCCAACTTCCAAAAGGAAACATCTAAATGAAAAACCAGTAACAATGACAAAAATAGATCTTAAAACTTTAAAAAATAGGAAATGATCTCTTTATGATCTTGGAATAGGAAATTGTTTCTTAAAAAAAAAGCACATATACACACACAAAGGACACAGCATGAAGGAAGAGACTGCTGAGGTTCACACACACACACACACACACACACACACACACACACACACACACACAATTTAGCACGAATTCTTAAAGAACATGAAACAACATAGTGGAAGGTTTGGCTCAGCTTCTTCCTCTGGCTGTAATAGACAGTATTAATCAGCCATGAGGAAACCCTGGAAGAGACATTGATACAGACGTTTTAAACTGCCCTGAAGTGACATTACCTTCTAACCTTACAATAAGGTCAAGGGACTGATGTCAGAGCCACTCTGTGATTTCCGGTGACTTCAGGATCATTCATAAATGGCACTACTGACCATCCCTGGGCCTGCTTTCCAAGGCTAGGCACCTCTTCTCTGTGATCACTTGTTTTCTTGGTCATTTTAGACAAGGTGCTCATGCGGATGTTTCTCCATTTGTCACTTGTGAGTCAGTTTCTCACTGTGTTCAGTTTGTGGGGCTGCGGCCGTTCTAGGGATGGCACATTGGATTTGAAACTTGTGTTTAATGAGTCCCATAAGCAGGTAAAACATGTCTAAAAAGGACGTGGAAAGAAGGGAGATATTTTTGTAATTGATATAACTATCAAATGATTAAAATCCAGAATGTATTGAAATCACTCTACCCTATTTATCTATCTACCATCTACCTATCATCTATCTATCTGTCTGTCTGTCTGTCTATCATTTATCATCTATCTACCTATCATCTATCTATGGGAGGCACAGATATATGTGGAGGTCAGAGGACAACTTGTGGGACTAGGTCCTCTCCTTCTACCATGTGGTTCCAAGGAAATAACTTAAATAACTTAAGTTGTTAAGCTCTGTGCAAGTGCCCTTACCCACTAATATACCCTTTTGATCTTTAAACAATTGTTTTTTAAAGCAAATACCCCAGAATAAAAAATAAGCAACAAATACAAACAGCAATTTACAGAAGAGGAAATTCTACTGAACAATAAGCACATTTTAGACACAGGTCTTTGTAGTAATTAGGTTTGGTAAATGGTTCTGGTAAAAGTGTAAACCATTCTGGTGGGCAATTTGGCACTGTCTCTTAAGACTGAAGGTACAGTGTTCTTGGGTTCTGTTACTTGGACTTTTAGACCTAGATGCTAGGAGACATACAGAAATAGTCATTGTAGCCAATTTTCAATGATGAAAATTTGTCAGCAACCTAGCTTTCACCAGCAGGAGAGTGGGTAAGCTGTGATATTGAGTGGCCATTTGGCTGCAGCTTGCATGTCAAGGTGCATGGATCTATGTAGACAAAATTTCTGTGTCCTGCCCAGTCCACAGCCGCTCAGACCCAAGTAAACATACAGAAGCTTATGTTAATTAAAACTGCTTGGCCATTAGCTCAGGTCTCCTACTGACTAGCTCTTACACTTAAACTCAGCGCATTTCTGTTCATCTATATGTTGCCACATGTTCTGTGGCTTTACCTGTGTGCCATTACATACTGCTACCTGGATGGCAGATTGGTATCTACTGATTCAGCCTTCCTCTTCCCATAATTCTCCTTGTCTGTTTATCTCACCTATACTTCCACCTGGCTACTGGCCAATCAGAGTTTTATTTATCAACCAATCAGAGGAACATTCACAGCATACAGAACATCCCACAGCAGATCTATAAACAAAACCGTCAAAAGCTGGCTGTGCAGAGTGTTGTATCATTTTCCTCACACTGGAAAACTACCTGTGTGTTCTTTGCAGATCTCTAAGAGTACTATAGCAGTGTAAATAACAGATCAAGATTAGTATTACTCAAAGGGATGGACATAGTCAGGGAAGTAACAGTAAGGAAGGGAACAGGGACTTAATATTTCCCTTCAATTAAAAAACATCTGACTTAACTATAGAAAAGTATTAAGCGTATCATAAAGCTATATTGTAAGCATACTAGTGTTCATTTTAGAATACTTTCATTTTTTATAAGCTAGAAAAGTTTGGCCAGAATTAAGAAAATTCTAGATTCTTTCAAATACAGTTGAGCAGGTTACCACATAGTGACAGTTTCCTTTGTCTCCATCTTGACAGTATTTTTCATAATGGCCTTTGGAGATCACTAGCTCTGGGTCTGAGCAGGTGGTTCTCCCATCCTTCACACCCCCCCTCCTATTAGCTGAAAATAAACCTTCACAGTGCCATTGGAAGGTTGACTAGCTTAGCACGGTGCATATGGTGGAGTAGTCAGTGCTTGACCAGTCCTTTGTTCCTCTAATACATGTGCACAGAGTCTCTGCTGTGTCCCCGACACTACTGGGCACAGAATGGGGGGAGGGTAAAAGCAAACTGTGTTATAGAGCTACAGAATTCTCTCTTCTCTCGCTCACAACCCCCCCCCCCCCGTTTTTCTTCTGTATTTACCCTCCCCCGTGGCCATGACACCCTGGCACTATACTGCTTATTGCCCAATAATCCTAATGATGGATTTTAAAGGACACAGTAGCCCTTGCTAAGTCAGGGTCTTGAGGAACCCTGTACTCAGAGAACCACAGCATGATAGTAGGGAGGGGGCAAGAGCCACAGCATGATGGTAGGCAGGGGCAAGAGCTCTACAAAGTTCCTGTTTGAAAAATGATTGAAAATTAACAGACCTAGTGGGTGTGTTGATTGTTTCTAAGGGACTGCCTGGACAAACACTACTAGGCAAGCCCATTTTTATCATGCAGGGTTTTCCATTCTAATTTATCAGTTCATGGATGTTTCATTCCATCCATGTTGACTTAGACCAGCATCCCAGCAAATAATTTCTTCATTATGAATGCTTTAAGTATTTGATGCTAAACTTTGACTTTATTTTTTTACTGTAACTGGATGAATCAGCCATTGTACAATTCTTGACATCACAAGTTACCATCTATTAAGCACCTGATGTATACTTACCTCATTCTGCAATGTGAGCGTCACTGTCTTCCTTTTAGAGGACATCATACTACATAATAATTAAGCTTCACTGTCTTCCTTTTAGAGGACATCACACTAATAATTAAGCAGTTCTGCCACTTAACTGTGTGGCTTTGCATGTATAGATGACTCTTGAGTCTCATTTTTTCCTTTGTAACAAACTGCTGTTTACCTCACATGGCTGAGATGTAGATCATACACAATAACCTACATTGGCTAACACAGTGGTTGCCACAGAACACCCTCTCAGTGTTCTTCTTTGTTTCTCTTATTTAAAGAATTAGGCAGGGTAGGTTGAAGCACAGAAATCACAATGTCATCTATGCTGGGTGGTTTTAGACCTTGGAGACTGTTGAGCACAGACATTGGTACATGGGACAGTCTTTAAAATGACTGCACTTTCCTTTTTAAGGAATTATCTACATTCAAAATGAAGAGTTCTCCTTGAAAATCCCAATTTTTTTATACCTGGTACCTTTCCTAAAAACCTTGTGCTAACAAGTCTCAAAAACTTTTAAGAGAAATAATTCTGTCATTGTAAATTTACTATTTCAATTCTGCTCCTGGGATTATACCAGGTACATCCCTAGACACCCATGAATGAAAAGGCACAGTCCCTCCATGTGCACACTTAACGGATATGCTATAGAAAGACTGGAAGTGAGTGCAATGGTGTTAATGAACACAGCAGAGTGAGGAGTGCTGAGGTAAGGATGGGCTGCTGGGAACCTGCAGGATCAGACGCACGTGCAAGTGGCTTAGCGTGTGCCATTTTTTATGGTGACCTGTGCATGGAAGGGAATTAATTAAGGCAAAGAACAGACAGCTCTAGCCATAAGGGAAGAATAAGGGAGAGGAGCGAGGTCCCAAACACATGGTCAGAGGTCACAGCAGATGCTGTCCACCAGGTGGGGACACACCAGGTGGGTGACCCACTTCCTTCTTGATCTTTTCCCACCAGGGTCTTTTCACCTAATTCACCTGATGTTTGATGACTACGTGCTCTATTTGCTGGAATCTCTGCATTGTCAGGAGCGGGCCAATGAGCTCATGCGAGCCATGAAGGGTGAAGGAAGCACTGGTGAGCCAAAACTTCAGTGAGGATGTCAAAACTCAGCCATCCGACAACTCATGTCTGCTCTGTTTCCTTAATTCCACATGCCAAAGAAGTTAGCTGTGGCGAGTGGGTCAGCTGCTGAGACAGCAAACCATCCTCCTCTTCAGAGTGGGCACCTGTGTGTATGGAAGCCATTGAAGGGTTTAAGCGGGGAGTCACCAATACAAGCCAGATTAGAAAGCATATTTCATTTTTGGGGTGTTCATTCTTTAAAGGCAACTGGCCTTGACCTTGGGATCTAAGAACTTAACCTTTTCTCTATTTATAGCGGAAGTCCAGGAAGAGATTATCTTGACCGAGGCTGCCCCACCCACCCCTTCACCAGTACCATCATTTTCTCCAGCAAAATCTGCCACATCTGTGGAAGTGCCACCTCCATCCTCCCCTGCCAGCAACCCATCCCCTGAGTACACCGGCCTCAGCACAACAGGTAGGGGGCCCCCAAAGTGCAGGGGAGCAGATATTGAAAGCAAGAGGTTTCTGGAAAACAGTCTTCCTCAAAAGACAAAAAAATGCCAGGACTCGGGAATCTTCTTGGATTTGTGGAAGGCTTATGGGTCTCAAATTACTCATTAGTACATCTTCCATATGTTGCTGCTTTCAGTTGGCAGATTAAACACATGATAAATGTCTATTCCCCAATGTAAGCCGCTGAAATTATTAAAATGTTGAGTTGGTGTGCAGGCGTTCTTGAAAGCAAGAAGGTCGAGCCAAACCTGAGCAATGTCTCTAGGAAGGTGGCCAGGCAAGAGGCCACGTTCAAGCCACAGTAAGGCAGCAGTGAGTGAGTGAGTGAGGCAGTGGCTGGACTTGGGCCACGCTTGGGCCTCTCTGAGCATGACTTGAAAGCTGATGCCACTAGAAAGCTGTTCTGATGGGAGAGCCACAGCACAAGATACACACTGTGTTCTCATATGCCAGACCACAGCCAAGAATCGCCCAAGCCTAGGTAATCACCCATATCCAAAACAACTGAAAGAACCTTAAATAGATATTTGTATATCAATATTCATAAAAGTATTTACAAGATGGGAAGGACCTTTGTGTGTCCTTTGCCCATTGAAGGGTAAATAGAAAGAAACGTGGTGTACTATAGAACATTATTTTGCCTTAATTTTAGAAGAACTGGCATTCTAATATAACATTATAACATGAATGATCTCAAAGGCATTGTGCTAAGTGAAATGAGCTAGATGTTAAAGACAAATGTCTGACATGGGGGTCCTACAGCAGTCAAATTCATGGAGTAAAATACAGGATAGAGGCAGGGGACAGGGTGACGTAAGGACAGAGCTTCAGTCTGGGAAGATCAGAAACTCTGGAGATGCATAGTGATGGTGGACGGATGTCTCAACAAATGTACAAATGCAGCTAAGCTGAAAATGGTTTTAATTGATAGATTTTAGGTTAAGGTGTTTTATCACACACACACACACAATCACCATAGCTTTGCTGTTCTATGGGAGAAAAACAGCACAGCACAGTGGGAAGGGGGAATTATATAAGTCAGAGATCTTCAAAGAAATAGACAGTTGTTGAAAACCAAATTTCAACAGATAGGTTGAATAGAAAATAAAATACAACTGAAAGAAAATTAAAAGGATGAGCTAAGAGATTCCCTGATAATACAATCAAGACAGAGAGAAAAATGTTAAGCATGAGAGTTATGCTAAGAGAAAGCAATACATTCAGGAATTACAGTGTGTTGTTACTGTTCTGAGACAGTGTCTCCCTGTGCAGCCCTGGCACTCCATATGAATAGACCAGGCTAGCCTCAAATCTGTGGTGAATCTATTGCCTTTGCCTCTGAGTGCTGGGATGACAGTTGTGTGTGCCCAACGCAATGTTCACGTTTTGAACATGTGTTCCAAGAAAGAGTAGAGCATGGTGACTCACATGTGTAATCTCAGGTGAGGCAGGAGGATTGCTGAGTGTTTGAAGCCATAATGGGTCTATAGAGTGGGTAGGATGGGGCTACAAAGTGAGCTCTTATCTCAAAAACATGAAGAAGAGAGGAAAGGGGGGGGAGGAAAGTGAGGAAGGGAAGAAAGAAAGTACTGTGCTAGTAGAATGAAAGAAAGATCAGGAGGAAGAGAGAGAGAGAGAGAGAGAGAGAGAGAGAGAGAGAACTAATAACTTAATGGCTTTACAGAATAACTTAGGGTAACAATGTTCTTTCCTTGAATCCTGAGGTGAATTAAATGGGCATGGGGGTAGAAGTCATCTCTAAACTCACTGAATAAAATCAAAGATCTTATCAGCTCCAAAGAACACAGGTAATCACCAAAGGAGACTCAGATGATACCAGACTTCTCATCAGCAACAGTAGATTCAGTATCTGATGCAGTATTTTTAACAAGCATTGAGAATCTTCAGTACAGAATCCTATTTTGTAGGTTTGGGGGGGGGGCAGTGTGCACACATATATACCTATATATTTTTTAAGTGCCAAGTCCTGTGCTGAGTGCTGGGTATGAATATTACTATGCCAAGGCCTTGCTACCAAAAGGCCACCCAGGAATGAGAGAAATAGAGCCAATCATCATAGAAAACAGGATACTCAAGGTAAGAACTAATGCTACAGGGCTGTCAGGAAAGGAGAGTGCATGATTGGAGGCATCAGGAAAGACCTCACAGAGGATTGGAGGGTTGGGTAAGGTGCTGTGCCATCCTGTTTATTACTCAGGCTTTAAGTCTGTCTTTTTCCTTCTGTTAGTATGGCCTTGGTGCTATATAGTATGTAAGGAGTTATTACAGCAGAGACCCACTCTGTGCATGCACACAGCTTTGGTGGGAAAATCTGTCACAAGGAACACATTTTAAATGCAGCCATTTGGAAGCACCCATTCTCCCAATATTGGGCTCCGCCAGATTCTAGCGGGTTCCCAGACCAACACCTTCTCACAACTTAGCAGACAAGCTCCTTGGAAGTGCCTGCAGACACACTGGCTTGGAAACTCTGGGAATCCAGCTGAACAAACCTTCAGACAAGCAGTTATGACACTCACCACCAAGACTAGCAGGGAAAAGAACCAGCAGTGTCTTTGCTCCTGACAGCAAGACAGGGGGCACGTATAAGCGCTGTTCACAGCTCCCCAGAACTCAGGGGTTCTTCCTGTAATAATATACCACCATCCCTGGGTCTCCTGATCCACACACAAAAAAAAGAGCTACCAAGAGCCACTTCTCTGAACCAAGCCCCTGACAATTCCACCATCACCAAGGCAAGCACAGAGTCATGGCCATCCTGTCTTCTAAAACACATGGGCAAGTTTTGCATACCAAACAGTGTGGTGAGGGTGAAAGACCTCCTCCCAGCATTGCACATCAATCCAGGGGCTGGTTGGGAAACAGGAAGGTGTGAGGCATGTGCAGGGAAGCCTAATAGGAACATCTCAGAGTCATCCTGCTAGTGAGTCTGCCTGGCTTTCTTTGTAGCAATTTGGAGGCTTCAAGGTAGGGCAGGTGTGATGATCCCCAAGGCCACAGGAATATCATAAAAGTGTTGAGAGATTTCTGTGCAGCATGCTGCAGGTCATAAAAGTACCTTCTTAGAAATATAAATGTCAAACAGGCTCTCTTTGGGCGACTGTAAGCTTTGAAGATTCTGGCACATTCTAGCTTTGTTCTCAGGCGTCTCCAGAGGGCATTAAAAATGTCATCCTACATAAAAGAATCTATACTATTTTCCCCTAGTACCACTTTTGAAATACTCCATGGATCAAGTCTGGATCTATAGACTGGATCTTGATGTGCAATGGGCCATGGTCTTAGAAGAAATACACATAATTTCCTAAGAAGCTGCATGGTTTTATGTATATGCTATAAATGTATTATTGTAGAGTTCTTAGCTTTGGTGCATACTTTCATTGAATAATATTGTAACTTAGAAAATGATTATAAATCTAATGAAACATGCCCATCATGCTCTTTAAAAAAGTTAACTCAGTATATGATTTTAATGTCCAATTAATGTCATTAAATTGCTGTTTCACATTCCACCTACTTTCCAAAAAACTAAAACCAAAAAATTATATTTATTTTTCTGTGTGTGAGTATGTATGTGTGCACTTGTGAATATGTAAGTATGTGTATACTTGTGCATGTATGAGTATGTGTGTGTGTACACTTGTGCATGTGTGAGTATGTGTGTGTGCATATGTGCATGTGTGAGTATGTATGTGTGTACTTGTGCATGTATGAGTATGTGTGCACTTGTGCATGTGTGAGTATGTGTGTGTGCACATGTGCATATGAGTATGTGTGTGTGCACTTGTGAATGTGTGTGTATGTGCACTTGTACATGTGTGAGTATGTGTGTGCACATGTGCATGTGTGAGTATGTATGTGTGGACTTGTGCATGTATAAATATGTGTGCACTTGTGCATGTGTGAGTATGTGTGTGTGCACATGTGCATGTGAGTATGTGTGTGTGCACTTGTGAATGTGTGTGTATGTGCACTTGTACATGTGTGAGTATGTGTGTGTGCACATGTGCATGTGTGAGTATGTATGTGCACTTGTGGAGGTCAGAGGGAGACTTGTGGTAGCTAATTCTCTCCTCCTGTCACGTGAGTTGCAGGGATTGAACTCAGGCCATCAAGTTCAGTCACAAGTGCCTTTCCCACTGAGACATCTTGCCAGATTCAAACCAAATTTTCTTTGAAGGAACCCAAAGTAGGATCTGGGGATGTAGCTTAGTTGATAAAATGCTTGTTTAGCAGTCCCAAAGTCTTGTGTTCAATTCCCAGCAGTTCATAAACTGAACCTTGCTGCACCTACATAATCCCAGAACTCAGGTGAGACCAGATCAAGTATCGTTGATGAAATGAAGTATTATCAGGTTTGACTTAAGAGTCAATGTCAGCCAGATACTGGAGTCTTTCACCAAACCTACATCTCCTTTTGAATGGACACTTCTTCGTTTTTCAGCAATGAAAAAGAGAACAGTTATGTCTGTTCTTTGAGCACAAAATATTAGTCAATGGCATATAACCTCATGGTGAGGGCCGGGAGACACTTGGCAGCACCCAGAGTGAGTTACGACTCGCCAGCAAAACAGTTTCCCTACTTTGTCTACCTTCCACGTTCACGCAGACATATGTTTTAAATATGGTATCAAGACTGTGCTATCATTTTTAAACAAGACAGGGGTAGGGGAGAGAAAAGGATTGGCACAGGCACCTAAAACTGAGGCTGTCAAGGCCAAGGAAGAGTTTACTAGAGCCTCTGGGCATCTCAAGAGAAGAGCTAGTTATAGGACTCCACGCCAACAGATTTCCACCGGGTACAAGCTAGCCCGCTGTCATCCACCCAGCTGGACCTCCATGGCGGCCAGGCAAGGTTCAGGAACTTTAGTTCTAGGGGGAAGAGGGTTCTTTTTTGCCTCAGGGGCATGGCAGGTGGTGCCTAATTGATCAGTCTATTTAACATGACATGGGCTGCAATTCTTTAATGTCATTTAAAACAAAGTGTTAAGCTCAGACTCTGTCTGGGCAGGCCACCGAAGGGCTCTAAAACCCCCATTATGATGTCACTTTAAGTGTTCCCTCCTTTAGCAATGACAATAAAAGTTAACTATTAAGCTTATGTTTTCAGCCTCCCACCCAGGTTCCCTGCAGTACAAAAGCAGCAAATCCAATCACTGGGAAGTTAGGTTGCCTGATGAAACGGGGCTCCTCACAAACAGCCCTGCCTGCAGAACATCTGGCCTGCCCAGCTGTACATTCTCGGCAGCAGTTGAGGATGTCACAAAGATAACTGACCCTTGGACTTTCCAAATAACAAAAGCCCACTTATGCTAAGGCCAACTAAGCCCAGCGGCGCCCAGTGGTGGACACTGGTGACTCATTTCCAGTGAATCCCTCCCTCACAGCCCCTTCCTCCTCACTGAAGGAACAGAATTAGGAGAAATGAATCAGGACAGAAAAAAGACTGTTCCCACGTGCTTTGATTTCACTCCATCCATCACATCTTGACTTCGTTCATCTGTCCACTTCATTTTTTATTCATTTGTTCATGCAATAAACACAGGCTCTGTGTTTAGGCTGTGCCCAGCCCTGGAGGTGCAGAAGTGAGGACAAACAAACAGATATGGCCGCTGCCCTTGGCGGTACTTAGGTCCCAGTGGGTGAGAGTGGACACAGACATAAACTTCCAGGTAAATATTAACTCCAAATGGCCGTAAGAGGTCTGAGTGAAATAGCAAGGTGTTAGGAAAAAGTATAGCCCGGAGGTCCGCCCCAGTTGGTGAGTAGAGACTGCCTTCCTAAGGAGGTGACATCTGTCACAAAGCTGGCCAGTCATGTAAGGAGCCAGCCATGTAGGAGTTGGGGAGTGGCAACATGGACCTCCTGTGTACAGGTTGGAGGCAGAAAGGGCTTGGGGTAAAGAGGACCAGCTGTGGCATGTCAGTAAGGGGCATAAAGTCAACATGTCTTCCTGGGAATAGATTCACCTGTTGCCCCTGGCCACTCTGGTCAATCCAATGGTGACTGTGGGGCTATTAGTGCAGTAACTCAAACAGGCAAGGCTTCCGTGTCAGTGAGCACAGTCCTGAAGCACAGCTATCCCCAGGACTGAGGCAGCCATGGATGCATCTGGGTAGAGGTACAGGCAAATCTATAGATATAATCTTTCTATCTCAGTCATGAAAGATATAAGAAACGTTTAGTGTATCTCAGAAGACAAGTAGCAATATCCAAATAAAACCTTTTGTGACTATAGTAATTAAAAAGAAGCAAGCAAATAACAAAAATTTATCTGTCCTGCCTGGAGAGATGACTAGGGGTTAAGAACACTGGATGCTCTTGCAGAGGATTTGGGTTTGTCTCCCAGTCCCCCATGTAACATTCTGTAACTCTGGCCCCTGTCCACGAACATAGTACACATATATACATGCAGGCAAAATATCCACACACAGTTTATACACCTTTCAAAATAAAAACCCATGCTGGCCAGCACAGTAACCACCAGCCACATATCAGCCAGTTCAACTAAGGGACTAAACTTTTCATCACATTTGGTTTTGATAGTTTAAGTTTGAACAGCTGTAGGTGGCTGGTGGCTAGTGTCTAGGGCATCAAGTTCCAGATTCTCCACACACTCACAGGAGCTTCTTCCTGAGAAACTGCAAGCAAAGACTTAGGCTAGATTTTCCAGGTGGGGAAAAGTTTCGGGGATCTCCTCTACCACCTGGAGGAGAAGTGTAGCTGGACAGTCGGGGAAACTGTCCATTTACACAAGTGTGCAGCATAATCTCCCAACTTCTGGGCTGGGGACATCATTCAGCAGTAGGGTGCTTTCTCAATTACCAGCCCTGGTGGAAAGACTTTTATTTTAAGTAGGCAATATGACAGGAAGCAATGTGTTACAGAGCCATGCCTCTCGTGCATGGCTCATGGGCCAGCAGCACCATCATCTCTGAGACTCTTCCTACAGTACATGCTCCCCTGCTGACCCAGTAGCTCAGATCTGCATTTTAACACCATCTCCAGGGATCTGAGTGTGGGAAGTGTGCTTGCTATGGAAAGGCTTTGGAGCCAGGGCTGTGTGCACTCCACATCCAACTGTGCATCTAACCTAAGTGAGATCCCTCACCTCAAAGAGGATACACGACAAGTCTGGATATGGTTTTGTGTGCCTGTAATCCCAGAATCTGGAATTGAATTTGTGGCTGAGGCTGAAGAAAGGACATTCGTGTGTTCAAGACCATCCTAGGATAGAAGGCCCCGTCTCAGAACAAAGCAAACAATACAGAAAACAGAGTAATGCCACTGGCTCCAAACTGTGTGGGAAAAGAAACACGGATGAGTTCTGCTGGCCAGTGGGTGAGCATTCACTAGTTCACTCAGAAAATCATTGACTGCCTTTCTTTCCCAAGCACACCTTCTGGCCTGTGCTTGCAACCCCATCCAAAACCAAAACAACCTTGAAAAAGAATGTTCTCTTGGGGATGGGGAGAAAATGGTCCCTTATTGTAGTATGAGCCCTATAACACAGCCATCAGCTGCCCCTTGAAGGGTCTCTATAGAATCCTGAATGGTCAGGAGCCCACCACTGTCCTCAGACCTTTAACACCAGGTTGTGTGAATGGTTTGGGTCTGGAGGCAGTGGCACAAGGGAATATGGCAATTAGGCAGCTAGGGAAGCACTGTTGTTTAATCAACAAATAACAAGCATTTGGGCTGTATCAGCCTTTCCTGTATTAGTGTCCCTTAAACCACGGCCTTTGCAGCAGCTTTTCTCCCTGGAGGTCCCCCACCCAGGAGCAGGCAGGCATACGGGGTGTCTCTCTGCTCCCCAGGCAGAAACTGCTTCTCACCCAAGCCAGTAGGTGTTAATCTGCTTAAGGCTGCCTGAGTGGATGCATTAGATTGCTGCTGGCCCACAGCCATTTAGAGGCTTTGTTCCCTAGACGGCAGGGGCCCATTTTCCCAGGAGTTCTACTAGCTTTTTGTTTGATAACTGCCATGCCTAGCAGCACTGGCTCCTTCAACAACAGATTCAATGAAATCAAAACTTACTGAACACCTACTACTTGGCAGGACTGATGCTGGGGATGAGACCTGAATTCACAGGTCTCAGGCTCAGACAAAAGTAACTTCTGCTGCATTCCTTCAGGTGATGGCTACCCCACCAAGTCTTCCTACTGCTTAGAAAAAGCCCTCTGCCTTCCTTGACTGCCCCCTCCAACTAGACATTGGTTTTGCCCACTCCCTTGAGATAGAGGGCTTAAAGAGTCAAGCACTTGCTTGTTGTGACTGGCTCATTATTCTCTCAAACTTTTCACCCCTTCCCATTACAGTTCTGGTAGTAAATCTATTTATGTTTTTTTGTGAATTCTTTTCACAGAAGCAATATGCATTTGTTATAGAAAAACACAAAAACAAAACCAAAAATTTTAAAAACACCAACTTTCTCATCCAGAAATAGCACAATTTAATTTTTTTAAAAAAGGGAAATTTTTTTTAATTTTAAAAGTGCTATAATTTCATGAAATGTATTGTTTGTGGTCTATGCATGGGTATATGATGGTGTGTTCACAAGTACACCCAGGTGCATTTGTGCCTTCACGCACGTGGAGGCCAAAGATGAGTGTCAGATGACTTCCTCTGTCACTCTCTACCTCATTTTGTAAGAAAGGTCTGTCTCAGAAGCTGGAGCTGGCTGGCCAGTGAGCCCCAGGACCCCTCCCCAACACTGAGACTTCAGGCACACTGACGCTCCCAGACTTTTACCTCCATTCTCAGAATCTGAACTCAAGCCCTTGCACCCTGCAGCAAGCACTTTACCAACAGAGCCATCTCCCCCACACCTCTAAAAAACTTAAAACACAGAGAAGGGAGCCACGTCTAATGCAGTCACCTGAGATGTAATTATCTCAGGAAATCTCTCTTCTGATCTTTGAGCAGCTCTTGATTTCTAACACTCCTGACGAAGTTACTCTTTGGTAGTTTATGAATGATTTGTGACAATTCACCTGATGAAGCCACTGGTTTTGGTGGGGGACTTGTCATTTTCTGAATGAGGGCACCAGTGACTTCACAGAAGCACATTTTTTAGAAGTTTGCTGTGATTGGCTGCCTTACAGTCACAGTCCAGCACCCCATCCCTAGTGCGTTAGCTTTTCATCACTGTACTGAGTAACTGAGACGACATTTATTTTGGCTGTTTGGAAGATCTTGAGTAGCCCTCGTGCTCTGTGCTTGGAGTGGCATATCATAGCTGAAGCAAAACCACTCACCTCATGGTCAGGAAGTGGAAGAGAGTAAAGAGAAGCCAAGCTCCCATAATCCCCTTCATGGGCATGCTGTCATGACCTAAAAACTCCCACTAGGCCCTGCCTCTTAAACACTCTAGAGATTGAGCCTTTAACATATGAACACTAAAACACAGACTAGAGTACACATGTTATCTCAGCAGTAGGGAGGCTAGGGCAGGAAGAATGGAGTTTAAAGCAGCCTGGGTTACACAGCAAGACCTTGTTTCAAACAATAAAAAATATAGTCTGGTGATAAGATTGTCTTTCTTCCTTAGACTCTGGAATGAGAGACACAGAAACATACTTTAAAGACCCTTCAGGAGGTCTGGAGAGGTGGTTCTGCAGACAAAAACACTTCTATGTCAGTCTGCATTCAGTTCCTGGGACCCACGTAGAGATGGAAGGAAAAAAGCCTCTCCACAAAGATGTCCTCTGCTCCCTACATGCAGGCAATGGCATGTGCCCAGCAGCAGCAGCAGCAGTAGTAATTTTATTTTAAAAACACAATTGAAATTTAAAAACAAAAAATATTTTAAAAACAAAATGAAGGAGCTGGGGAGATAATTAAGTTGGCAAAGCCCGCTGGAGTGGCACATGTCTATAATCCTAGGTGAGTGGATCTCTGGTCCAGGTTCAGAGAAAGACCCTGTCTCAAAGGAAAAAGTGAAGGACTACTGAGTAAGACATGCGATGTTGATCTCTAGCCTCAACACACATGCCTGCCCCCCAAACACACATACCACACACACAAAAGACACTAGAGCACCTGAACTCAGGTGCCCGACTCTAATTTTTAACCCACTGCATGCCCAGTTCGTTGTCATATATGATCTTAATCCTTACAATAGCCTTGCAAGATAGAGATGACTAATCTCATTTTACAGAAAATGAAGCAAACATTCGCAATATCTGAGCCGCTTGCCCAAGATCTCCCAGTTAATACACAGCAGAAACAGGACTCCAAGCAAGGAGACACACAGGCAGAGAGAGGGGAAAGTGTGGGGTTGGCCTGGGCCACCCAGATGCCCTGAGACCATGAGCAAGACATTCAGCATCTTCTGAAGCCTCTCTCCCTCAGCCAGTGCTGACACAAGGAAGCAGTCTTAAGAACTGAGATGAAGTTCACTGTGTGTGTGTGTGTGTGTGTGTGTGTGTGTGTGTGTGTGTGTGTGTGTCGGGGGGCGGGGGAGGTATTGATGACATAGAACAGGTTAGCATGCCTTCTTTATGTGGGTGTTTGAAGCTCCCATGCTATCCAGTTCCAAGGACAGTGGGCACATGTTCCCAGTCATAAGGCCACGCCTTTAATCCCAGCACTTGGGAGGCAGAGCCAGGTGGATCTCTGTGAGTTTGAGGCCAGCCTGGGCTACCAAGTGAGTTCCAGGAAAAGGCGCAAAGCTACACAGAGAAACCCTGTCTCGAAAAACAAAACAAAAACAAAACAAAACAAAAACAAACAAACAAACAAACAAAAGCCCCTAACTGTGGCATCAGATCCTAGAAAAGCCAGAGCCAGGGTGAAGGCCACATAAAGGGAGATGGGCATGTAGGAAATGCCATTTCACCTGATTCCTAATTACAGTTTTATCTCCAAGTTAGCTCTTCTTTCTTCTTCCACTTCCATATTCTCAAATTCTCTGTGCTTCTACGTTTCCTTAATTTTTTTTTTTAATTTAAGGATGTTTGTAAAGCACTTGGCGTGTAATAGTTGCTCAACAGAACATACCTCCTTGTTACATTCTTGAAGTAGATTTTTGCCACTTTATTAAAAACAGTATTATCTGTATTCTAAGTGTGCAGATTTACAGAAGTTCTTAGTGCAAGGCTCTTTCAATAATAAAACAATACATTTAAAGCCAGGTTTCCACCCTCCCCCACGGCTCCTCCTCGTCAGACCTCTGCCCTGCAAACAACACAGTGCCAATCCACCAGCTCTGCCCTTCTTGCCAGCCCATGTGAAAGCAGCAGTTTCCCGTGCCATCTGCAAAGCCTTGGGGGACAGACACGCTGAATTCTAACATGCAACTCTTCCTTTGCCTTTCTGTAAGAGTTCTAAGGTAGAAATGGGCTTCTGTAGACAATAGAGGATTTTGTTTTATTTCAGCCTTTTTAAAATGTATTTTACTTTGTGTGTGTGAGTATTTTGCTTGCCTGTGTGTATATGCACCACATGTTTGCATGGTGCCCATGTGGCCCAGGAGAGGGAGATGGGTCCCCTGCGCCCGAAGTTACTGATGGCTGTGAGCCACCAAGTGGGTGCTGGGAATTGAACTCAGGTTGTGGGAGAGCAGTCTTAACCATGGAGCCATTTCTCCTGCCTGTTTTATTTGATCTTAAAAAGATCATCTGCTACCCTATTCTCCAGCTTTCTGTGTACTGAATCCGGTTCCCTACATCTTGTAAAACAGATTTATTTCTGCTATCTTAATATTTTAAAATTTATCAGAAATTAAGTTGTCTAATTAAGTAGTTTACTGCTTTTAACGAGTTTTTAAATTATCTTATAAAAATTCTACCCATCATATAAAATGTGCCTTTAGAGAACATTTTCCAAGTCATCCTACCCTCACCCCAGTCCTTAGCAGCTTCAGGTATCCAATTAAAGTGGAATCAGTGATGTGCATGGGCTAGGCCACAGTCCTGGTGCCTGTCTACCAGTCTCCAGAGAGAGAGGAGAGAGGGAGAGAGAGAGAGAGAGAGAGAGAGAGAGAGAGAGAGAGAGAGAGAGAAGAGAGAGAGGAGAGAGAGGGAGAGAGAGAGAGAGAGAGAGAGAGAGAGAGAGAGAGAGAGAGAGAGAGCGAGCGAGCACAGGAGCACAGTGATCTACGGTCAGTGTTTGAAGCAGTTGCTGGCTCCCCAACACCTGTTGAGTTGAACACAGAAAGTTAATTTGCAGTGTCTGCCCGGGCCACACTGGGCCAGGCTTGGCATTCTTTTTCTTCCCCTATTCCTCTCTTTCCCATCCCTCTACTTCCTCTTGAGCTTTTTACTGAGTGTATCTGGGCAGTCAGGCCCTATCCTAAATGCCAGGATGGGCAGACTGGTACACTCATGGGATTTGCACTCTGATATGGGGGAGGGGATGGGCATTAAGCAAACCACAAACCTTCCAGAATAGGGGACTGAATATGGAAGTAGGTACCATGAAGGACTACAGTGCACTGGAGGGGCCTCAGCTAGTCTGGATTCATAGGTGAAGACCAAGTGGGTAGTAAGGAAAGAGAAAGGATTCTAGGCAGCAGAAGCAGCATGTGCAAAGGCCCTGTGATGCTAGAGATTGTGGTACCCTGGAATAAATGATTCTGGGGCTAGACCAGGGCTGCAGGGAAGACCTCTGGTAAGGTGAGCCAAACCAGAGAATGCCTTAAAATGAATGATTTTGTCTTTCAGTTTAGGAGCGGTGGGAAGACATAGTAGTGTTCTAAAGACGAACTGTTAGTGACCGATGCAATGTAACCTGTCTCTTAGGAGCAATGCAGTCCTATACGTGGTCGTTAACATACACAGTGACAACAGCTGCTGGGTCCCCAGCTGAGAACTCCCAACAACTGCCCTGCATGAGGAGCACCCATGTGCCTTCTTCGTCTGTCACACACAGGATACCGGTCTACTCCCACAGAGAGGAGCATGGGTAGGTGCCTTGCTTGGCATTGAACTTCAGAAGGGTTCAGATAGTAGTTTTTTCCTCAGAGTACAGGACAGGGCTGCCCTCTGGTTAGTCTGCATGCCTTCCTCAGCCCTATAACCTTGGAGAACTGTTTTGTGTGACCCCCACAATTGCAGGTGAGGAGGAGGGGAGACAGAGGGAACAGTCCCCTAGCTCCCCAAGGTGGCTGGCAAACTGTGGAGCCCCGACTGAGTATGTCTCACCCCAAAGCTGGAGTCTGTCCCCTTCCCAGCAGCCCCCTGTGTAGCTCCCTGCTTACCTTGTAGCCTTATAAAGCCCCACAGTGTGCCCTTGTCTCGTTAGACTCTGTTTAGAGGTTGTCTACCTCACCTGTGGTATGGAGGTCTCTAGAGGCCTGCAGTGGTGCTCCTGCTTCAGGAAACCCCCACAGCTTCCAAGGGTGCTCTGTAATCTGGATCGTCCATTTTGCCCATGTTGTGTGCAAACCTGGGTGAGGTGACCCTGTGATGCCCAGCCTGCACATCCATTGAGAAGATTACCTGAACTTCAGCAGTCCTCGGCCTGCTCTCTCCATCAGGATCCATTGACTGCACTACGCTGTGCTTACTGAGCAGGGGCTTGAGAACACTTGTGACATTGAGAAGAACCACATAGTGCAGGGAGCCTCACCTGCAGCTGCTCACAGGCCTGCAGACTGGCTATAGAAGCCCCAAAGTAGCTGGTGTGCAGGGGCATCTCAGGCAACTCCCACACAGGTGGCCCAGCAGAAGATAGAGGCCTGTAGGTAAGTATGTGCCCACAGTTCAGATCCCCTGGGTTCTCCACGTGGCAGGCATTATTCCCTGAGGCATTTCCCTACATAATCACAATGCACTCTTAGAATTGTATTTCAGACCCTTTCTTTTTTAATCTACGGGGATGGTAAAATATAGACTCATGTGGCCACGGGTTCAGTTCTTTGCCAGGACAATGTTATGATATATAGTCATGATAGTAGCAGCCTGTGTGCATGTGTGACCCTGTGTACATGTGGATTGCCCTCACGTGAGTGGTCTCAGTATAACCCTGTGCATCACTTCGCAGATGTAACTACAGATCACATTTCTAGGCAGTAGCAGAGCCTACCTCTGAACCAGGATCTCTGACACCTGCTTTTTCTCACCATCAAGTTCCCTCAGGTTCTTCACCACCACTGCCCAGCAAAAAGGCCAAGGAAGGCAGAAACACAAAGTCCAAAGCAAATGTTTCTCCTTGTTTGACTTCAGGACGTACAATGGGCTTTTGACACAATGGGAGGAGAGGTTCCCATCAGAGTAATGTCTGATCAGAGCCGGGTTCCGTGCCGAGTGCAAGCTTGCCAAAAGATCCAGGGGAAAGGCAAAATCAACCCTGGGCATTAAACTCACACAGCAGTGCCACCAGAGTGGAATGGAAGGAATCAAGTAGGAGAGAAATGGGTGGTTGGGGGGACAAGAAGGAAAAACAGACGAGGTTGATATTTTTTAAAGGTGTCAAACTGACTGTTCTCTGATATGACTCACAGTATTCATTGTGCTTGCTGCATTCTAGGTACACAGGAAGCTATAACTACGGGAGCTATAGCAACCAGCATCCTCACCCAATGCAGAGCCAGTATCCAGCCCTGCCTCATGACACGGCCATCTCTGGACCACTCCACTACTCCCCTTACCACAGGAGCTCTGCACAGGTGAGTGTGGGAGGAAGTCCTGCTGGCTCAGAGTACTTGGTGCTCAGTCAAGTCAACTAAACACAGTTAATAAGCCCATTGTGTATGCCACCCATAGGTCCCCAAGGACAGCGGCTCATTGCCCTTGAGTGGTAACTGGCTTACCTTGGGCGCTTGTGATCACAGGTCACTTTCCCTTATGCATCCAAGTTGCTTACCTCTTCTCTTCAGCTCTTGACTCTCTTTGACCGCTCCGACGCCATGACCCAGCCATGTTTCCAGCCCTTTCTAGGCACCCACCTCACAGTGGGCCTCTGTCTTCTTTCCCATCACTGCCCTCATGGTATCTGTCAGGATCTCTACATCATGATAGCTGGTCTCTTGGTTTTCCAGGTGTGTTCAAGCCTGGCCCTCACAGAACCTTACCCAGAAGCATCCTGAAATGGAACCTTCTTGATTGCTTTCACCCACCACAGCCAGCAAACTGAGCCCTCTACGGCCAACCTGGGGTGGTGGGAAGTTGAGTAAACATCTAGATCACCACTGCTGGGTGTTCTAGTTATTTACGACACCCTCCTGTGTGTTGCCCCAAGCACAACTGATCACTAAGCCCATTCAGTTCTGTTTGGTTTTTTGTTGTTTTGTTTTGTTTGAGACAGGATCTCTTCCTATGTAGTCCTGGCTATGTAGAACTCACTAGGTAGACCAGGCTGACCTTGAACTCATGGAGATCCACTTCCCTCTGTCTCTTGAGTGCTGGGATTAAAAGTATGTGCCACCACACCCAGCCTCAATTCTGTATTCTAAAATGACTTTGGCACCCTGGCTGTCCAGCCTTAGCTCAAGACCTTCATGCCTAACCTAGTTTTTAGCAGGCCTTCTCTGTCTCTAAAGCTTGCCCTGTCTGCAGCTGGAGCGGTCTTTTGGAAAAAACAAAAACAAAACGCTGAGTCTGGTGCCCTATTGCAGTCATCTCCTCAGCTTACTTCTCAATATTTGGTTCCTTCCTGGAACCGTACCACCCTCTGCTGCTCTATCCCTGTGTAGAGCAGCAGCAGCCACAGCTGTGCACAGGTGTAGTGTGTGCATGCCACACACCAACTTCCCAGTCTGCAGGCACTGTTCCCCAAGCTGGGAATCTTTTCTATTGACCATCTGAACATCTTGTGGCCTTGTGGGTCTCCTGAGAGTACCCCCTTCCTTCCTCCAGGTCCTTAGCAAATACCTGCCACTCTCTGGGCTTTCTCTTTCGGTAACACTTCCCACACCCTGTCAACTAGCAACTTCTAACTCTGCAGGAGTCCCCCCAAGCTCCTCCAAGGCAGAGATTAAGTCTCCACCCCCAGGACATGGCACGCAGAACCCATCAAGGTCAGTTTACTTCTTCCAGATACTGTTCTATGCCAGGCTTTGTACTCAGCACTTTGCATGCACTCTAGATAACCCTAGTAGAAGAGGAAATGAGACAGAGTAACTTGTGCAGGAATCAGAACCCAGGAAGTATGCCTGCTTTCTGGCTCATGAGCATCACCTTCACTGTTTCTCAGATGTGGCTCTCACTTTTTGGAGTGGATAGAAGGCAGAACCAATGGTTGGAGTGGGCTTTGTCTGCTCTGAAGGTTGAGAAGCCACAGGTGGTTTTTGTGTCAGACAAAGAGAGCTCTCAGGACCCCTACAGGATAAATGCAAAAGGGGGCTGGTGTGGGCAGGGGCCTAGGAGGGCAAGGGCAGGATGGAGGCTCTACAGAGGCTGCATTGCATCAGCCTGCAGCATACAGATTGGCCTCTAAGGGAGGTACTGAAGAGAATGTATCCACAATACAAAGCCACTCAGGGTAAACAGGCATCTGTTTTGATTTCCATCTCAGTACCAAGGGGAACTCTGGTTTAATCCCAAGACAAGCCAAGAAGTTGATTCCACTAAGTCATCACCTGGGGCACTCATTGGAGAAGGAGCTGCATCAGAGATGCCAGGGCACCTGGGAGCTTCTCCGGCGGTTCCCCCATGATTGAGTTTCTGAGTTTCCACACTCGGCAGTCTAGGCACTCATTCGGTTCCTCCCTCCCTCCCTCCTCCCTCCCTCATGTGATTGCTGGGAGCCTGCTTTGTGGAAGCAGAGCTGCAGCTTCCAGAAGGCAGCAGGCAGAAGCATCCTGCTTTAGTGAGCATGCGCTCCAACCAGAGACAGCATCTCCACGGCTTTGGGTGTTACCTTCCTTCTTTCTCTACTGCCTCATGCCCCTGCCCCAGGAAGTTTCAGGAGCTCCTTTTTGGGGGTGATAGTTTTAAAACCATCACCATAAAAAGAAGCCAAGTTCTCCTCAAAGCCCACAGAGACCCTGGCAATCGAAGATAGGTCTGCAGTGTCCGCTTTGGAAGCCACAACAGTACCCAGCTGGGACCCTTATCACTCAATAGCTTGTCTTAATAGAAATGGCCAAACACTAAGCTACAGTCAACAGAGAAACACTGTATATACAGATGAGAACTCAACCAGCCTCTCTACCATCTTGCCTTGTTGCTCTCAGACAAGGATGTTTGACCCCTGCCATCCATACACACACACACACACACACACACACACACACACACACACACACACACACACACACCACTTTATGGTTCACGTTTTAGTCTCCATCTGTAAAGTGGGGTGGGTAAAAGTTAATTATATCATATCTCTGCCCAAGTTGTTGGGCGAGGTCAGCATTGAAATGTCCTTCTCATAGGGAAGGTCCTATACAAAGACAAAGCAGCCTTTGTTTCACTTTCCATTAACATTTAAGCAATTTGCACCTCTGGGCACCTTGAAATAGATGGGCACATTCATTCCCATAACAATCTCAGGAAGACTACATTTTCTCCAGTTCTTAAAGATGGAGCAGCAAGGGGCTGGAGAGATGGATGAGCGGGTAAGAACATTGACTGCTCTTCTGGGGGACCTGGGTTCAATTCCCAGCACCCATATGGCAACTCACACATGTCTGTTACCCCAATTCCAGGGCTTCTGACACCCTCACACAGACATGCATGCAGGCGAAACAAGTTAAATGAAAATAAAGTACTGAAAAAAAAATGAAGCAGCAATCTCAGAAAGGCCACAAGTCCCATCCAGCAAAGCAAATTTGAGTGCAAATTCCAACTCTCATCTCCAGCCCCATGCCAGGGTTTAAAACCACTGTGTTGGGGGACAGCAAAGCCTAGAGATTGGCACTAGAATTCTCACTGAATGTCAAGTTCTGAGAGAGAAGACACATGCACACTCAAGGTCTTTGATTTAAAGTTGCATGTGCAAGGCTGAAATCCATTAGAGTTGAGAGGTCCTGGCTTCCCAGAGCAGAGGTCAGCAATCTGGACCACCCATGAATGGATAGCACACTTCACTATGGAAGGTTCATGGGGATGAGGAAGACGTAGGTCTAAACTCAAGAAAATTCATGATCAATGTTTTTTTTTATAAGAAATATACTTTGCGCTGGGCTATGGTGGCATACACCTTGAATCCTAGCACTCAAAAGGCAGCTCTCTATAAGTTCAAGGCCAGCCTGGTCTACAGAGTGAGTTTTAGGACATGCCAGGGCTATACAGAGAAGCCTTGTCTCCAAAAGCCAAAAAAAAAAAAAAAGTATTTTGGTTCTCAGCAGAAGAATGCCTACAAGTCAAGACTGCAAGTTAATACCTGTTAGGTTGAAAGACCCATCTATCCATGGCCTGTGATATTCACATGCATCACTTACGTGATCAAAGTAATCTGAACTCACCTGCTCTTCACATGGATGTGTGTATGTTTGTCAAAGAACTCATTTTCATGGTGTGTGCTTGCTTATGGCCAATATAAAGGTGACTCTCCTGTCCATCTTGAGTCTCAGAACTGCTGAATTTGTGGGTGGGATATTTCTGAGCCTCAGTCATTACCTGAACGTGCAATCCTTACCCTGTAAGCAACCATAATTGTGTTCAAAAGTCATGTGATCACCCAGCATCCATATGGCTAGGCATGCTGTCCAGGAGGCAGGAAAGTGTTTCCCTTCTTCTCATCTGAATGGCTCAAGTGCAACATGACCAATCTTCATCTGCCTGGCTCCGACCAGCCCACAGCCAGTGCTGCCACCAATTTTCTTAGGGTGTTCCACCTTGGGAGCATCTTGGACCACAGTAAAGGAACACACACACACACACACACACACACACACACACACACACACACACACGGCTAGGAAGACAGCTCAGGAAGGTATGTGCTTGAGTTTGTTCTCTAGAACCCATGTTAATGTAGTAGAATGTGTTTTTAGCCCCAGAGCTGGGAAGACAGTTGGGACCCACTGGCCAGTCAGCCTACTTGGCAAGTTCGAGGCCAATGAGAAGCCCTGTCTCAAAGAAAAAAATGATAGATAGCACTAAAGGAAAACACCTTGAGGTTGTTCTCTGATTTCCTCTTGCACATGTACACACATGCAGACACGTGCCACATATGTATGTGTGCACACCCACATACCAATCAACCATAATGTTGCAAAGTCTTTAGGTACAGAGCTAGTTTCCTGGGCTCAAATCCCAGATCTGCCTCTGATTAGTTCTGAACTTCAATTTATTCATCAGGAAAATGGAGATAAGTTATAATACCCATTTCACAGGGTGTAGTAGCCGTGGTCAGTGCTTAATGAAGATTAAAATAAGATGTGGCTCATAGTTAATACTATTTGCATTTATCACATTCCCCTTTGTCATCCAGTTATAATAGTCTTCTGTTTTATGTAATTACACAATATCTGTTCTCTGCACGGCACTGGTCTGCAGAAGCCAGAGCCAGGTTCTTCTTCTCATCCTACTCACACTCCCAGGACCCAGCACAGAGCTCGGTCTTTAGTGATGTACGCCCAGGATGTACTCCCAGGATGTCAGTGAAATGAATGAGCCTTGTTTGAGTACTGTAAAATCAGCATTGGGACATTCCAGTCAGTCACTGAGGCTCTTTGGCTCACTAATAAACCACAATCCCATACCCTTCAGAAATGAAGAACATTGGTAATGGTCAACACATTTTGAAAACTTACAACATGGTTTCTAAGTGGCTTCACACCAATTCATTTGATTAATCTTGACCCTAAGAGCTCAGCAGATGTGGACTGTCTGACAAGGAGTTGGGGGGCGGAAGAGGCCAAGAGAAGGCTGCTGGGGGTAGCCTGGATGCAGTGAGAGCAGCCTTTCATAGGAAACAGTTTGCACTCCTGACTCAGCCCCCTTTCACCCCCTGCCTAAGCAGCAGGCCATGTGGTGAGGGGCAGGGATAAAGGACTCACTCTTCCCTTTCCATGTGCAGGAAAGTCCGCCTCTGGGGTAGGAAGTCGCTTCCCAAAATAGACTTCCTAATACAGTTCCAAAGAGGCCAAGAGTCAGTCACTACCAAGATGGACTTATACCATAGCCTCTTGCCAACTACTTTACACACACACACACACACACACACACACAGAGAGAGAGAGAGAGAGAGAGAGAGAAAGAGAGAGAGAGAGAGAGAGAGAGAGAGAGGAGGGGAGAGAGAGGGGGGGGAGAGAGAGTCAATAACACCCCACATGCACTCCTTTCAAGAGGTGGTGACTAGTGATTTATCTTATCTTTAAAAATCAACAGCAACAGCTAGTGATTTGATCCAGAAACTGGTAACTTCCTGTCATAGGCTCTCAACAAAAGCCCCTTTATTCTGGCATGAGCTCTCAGTACCCCAGAGTTTGTACCCAGCATGCTTAAAGGCCTTGCATGGAGCCAGATGTGAAGTGTGAGAGGTAGATGGACGCTGCTGCATGGCCTCCATCTCCCAGCAGATGACGGTGAAGTCCTCATTGGTCACACTAGGCCAAGGCAGCCGGCACTTCAACCATCTTGCCTTTCAATGGTCTCTTACACCAGAGGGTAAGCAAGTCACTGACTCATTTGCAATTAGCTGACCTAATGGGACAGATTTCTCCACGCTGGTAACAGATTTCATTGTCACACTGCAGATGTTTTGGGCCGGTCTCATTTCCAGGCAATTGCTCTTTTGATTCTATGACACAACCTCTGGGCACAGCTGTACTGAGGGTCCTTGATGAGGCACGACAACTGCACTCTCTTGAGTTTGGTGGGAAGAATTCCAAGTCCACACTGTGACATTTTACCTACCCAAGCCAAGGCCAGAGAGGCCAGCAGGCTTCCAATGGCCTGGGTCAGCATTCCCAGGCCTAGCTCCATGGAGGAGGAGAGGTCTTGATGAAGAAAGATGACAGAGGAAAGGGGTTTGGGAGTGGTAGGTGAGCCAAATTTAGGTCAGTGAGATTGATGGGGGAATTGTGCCACCCAGGTGTGGGTTTTTGTCATGCTCTGCGACACCAGGTCTGGCTCCAGCTTTCCCATTTCTACAATGTGAATCTAGACATCATGACCCTGAAGGTTCTTCCTGCTGGGAATGTTCCAGTGTACATTTATCAAATATGATTAGCACCTGTTAGGTGCCAAGCACTGTACCAAATTTGGGGGACACACTATGAACAAAACAAAGCCCCACAGGGAGCCTCTGAATGTAAGCCAGTGGAGAAACGGCTGCCAGGCAGGATGGAGGTGGTGGGGCATTTGGCTTCTTGAGATAGGATATCTAGAAAAAGTCACTCCAAGGGGTTGATTTTGAGCTGAGAGCTAAAAAGTGGGGGGAGGGCAGGTGTGATGGGAACTGGGGGAAGAGTAGGGCCTAAGGGAGGGCCAGCTCAGTGCACCTCTAGATGAAAAGGGAGACCTCTATGCCAGCACAGTCCCAAAGGGGGCCAGGATGACATGTGCCCAGCTGTTTCACTTAAGAGAGCATCATTGATATTTCTTAATATTATCTTTCTAGTACACCTGGGATCTTGATTTTTTTTTTCTGAGAATCCCGATTCACAGGCCTGAGGGCCCACCGTGACTCCACCCAAACAGTGTCCTGGGGCCTCATTCTGCACAGCACATGGGTCTGTGCCAGTGCTGCAGATCTGATTTGGGATTATGAAAACCTTGGCATGCTGTCTGCAGTCTCCTTGGCAACAGCACTTGGTCCTTCTCCCTGGAGTTCCCAGACACCTCCTACACCCTCTTCCTTAACTGTTCTTTTCTTGTGCAGCGGCTGTCGTTTGCTATGTAAGCATGAGGTCCGACCTGAGGGAAAACTCTCAGTACTCCACCTGAGACCCCTCTTCTTGAGCTCTGAGTTCCAAGCCTCCTCTCTGTCGCCTGCTTCCCCTGGGATGCAGCTCCGAGAGGCAGGAGCCCATCCAGACTCAGGGGCAGCCATTGTTGTCAGCAGCTTCTGCTGTCTAGGCTTCAGCCTGTCTGTCTCCCTCACAGGAGGCACCTCCCACCTAATCCGGGGGGCTCCACTCTCCAACTGTCAGGGTAGACAGATGGGGGGCAGAAGGATCCCCACACTCTCTCCTCAGTCTGCCCTTGTCACTCTTGTTCATTGGCTCCTGTCCTTGTTGGCCATAAGAATAGCAAGGACATCTTTGTGCTGACGGGCCTGAAAACATGAACTCCAAAGGGAGCCTTAGCTCTTCCCACCCCTCCCTCTCGATCATTCGAAAGAGGCCTTGTTTCCATAGCGTTCCTTCTGACAGTGAAGAATGTAAAGGAGGCCCCTCTTACTCCTGACTCTCTCTAGAGTCTTCTTCCACTTGTCTCTGCCAACACCTGCCCCTTGGCCTGACTTGCCCCAGAGTCCCCTTTCCTGCCACCTCCCTGTCTCTCTTGACTCCATCCTCCTGTCTCTCTTGACTCCTTCCTCCTGTCTCTCTTGACTCCGTCCTCTTGTCTCTCTTGACTCCTTCCTCCTGTCTCTCTTGACTCCGTCCTCTTGTCTCTCTTGACTCCATCCTCTTGTCTCTCTTGACTCCATCCTCTTGTCTCCCTTGACTCCATCCTCTTGTCTCTCTTGACTCCGTCCTCTTGTCTCTCTTGACTCCATTTTCCCTGTCTCTCTTGACTCCGTCCTCTTGTCTCTCTTGACTCCATCCTCTTGTCTCTCTTGACTCCATCCTCTTGTCTCTCTTGACTCCGTCCTCCCTGTCTCTCTTGACTCCATCCTCTTGTCTCTCTTGACTCCATCCTCTGCATTCACACAGAACGCAGTCATTTACCATTTCTTCCTTGCATATCTTCCAGAACTCCAGGAATGTGAACCTAAAAGAGAGATGTTCTTTAAATGACAGGCACTAATAATAACCTTTGAAGCTGTTGGCTTGCTTTCTCTTCAAAAGACTGCTTAGGGCTGTGGTTCATGATTGAATTCAGCTGTAAAATGCTATTTTTAATGTCTTGTATTTTACCTGGTAGTGCTGTTCTCTTGGGTTGATGGAATTGGACTTATCACATCTCCATAGGTAACAATAAAACCACATCCATCCAGCAATCACACTTAACTGGACATACTTGCTAGTGTGTATACACAAAGGCACACCCAGCACCAACATCCACCACCACCAGCACAATCTCCACCCCCACCATCCCAACCCCCACCACCACTAGCACCACTAGCACCCCATCCCCCCACCACCAGAAACATCCCCAAAACCACGACCACCACCATCAGAACCACCACCACCACCCCAACCATCCACTACCATCACCAGCATCACCACTACTACCACCATCCACCACCACCACCAGTACCACCACCACCAGTACCACCACCAGCAGCAGCAGCAGCAGCATCACCACCACCCCAACCACCCACTACCATCACTAGCATCACCACCACCTAGTATTCCGAGCTGGGGATAGTCCTCTCTTTGAATTTGACTGCTCAGAATATTGCAGATTCTGAGCTCACAGATAGTCATCCTGTGTAAGCAGAACACCAGCCAGTCTCTAGTCATGAGAACCTCTGTGACTTTCCCACTGATTGCTTCCTTAGACCAAAGTTGGACAGAAGCTCTCTGATTCCTTTCCATCAAGTCCTGTGAATAAGTATCTTGCTTTTTTTTTTTTTTTTAGCTTAAATAAGTTTGTTTTTGGGTACAGGCAACTTCAAGCTAACCTTAATTTTGTGGACTTTCTTTCTCCTCCACAAGTACCCTTTTAATAGCCCCACTTCTAGGATGGAACCTTGTTTGATGAGCAGTACTCCCAGGCTGCATCCTACCCCAGTCCCTCCCCGCTGGCCAGAGGCACCAACAGCCAACGCGTGCTACACAAGCCCATCTGTGCATTCCACGAGGTATGGAAGCTCTAGTGACATGTACACACCCCTGACCACGCGCAGGAATTCTGAGTACGAGCACATGCAACACTTTCCTGGCTTTGCTTACATCAACGGAGAGGCCTCCACTGGATGGGCTAAGTGACTGCTTTCATAGGAATCCATATTTAATATTAATAATTAATAATAATAATAAACCCAATATCCACCCTCCAGAAGACTTTATCTCTATACATCATAACTCGCGGGCTGTTCCTAAGCATCCATTTTCCTAATGAACAAGAGGATGTTCAACATGGGATGAATAGACTTTAGTTCAAAAACAGGACTTACAAAAAGTCACTGGGATTGGGTTCCTGTAGCCAAGCCAGACTTGACTGCTTCTATAGAGCACTATTGTGGGCAGGCCAATCTGTGCCTTTCCCCTCTGTTCCGTGACCTTGCATGGCAACCACTCCCTGTAGGGTACTTATTTTCCTGTTGACAAAGCTCTTTAGTCTTGAAGGATGGATACTGGAGCCAGACTCTGGTTTGTGCTCTTGGATGGGCACATAATTTACCAAGAGCATTTGCCTTGCCATGAGTGTCATCTCACTGTCCAGTTAGCAGCCCTCAGACATGTTCTCCACCTCCTACTTCCTGGTGGTGTCATCACTACTTCCTGGAGCCCTAGGGCCAAATGGAAGTTCCTGAAAATGCTAAGCAACCTGTTCCAGTCATACCTGCCATAGTACCTGCATTGTCTTGGAATGTAAGCACTGTTTTGAGGGACCTAAGAGGCCTGTTGTATATTGCCTTTAGTTGATTGATGTCTGTAGGGACCAGTTCTTTTATGTACAAGGATTTGTCCTAAGTTTGCACAATGGCTAGCATCAGCAAAAGGCAGAAGAGGGTTTTCTTAAGCTCTGTGGGAAATATGGATTTATGGCACTAAGTTCATTCTTTGCCGTGCTGCTTTGTGAAACTGGACAGATCAACTTTCACTTAGCAAGCACCAAGTATGAAAACAACTGTCGTGGTTCCTTCATAAGACTAGAATACTTTCCGACACTTTGCTAGAAAAAAAAAAATCAAAGCTGTGCCTTTGAGTCTATACTATACTGTGTATGTGTGGAAATAAAAGTGTATTGTACTTTGGGAAAATTTTTTCGTAGGTATTTTTTTGTCAGATTTGTAGCTATTTGTGAGGTTTGTTAGAGAATAACATAGGTTTTCTTTCTGTATTATAAGATGCACCAAGCAATTATGGTGGACCTATTACCCTATGGGTAAGAAATAAATGGAAATATGACACCGGATGTTTTAGCAAATGTTCTGTAAATAAAATGTTTGATCACACCACCCAGTGTGATAATCATGTCTACAGCTAAAATGGAAATAGTTTTATCTCTACAGTTGTGCAAGATATGAATGATTTCACTATCTGTACAGATGTGCAAGATATGAATGGTTTCACACTCAAATAAAAAGTATTGAAATGACCGGCTTCCATTTGTTTTTCATTTGCATTGATATGCCAGGTGCGTGTCCACAATATAAATAACATCTGTAAATTCTTGGGGCATGAATAAGCAGAACAAAACTAAAAGGTCTTGCTGGGTGTGGTGGTGGTACATACCTATAATCCCCAGCATGCAGAAAGCCAAGGGTGGAAAATAATGAGTTCAAAGTCAGCCTAGGTCTGGTCTCATAAATAAGTAAGTAAGTAAGTAAGTAAGTAAGTAAATAAATAAATAAATAAATAAATAAATAAATAAATAAAAGCAACTAAAGAAACAACAAAAACCTTGTATGGTTTTGTTTGTTCAGTTCCCTTTCAACCTGTCATACAATAATCATACAAGTCGGGTAGGCCCACACATCTCGTCCTGACAAATGACCGAGTGAGTATAGTACCTATAGCCCATTGAAGGTCTGTAGATCTGCTCTACAAACTGGGATCTGTCCTATGTTTGCCTTGCAGCTCTTGCAGGGAACATCTTCCTCAGCAGCAGCAGCAGCATTAAGCATTCCCATGGTACTAAATTCATCATGCTTCGATGATCATTGGGTGTAAAGATATCCAAGTGCCTTGCTTTAAATGAGAATAAACAGAGCAGTAACATCCCTGAATACTTAACAAGAATGAAATTCTCTAGCACAGCATTTTGATTCTGTTACTAAGGGCACAGGGTACAAAAGAAGTGGTTTCATTTTGCCCAAATGTTAAGGATCTAGGAGATAAGAGAGATTCAGAGCCATAAACTTCTGGAAGTCTATGCAGGAGTGACTGTGTCAACCCAAAGATATGAGGATGTGACAACCAAATTTGCATTCTGAAAGATTTATTTTTATAGCCAAGCCTTTGTGTGCTATTACATAACATGTTTATACCTGAAAGATGATTTTAAGATGGAAATTATTTATGTTACACATAGCCTCCCCTTAAATATATTCAGCTGTGTTATTCTACAAAAAAGAACACAGACACTGGATTTCATTCTCTCTCAGTAAATTAGTTTGACCTTTGGTTCACAACCCATTAGCTTTATATGATGAAAACAAGAGAGAGGATGAATGAAATTTTGAATTTAGCCACTGTTGAGAATAAACCTCAGGATGACCGGCCCTATTTGTCTCTCAGACTTGAAAGTGAGTGCTGTATAAACAAAGGTGTGGTATGTCTGACCTTTGACTTAATGAGCACAAAAACAAAACACAACAAAAAACCCAAACAACAAGCCACAGGTCATTATCAAATTCTCTAACCAGGCAACAGGATAAACAGTACCCATTTACAAACAACAGCCACTAGTTCATGAGCTGCAAGGCCTTTAGGTGAAAACTTGTCAGCTTTGATGAGAACCTGAGGCTGAGAGAGAGAGAAGGGAAGTGGTTCCATGACTTTCCAAGTAAGTGCATGGTCCTCACAGCATAACCAGGAATGAGTGATACCAACAAAGAAAGCAGCTTGAGATAAGGGCCGACGGGCACAGGGCATCCTCCCCAGGAGCTAAGGGCACGATCTGTGTTCCCAAACACGTTAAAACCTTCACCTTGAGTCACAGAAAGACTCTAACCAGGAAAGACAAGAGCGGCTTGGGGCAGGACTCAAGGTGTCTTCTCTTTCTGGTGGTTCCTCTCCAGTCAGCAGAGTGGGGATGGGCCAGGCTGGCAGCTGGGAGTGGAGCCAGTCACTTGTCTGGAAAAGCAGAGAGTCCTGGCAATAGGACATTTTCTTGAAAGGGCTCTGACAGCTTGAGGCTGGCTGAAGTCATACACATTAGCCAGGACGTCACCCACGCTGCAGGTCTATGGCGTCCTCGGCATTGTCCTGCAGTGTCCTTTGCCAAGGCTCGAGTTATCCCACATCTAGACAGAAAGGGAACATGTGGTCTCCCAGAGAAAGCAACCCATGCAAATCAGGAATGTTTAACCACGGGGTTAAAGGTCCAAATCATTAGGGTAGCCAGTGGTTCATTGTCATACAACCTTGGATCTATTCCTTCCATATTTTGGACCTGAAGCAGGCAAGTTAACTGGCGCTGAGATTTCAGATCATGGTGTATATGCTCAAAGACCAAGGCTAGCAGAGTTGGGTAAGGAGAGGGACAAATTAGATTGTGTGATTCAGGGAGGTGTCTCCAGCTGGTGCCAACACTCAGACTGAGGTCTGTGCCTGCAAGCTCAACTGGTACACCTGCCTGTCACCTCCAAAGACCCCACCACTGCCTCCTATCCAACCCTGCTCGCCTGCCCTTCTCCCACAAGCAGTCCCCAGCAATTTTCCCCCCATTCAGAACTGGCTTTGATCCATCTGCCTTGAGATCCATCAAAATGTCTGCCACCAAGCTGGAGATGTACAGGGAGTTTTGGGACTCTGTTTCTCCCACTGGTAGATGGCAAAACTTTAAAATATTAAACCCAGGGAAAGGGCATGACATAAAGATGCTATTGTGGAGAAAGGAAGAGTTGCCATGGGTCTCCAGGAGCCTAGGAGGAAAGCCCTTTGAAATGAGAATAAAGATTTCGAAATGAGATTGGAACAAATGCCTCGAATAAGTAAATCGCCAGAAGCTTAAATACACGTGACGGATATTTTTATTCGTTTATTCTTATTAATGTGAAGCAGTGGTGAATGAGGCCGAATCCTG
Source organism: Onychomys torridus (assembly GCF_903995425.1). Lineage (NCBI taxonomy): Eukaryota > Metazoa > Chordata > Mammalia > Rodentia > Cricetidae > Onychomys > Onychomys torridus. The sequence continues at coordinate 1,684,897 of NC_050462.1, forward strand.
GTCCCACCAAGGACAAGCTACAGCAGCGACATTCCTAGTCTAGAAAGGATGTGACTTAGAATGAACAGTGGATGTGGTACTATAACCTAGGCACAGCATTTTTAAGCTCTCATATGTATTTAAGGTTGAGAAACATGAACTTTCCGCCTTGAAGCTCCAAGATTCAGGGACCTATTACACATGAAGTTCTGGTTTTGTTTGTTCGTTTGTTTGTTTGTTTTTCTTACAGGGTTCCAGTGTATCCAGAGAGGAGAGCCATTAACTGTGAAAAGCTGGCCCTTCTCTGCAGCCTACACTGATCTGTTTCCTCAGCAGCCAAACCTTCCCCTCTTCGTGCTGTAGCTTGGCCCTCCATTCACACCAGTCCCTGTCACTTTGCTCTTCTAACCTGGAACTTCACAGCTTCGGTTCCTTGGCAGCCTGGACACTGTCCTCAGGGACTCCTCCTCTTCCTGGGAGGTCAGGGCCTTCTGAGCTCTACCAGCCTCCTTCCTGAGCTCTTTCCCCACTCTCTTCCTGAACCTCAGACCCCCCTCCCCCCCACACACACATATTGCTGCTGCTGCTGTAGGTGGGGCAGAAGACGTGGGCCACAGAGTTAAGAGCTGTTGCTAGGAGTATGGGTGATGAGAGGTGGTGGGCGAGAACCAGGACTCCCCATCCTCCGCCTCCCTTTCTCATTAGCAACGCTTCAAGAGCTAACATCAGTTCTTTGAGATCCTTTATGAAAAAGAATCAGGTCTGACCATGACAGCAGGGGTGAGAGAAATCAGCTTCAGAAACAGCTACCAGGCCAATGTATTTATAACAGTATAATACAAAAGTATAAGAGGAAAGTTTGAAATAAGTTCGTTCTCAAGAAACTGCCAAACTGTGCCCCATCTGAAGGTTGGTATCCAAAAGGTCCTGGCACAAGACTAATCTCTAAGAGGCATAAATAGATGGTGTCTTAGGGGCTGAGATGCAGTCAAGGCAAGACAATCGTTAGAGGAGGCCTCTGCCTCACTCTTAGCTCTGAAAGGCACCTACGCTATCACTTGGGGTCTGCTAAGTACTAGGCACATTGAAGACACCACATTTACACCTAATCACCTCCCTGCCTGGTCAGCAGTTACTCACTCCAGTTTACACCCTTGTTCAAGGGCACACAACTTAAAGGGCAGAACTGGGATTTGAACACTACCCCCAGGTCCATCTGAGCTTTCTAGGGCAGCACACGGCCTTCTTCCTTCCTCCCTTTGTCCCCATACTACCCTACCCTGTTCCTCCCTAAGCAGCTTTGCAGCTTTTAAATCAAGCTTGACCAAAGTAATACAATCTACTGGGGCCCAAGAGACGCTCAGAAGTTCTTGGAAACTGCGCTCATTAAACCAAGGCAGTTCCTAAGCGAGGCTCCAGATCTTCCCCTCCACCCAAAGTGGCATTCCACACACTGTACAAGAATGACAGCTTTTCCTCTGTCGTTCTCCAAGGAATGCGTGGCCAATACATGATCAAGGACCAAGATTTGGTTATTCTATGAAGAAACAGGAACAAAGGAAATCAATAATAATGTTTTTCTTTTCCTTATTTTTTTTTAAAATCAGGTCTCAAGGGGATTTTCATTACCAGGTTTGGGGGGGGGGGAGCACCACAGGGAAGGAGCAGAGAGCCACACATTCACTAGAATGAAGTCATTGGGGTGTGGGGGGAAGTAGGAGAGGGCTTGGCTACCTCTTGCTGTTAAGGTCACTACCCTTTGACAGAGGTGGCCTCTGACCTCCACAACCCTACAATTCTATTTTGACTGATCCTGAAACCCATGAAATTCAGATGTAGGCCCTGCCCAAAAGTTGAGCTAAAGCTGACTAATATGGGAAAAGCTCCCGGTATGTGCCCCCAGCTGAAAGGAGCTGCTAGCTCTTTGGCCAGGGATGCAATTTATTCCGTCCTGCTCCTTTCAGGGAATTGCTAATCCTTCATGGGCAACTGGAGGGGAGACTTCAATGTGTTGATGATGAATGATAATAATCCTTTGTTCAGTGTCCTCCCAGGGTTGAACCTTGAGCGTTTAATCAAATGTTGGTGAGTAAATTAATGCTTTACTGCAAAAGGGGGTGCTGAGGGGAAGGGTGGTGAGGATATATTTCCTCGGACATGTGAATTTCAATACACTTCATTGCTAAGGCATTGGTTTGAGGAGGTGTTGAAAGAGTGCTTTCGACTCTTTCTTTACACACACACACACACACACACACACACACACTCGCGCGCGCAGGGTCACTGTCTCAAAACTGTAAGGCAGCATGCAGTGTGAAAGAAGTCACTTTAGAGCCACACAAATCAAGCATCACACTGAAGTTTTCTTTCGCTAACAACTGCAGCAGGACAGTTGGTGAGGGAGGCAGTGGGCCCTGTTCCCAGCACCAGCATCAGGCAGTTCACAACTGCCTGGAACTCAGCTCCAGTGGGCCTGACACTCTCCTGGACTCCTTGGGCATCTGCATTTACACGTGCACATACATAATGTGCACCTATGCATACATACACACATAATTAAAAATAAATCTTTAAAAAGGAGTAACAACAGCAGTAGCAGAAAAAGAAAACAAAAACAAAAAATAACCCAGGAAAACCCATCTTAATTCTGAAGATTCAGAATGTTATTAAGGACACCAACTCCTCCTCCCCTCATTTCAGTCCAACTAACACTGGGCATGGTCACTCCATGCCAAATCCCATATGCTGGCCACACTGACAACCATCTCTTTTAACCCTATGACCTCCCACAAAGTAAGTTCATTAACATCCCAGGAGCCCAAGTGATGTCCCCTTAATACCCCAAACAGAGTGAACATCCATGAAAGGTTTTTGGTTTTTTCTCTGTTGGTTTTGAGAAGGGTTTTAAGATATTTGACAAGCCATAGGCTTCTAAGACTCACCGTGAGTTGGGACTGAAGACTAGGTATTTCCATCCCCTAGGCAGGCTGTTTGTCCACAGTTCTGCACTGCCACCCAAAAGGCTGGATTCCCAAGAGGAATGGGGATGGGATTCCAAGCCAGTAAGCTGCAAATAGAGCTGACCAACATTCCAGAACTTGGATAAGTAAAAACGCCTGAAGGGCAGGCCATTTCCTCTGCTAATATGAAAACCTATGTATACAGCCAATGTAGATCAATTATAGGTCTATTTGCCAATGACTTGTGGGACAGGCTCTGAACACCGAAAAGATTACTGAGGCTGGGTATCCCACATTCTGAAGTGTGTGTGCCACGACACGCTTGTGGAGGTCAGAGGGCGGCCTGCAAGAGCTGCTGCTTCCTTCCCCAGGGACGATCCAGCCATCACACTTGGGCGCTGGACTTGGCAGCAAGCGCCTTCACTGGCTGCGCCGTCCCAACAGCATACATTCTGCGCTCTTCTTCCAGCACTTTCTGTCTCTCCGGCTTCCCCGATAGCGTACCTCCTCTGAGAAAGCTCTTCTGATCCCGGATTCCCCACTACTTGTTTTGATTTGTGTGGTAATTATGTCCTATTCCCTCTTATCACTAAAAAGAATTCATTTCCATCTGGCTGTTTCTTAGATCCGCAAAGGATGGGATCAATTGCTTCTAGTTGTTTTTATTTATTTTATATGGAGTCTTACACAATGTGATATTTAAAAAAAATGGAAAATATTTGTTAAAGGAACAAACTACATTAATTAGTTTGCTGTGAAAGGGGGACTTCATTCTTCATAAAAAATGAAATAAAGACAATTCATTTTGCCATGTTATTCAATTTCTCAAAAAACTTTATATTGGAGGTCACCCAAAAACTAGTTCACTGAGTGATCTTTCAAAAATATCCACTCACTGGTTTTTAAATCCCAACTGCTGCTTAAATCCACTGGAAAGCTTCTGAAATGACCAATACCCAGGCCAGACAGACTGAGTCAGAATTCCTCATATCCACACAATGGTAAGCATAGAATTGAGAGGTCATTTTCACAGTCCCTCTCATGAATATGCTTTTCTAACGGAAGCACGCAAATATGGTTTTGTGGTATGCAGATGTGGTTTTGTTGGTTTAGAAGCACGGTCTTTTCAAACTAAGCTCTAAAATAAGATTGACCCAAGTCAATGCTGGTGCCCACACTAAAACCACTGGGTGAAGAGAGGCTGAGGAGCTGTCTCATACAGGGGTGGTTGCCAAGTGACAGGTCCTGCCTTGAACAATTGGAGTTTTCTGAACTCCTGTTCAAGACAGCCTGAGCTGTCTGAAAGTATGTCACTTGGAGTGGGAGGGTTGGATTGTAAGAGCTGCCAGTGCAGGAGCCCCTTAAAGGCTTTCAGTGTGGCACAGATACCCTGTTGTCATGGCAAGAGGAAATTCTACAGCAGGATATATAAAAGTCCCAACTAAAAATAAATAAATGACTAGTATCTGTTTGTTCATTGGTCCTAACTCAAAAGGCCACAAATCTTGATATCAAAATACAGAGCACATCCGTCCCTTAACTAAACCAGCAGATTTGTTCATCTATGAGCAAGGTAATCAACACCCAAACTTCTCCTTTCTTTATAAAAAAAGATAGTGCCTGTCCTATTGACCTTACATTTTCCTGCTATTGTAAAGGTTAAGTCAGATAAATTATGTGGAAATATTTTGAGAACAGCAAAGCTATATACATATATTTGCACAGAATGTTTGTATCTCTCAAAAGTAATGGCTTTCAAGTATTTGTTGCTTTGATTACTGCAGTTCTACATCCTAATTCCTTGGTGCCATGCCACCTATACAATAAGAGGGACTAGATTTAGTGCAAGACTGGAGTTTCCAGCCACTGAAAGCATCACATGACCAGTATTTAGGGAGGTGAAGTGATGTAGTAGTCTGTCTGTCTCGGTTCTGTCCCAGCGTCTGCTTTAACTATTGACTTTGGACAAGTCACATCATTTTTTTCTGGGACTAGAGTCTCATCAGTGGTTAAAGAACAACTTGAGTTAGAGTCAAAGATAATTTGATTCATAAAATCAGAATATAAACACTTAATTAAAATTATTAAAATACAATTTCTCAAGCTACTAATTCGTGCAAGTCCACATTTTTCTATTTATTCTAAGAAATACAAAATTGGAGCCTAAAAAAATAGCCTATTTCTGCCAAACTGACATTTCAAAGATGTGTAGGAGCTCCCATTTTTTTTTTCCAGACAGGGTTTCTCTGTTGTTTTGGTGCCGGTGCTGGATCTCACTCTGTAGACCAGGCTGGCCTCAAACTCATAGAGATCCGCCTGGCTCTGCCTCCCGAGTGTTGGGATTAAAAGCGTGTGCCACCACTGCCCGGCAAGTAGGATACTTTCTTCTTGTTAATATTCTCTTCTGGAGACCTCTGGCTCCTATACTGGCTGGTTTATGTCAACTTGTGACAAATTAGAGTCATCAGAGAGGAAGAAGCCGCAACTGAGAAAATGCCACTATAACATCCAGCTGTAAGGCATTTTCTGAATTAGTGATCCTTGGGGGAGTGCCCAGTCCATGGTGGGTGGTGCCATCCCTGGGAAGGTGTTCCTGAGTTCTATAAGAAAGCAGGTTGAGCAAGTCACAGAGAGCAAGCCAATAAGCAACATCCTCCATGGCCTCTACATTGGTTCCTGCCTCCAGACTCCTGCCCTGACTTCCTTTGGTGATGAACAGTGACGTGGAAGTTTAAACCAAATTTTTTTCCTCCCCAAATAGCTTTTTGGTCATGGTGTTTCATCAATAGAAAACCCAACTAAGACATCCCATGTAGGACCTCATGAAGTACTGGAAAGTTTTTATTTGGATTTCCAGTTTGTTATTTAATTTACCTGGACCTGTTCTCTATAAAATAGGAACAATCCTTTGTCAATGATCCAGTAAGTGCTGTTTCAATGACCCATTTAAATCATGGGGAGTAAATGTCTGTAGACATAAAAAATGGCTACCTATTTTAATCTTAGGGTTGTAGTTTACAACACCTTTCTTAGAAGTATTCTCTTTTGAGAGTCAGATTAAAATCTTTCTGACCTAATTTATTACAGATGCATACTTTGGATCTGAACTATCTGGACCTAATTGTTAAAAGCTTGGCCCACAATTCATGGCCCATTTGTTAAAGGCTTGGTCCCCAATCCATGGCACTGTTGGGAGGTGGTGAGACATTAAAATCTAAACAAAAAGAGTCAGGTCTACAGGAGCATGCTGTTGGGGGAGTACTGAACCCTAGCTCCTTTCTGGATCTTTGCTTTCCAGCTGCTACGAGGTGAGCATCTTCCTCTGCCATGCCCTGCCAGGGAACCATGATGTACCACCTGGCCACAGGCAATGGTACAAAGGAACCACAAACTCAAACTACATTTATGTCCTTCCCTTTACTGATTGGCTTCAACATTTGTCGCAATAACAAAAGGTCAACAATTTCCTGCTTGTTAATGATTGGTTCAACTGTATGCTCAATAAAATGCTGGCTCCATTTAAAGTAAAATCTGCAGGAAATCTTAGGCTCCGTGGGCCCAGCTTCTGTATTGTTTAACTCTAAATTCCCAATATCTACCACAGTACAATAGAAACCCAAGAAAATGAATAACCATTTGCCAGCTCTCCTTCCTTTCCAGCTTTGCTGAAGAGGCAAACAGGAAAGACACCAAAGATGATTATTTGGAGGTAAAACTCTTGGAAATTTCTTGCAGAATTAATCTGTTTTCTATGAAAAAACTTGGGAGTACAGAACAGGCTCCAACTCCAAACTTAATTTTAAAACTATGCATTTTAATTTTTCAAGACTGATCATCTTAAAATAAGAACAGCAAGGCCGTTGATGGCGACTTTCAGGAGAACGGACCACTTGGTGAGGTTGAGACTTGCTTTGAGGTCGTTGTATTGGATAATGCCCACAAATGCACAGGTTCTCAACTATTTGTTGACTTTTTGAGGAATTGAGCAAATACAGGTCAAGTGTGAGTGCCTGGCAAACATGCACCTCCGTCATCACCACCTGCCCTCACTCCTACTCTGGTTGTATGACATTTACGACTGGTTGGAGGGTGGCCACCTTTGGGAAAGACCTGGATTTAAATTTCGACTTTCTCATTTACTGACCCCTGGGACTTAGGCCAAATTGCTTTATCAGCTTGGGTTCCACAAAGAACTATGTGCAATTTCCTACGTTGCTGCAGCCTGGTGCATAACACAGCCACAACCAGACGAGAATTCCATTCACCGAAACCGCTAACTGAGCGTAGAGGGAACAACTCAACAGGCGCTTGACAGCTCCCACAGGGGCCGGCAGTTTCGCCAGGCAAGCGCTAGTCGGTCCAACCAGCTACGTCTGGTGCAGGTCAGCAAAGGAAAAAAAACCCAGCCAGAACACGGCTTAGACCCTCCCACTAACGGTCCCTCCTCCTCTGGCCCCGGGCTGTCGCAGGACTCTGGTTTCCGGCCTTCAGAGGACTACAATTTCCAGTATGCCCTTGGTGGGAAGTCTTTCTCGAGGGATGACTACCAATCCCGGCATGCCATTCGGCTCACTAATAACTCAGATGACAGTGTGGGATGACACCGTTGCACGCCGGGAATTGTAGTTTAGTAGCGTGGGCTCGCAGATGGGTGGGGAACAGCCCGCCAGTTCTTGTCCGCTAAGGGGAATGATTCATAGAGTGTCAGGAAGGACAGTTCTGCTTGAGAAAGCCCAGTACAAAGCTGAACTCTTCTTCAAGGCTGGTAGACCGATGAGAGTAGGCAAGGGCTGGGCCTGACCCGGTCTCTGGCGGCTCGTCAGGCCTCCACCAAGCCCTGGGCCTTGCAAGGGGAGGCCTCGAGGCGCCGGTTGCTGGGGGAGCGGTGACGTCTCGGGGTGAAAGTTGAGGGGCGGTGACGTACGGCCTGCCCGGGCGGAGGCTGGCGGGTTGGAGACTGGAGGGAGGGAGGGAAGGAGGGAAGGAAGGAAGCTAGGAAGCTGGGAAGGAGCGAGGTAGCGGGGGCGCGAGGCGTTTACCTGGAGGCAGCGGCTGGGGCGCGCACAGCGGCCGCGGCTCCCCCGCACCTGCGGCCATGGATGAAGAGCGCGCCCTCTACATCGTCCGGGCCGGCGAGGCGGGGGCTATCGAGCGGGTCCTGAGGGACTACAGCGACAAGGTAAAGAGCTCTGGCCCCAGGCGTTCGCTGTCTCGCCCCAGGCCGCCCTGAGGGCTTGCACTTCGCATCCTCCCCACCCCCCTCACTCCGGGGATGCGCATTGCTCTCCCCCGAAAACGTTTCCGGCTTGGGCATGCGTGTTTGTGCCCCCAGCCTTTCCCACCCGTGCATCCTGCATCTCTACCCCCCCCCGTCCCCCCCCCCCCCCAACTGTAGCGCCCACTCCTCCGCTTCCTGGTCCAGCAGCCTGTGCTGTGGTCGTATCGTCTTCCTAAGCGTGCAGGTCACACCCCCAGGATCCGTAGATGAGCATCTGCCCCGTGCCCCACTCCTGGATGCATAAAATGCATGCTTCTCTGCATAAATACGGCCCTTGACATGCATAAATCATAACCAGCAACGATGGCAGTTCTTTATGTACCAATACCATTGTATGGTTTTCCAGGCGTTGATGTTTTATATGTGATCTCCTTTGATCCTCAGATTATTTATAGGGTAGATGGTATCATCCTTCCCAATTTATAGATGAGGAAACCGAGGTGCAAAGAACTGAAATCACGCCCAAGGTCATGGACATATGTTGAAGTGGGTGGAAAATCCTACTCCTAATAATACCTATTACTATATCGCGTTAACAGCTTTCCTATTCATTATCTCATTTAATCTTGACAGCAGTCCTGTGAGGTATTACCTGTGTTTTGCAATGGAGACTCTAGAAGGGCTACATGACTAGCCCAAGGTCATTCTCAGGAGCCAGTCTTCCCACCTAGGTCTTCAAATTGTCCGTTCAGTGTTCTTTGACTTTATAGTGAAATAGTGTCTTGTAAATACCACTTCCTTCTCTGGAGAGTCGCTCTCCAGAACCGTCAGCTCTCCCTTTCTTTTCCAGCGGCTTACCATGCTCACTTGGTAAGTGGCCTGCCTAGCACCTCTAGTTTTTAGGAGACTAGGCTTGTCCAAGGGTGATTGATGACGGTTGTGTGAAAGCACACCCTAGATGTAACAAATACCTTACTCCTCATAGTTCCTGTTGATCAGCCCCTCTCCTCCCGGTCAGTGTCCACTACTACACTTTCATACGCTTCAACTGCCAGGATGCCATTTCTGCCCTTAGTAGAAAACACCCCCAAAGGAGACATACTTCTAAAAGAACCTTCGTTCCCACTTAATCTTCCCAACAACCTAGTGAGCAAAGTGAGGACATTCCTCATTTCACAAATAGTAAAATTTAGATGATAATGTAGTCCCAAACTCACCCAGCCAAAGAAAATGAACTGAGATTTGAGTCTGGCTGTCTAGTGCCTTTTTTGCTGTGCTGCTTTCTTTGGTAGCATATGTGGACTGTATTCTAGTCCCGTCTTAGCGCCTTCACCTGATATGCTTCAGGGTTGAGCATGTCTGCCTAATTTAGGAGAAACTCATTTCATGCGTAGGTGTACATATTTCGTAGATTGTATTATTTTAACTTGATTTATTATTGCTTTCCAGAGAAGATATGGGGGAGCTACAGGCTGGTTTTCAAAAGGAAGTATAATAATTTGGCAATTGTGTTGAATTAACTAATGTTTATTTAGCACTTACTATATGCCAGATACCTAGCAATAATGGGGACTTTCTTCTCTAGGGGAGGGAGGAGGAAAAACCTACACTGAGATGGTAGTCCACTAGTCTCTGTTTTGTGGCAAAACCAATTAGGGCCTCTGTTTATGGCTTCCTCCAGTTTATCCCTTCCTTGCCTTGATCTCCCTTCAGGGGATCTCCTTGATGTTCCTGTCACTCATGGCCACGTCCTGCCTGAGCTTAGCTTCTCCTTTCATACTGAAATGTTGTCAATGTTGTCAGGGTCACTGTCTGTTGTTTAAGGTGCTGTCCTGAAGTGCTTCAGAGGATTCCCAGATGCACACTGTGGTCAAGCTGAGAATGTTCTGATCTGGTGTAAAGGAGACCAGTTAGCTCCTTTAGGAGACAGCACTCCTGTTTACTGTCAGTTACAGTAGGAACAGTAGAGTAGGCTGACGGAGCACAAAGGAAATGGGGAGCTTCATGTTGCATCGCAGCACTGCCCCTCCAAGGGAGAAACTGTGTGACGGGTAGGAAGGTGACCCGTGCTGTGAGCAGTCGGGTAACAATAGCAATCACCTGATTGATGTGTATGAGTCGGAAACCCCGGGAAAATAGATGGACAGCATGCCTTCAGTTTTCTTGTCTGGAGAAATGGATTTGAAAAATGTTCAGAGTAAGAAGTGATTGTGGGGCATTGAGTCCAAAAAGAAGAGGAATGGATGATGCCAAGAGAAATTAGTTCATTGTTTGGAAGAAGAGGAGGACTCTGTAAGTTATCTTTTCTCATAAGCTGGTTGTTGCAAGTAGACAGAAAGAAGACAGGGTCTGGCATCAGATAAACCTCAGTTCTGTTCTCAGTTCTGCTGCTGTTAGTAGTTTGATGGCTGTGGATAAGTTATTTCAAGCCTCTAAGCCCCAGTTGCCTTGTCTGAAAAGGAGGGATTAAAACACCATTCTTTTTATTGATTGTGTGGTTTAGATTCATTGAAATGTAATGCCAAGCACTGAGCAGTGTCTATGAGGTCTTCCCTGTTAAGTTATGAGGAGTTAATAGTCTGGGTCTTTGATGAGGTGGTGTGGCCAGAGGACAGGTTCTAGAGCCGGACTCCCTGGATACTGATCTTCAGTTTACAATGTATGTGGCCCAGTCCTTGTGACTTAACTTTGCTGCGCGCTCTTCCTCTGTCAAATGAGAAGAGCAGCTTCATACCCCAGGGCTTTGCTCAGTATTGAATGGCTTCTGTTTAAAGCACTGAGAACAGGGCCTGCTGCTGAAGGAGCCCAGGGCTGTTTGCCTTCAACAAAGCATGTGGCACTGAATTGATGTAACACAGTGAAGACGTTTGGGGACCTTTCCTACTCCTTATCTTAACCTTTGTACCTTCCAGTGCTATCATCACCATGGTATATCTCTTACCGCTTTCAGAGCAGCCAATAGCTGTGTGACTCCAGAATACACCTAATTTCTACTGTAGTACAGAAATTCATTTCCAAGCATTCTTGCTTCATTCGCTGGCCCTTGTTACTTAGAGAGAGAAATCTCTATCCCAGAAAGAAAAAAAACTTGTCTGTTTGTCAAGGGTAAGTTGCTTCAGAATAGGAAAATAATTCTTTACATTAAGAGTGGCTGTTTCTTGTGTGGTGATGATGCATGCACTTGGGTGGCAGAGGCAGGTGGATCTCCACTTTCGAGGCCAGACTGGTCTGCAGAGCAAGGTCCAGGATAACCAGGGCTACACAGAGAAACCCTGTTTCAAAAAAGAAAAGAAAACAACAACAAAATCACAATCTTACACTGAACCTCAGAGCCCATGCCAGTGAAGCTAATGATGGTTAGCCTCTCTGCTAATCCTGGGTCAGAAAAGACTTGAAGGAGACCTTGGTTAGTCTAAGCTCTAGCAGCACCTCTCCAAATAAACATCCATTCTGTAACTGAAGGGAGGGAACTCGGGGCTCAACAGTTGCAAAGGAAGTAGTAGTACAGTGCTCCTGAAAATAAAACCAAACCTGTCACTTAATAGGTGAAGACACTGACTAGAGATGACATGCAAGCCACAGAGGCTGCCTGGGCATGTCACTGTCCCATAGCCATCTCCAACAGGATTCCATTTTGGAAGTGTGGCACATTGATGGTTAGATGAATGAAGAAAAAGTTACTTAAGATACTGTCACTTAAGTAGGTCTCCGAGAGTTAGTTACAGGACAGGAAGACTGTTGGTAGCCTTGAGCTCATCATTTATATGCTTGAAGAATGTGACTGGGGAAAACTAACAAGGAAACAGTTCTAGAAATGCAGCCTCTGCATTTGAATGGGGATTTAAATATCCTGGACCATGTAGAAGGATGTTTTGCTTTCCATTTTTGAGGCTGAGCCTTGACATTGGGCTCGTCCTAGGTTTTTGCATAGAGATATCCTTGTTACACATTGTACTTATTTCCAAATTGCTTTACAGTCTGTTTTGACTCCTAAGAAGTAGTCTTTGAGTGTACTTGTAGACATCACCAAATTCTCTAGTAGGTCAGCATTTAGCCAGATACTAGAGCAGAGACCATGCAGTAACAACAGTAGTGGCCATTTAATGCCTACCTACCATGTGCAAGGTGCCAGCTGTACCATGTAAAAAAGTAAGGGAAACCTTATGGATTGTCAAGTGCAACCTGACCAGGATTGCCCTCAATGAGCAGTAGGACCGGACTCATGCTTGAGGTTATCTGATGGCTGAGTTTTCGGGGGGGGGGGGCTCATTGGTAATAAGACCTGCAGACATGAGTCTGGTGTGTCTCCAAGAGCTTCTTGCTTGCCTGGTCTTTAAGTTGAACAGTGATTTTACTCTTTGATTTATATTCAGCTTGCTCCTGTTCAGGATATGAATGTTGGTTGGCTAACAGCTCTAGAGAGGCATGTGTTCCCACCATTTGAGCATTGAAATGGGGGAGAGTAAGGTGACAAGATCGAAAAGCTCAAGGCCAGCCTGGGACATTCAGAAAGCCCTGTCTCAAAAAATTACAAGTATTTAAGAAGCGTTGGAAGGAGAGGTAGGAGAGTATGTTAGGTCTGATCTAGCTTGGGTAACTGAAGCCAGCCTTATATAATTCAGCATCTGCTGCGTACAGTGGTCTCTGGGGTTGAGTTTCTAAATAGCTTGATCCATTCAGAGTTTAATGGATCATTAATTGGAAAATATACTAGTGCCCCCTCATGCTAGTATATTTTCCAGTTAAATTAAGCTTTCATACTGGCTATATGGGGCCTTTGAAAACTGTTTTTTTTTTTTTTAATGCTGTTTTTATTATTACTTTAAATTTATATTTGAAATTATTATTTTTTGATCATACTTGCTATTAAAAAGCAACAGAAAAGTGAAAAATTAGCCCTTGCTACTATTCTAAATTCTCACCTAAAAAAAAATTCTATGTGGGAAACACTTAGAAGATATTTTTGTAACTTACTGAGTATCTTGACAAATAAGAATACCTTTTTCCTGTCCTCTGCTTATAAATGCCAAAAAACATTTAGGAGAAATATTAAGTTTGAACAACTAGACATATTTATTCCAAATAATTTACAGAATTAATATTTCATGTAGAGTGGCAAAAACTGAGCCTTCTTGGTTTCTAAGTATAATTATTTTCATTTATAGGGAGCCTCTACTGAGACCATTAGCCTGCTACCTCCTCATCTTTAATGTAGGTTTCCCTGACCCCTGGCTCTGTAAATTCCTAAGTCTAGCCTCAGATTCATGACCTCCTCTTCTCCCACTTCTTCCTTCCCCTGTTCACTTACTCTATCCTTTATTCTTAAGATTTTTATTATAAAATAACCCCAATGAGTCACCTTTCTTTTAGTTGTTACACAGTATTTTATCAGATGGAGAGGATATGTTCAGTAGGATATTTTGACATACATGTTTTTCAATGTTGCGTGTTCAGCTCACCTCTTTTACTATATTAGAAAACACTGTCGTGAATGTGCTTACATAGATAATTTTTCTCTCACTCTACAATGGCTTCATTAAAATAAACTCATAGGAGTAGGAGTTCTGGGTCAGATGGGTTAAATATTTTTATGGCTTCTCATGTGTGTTGCCAAATCCCTTTCCCTTTAAAGGTTTGTATCAAATGGCAGGGCATTGTACCAGCTTGTGATGCTGCTCCTCACACGGTTCTCTGCCTCCAGTCTTGCTCTCACTGGGCTGGCCTGTGAGCTACTGCCCCAAATATTCTTCCAGAAGGTTGTTCCTGTTCCATCCTGGACTTCCCCAGGTCATCTGTAGCCTTTGCTATTTCCGATGTAAAGTTTTACATCTTGTCCTCAACTCTCACATACCTATTTCAGTTTGATCCATTTTTGAGTCACCTCCTTGAGGTTTCCTTAAATGACCCTTATCTCTTAACCTCTTGTTTTCCCTTTAGCCATTTCTCACACTCAGACTGCCTCCCTCCAGCATTTCTGTAGCTCATTCCATTTCAAAAACTGTTTCTGCAAAGCTACAGAACAGAATTACCAAAATGATGCTGTCTTTCACACGTACTGTTCTTAACTGTGGTGGGTTGCCAGTCCTGTTGGGCGGTGTGGACGGTGAAAAGCAGGAGAAGTAGTAGAGAGCTCAGAGGAGTGCTTGTTGGTTTGCCTTAGGAAAGGCTCAGGTGGGCTTTAGGTGGACGTTCCTGGTTAAACTGTGAGAGTCCCAATTCTATGCTCTGGGTCTTGTTAAGATGTGACTCCTTATGCAAACAAGCCAGTTATTCTGTCCATTCTCTGTTTCTGCTATGAAGTGGAGAGTACTGTGGCCAGTCATTTCAGGGAACCATGACACTTTCTTCCCTTCCAGTTAATTTTTTGTTAATATCATTAGCAGCAGCAGCAGCCGCAGCAGCAACAGTATCCTAATATACACTGTTGACTACTTGCCAGGCAGTGAGATGGTGTTAATGTACCATAGATATCACAGCCCTCACAGCCACCCTCTTAGCTAAGTACTGTTTTCACGAGGAGCCCAGGCACAGTGTACATGCTTGAAGTCACAACCAGTGAGAGTGAGGGAGCCTCTTGTCCAAAGTGTTGTCTTTCTCTGCAGCTCTCTCGGGATTTCCTCCTCCTCTCTGTCTCTCTGTCTCTCCCTCTCTTCTTTTTTTTCCCCACCGAGACAGGGTTTCCCTGTGCAGCCCTGGCTATCCTGGAACTCGCTCTGTAGACAAGGCTGGCCTCGAACTCCGAGATCCACCTGGGTCTGCCTCCCAAGTGTTGGGATTAAAGGTGTGCGCCAACCCCACTGACCTCTGTTGATTTCTCATGGAACACACGAAGAAAAACCTAGTGCACTGTCAGGTGTTTTCAATCTCTGTCCTTCTGTGTTTGCATTCCCATCTTCCTCTGGGTGCCATCCCCTAATGGGTCCTATTTCTCTCTCAGAGCTGCTAGCTTCCTGAATTATGGTTCACACATCTACAGCTAGCACCTATGTATCCCTCCAAGTCCGGCTCAGTTACCCAGGGCTGTGGGCTGCATCCACCTCCTCTTGGGTGGCCGCTGCCTTCATTCCCTCTTCTCACCTATATTTCCACCATGGTCTTTTCATGCAGCTCTGCATTTTTTTTTATATTATTACATCTGTCTTACTTTAATAAGAATATTGAGATAAGAAAGCAATATTTTATAAGAAAATTAGTATATATATATATATATATATATATATATATATATATGTTTAAAAATCTTTAAAATATATGTATTAAAATGACAATGTCTCCTTTCTCTCCCCCTCAGCATAGGGCTACTTTCAAATTTGAATCAACCGATGAAGATAAAAGAAAGGTAAGGTTTGATATGTGTGTGTGTGTGTGTGTGTGTGTGTGTGTGTGTGTGTGTGAGAGAGAGAGAGAGAGAGAGAGAGAGAGAGAGAGAGAGAGAGAGAGAGACAGACAGAGACAGAGACACTGACTGACTCCTGGGTGGTTTAAGTGGTGGACTTGTTTTCATTTGATGGTTGTTGATTAGTTTTTGGTTTCACTTCAATTTCTCGAGAATCCTGAGAAGAAAGAGGTAGCAGGTTTAGGATGGCTTACACACAACCCCTCCTGTTCGTCCCCACAGAATCCCTGGGCTTACTTAAGTAGGGGAAGGTTCAGGTGAGCCTGTCACTAGATTTTCTTACTGCTAAAAGGTTGCCTTCTTTTGGTGGCAGAATTCTAGGTTGTACAAAATGTCAGGCTAATGGAAAGCTTGACTCTGATGGCTGAGTTTGGGGAAAGCATCTTCTTCTGCTGCTGTCCCTCAGCTACGGCTTCTTCCCAGCACTGTACATACTTATGCTGTTATGGTTGTCTAGGTCACCAGCATCATAGTCACAGAGGAGAATGGTATCACTAGACTCACACAGGAAGGAGTCACTACAGGAGAGGGTGCATCAGACGTGACTGTTCAATGCCTTATTTGGTGGGTTAAGGCATGATGCTAATTGAGGATAAACCAGTCCTGCCTTTTTGTTTTTCTGGGCACCCTACCTCTCTCCTAACCTCACAGATCCCAGTATCAGACAAGACTATGGCTGGGTCCATATGCACCTCTTGCTGATGGAAGTGGGCTTAGCTGCTGAGTGGACTGATTACTTTACATGTGTCCATTTAGCTCTCTACATTCCATATCTCTCATCAGTGCCTGCTTCTCCACCTCCTGAGATTGATTCTCCTAATTCAAACTTTCATCTGGATCACCACATTAGTTTTGTTTTTTGTTTGTGTTGTTGTTGTTGTTATTTTGTTTTTGGTGTTGTTGTTGTTTGTTTTTGGTTTTGGTGTTGTTTGAGACAGGGTTTCCCTGTGTGGTCCTGGCTGTCCTGGAACTCACTCTGTAGAGCAGTCTAGCTTCCTCACTCAGAGACCCCCGCTCTGCCTCGAGTGCTGCGGTGAAGTGTGCCCACCTGCTCTGCATTAGCTCTTGCGCTGTCCTTTCACTGTCTGGTGGCATGTTGCTCTAGCTGCTTGTCCACAAATCTAAGACAGCGGTCGGGCCATGTCATTCTTAGCCATAAGACTTGCAGTGACTGCTTATGCTGACAGAATGACATCATGGTATTAGGGATGTGATCTTTGCCTACTGGTGTTGCCTGGTTTTTCTGTTTCCCTTGTGTTTGTGTTCTAGTATTAAATGTCATAGCTGCACATACAGACACACTGTTTCTTCCCTCCTACGTTTCTAGTTTTTCTCTTCTTATCTGTTAACTCCTCCACGATAGACTCTGAGGACCTTTCACGCCACAGCTGCAGTTGTGAGTGCACGGTGAACACTCAGGAAACCTCCTAAATGAGTGCCGAGGCGTGCAAAGAGGACTGCTTTTGGATTTGGACAGTGTAAATAAGACAGACGGTACCTTTTGCAGTAGAGATTTATGGAATGAATATGCTTTTTGGATAGCTTTAGAAATTGGCCTTCGTAGGAATAGTCAGAAGTTGGGCAGTGGGCAGCAAGCATGTGTGTATCTGTAGACAATCTTCAGGAAATAAGTCTTCCTGCAGAGTGGCACAGTGTCTGTGGAGGAGAAACTGGTAGGTAGCTATTTAATTAAGATGACTTTTACCCTTTGACCAAAAATACATCATTATTGGAGATCTGCCTTATGTTTAAATTGGACCCAAGTAAACAAAATTTTTTCATTAAAACATACCTAAACAGCAAAAGATTGGAACCAGCCAGTTAAAGGATACTGGGAAAAACAATGGTCATTGACAGAATACTCTGAAGTAGTACAAAGAAAAACTGAAAAAGAACCAAGTAAGGTATTTAAACAGAGCACATTGGATGTTAGACTCATGATAGAATTTCAAGATAGGAAGGCAGCTACTGTATATTTGGTTGGGAGAATTCTTCTTGCATTTGCTTTTACTCATCATAATAAACACATCAAGAGCAGGAGAGATCACCTCATCAATAAAGTGTTTGCCTCACAATCAGGACTCCAGTTCAGTCCATAGAACCAATGAACAGTGCAAGGAGCAGTGATATATGCTTGTAATCCCCACGCTGGAAAGAGAGATGAAAGGATCCCTGGAACACACACACACACACACACACACACACACACACACACACACACACGAAAGGATCCCTAACACACACACACACACACACACACAGAGATGAAAGGATCCCTGGAATACACACACACACACACACACACACACACACACACACACACGAAAGGATCCCTAGTACACACACACACACAGACAGATGAAAGGATCCCTGGAATACACACACACACACACACACACACACACACACACACACACACATGAAAGGATCCCTAGTACACACACACACACACACACAGATGAAAGGATCCCTGGAAAACACACACACACACACACACACACACACACACACACACACACACACATGAAAGGATCCCTAGTACACACACACACACACACACATGAAAGGATCCCTAGTACACACACACACACACACACACACACACACACACACACAGATGAAAGGATCCCTGGAACACACACACACACACACACACACACACACACACACACACAGATGAAAGGATCCCTGGGATGCACACATACACATGTGCATAAAAATCTAAATACAGATGCTTTACCCCATAGAAATATTAGTTGAGAAGGGAATTTTCCTAAATTAATTATACATCTTGTTTGTCTTCTGTAAAATAGTAGAAAAACCTGACATTTTCTAACTGTTCTTCCCACTTGCTGTCTACATGAGTTTGATTCCAACAACATTCCTGTGAGACATACACAACCCCCAGATACTCAAGTTCCTCATCTTTCTAGTATTTACATATAAGTACACATCATACCATATACTTTAAATAATCACTAGATGCCTGTTAGGATGTGAATGCTTTGTGAAGTTGTAGTGCATTGTGAGTAATGATGAAATCCCTATATGTTCTGTGCAGAGACAGTTTTTTTCCTAAGAGTTTTGGTCCGAGGTTGTTTGAATCTGCTGGGGTGGAGATTGCCCTCTGCTACTTTTAGATCTCTGGAGAGAGTGACTTGTGGTTGACTGCAGTTTGTGTGGAGGTTTCTGCTTCCTGGGAGGTCTGTTATAAACAAGTGTCATTAGGGACCTAGCTAGGTGATGTTCATTAATGGAAAACATTGGCAAACAAATCCATCTCAGTCTCCAATGGTTCAAACCATTAGTGACTCTGATGCCTACGGTGCCTTTTAGATACTGACAGGGAAACTGTGGGACAGCTCCAATGCCAGCAGCATAGAAGTCTGTGGAAACGGTAGTAGGACTTTACTACATTGAGCCAATGTGAAAACACAAGAAATTGAATTACTGTAGAGTTTCTGTCCTTGTACTGTCTTAAGTGTGCTTCTACAGCAGTGGTTCTCAACCTGGGGGTCTCAACCCCTCGGCGATTGCATATCAGATATTTACATTTTGATTCATAACAGCAGCAAAATTTCAGTAATGAAGTAGCAATGAAATAGTTTGGTGTTTGGGGTCACACAACATGAGGAACTGTGTTAAAGGGTTGCAGCATTAGGAAGGTTGAAAAGCACTGCTGTAGAGCCTTCTCTCAGTAGCTACTTGATAACAAAATTTAAGCCCTCCCCTCCTTTCATAAAGTACAGTGCTGTGCTAAAAACATTAACTGAAAATGCACCCATAGTGATACCTTTCTTATACTAAAAAGAAAATTTTGTGACAACCTAGAATAGTGTAAGGGGCAGTGCCCTTCAAACAAAACAAAACACCTTCATTATACTGACTCTCTGCATGTGATGACAAATGAGTTCCTTCTAGATCTGGTTCCTGACAGGCTGTCTTGGTTTTCAGTTTTACAGAGATTTCCTTCTCCTACCAATGTGTGAAGTATGGAGACCGTTGCAGTGAGACCCTGAGGTTTATGCTCACACTGCTGGAATGTGGAGAAGCCTCATGTAGAAAGGCTTCTCTAGCATGTGTAGTTCTCAGTGCCCACTGCTTTGTAGCTCTGTCTCATTCTTCTTTACCTTTGGAAGTATAGTTCGGAGTACTTGAAATTATGATCTGATACCTTGTCTTATCTCTTATCTCATCACTGTTGAGACACCAGGTAAGCATGAGGCTTAAGTGGGAAGCTAGCATAGGGAACCAGCAGATGGAAATGTGTGTATTTCTCTTAAGGATGGTCAGATGCAGTTCTTCTGCCTGTGCATCGGATGCACACTGTGACAGGTGCGTGTGAATCGTTGTGGGTTTGGATAGAAGCACCTGCACTTGCTTTACATCCTTACCTGAAATGACGGCTGTGATTACCTGTCACACATAAACAAATGTGTCACGCAAATTCATGAGATGGGGAAGGGAAATGAGGAATAATCTAGAAACCCACACCAGGACGGTGAAAGCTCTTACTTTGGTTTTAACACAAAATGTCCCTCACAAACCAGAAAAGAGTATTGCAGTAAAAGTTGAAGAAGGTATGTCATAAAATGAATAGGGCTGGATGACAGCTTGGGGACACAGTTGGCCTAGCATGTGTGAGGCTCCCAGTTCAGTGTCAGTACCAGGAGTGAGAGGGGAGTAAAACGTTTGAAGCTCCTTAACTAAGAACATAGATTATCAACTATGGAGAAACTTCAATTGTCTAAGACAACTGTATATAAGGTCATTTTCCTCAAAAGAAGGAGTGTTACCATACCTAAACCTCAAGCATATTTTTCTGTTCTCATAAGCCGTCGGGTAGTTGCTAAATTAAAATTGTGAGCTCTAGGGGACATGAAGCCTGGGTTACTTGTGTTCTCAGCTCCCACCACCATAGGTGGTAACTGCAGTGACGTCAGTAAAATGAGGGAAAGGGCCGGGCGTGGTGGCACACGCCTTTAATCCCAGTAGTGAGTTCGAGGCCAGCCGGGTCTACAGAGCAGTTCCAGGATAGGCTCCAAAGCTACACAGAAAAACCCTGTCTCAAAAAACAAACAAACTAACTAAAAAAAAAAAAAGATGAAGGAAAGGAGCTTGGAAGGTTGAGTGGAAGCCAGAGCTTCCTGTGATTAGGGCATGTTGTATGGTTTTGTTCTTTCTATTCTCTTAGTTATATGTCAGAATTGCAAACACGGCTTACAATGTTGTTCATGAGGGAGCAAGATAAATATATTTGAAGAGTGATCAGAGCTGTACTTGTGATAAAAACTACACAGAAAAATGCAACAAGGAAATCCACTAACATCGCTACTTGAATATCCCTGCTGTGAAACAGCTTCTTTTGTAAACTTTTGGATTATAACAGATTACACTGATTTAAGAACATAATTATATAATGACACAGTATAATATAAAATAGTATTTCAGAATAATATGATTGGGTCATAAACATAAAGCAATGCTTTCTTTTTTCTTTTTCTTTTTTGTTTTTGTTTTTTGTTTTTTTGAGCTGAGGATCAAACCCAGGGCCTTGCGCTTGCTAGGCAAGTGCTCTACCTCTGAGCTAAATCCCCAACCCACTTTCTTTCTTTCTTTTTTTTTTTTTTTTTTTTTTTTTATATTTTCCGTTTTTTGTTTTTTGTTTTTTTTGTCCTGGAACTCTCTTTGTAGGCCAGTCTGGCCTTGAACTCACAGAGACCTACCTGCCTCTGCCTCCCGAGTGCTGGGATTAAAGACATGCCACCAGCACCTAGCTTCTTTTTTCTTAATTGTATATTTTTTCTAAAATTGAACTTTCTTAATTGCCTTATTAAATTAGAATAGTATTACTTATAAAGCCAGTTTATATCTGAAATAAATGTATATGAATAGAAAAGTCCATTTTGTTATTTCAGATCTTTTTGTTTTTCTGTTTTTACTAGACTAGGATCCACCCCACATATTAGAGCACCGGTAACCACACATGTCTCAGTAACCCTGTGCACCAGGCCTGTGTAGGCTTAGGTTCCTGAGGTGGCCTATGGGGTTTGCCTTGGTCCATCCGCAGCTGTATAGATGCTGGCGTCACTGTGAGCTATTTAAACAATTGGCACGTGTTTGTATTACCTTCCTCCAAGGAAACTGTACTAGACAGTTAATCCTCAACTTTGAATCCACTCTTAGGAATAGCCCCAGGCATGGGTGCTTGTTCTGGAAGTCTTTGTCAGACTTAAGAGCTTAATATGGCTTGTAAATCTGAATCAAAATTTACTTGATGACTTTAGGTACATAGAACAAATACATGCTCACTCTGAAACTAGTCTCTTGACAGAGAAATGTTCAGGCTGGGGACAGACCAGCTGTAGAATGCTTTCCAGCATAGTCAAGGCTCTCAGAGCCTTCCGTCCTCTCCCTCCCTCCCTCTCTCCCTCTCTCCCTCCTTCCCTCCCTCCCTCCTTTTCTCCCTCCGTCCTTGTCTCCCTATCTCTGTCTGTCTCATAGTTGAGCTGTAAAATGCTTTCTAGCATATACAAGGTTTCGGGTGCCCCCCCTAGATGGTAACTTCCAATATTTTTTATCCCATTAAAATGTGCACACAATACCAAATTCACACCTCAAGTTTTTGTTTTTCAAGCTCCTGCCTAGCAGCAATCTATTACAGGTCGTGACTGTTAGTAGTAGATCAAACCAAACAATTTGAGTTTTATTCCAAACTGTAGCTTTCACTGTAGATATTTTGCCAGAGAATCGAAGGGATAAATCCAGGGGAGATGGACAGAAAAGCACTTCTGATTTAGGGTCTTTATGTGATCTTTTAAAAAAGAATTGTATATGTGCAAGTGCATCCCCATGTGCCTGTGTGTGGACATGACACTGTACATGTGGAGATCAGAGTTTCCCTGGAGTGGCAGCTGCACTCCCCACCATGTTAGGAAACAAGGCCTTTCTGGTCTCTGCTGTGCGTTGCCAGCTTTCATGGGTCCTCCTGTGTCTACCTCCCCTCTCCCCAGAGCAGCTAGGACTCACGATGAATGCATTCTAGCACATCCAGCCGTTCTAGGTTCCAGCCTGGGACTCAGATTATCAGGCTTACCAGCCATCTCCCAGGCCTGCCCCATGTGGTCTTTATGTTTCTTTTGGGACTTCTAGCTAAGGTGATAATAGTGTCTTTAATCTACATTGTAGAGTTTGGGATATATTTTCTCATCTAAACATGCTAGTGAGTTCATCTTTCAGCCTTGGTAGTGTATGGAGCGCTATAAACCTTCACCCCAGTGAAACCTATGAAAATTATTGGTTAAAATAAACACAAGGGTTTTTTTTTTTTGTTTTTTTGTTTTTTTGTTTTTTGTTTTTTGTTTTTTTTTTTTTAACTAATCCAAGAGTATATAATGAGGAAAACATACTGAAAAAATTCTGGAACTCAATAAGAAAACTGAAGTGGTGGTCTGTGTACTGAGCCCTCCAATAAACAGGTGCAGTAAAGAACACTCCAGCTGCTAGTTGGAAGGCTGTCTTCTCCGGAGGGATACAAATTATAGTTCTCATCTTCCCTCAAGATTTTCTCCTTAGCTTTAGCTTTCAGTGGTTGGCTTTCTCCTTCCACATGGGCTCTGGGTATCTGATTCAAGCTGACAGGCTTGTTTTCCACATGCTCTGACCAGCTGGATCATCATGTGGTCCCTCAAAGCATCTGTAAAACAGTATGTATGTAATGTGATGGTGAGCAGAGAGCATATATACATACAGTGTTTGTGCCCAGCTACCACAAAGGTGAATGGTAGCAAAGCTGTATTGTACTAAAGTAGTTCCAGATGGTAACTGGAATCTACAAGAACAAATTGGAAGAAGCAAAAGTGATAATAAACAAGGGCAATAAAACAAATATTGTGCCAGGAGGTGGTGGTACATTGTTGCACAAATCCTAACTGGTAATAAAAACTCTTAGCCAGATATTGGGGTAAATGCTGAAAGATCAGAGAGACAAAGGAACAAGCCAGTAGAGAAACATCTCACCACTACCAAATCCCCAGGCCAAAAGGGAGGCAAGATCCTGTCTCCATGAGTCCTCAGACTGAACGCCTCAGCCAAGAGGGGCACGGAACTCGAGTCTCCTCCTGCCTTATATTCCTTTCTCTGCCCAGACATATCACTTCCTGTCTCCACCTTCCTAGTGATGGGATTAAAGGTGTGTGCTACCACTGCCGGGCTCTGTTTCTCTTTTAGACTGGATTAATCTCATGTAGTCCAGGGCGGCTTTGAACTCACAGAGATCCAGATGATCTCTGCCTTCCAAGTGCTAGGATTAAAGGAGTATGCCACCATTGCCTGGCCTCTATGATTAATTGAGTGGCTGACTCTGCCCTTTGATCTTCAGGCAAATTTTATTTGTGAGAGTACAAACAAAATATCACCACAGTGCATGCCTTTAATCCCAGCACTTGGGAAGCACTGAAACATTGTCTAGAAAAACCAAAATAATTAATAATAATAATAATAATTTCATTTTAATTATTGTTGTATTTGTGACATTTGCAGATATAATGTATATAACAGTATTTCAAAAGATAAAAAGGAAGATTACTAAATAGGAATGATATTTTTATACCTTCCAAAAACAAAAAATGAATATTAGTCTAGAGCAGATCCATAAGGTGCATATAGTAAGCCTTATAGCAGTGGTTCCCAATATTAATGCCATTACTCCTAAATACAGTTCTTCATATTGTGGACCTCCAATTATAAAATTATTTTCGTTGCTACTTCATAACTATAATTTTGCTACTGTTATAAAATATAATGTAAATATCAGTGTTTTCTGATGGTCTTAGGTGACCCCTGTCAAAAGGTCGTTCAACCTCCAAAGGGTTGTGACCCACAAGTTGAGAACCACTGCCTTAAAGTGACAACTTAAGTACATATTTCAGAATGAGGTTTTAAAGACTATAAGACTTCACTGAGAGTAGGTGAAGATCTAA
Source organism: Onychomys torridus (assembly GCF_903995425.1). Classification (NCBI taxonomy): domain Eukaryota; kingdom Metazoa; phylum Chordata; class Mammalia; order Rodentia; family Cricetidae; genus Onychomys; species Onychomys torridus. Next base: position 1,709,431 of record NC_050462.1, read on the forward strand.
ATAAATGAAAAAACCCCATGTTTATGAATTGGAAGACATATCAGTATTCTTCCCACTGATTCACCAATTCAGCGTAATCACGTCTAGAATTCTGGGTAGCTTATTGTTAGAAGTTGACAGGCCAGTTCTGAAATTAAATCAGGCACAGAACAGCCAAAAGAATCATGGAGAAGCTGGAGAGATGGTTCAGAGGTTAAGAGCACTGGCTGCTCTTCCAAGGGTCCTGAGTTCAATTCCCAGCAACCACATGGTGGCTCACAACCATATGTAATGAGATCAAGTGCCCTCTTCTGGCGTGCAGGGATACATGCCGACAGAGCACTGTACACATATTAAATAAATGTTTAAAGAAAGGGGGGGGGGCTGGAGAGATGGCTCAGAGGTTAAGGGCACTGACTGCTCTCCCAAAGGTTCCGAGTTCAATTCCCAGCAACCACATGGTGGCTCACAACCATCTATAATGAGATCTGGTGCCCTCTTCTGGTGTGCAGACATACAAAGAAACAGAACACTGTATACATAATAAATAAATAAATCTTAAAAAAAAAAAAAGAATCATGGAGAAAAATGTGATATATTGTGTACCCTAATAAACTTGCCTGAGGATCAGAGGACAGAGTCAGCCACAAGATTAGACATAGAGGCCAGGCAGTGGTTTCACATACCTTAAATCCTAGCACTCGGGAAGCAGACATCCATCTGGATCTCTGTGAGTTCAAGGCCACACTGGAAACAGTCAGGCATGGTGATACACACACCTTTAATCACAGGAAATGATGTCTGGGCAGAGAAAGGTATGTAAGGCGTGAGGAAACAGGATCTCACTCTCTTTAGACTGAAGATTTCATAGAGGTGAGAACTAGTGACTGGCTGTTCTGTGTCTCTGATCTTTCAGCTTTCACCCTGATGTCTGGCTCTGGTTTTTGTTTGTTTGTTTGTTTGTTTGTTTGTTTTTGTTTGTTTGTTTTAATTAAAAGATTTGAACAACAGAAACATAAAAATGGTGGTGTGTATGGTAGGGTGTGCTTGTAATCCTGAGGATAAGGGGTATAAGGCCAGCCTTGACTACTTTGAAAGTTTGAATGCATCCTGAACCACATGTCTCGAAGAGGGCTGGGGGCAGATGCATCAGTTTCAAAATGGGCAGAGCAAGCCATGGTGGCCAAGCCTGGGAACTGGCAGGAAAGTCACTGTGGCTGTTAACCAAAGATAACTGTGTGTAAATGATGTGGTCGGTCCTTACCTTAACCCACATCTCATTCAACATAAAAATGAGGGCTGCAGGGAGAGCCCAGCTCTTAAGAGCACTAGCTGTTCCTCCTGAGGATCCTGTTCAATTCCCAACACTCCCATGACAGCTCACAGCTGTCTGTAACTTCAATTCCACAGACATACATGTAGACACAATACCAATGCACATAAAATGTTTTTTTTTTTAAATGAAAATTTAATCAAAGATGAACCCAGGAGGTGAAGACTTAAAACTCACTGGGGAAACCAGAAATCTCCATGTTTTCAGATGATATAAAAAAAACATAAACAAAAAAAAGAAACAGACAAACTGGACATTGTCAAAGTTAAAAACATTTGTTCTTTAAAAGATACTATGAGGAAGAAAAAAGATAATCTGCAGAATTAGATAAAATATTTGAAAATCATGTATCTGCTAAAAATTTCACCTAAATATATAAGGAACTCTTTTTTAAAAATGAGGTTTTACTTATTCTTTTTATGTGTGAGTGTCTTGCCTGCATGTGTGTTTGTGTGCCCAGTGCATGCCTGGTGCCCATAGCGATCAGAAGAGGGTGTGGGATCCTCTGAAACTAGTTACAGATAGTTATGAGCATGTAGATGCTGGGAACTGGACCTTGATCTTTCTTCAAGAGCAACAAATACTCTTAACTGCTAGCCATCTCTCCAGCGCTAGGAAACCTTAATCAGAAAAAAACTGAATTTAAAATGAACAGAGAACTGAAGAGCTAGGTTTACAAAATAAAAAGTTGGCATCATTAGTTATCAGGTCAAGGTAAATCAAAACCACCATGAAACCAGCTCACCCCTACTGGGCTAGAACAAGAGGTAATAACAAATACTGACAAGAATGCCAAAATCCAGCCTTCACACACTGCTTGCAGGAAGTGGTACAGCCAGTCTGGAAAATAACCTGGTAGTTACTCACAGAGGTAAACCAGTTACCGTCTAACAGACCAGTTGCCGTCTAACAGACCAGTTTCAGCCCAAGGTATCTAGAGTGGCTATCACAGGTGTGTTACAAAAAGAAGTGTGGACATAGTCCACGTAAAACTGTACACAAACTGGAGGCGTCACACTACTACTGCTGCTACTTCTTCTCCTTCTTCTCCTTCTCCTTTCTTCTTCCTTCTTCCTTCCTTCTTCCTTCTTCCTCTTCCTCTTCCTCTTCCTCTTCCTCTTCCTCTTCCTCTTCTTCTTCTTCTTCTTCTTCTTGTTCTTCTTCTTGTTCTTCTTCGGTTTTTGGTTTTTCGAGACAGGATTTCTCTGTGTAGCTTTGGAGCCTGTCCTGGAATTCACTTTGTAGCCCAGGCTGGCCTCCAATGCTCAGAGACCTGCCTGCCTCTGCCTCCCGAGTGCTGAGATTAAAGGTGTTCGCCACCACCGCCTGGCCTGAATACTTCTTCTAATGCCAGTTTCCCAGCAGCCACTCTGCATGTTGACGACAGTGTCAAGAAAGCTTTTACCAGGTCTGCTCTGGTTGATTCTCTTAGTTTCTCCACGGTCCTCTCCATTTCTGTTCATGTCTCACCACTCTTTGGTTACCCACCTCCAGCTCCTCAGCAGCCTTCTTCTCCTGCCCTAATACCACAATCACCAAGAGGCTTCTCGGACTCAAGTCCCTGGATTATTTATTCAATATTTTAACACCTAGCTAAGTTGTTGTATATTGAAAGACACTTAGCACTTACTAATTTTACATATGTTAAATCTCTCTAATATTATAAGTTATTTGAGTCATGTTCTATTATTGCTCACTAACCCAAAAGAGATGTTTCTTTCCTTAATATTTCTCTTAAAACTTTTTTCTTATTTGGGGAATCCTGGCATGGAAGAAATGGAGATATTTCTGTAAGTGCCAGTATTAACTTAAAAACATAAATTTTCTTAAAAGACTAAAGTTTTTTATCTGCATTGGAGAACAGGACTTTTTGGAAAATAAAAACATTTAAATAGTAAGAGAAACGTAGTGGACTGGTTTTAATGTTTGAAGAGAAAACATTTTTACATGCGCTTTTCTGCCCTCTGTCAAGAAAGGAGGTGCAGTTGAATGGTTTCTAAGTTTTCGTTTACACCTAAGCTGTCTTTCCCATCTGTTAATAAATGTTCAGAATCTCATTCTCAGGATTGCAAATTAGCAAAGAAACTTGAGCCAAACCAGTATAACGATTGTTACTGAGGACTCTCTTCAGTCTTTTCAGTAGATATAGAACCTCACCAGTGGGTTTGTGCTACTGAAAATGCACATGTCCAAGAAGGGAAGGTGGAGATGGATTTTTTTTTTTTTTTGAGACAGGGTTTCTCTGAGTAGTTTTGGTGCCTGTCCTGGGTCTCACTGTAGACCTGGCTGGCCTCGAACTCACAGAGATCTGCCTGACTCTGCCTTCTGAGTGCTGGGATTAAAGGCATGAGCCACCGTTAGGAAAAGCCCCCAAATGTATAAATGTAATATTGATGTAATAAACGTGGACTAAGATGAGTGAGTATTGATTTAGAAAATCTGTTTAGCTTGGTCTTTTTTTTAATAAAAAATATTCAAATTTGATCCCCAGAATCCTTTTCTATGACCTTTATTAAAAGCATGTTTTACTATTCTAGTAGTAATTCATTAACTGTTTAGCGTTTTTTAAATACAATTTTTGAATAGTTCTCTTATAGAATGGACAACCAATTACTAAGTTATTTCCCACTACAGATGCAGTAACTTCCTTGTCTTTCCTCTCTCCCTCCCTCCTTTCCCCTCTTCCTTCCCCTCCTTCCCATTAGTCTGTCTCTCCTCCTCCCTTGCTTTTGCTCACTTGCTGTATACAGAGGGCAAAAGTTTAGAACTATCAGATTCAGGTGGCTGACCAACTTTCAGTTCCGGTTAAGAACTAAAATTAGATCACTGTGGAATATATATCCACTGACATCTGGTGAAGAGCATAACCTTGAGTGGCCAAAAAGACATCATCCAAGGGACTTTGCTTTGACTATAAAAATTCCTTGGACCTCTCTCCTTAAACAATTTAAAAATCCCTCTGACTTTTGTATTGTGATTTGTAACACACCTTTAACATACACATCCCACATCCCAGTATTTTAGTATCATTGTGGTCCAGAAGATGCACTAGGACCTTGATGTGGGGCCACATCCCCAGATGAATGTACGGAGTCCATTTAAGATTGGAATCCTATCCTGTCACTCTAGAGAGGCTGGTTGATTCCAGTGAGTCCAGATGAAGTAGCGCCATAGTCAGGATGGGGAAATAGCAAGGGGAAGTCCATGGTCATTGACAAGAAAGCAGCAGATGAAATAGAGCAGTATCACCACAATAGAAGAGCAAAATGTTAAAAATAAATAAATAAATAAATAAATAAAAATAAAAATAAATAAAAAAGGAAGATTGTAGGACTGTTTAAGGACTCAGGTCTGTTTAAGGAGGAAAATCATAGTCACCATCTCCCTTCACTGGCCTAATTTAATACATAGTAACTATTAATGTTAAGAACACCCATTTTGACTTCATTTATTGTACATGACAAGTATCATATCCATGTTGTCTTCTTTAATTCTCCCAACAACCCACAAAACAGACACTCTTGGCAGAAGAGGATGTTAAAGGAGCATGCCATTTTATCTGAAGACATGAAGCTAGGAATGAGACCCAGAGCTTTAGCATGACCTGTTAAATACTGGGAACATAATATTCTGTAGTTCGGAGTGCGTGAATAGGAGCATGTTTGGTATGTGTGTTTGCTGACTTCAGTGTATCGGACATACCTAGGGAAGAGCAGAAATACATCGCAGGGCCTGCCTCGCTCCAAGCTGATAAGAGAGATGAGTCGCCACAGATACAATTCAAGGTCACAGCGTTCAGTTCTGCAGCAGTAGAGATGAAGTTTTCGGGACTTAAAGCTATAAGAGATTACTTCCTGCTTTGGGATGGTGAAAAATATGGCATTATTTTGAAGATAGGAGTAATTTTAGCAAGCTGAGGAGTTGAGAAGACACTAAATATAGGAAATAATGAGAAGGCAGAGGTTCATACAGCTGCCTGCACCAAGGGTATTCTGACACTGCTAGTTGGATAGCAGTTTATAGAGGTCACTTGCAGGGACTCTGAGCTCCTCTAGCTATTGAGTTTGCATGTGTTTTATTTGCCGTGACCATTGTGGGACTGTGACAGCAAAGTCTGCTATTAGCACTGTTACCTGCTTGCTGGTGACTTTAGGAAAGTCACCTCAGTGAATAGTACTAGCCAGGTTATCCAGCTGGACACCAGGGGAGTTCTAGGGCTTCATTTTCCCTTCACCCTTTTTAAGTCACCCAGTTCAACTTTGCTTGGCACTGTGATTTCCCCAGGTCACCTCCACAGTCTTAATTCAAACCTCTGTCCTTTCTCACCGGCTCTGCACAGCCTTAGCTGCACGCTGTGCCTCTGGTCCGCCTCCTTGTCTTTCTTTTTCTTACACGTTTTCCACATTGTCAGAGTGCTGTTCCTTCCCAAGGTCCACATCTCACATTCTCCTGCTTAGCACCCTCCCATAAGTTCTCATTTCCCTTTGGAGGGATCCAGACTCCATCCCTCCCATCACACAGTCTCGTCCGTCTTGTCTTTACAGAAAGAAAGGAAGACAGCTTCTCTCCAGCAGATGGTCTTTCTTCATACCTCCAGTGTCTTGAGAGGTCTCTACTGTCTGTTCCCCGTTTCCAGGTATTCTTTAGAAAGGTCTTTATCCAAGGCCTTGTGGTCTGGCACTGCCAGAGCCTTAAGCTGTTTGATCTTTTGTCTGCGTTTGAAGCCGCGGAGCATTCCATCCATAAAATGCTCTCTTTAGTCTCCCAGAACACCCAGACTTCTAAATTTCCTCTTGAAGACCAGTCGTGGTGTTGGCATTTTCCAGGACTCCTGTACCGTTTCTTTCTCTGTTTTTCTCTATGCACTCCAATCCAGTCATAAGTGAAATGTTCCTACTCCTACAGAAAGCATAGTTTTGACAATTGCTTACGGCTCCAGCACATACATTCAACTTCCTCTTTGACATTTTGACGAGCATTTCAAGTACATTGGGACCTTCCAGAGTTCCCTAAGCCTGTTCTCTCCCTACTCATTCCTCTTGTGTGTTGATGAAGCCAGAAGTTTTCTCACACACAGCAAGCCCTGTCAATCCCCTGCTCCCACTACAACTGAAGCTGCGTTTGCTCTTCCCCGGTCTCTTCTCCGTAGACAGCCAGGTTGGTTTGGTTTGGTTTTTAATTTTAGCTGGACTTATCTCTTCTTTGCATAAACTCTTTAGTGACTCTTGAGAGTAGTTAAGCTAAGTCTGTGAGACTCTACATGGCCGATCCTGCTTACATTCAGTTTCATCTCACGGCAGCCTGCCCCTAGACTCACTGTGTGGGCTTCCAACACCGCAGACATAGCTGCCTCTGCCTGTACTACTGTCCTCTACTCTATGCGGTTAGCAGTTTCTCACACTCAGAACTTGCCTAAGCATCATTCAAGCTCACATTTCTCCAGCTACTTAGCAAAGCATCTTGCCTCCTTCTGTTATAATGCTTCATAGTGTTTTAGCTGTTTATACTTATTTTCTCCTTTATCCATTAGCCTGTGATCTGCTTAGCATCACAATTATGCCTTTGTCCACTCCCCCCCCCCCCCCCACCACACACACAGACACACACACACACACATACAGACACACACACACACACACACACACACACACACACACACACACAGAGTACCTTGAAAATCCTACGTACTCAAGGTATGTTTCTCAGTGAGGGGAGCGGATTATGTCTCTTGGGAGACTTTTGATAACTTCCATAGATGTTTTCTATTGTAATGACTTGGTGGCAGTGCTTGTATGTTATTAATACCTTGTAGAAACTGAAATGCCCTAAAACACAAAACAACCTTCCAAACAAAGAATTTTCTAATCTAACTTGTCAATAATACAAGAAACTTCTGGCAAAGATCTGTGAGAAGCACCACATTAACACAGCTTAGATTTCCTTGTACCTCTCCACTTGACTCTATATCTTCAGACCTTTGCCATTGTCTTTCCTCATCACCTGGATTTATAAAATAGACACTTAGGAAATTCTTGACTGTGGCAAAAGAGAGGAACAAATGAATGTACAAACTAGCCATGGTAAAACCAGCCTGTCTTTTGGTTAATACCAAAATTTCTATTTAATAATAGAAAAAGTTGTTGTTAGACTCTGCAGTAGACCATAACTTCTGTTATATACAAATTGCTGGCATAAAAAATTGTGGAGCCGGGCGGTGGTGGCGCACGCCTTTAATCCCAGCACTTGGGAGGCAGAGGCAGGCGGATCTCTGTGAGTTCGAGGCCAGCCTGGGCTACCAAGTGAGTCCCAGGAAAGGCGCAAAGCTACACAGGGAAACACTGTCTCGAAAAACGAAGGAAAAAAAAAAAAAAAAAAGAAAGTTGTAGAAAGATCATGCAGGAGACCCATACTTCAAATGTGCATTCTGTTCAGATGATAACTAAATTGTAACAAGAGAATCAACACATTTAAAATGATAAAGAGCAAAATACAAGTGGTTTATGGAATTAAGGTATTACCTTTTACCTTTTTTTGCAAGTAACAGTTTTGAGGTAACCATATGCAAATTCCTCTGCTCTGTAAATTGATTGGGAGTGGGGCTCATTTCCTTCCAAGTTGTCAGGTCAGACTTCACTGTCTAAGCAAAGTCCTGGCCTGGACTGGGCTGCCATTTCTAAGTGTACTGTAGACAGGAATGGGAAATTGAGAAAGCTGAAGCCATCGTCTTAGAACATAATGGCTCTGAATCGGCAGACCTTAATGGCACTGTCTCTGACTAGCTGGAAAAGTGGTGTAGCCAGGCAGCCGTGGGTTGCTGCTGCTCTGTTCCTACCTAAGAAAAGGAAGGTGGAGTCATTCGTGAGCAGTGTTCCATCTTTACCTCAGTGCCTAATGATGAAACTCTGGACCAGCATACTCAGGAAGCTTTATCTGTTTTATTCTCTGGATCCCAGTTAGTTTTAGTTCCTTGTTATATTAATCAAAGACAACTTATAAAAGATAAGATGCTTATCTATAACAGTACCTCACAGATGATTTGTGATAAGGACTGAGGACTTAATTGTATTCATTTTCTTCTAAATGCTGGAGCATGGTACTTTTGTGAAATGCAATCGAAATTAACCACTAAAAGAAATAACCATATTCTTAGTTGTCCCAGCAACATTAATTTACTGTGGAGAGTGCTAAGTGAACACTCAACTTTTATACCTGTCTCAGTCTCTGTCCTCATCTCTCTAGGGTCTAGTAACCGGCTGTGAGTGGGCAATTACCCACCAGACATGGTTTCAGAAGGGTTTTCTGGAAGCCTCGTTCAGGTTCACATGGAGATTATGATGTCAGGTTTTAAACAAAGGTGTTCTCTTTATGTTTAAAAGTTGAAATTTGCTTTTAGAATAGTTTTAGGAGTCTCCTAGGAGTGTACGGATGATAATAGATCATTGGGATGTTCACATTCGCCTCACAGCTAACCTTGCTTGTTTCATAGCTGAAGCCAAAGCTGCATCCCACAGATGCATAGAGAAGCCCTGCCTTTCTGAGCTGCAGATCCACTAGTTTGCTGCCTGGCTGCATTTCATGCTAAAGCTGCAGTAACAGTGTGGATTGCATTAGGTGTATCCATTTCAAGTTCTGTTTGGGAAGGCCTGGAGAGGTGGCTCAGTAGTCCTAGTGCCCACATGGGTAGTTATCACTGTCATAACTCATTGCCAGGGCATCTCATGCCTGTTTCTGGCCCCTGAGGGTGCCAAGCATGTATGTGCTGAACATATGTACATGTAGGCAAGATACTCATACACATGAAGTAAAAATACATCTTTTTAAAAATTACCTTTATATAAGGACCCTGTAGTAATTGGGAAAATGAGTTTTTTAAAATGTCAGGAAATAGCTGGGCGGTGGTGGTGCACACCTTTAATCCCAGCACTCGGGAGGCAGAGGCAGGTGGATCTCTGTGAGTTCGAGGCCAGCCTGGGCTACCAAGTGAGTTCCAGGAAAGGCACAAAGCTACACAGGGAAACCCTGTCTTAAAAAAAAAAACAACAACAACGAAAACAAACAAACAAACAAATGTCAGGAAACAAAATCAGGTATACATGGTTATAATTGTTAAAATAATATGCATGCTATTAAAACTCAAATAGCTTGACTCAGGGTAAAGACCTTTGTCTGATACATAGAACATAGTATGGTTGTGAGTATTGTTTTTATTATTGTAGTTTTGAGAAGTTTACACATTCATGCAGTGGATTTGATCACACTCATTTCTTTCCCTGATTCCTTCTGATCCCTACCCCTGCTCAACTTCTTAAGTTTGTATTTTAGAAAACATATGCATTTAGCTAATTAAGCCCTTCTGGAGAAGTGTCCTATGTAGAGGCCTTTTTTCACAGCACAAGTCTCTGCTGCTTTTTTCCTTCCTCAAAAAAAGCATTAAAACAATGTTAATAAGATGGTAATGTTGGCAGCTTCCATTAGTTCTGTGGCTGTTTCTTGTGCTCCACCTGCTCTGGTAACAGTTATAGAAAAGTGAAGTAATGAAGGACTGTTTTTATGTCTGTCCCATGGCATTGCTCATGAGATGCTTGTGTTATTATTCCCATTATACAAGTGGGAAACTGAAGCTTAGAACATAGCTTAATAACATGTCTTAATTATACAGTTAGACCCCCCCTCCCCTTGGCAAGCTCATCATGGCAAAGTCAGCTATTAAGGCAGGCCTTCCTGATTCAAGCAGCAGTGCAGTACATTTTCTTCTGTAAAAGCAAGTCCTATGCTGCCGGACAGCTTTAGTTGTTGAGGCCAACCATAGGAAAAGACAGGACAGATGTACTAAATACAGGATGACTACAAATTGTGGCTGGGATACTCCTTGGGAAGGAGGAATGTGGGGGCTAAAGTGGTCAGGACAAACGGACAGTAAAAATGTAAACTCAGTTCAGAAAATGCTAAACTGTAGACAGAGAGGGTTGGTATACACAGAGGGGAGAGGGTCAGAACACAGAAGAGCTAAATGTGAAATAATTTGTCAAGAACTACAGACTCAACTCAAAAGACAGGTTAGGCCAGCCAGATTACTGTGTAGGGAAAGGTGTTTGTTCCCCAGAACCCACATGTTCACTTGTTGGAAGGAAAAAACCAACTCCCAGAGTTGTCCTATGACCTCTGCCCGTGTGCTGCACGCACACACACACACACACACACACACAAATAAATGTTTTAAAAAAAAAAAACCTTAAAAACAGATCAGAGGGTCTTAAATGCCAAACTGAAGACTTTAGGATTTTTTTGTCTTGTGAGTGTGCATAATAGAAACCTGTGCTAAATGTTTATCACATGCCAGGCATTGTTCTAAGTGCTGTACTTGTGTGATATTAAAGATAAGTGCAATGTCCAAAGAGAAAAGAACTACCAAGTTCACACCAGGAATATGTACAAGAGGCAAACTTGGAATACAAACAAGTTAAAGGCCGACTCCGGTTCCTCATCACACCATCCTGTTCTGGTTGTAGGGTCCTTAGTAAGATGAACAGGTTTTAAAAGCAGAGTCAACCTTAACAAGTAATGTGCCTCACACATGGATGGTTTCTAACATTAAAAAAGAGATTTGTGATCCAACAACAATACTCATTCCTATCCCTGCCCTGCTTACATATCGACAGCCAAGGACACTGAAGAGTTAACATGTCTGTGCCCTTGGCCTTCAACTCTGCCTACGATTCTGTGTCCATGTGTCCGCATTTCTGCATACACCTGAGAGTGAACCTAAGATGTGTCAGTCTGTGTTAACTGTATTCAGAAGTTCTCAGAGTGTGGTTTCTGAACCACCAGAGGAGCAACATCATCAGAAAACTTGGTAAAGGTACCAGTTCTGCAGCCTCTCCCCACATCTATTGAGTCAGAAACTGGAGGTGAGGTACAACAGCTTTTAGTGGGCCCTTGAGTAGTTATGATGCATGTTGATGTTTGAGAACCATCGTTACAACTAGACTTTCAGTTTAGGAACAAATTGCTTAATTTGTTTCTGATACTCCATGGTATGGGCATTGGAGAATTGTTGGGCTCTTACTCTTTGATTTTTGTTACTGGGACTTATCCTTGGACTTTGTAGGCATACAATATATGTTTTCAGAGTAAAATCAATTTGAAGAGTACTCATCTTTGGCTCAGTGGTAGAGCACTTCTGTGCAATTCACAAAGCCCTAGGTTCAGTCCCCAACACCACTACATGCTTGATAAATACTGGCAGGGCAAAATGAAAGAAAAGCACAAGAGGGTCGTTGAAATGTGGAAGTAGTCCATGCAGTCAGAGTTACAGGGAAAGCTGCCTCTTCAGCCCCTATGCTTGGGTTAAACAACCAATCCAAAAGTGGTACATAATTGTTTTCTTCTAAAATTCTTTGAGTAGAAATTACTGTGTCCAGTAAAATAGTAAGTATATCTATTCAATACTACTTGCTTCTTACTTTTATATGTTCTTTTTCATGTGTTTATGGTGTGCATGTGTAGGCTTGTGTGTATGTGTAGGCACATATATGGATACACATTTGTGTGCAAATCAGGGGTGTGTGTGTGTGTGTGTGTGTGTATGAGAGGGGGGGGAGACAGAGAGAGAAAATTCAAGATTGATGTAAAGTGTCTTCTTGGTAACCCATCATCGTATTTATTGAGGCAGGGTCTCTCATTTGAATCCAGAGCTCACCAGTACAAGTAGTTCAGATAACCAGGTTGTTCCAGTGATCCCATTTCTGCCCCCTGCCCCTGGAATTCCAGGCAGGCTACAACACACATGTGAAGTCTAGGACTCCAAGCTCTGATCCTCATGCTTGCATGACAAGCCACCTCTCCAGTCCTACAACGTTCTTAAGTACTTGCATTTTCAGAAATCAGTTGAGATCTAAAAGCTGGTATTACTTTTTAAAAGACAGAACAGCTATCTAACAGTCATTCCATGAGGTGTGTCTGTGGGTCATGAGAAATGGCATGCTCAGGAGAAACCAGCTTGACAACTGCTGGAGAACAGTTTAAAGGATAAACCCTTCAGCATCTCCGACTTGGTGCACTTTCTTCATAGGTCTCAGTTTCTCGGTCCTTTTGGTCGGTCTGTATAGCCTTGGTTGTTATAATTCACCTTCATGCTGTCTTCCTTCTTGTGTCTGAAGAAGAAAGGGACTGTGTAGATTTCTGTTGTTGTTTTTGTTTTGGGTTTAGAAGGTAAAGATATCTGTGTACTATACCATATTCACATGTTACATTTTATATTTATTTAATTCCATAGTTATTTTCTTATTCTTTTTTATTATGTGTATGGGTGTTTTGTTGGTATGTATGCCTGAGCCATGTGCACGCAATGCCCGTGGATGCCAGAAGAGGCGTTGTATCCTTGGAAATGAGTTACTGATGGTTTTGAGCCTCTGTGTGGTTGCCAGGAATCAAAACCATAGCCTCTGGAAGAGAAGCCAGTGCTCTTGATGGCTAAGCCATCTCTCTAGTCCTGTATTCTAGGTTTCTTATACAGAAAGATAGATCGTTTCTTTCTTGAAAAAATATTGTGTGGTGGTGAAGATTGTTTGATTTTTTTACTCTAGGATTTTACCACATGAGAAATAGTATGTACACTATGTGCGATTGTTTTAAATTTGACATATCTTAAATGGAAGAATTTCCCTGCCCAGTGTAATTTTAATAACTGCCATACTTACTCTAGCCCTAGACAACACCCATTTAAAATACTGCCTTAACAGTCATGTTAAGACATTAAAAGAAAGCCTTGTTACCAGATGAGACAGGGTAGAGTTGACATGGTTATGGAATTTGGTTTTTAGCTTGTCAAGTAAAGCTCCTTCTTACCTTTATTTAGAAAACATTTACATTAGAATTAGTACTTCTATTAGTTGTATGAATAGTCTGTATCAAGAAGTTGCACATGACCTCAGAGTCTTGGCAAAATCATGTTTGACCCCAGGTAGCTTCTTTTTGAAGAGTTAAAGTCTAATTATAGACTAATAGAAACCTTATTTTTAAAAAATCTTATTGGTGCTGGAGAGATGACTTAGCGGTTAAGAGCACTAACTGCTCTTCCAGAGGACCTGGGTTCAATTCCCAGCACCCACATGCATCTCAGGGGGACACAAAATCCATGGCAAAACACTAATAATGCACAAAATAAAATTTAAAAAAATCTTATTTCCTTTGTTTGTTGCTTTTAAAAAATAATGAAATACAGAAATGTCTTAATAGAATAATAACATTTGCTTGGTCTATATATGAGATTTAAGTTTGAGAGATGCAGACCTGCAGTTTAAGAAGAAAGCTAACATTGAATTTTGAGGCAATGTTACTAAATTTGGCAGTACAAATACTTTTAAAACACAAGATAAGGGCTGGAGAACTCAGCTGTTAAGAGCACTTGCTGCCTTTTCAGAGGACCCAAGTTTGGTCCCAGCACCCACATTTGGTGGCTCACAACTGCCTATAACTCCAGCTCCAAGGGAGCCAGCATCCTCTTGCCTCCCTGGGCACCCACACACAGCTATGGGCCAGTGCTTCAGTTTTAGCCTTACCTCTCAGGAGGGAACAGCTGTGTTCTGCCCTGATTCCCTTCTACCCCGATACTATTCTTTTTAAAGCCCTGCTAAGATTAAAGCTATAGAAAATACTTTATTCTAGTGATCTAAGATAAAATAAGTGGTTTTTAAGAGAAAAAACAGTGCACCAAGAAGGCAGTGACTGCATCCCCCAGCTCTTCCTGTGCCACCAGTCCACTGCCCAGTACAAGTTCCTCACCCTCCCTGGCCCTCAGTTTCCATAGCTGTAGAAGCAAAAGATGTGTACCAAACAGAAGCGGTCTTCTGGTTCGGATGTTTTTGTGATTGATCTAAAAAATAAAGTCCTCTTAGAGCCAGATCTTTAGCCTACACTGGTAGAAAACATTCTGTTTAAAATAATATCAGCCAAGTAATGATTTTTGCAAACTTGTTCTTGTTTTTCAGAAACTCTGTGAAGGTATATTTAAAGTCCTTGTAAAGGATGTCCCAACAACATGTCAAGTGTCCTGCCTGGAAGTACTCCGCATTCTCTCCAGAGACAAAAAGATTTTAGTTCCTGTAACAACTAAGGAAAATATGCAAATACTGCTGAGACTAGCCAAGCTGCATGAGTCGGATGATTCTTTGGAGAAGGTGTCAGAGTTCCCGGTTATTGTAGAATCGTTAAAGTGTCTGTGTAACATCGTGTTCAACAGTCAGATGGCCCAGCAGCTCAGCCTGGAACTGAATCTCGCTGCAAAGCTCTGTAACCTCCTGAGAAAGTGCAAGGACCGAAAATATATCAATGACATAAAGTGCTTTGACTTGCGCTTGCTCTTCCTCTTGTCACTTTTGCACACTGACATCAGGTCACAATTGCGCTATGAGCTCCAGGGACTCCCGCTGCTAACCCAGATCTTGGAAAGTGCCTTTAGCATCAAGTGGACCGATGAGTATGAATCGGCCATAGACCATAATGGACCTCCTCTCTCACCTCAGGAGACAGACTGTGCCATTGAGGCCCTCAAAGCTCTCTTCAATGTGACAGTAGACAGTTGGAAGGTGCATAAAGAGGTAAGGTTGGGAAGAGTACACACATCTCCTGGAATTACTTATCTGGGTTGCTGCACACAAAAGAAGAATGCTAAGTTGGGAAATGAAAAAAGTTCCCAGTTCCTTCATTAGTCAGTTCTCTAAATTGCAGCTGATTTCTTAAGTCATATTTTTTCAAGGGTTGGAGAGCTGGCTCAGCAGTTAAGAGCACTAGCTGCTTTTCCAGAGGACCTGGGCTCTGTTTCCAGCACCCACGTGGTGACTCACAACCATCTGTAACTCCAGTTCTAGGGGATTTGATGCCTCTTCCGGCCTTTGTAAGTAATAGGCATGCATGGGTTGCAGATATACATGCAAGCATAACATGCATAAAATAATGTAAAAAAATAAGAGTAGAGTCAAGAAGGACTACCATTTTGTAGGATGGCAGGTCGTCTTCTGAGTTGTGTAATCATTTATCTTTTTTGAGTGCCCTTCAAGAACAAGATTCAAATGACAGACTGGAGAAAAAGGAGGCTAATGATAGGACTTGCATTGACTGCCATCTTAAAAGTTACGATAAACCCAGTCCGTTGAACTTGACCAACCAAAGCTGATATCTGCTGAGAAGAGTAAAAACCATTGAATGCACCTGTCATTAGTCTCCAGGGTGTTACTTTGTAGTGACATGAAGCCCTCAGAGGCCAAAAACCACAGCCAGATATTTGTGTTTCCATACAGCCCTAGAAAACAGGCTGCTTATACCAGAAAGGGTGAAATGCTGTAAACCACTCAACTTATTTCTAGACTAAGATCTTTCTTTGTGGCCTGGACCTTCCATCAACTCCAAGTGAGGTGGATTTGATAGTTTATATTTGAGTTCCCACAGGAACAGTGTGCTCAACATCAAATTTAGTTTGAGGAAGCCCACAGTTTTAAGTGAAGGGGACATTATCGTTCATCAAGAATCCTAGCATTTCACATTTTCTTTTTCATGAACTTGAGAAAAACAACCAGTGTGGTTCAGGACCTGCCTTTGAGGTCACCATTTACCCTGTCTGTGTGAAGTGATTCTCACCCGTGTCTTTGCCAGCAGCCCACTGGAGAAGGGTTATCTCAGCGCAGCTATAGTGGGAGCACACAGGCATCTGAGTTGCACAGCGCAGATAGGTCTGCATTGTGAAACCAAATAGTTGAAGCTGAGTGCTCACAGCTGTTTCAGATGACTGCAGTGTAGTCAGCTTTATGAGACTTGGCAGGAAAGGATGTGGAAAGCCCACATGCTCCATTTAAGCTTTGAAACCAAATATTTGCAAGTATTTAAAATGTTACGTCTCTGCTTATATGGTACCTTCTGTGGTTATTTTTCTTACGCTGTTTGTTTTGGTGTTTTTAAGATCTCCATTTAGTTGTAAAAGTGCCTCTGAGACTGTTGGTTTGCCGTTGTTACACTACACTGTTTGGATGCCTGACAAGATGGCTGCTCTGCAGTGTATGTGGGAGGCACATGGTAAGAATCATTGCATTGAGATGAGCTTTTGGTGTGTTTCAGCCAAGTGACAGTGGGACTGAAGTGCTCTAGAGATGGTGAAGTAGCAAAGCCTTGTTCTGTGTTCCAGAAAGCTCGTTCTCCAAGACATAGGCTCTCCTCACAAAGGGTCAGTAGTCCTAGAATAGGTTTATCTGTGTGAGCCAGGGGCAGTTAATACAGCTTTTATGAAGTATGTGTCATGAATGCGATACTGGGCCAATACTGAAGTTTTCAGAGATAGAAACAGTACCGAAAATAGGATCTTTGACAACCTATTTATAAAAGAATGTCTTCGTGTGGCTCTGTATTCACCAGTCGCTCAGCAGATGTTTATAAACAGTCATGAGACATTGTCCCAGGCACTGGGGAACTCTGGCAAATACTGAGCATTGTCCTTGCTTTCGTGAAGCTTTAGCTCTACAGGTAGAAACAGGCAGCAAGTCACAGATAGTCGTGTTTAGTGCTGGGAGAGGAGACTGCCAGCATGCAGATTAAACACCATTCCCAAGACCAGGAACCAAGCACAGGGCCTTTTTCTGGAGTACTCACAACTCAGCTCCAGTACAGAGAGGCTGGGTGGGAGAGTCCACTTCCCTGGAACCCACTGTCTTGTTTTTAATCAAACCAAGGACAGTTACTTCAGTTGAGTGAGCCAGTGGAATGGCCAATGCTTTACATACCAACCGAAATAAAGTGATATGAAAAAGCTACTGAAGAATCCACTTTTAAAATAAATACTGTTTTTCTTCTTAGGGAAATAATGTAGACTCATAGACTCTATAAGAAAAGCCACATAAGGGAGCAAAAGAGGCAGATTGCCTGTAAGCTCACCGCTCGGAACACAGGCACTGCTTGCTCTTTCCAGTCCTTCTTCACTGTGACCAGTACTGTGACCAGCTGGACGCATCTTTACAAAATGCGGTCACTTTATAACCCCATCTCTTCCCATGCTGTTCTGAAGAACAGTGGTCTTCAGGGCTGCGGGTGTAACTCAGGGTCACCTCTAGCATGTGTGAGCTCCAGATTTGAGACTCCAACTTGCCAGAATGTGTTCCTTCTGGCAGAAAGGTCCCTAGGAGTGGCCTCTAGGGGTGAGTCTCCTCGGTTCCTCATCTCTACACTGAAAAGAGAAATTTTAAAAATAAAAAAGGAACCTTTGAAAAATTATAAACCTTTGGAAAAACATAGCTATTGCTATTGTTGTCTCTTTAAACTTGTATTGTCACTAAGATTTTTTTGGAGAATAAAAGGTTCTGCAGCCAGGACAAACTTGATGACTGCTCTCTCACTCAGAAATACTAGGATGACGAAGCTTATGAAAGAATACTTCTAAGTTTAAAAACACTTGTGAGTATAAATATAAAAAGAGAAGTCTTTATACTTAATCAACCTTTAACAAACCTACTTCCTCATTTAAGCATGAATATAGTGAATTTTCTTGTGAAGTCTACATTCCTGAAGTTGATGGGCCAAAGATTTCAAAAGTTTTAGTTTGTTAAAAATATATATTGCCGAATGTGTCCATCTACACTCTTTCAAACTCTGGGCATCCAACTGAAAATCTTTATGCCTGTGTTATACCAACAACTAAAGAAAATAGGGGGTTGGCTTTGAGCTGAACTGTTGAGCAGGTATTTTCATGACTTCTCTCATTTATGTCTCACCAAAAGCAGAAAGTTAATGACTGGATTTTTCCTGAGGCTGCACAGAGCAGTGCCGTTTCTTCCTGACTCCTGCAAATGTATCGTGGTGGGTTCATCTGCAGGTTCCCTGCTTAAACCTGCTGTGCTCGCCACATGGGAGTTGAGCTTTCCTCTCTCCTCCTCCCTCCTTCCCTCTCTGCAGTCAGTCTCTCCTCTCTGCAGTCAGTCTCTCTCTGCAGTCTCTCCTCTCTGCAGTCAGTCTCTCCTCTCTGCAGTCTCTCCTCTCTGCAGTCTCCCCCTCTCTGCAGTCAGTCTCTCCCTCTCCCTCCCTCTCCCTTTCTTAAGGATTTGAAATAGTAAGACAACATCTCTAGCAGGGTCTACACTTACTTCCAGAAAGGTAGTTTTAAAATAGTCTTGGTTTTCCTATTTTATTTTTCCCAGGATCTCTGTTGATGGAGCAATTCATGTTCTCCAGAGATTCCTGACTGTGTTCCCATTCCCTTCCTTGTGTGCACAAATACCATGCAGTAAGAAGAAAGCTCAGGGCCAGCAGACCTGGAAGACAGGCAGCTGGGTGTGAACGGAGAGGTCAGAAGGTGACGCGCACAGAACAGGAAGCACTAGAAGCAGTAGCTGAGCATGCCACATAGGAACACAGGGCTTGTCCTAGAGAACTCAGGGAAACGTGGGAAAGATTAGGAACTCAGCTGTACAGTGTTTGATTATTGAATCATTTCAGCAGTTACTTATTTCGTGCTGGTTTGAGCCAGGTTTTAAACAAGGCACAATCCAAGGCGAAGAAGCATAATCTGCTCTCGAGGTACTAACAACCTAATAGAGAAAAGCATACAGACCCAGGTAAATGCACAGTTGTGTCTTACTGCATGTCTGTAATAGAGCTTTATTTTATGTCTCTAGAGGCTGGGAGTCCCAAATGAAGAGGTCATATCTGGAGAGGTCCCCCATACTGTGTCATGAAGTGGAGGAAAGCCTGCATAAAAGAGCACGTGGATGTGTGAGGGGCCTAGAGTTCCTTAGGATATATTCTAGTGCACACCTCTGCTGACAGCAGTCCCCTGTTCGTTAGTGCAGAGCCCCCATGACTTAAACCCTTCTGTTTTCTGTCTTGGTTCTTCAAGACAGGATTTCACTGCGCTGGTCTCAAACTCACAGAGATCCACCTGCCTGTCTCCCTAGTGCTGGGATTAAAGGTATGCGCCGGCTGACCCTAAACACTTCTTAAGGACCCTATCACCTGTGTCCATTGCCTCAGAAATTAGATTTCAGTGAGTGTGAGAGGGACTTTTCAAACCATAAAAAGCTGTTTCTTATAGTGTTCGCTATTTTTTCAATATTCTGTATACTTGAAAATAAAGAACCACTTTAACCATGCATAGCAGAACCAGATGCCACATATTCCAGGTCTTTGGGCTTTCTCTAGGGCATGGGTTAGCTAGGTCAGCCTTTGGATGACTGTTTTTGCTACAGAGTGGCATCTTGCACAGTTTTCGTGAGAGAGGGAAGCAGTAGTAAGTACTAGACTCTGATTAAGAAGTGTGGAGGCCTCAGTTTAATCTGTCTTCAGTTCACTTTGACCTGTCGCTCTCCTGCCTGTCTTTGCTCTGGGGACTTCCCTTCTTCTCTTTCCTGGGGTGTAGTGCCATTTCAGAGGAAAGATGAAAATACTGATGTCCTAAAGACAGCAAGTCTGATCAGAGAGCCAGTAAATAAGACTTGTGTGTGCTGTGTTTATCTACAGTCTTCCATTTACTCCTGGTGTCTGTGAGATAGGAGTGTTAGCTCTCCTGGACACATGAGGACACAGAAGAGCAGAGAGCTGAAGTTACCTGGGGAGATCCACAAAGTGGTACCCAACAGTAGGAAATCGTGTCCATTCTAGCCTTTTTCCTAAAGAGTTTTTAAAAATGTTATGCATCTTTGTGTGTGCCTGTGTGAATTTATACACACCACATACACACAGGTACTCACAGAGGCCAGAGAGCATCTGGTCTCCAGGTCATTGTAAATGACCCAGCACTTGGGAGGCAGAGGCAGGTGGATCTCTGAGAGTTCAAAGCCATCCTGGTCTACAGAGTGAGATCCAGGACATCTAGAGCTACACAAAGAAACCCTGTCTCAAAAAAACAAACAAGCAAAAATCCATCCATCCATCCATCAGTCAGTTCAAAAGATGACTGTATGTTGCCAAGGATAGGAATAGGCTCCTGGAACCCCAGCATGCAGGAGGCAGAAGGCAGCCTAGCTAGGCATCCCGTGAAGGGCAGAGATCTGCAGCACAGCGTCCTGAGCACACTGAGAATGGCTGCGGGTCTGTGCGCACGGTCAGCCCGTGGTAAAGTAGGCCAAGGGCTTCAGTAGGAGCTGTTCAAAGAGCCGTGCAGTGACCAGGAGCACAGCAAAGCTCTTCTTCTGCTCTGTCTTCTCAGCTAGCACATGTGCATGACGGGACTCTGCAGCCGGGAAGAGAGTGTGCAGTTGGCTGTGGAGGGTGCCCACTTTGTGAGGCGTCTTCTAGCAGTATGCTTGGAAATACTGCTTGGCAGTGCTCTCTAAAAACTTCACAATGTGGCCGGGCGGTGGTGGTGCACGCCTGTAATCCCAGTACTGGGGAGGCAGAAGCAGGTGGATCTCTCTGAGTTTGAGACCAGCCTGGTCTACCAAGTGAGTTCCAGGAAAGGCTCAAAGCTACACAGAGAAACCCTGTCTCAAAAAACCAAAAAAAAAAAAAAAAAAGAAAAAGAAAAAGAAAAAAAACCCCAAAACTTCAGAATGTAAAGTGTTACATGTATATATTCCCCATGATGCAGCATTCCCTCTCCTGGGCGTGAACCCAGTACTTTCCAGATGACATGTAACAAGTGCATTTATGGCAGCAGTCTTCAGAATGCTCCAGACAGGAAACAAAGTGTCCATTGAGGAGGATGGATAGGTATGTTGTGATGTAATGTCTTCAGTGCACTCATGATAGCAGTGCTGTTGTGAAGAAAAAGGGCAGTATGTATATGAATGGAAGTCTTCTATGTACTGTGTCACGCATGACAGTCGGACTGCTCAGAGCATCTCTTAGGCTCCCATGCTGTTGCTGTGACAGATGAGGGTGGGTCAGCTCGGCACGTAAGTAGCACTGTTGTCAAGGACCAGAAAGAACCACTCCACTTCAGCCAGCACAGATCAGTCTCAGCCGGAGACACAGCGAGTCTGTTCTAGTCCAGCCAAACCAAGTTCAGGGGCAACCAAACTCACTAGTGTGGTGTTGGAAGTTAGGGTTTTGGAGGATGCTGTCTTTGGGGTAGGAGAGTTCAGGAGTTCTTAATACTGGCATTAACGTGAGTCTCATGGTGCTTATAATCACTATTCATTTTGTGAAAAGTTGTTCAACTGTACACTTAGAATTTGGGCAGCTTTCTGTCTGTATAGTAAACTTGACACTTGGAGTAGAATTGATTGTTCACCTATTTAAACACAGGCCTTCTGTCTTCATGAAGATAATTAGTGGAGGAAGTATATGAAAGTTTAGTTAAATATGAGAAACACCAAATTATTCCACAAAAGAAACTTTAATAAGACACAGTGACACAGATAGGTAACCAAAAAAGGAGGTTGAAAAGGATTAACAGCAGAAAGTAGAGGCAGGAAGGCCCATGTTCAGAAGTTGCTCCGAACAGGGACACGGAGACTTAAGTAGATGCAGGGCGAAGGGGATATTGCAGACAGAAAGTATAGTTTGGGCGTAAGAGGTGTGAAAGGGAGGAACGTGCTGGAACGTGCTGTTTGCGGTTGGTTGCAGAGTGGGGAAAGACCACATGGGTAGTTTTGTAAGAAGCTTGTCATGATCATCATGAGCAGAGTTTGTTACCTCCAGAATAGAGGGGTGTCTGCTTTAAAAGGAAACAGTCCGGGTGTTGGGCTGCACACCTGTAATCTCTAGCAGTGAGCAGGAGCAATGCAAGGGTGTGAGTTCAAGGACAGCCTGGTTTACATAGTGAGACCCTGTCACAATGAAGCAAGATCTGGTGATGAGGCTCAGTGGCTCAGGCAAAGCCCAGGGTGCTACCCAGATTCCACAGCTGAGCAAAAGATCTGTTTTCAAGACAGTTTTCTCTCTGTAACAGCTCTGGCTGTCCTGGAACTTACTTTGAAGACCAGACTGGCTTTGAACTCAGAAGAGGTCCACCTGCCTCTGCTTCCAGAGTGCTGGGATTAAAGGCGTGTGCTACCACCACCTAGTATTAATATCTATTAATATATGTTAAATATACATATATTTAATTAATGTATGTTTGTTTACACAGTTATTAATATATTAATAAATGCATGTATTATTTATTAATATATGTATATTTAATATATAACCTCTTATAAGAGATAATCTTATCAATGGTTAAGTAATAGTTTAGTTTGGCATAGGCTTCATGTACTTTGGGTCAAGTAAGAGTACGCTTACTTAGGAGAGAATTTTCACTCAAGACCTGAGGCTGGATGGTGAATGTGACAGACTTTATCCAGCCCTCCCATTCATTGCCCTTGGTTCCCACTTGTCCTTTTGGAGAATCTTACCATGTTGCCTCCCTCCACTCCCACAGGTGCTTCTTTAGCACTGATTCAGTACTAGCACCCCATTTTCTTCCTCCCCTGTCCCCTCACCTTCATCTTTGATACAGAGTTTTACAGCCCTGGTATGCACACCATTTTCTGTCATCCTCGCAGATGGGAATATGTGGGAAGGGACTGGAGATGAGGCATGTGACTGATGTGAGGTCATAACCTAGACTCCTGCTTGACTCCCAAGTGTAACCCTGTCCCATTCTGTGACTGAGGCCTTCATCTGTCTCAAATCTATAAGTGATGTGTTTGTTAAAAGTATTTTCCAGCCTTGTTATGAGTAATGAAAGTGTGTCCTATTGTCTGTTAGAGTCTGAGAGAGGAATCTTAGAAAGACTGTGAATTACGTGTGTGTTTAATAAATGCACACGTATTTCACTTTATGTGAACTTATTTTTATACTAAGAACCTTTTAAAATTATTACTTCTCAAGTAGCTAAGAGACTTCCTGAAACATATCCAGGCTTTCATAGTTATCTCTTCTTTGCTGTGTCCTTTATTATGTATAAAGGACCTTGATGCAGATAGTTAAATACATCGCAGTTGTGTACATGGTGTACAGCATAAAGCGCTTGCTGTGCAGGCGTGAGGACCAGATTTCTACTCTTCAGCACCATCGTAAGAGCCAAGTGGGTGTGGCGACCCTCCTGTAGTCTTCATGCGCCAGTGGTGGAGACAAGCTCTCTGGATCAAGCTGGCTCACTAGACTAGCCCTAAGTGAGTTAGAGATTCAGTGAGAGACTGCCTCAGTAAATAAAGTAGAGAGCAATAAAGGAAAATATCCAAAATCGACCACTGGCCTCTGCACACAAGTGTGTACATGTGTAGACACACAGCACATATGCATGTACATTACACACATACACACACACACCAGAAAAGAAAAAGAAACTGTAATGACCCACAACCTCATTATAGATACAGAGATAGCAGAGGTAAAACAAGTAATTATTCAGAACTTGGTTTATTTCTCATTGTCGGTCTCCTCTCTAGCTCTGTGTCTTTAATTCACTGACAAGAATAAGTATTGGGAAATTAAGGGGATACAGTTTTGATCATTTGTGGTACTGTGTGGGGCCTGAGAGATTAAAAAGATGGAGAAAAATGGTGGTATATACATATTGCTAGCTCAGTATTTAGAGGTTCACAGATCTATATAGCAAGACCCTATCTCAGAGTTGTTGTTGTACTCATGACTTTTGAAAGCTAAGAGATGAAACAGTCATTAAAAGTGGACAAGCAGTAATAAAAGAACTGTCTCAATAGAGCTCATGTCTGTGAGGCTGGTGAACTGGCGCAGCCTAGGCTATCTAGAGGTGGAAATCCTTAAGTGGAATTGAGTTTTCAGAAACACGAAACAGGGTAATTAGATCAACACCAACTGGCACAGCCATTTCATTCATGTGGATGGCAATGACTTGCTTACTGCTTTGGAAGTTTGGAGTATCTTGCCATCTCCCTGTGTGGTAGAGGAATGTTTGGGGAACAATGATGTGTTATTGCACCAGACTCCTTTGTTAAGGCTTTCAACCCCCAACTCTTCCTTTCCTCTCTCTCTACTACAGAGTGATTCTCATCAGTTCCGCGTCATGGCAGCTGTCCTTCGCCATTGTTTACTAATCGTAGGTCCAACTGAAGACAAAACAGAAGAGCTGCACAGGTGGGTGACCTCTATGCTGACACCTCGGTGAAGCACACCGTCTGTTCTTGGTACCTCTGTGTGTGTAGTTCTGGTGGTTATTTATGAGCACAAGAAAGTGAAAGGATTCTATTGAATCAGGTCGGCCAGAATCATGCCTCTGTGTGAAATTTATGTACTGTTTCTGTGACTTTGTTGTGTTGAACTCCAGCGGAAGACTTTGGCACTTGTGTTCAACAATGAAGCCCAGAACAATAGCATCACAGTTACTGAACAGTTCTGTGTTTGATTGTGCTAAGTACTTTGTAGAGATTAAGTTGCCAGTGCTAGAGTGCTTGCCCACCATGTATAAGGCCCTCAGCAGTGGAGGGGAAAAAAAGGTAACTTATTTTAATCATCACACCAACCTTTTGAGGTAGCTTTTTTTTTCTCAAGAGATTAAAAAACAACTGAGATTTCCTTTTCATTACTACACTTACCTAATATTTTCACTATTTCATTTAAGGATATTTAACAAAAGTATATTTTATACAATAATGTAAATAAAAACAACAAAATAAGAATATATTCATAGTGTCTTTTTTATATTAGCTAAGGCTGGGGAGGTTGGCTGAGTTGGAAAAGTGCTTGTCATGTGAGCATGAGGTCTGCGCATGCTAGCTAGCCTGGTGCACGCAGAGACCCAGTATCAGAACAAGGTGCAAGGCAGGGACTAAGTTAACCTGGGTTGATTTCTGACCTCTTCATGTATGCAGCCACATTCACACATGACAGTGTACACATACACCACACTTACACAGTGAAGTTTTATATGTATGTATGTATGTATATATGTGTGTATAAAATAGAAATCATTCCAATTATGTAACTTGTCTGTTAGAGACATTAGGGAGTGTTGTTCGAGTTCATCCTTCTCTGGGGTGGACAGCTCAGTGGAGTGTCTGTCTGCTGTGCACAGGTCCCTGGGTTTAGTCTCTAGCACCAAAGAAGGAAAATTGCCGTTCTCTGAGAACAGCTGAGTGAGAGGTGATACGGTCTCCAGTTCCCTGACGTCCTGATGTAGCTTAGGTTTGTACACACAAGATGTTGCTTCATTCTAAGACTGCTAGTGCTGTGTTCTGAAAGAATACAGAGACGGCCAGGTGTAGAGGCGCATGCCTTAGTCCCTGCATTTGGGAGGCAGAGGCTGGATCTCTGAGTTCGAGGCCAGCCTGGTCTTCAGAGTGAATTCCAGGACAGCCAGGGCTACACAGGGAAACCTTGTCTTAACAACAACAACAACAACAACACCATGTTAAATAATTAAGCTACAAAGGAAACTCTGCCATCAACTCAGCTTTATAAAGAACTTAACATGAGCTTCTTCTGTTAAGTTACCTTGTGGGCACTTAAAATTTTCCAGATAGAATTTAAATAAAAACTTTATGAAAACACAACCATAGAATAAATTACACACACGATAACCCTCAGTCATTATTTTTTAATCAAATCTGTATTATTTTAATTATGTGGAGTGGTATATTTTGCATCATGCTGAGTTTATAGATAGGTTATTTTTATGAATTCTTTACCCTGTAGCCTGTCAAATGTTTTCTTCTTGATTGAGAAGTGTAACTTTGGAGGTGGGCGAGGTGGTGCACATTCTATAAAAGCAGCATTCCAGAGGTGAGGGCAGTCAGCCTGGGCTCTTTGCTGTGAGACCCTGACTCCAGAAACTGTGCAAATACTTCCATAACACAGAACAAACATTTCTTTAATTTTCTGAAGATGGTGCCCGCATATCTGCCATAAGTCACATTATAAATTACTGCATTAAGTGTTTTTGCTATTTATGTTTTTTCCCCCACAATCAAGAGACACTAACAATTCAACATTAAAGTTAAAAGCGTTTTTTACTAAAAAGCTCAGAAGTGAATTGATTTTTTTAAAGAATCAGATACCCCAGGCTGAGGAGCACACAGGCTATAAAGAGAATTCTGGTGGGCACTGCTGTGCTAGCCACAGATAGCTCTGCCAGGAGTCTCTGAAGAAAGTGCTTGGTATGTTGTCAAAAGAGAGAAACTGCAGAGATTGTTCAGATTTTAAAAGGAGTCAGATCCCTTTCCTTCCTTTGGAGACTCACCCTTGTAAAACCTTTTCCTTTATCTAAAAATTACTGCACTGTGAACATAAAGGTGTGTTCCAGAGCCACAGTCAGGATTATGACATGTGAACATAAAGGTGTGTTCCAGAGCCACAGTCAGGATTATGACATGTGAACATAAAAGGTACATCCCAGAGCCACAGTCAGGATTATGGGTATTTCTCAGAGGCTTTCCTGGGAGATTGGGGTTGCTGCTGACTTAGCAGTGCCCTAGAATGGCCTTGCCTGCCCTTTTAATCAGAAGATAGTGCTTAGTATCAGTTTGGCCAATGATGACTCCAGGCTAATCCACTTAAATGCTGAGAGCTGCACTGGGGTCAGGAGCTCTTTCGAGAGGTGTTAAATCTGCCCCTGCAGTGTCCTGAACACAGCAGCGTGGAAAACTGCACAGGTGCCTGCCCGGTGTAGGCTAGGTATTTAAGGTGATATTTTAAAGTCATTTTTTATTCTTTTTAAATAATATTTTTATTAATTTGTTGAGAATTTTATACAATGTATTTTGATCACATTCACTCTGTCTCCATTATATTTCATTCTTTAAAAGTTATTTCCATTTTTTTTTACTCCTTTTTCCAATGCTTTGGCGTTTTTAAGGAACACTGTAGTGACAGGTAACCCTAGATAGGGTACTATGTGGGTGTGTGATGATTACATAAGAATCCGAGAGGCCTGCTGCTAACAGCATCAACTTCTGCCTCTCTTTGCTGTAACAAGTGTAACGACTTTTTTTTTTTTTTGAGACAGGGTTTCTCTGTGTAGCTTTGGAGCCTGTCCTGGATCTCGCTCTGTAGACCAGGCTGGCCTCGAACTCACAAAGATCTGCCTGCCTCTGCCTCCTGAGTGCTGGGATTAATTATTGACTTTTAATGTCATACTCAGCCCAAAAGTTTGTAGATTGCTTCCTGAATTTTCAATATCTTATTTTGAAACTTGTTTCTGTGTTTATCCTTTGATCATATAAAGATATTTGTTTTCTGATATTCTCAATTTTGTCCTGAAGCTAGAAATTCCATTCATATGAGATGATAAAGATGCTTTAGAAAAGAGAAAAAGAAAGAGCCTGGCAAATTTCTGGTCCATTTCTCTCTGAGTCAGCATCCTTGCTTTCTCAGAGAAGTGCAGATGACGGCATGCGTGATGGCCGCGTCAGCTCAAAGGGCAGCGCAGCCTGCCCTCCCTCTGCACCACTCGGTTCTAAGTGTGGTTCTTGACTTCTGTCTGTTCCCAGCAGCTAGAATGTTAGCAGTATTGTCTACCTTTGTATTAATCTGTCCCTACTGTTGGCTTGAAAGTATTTTCAGCACTCCTTCCCGCAATTAATAAGCTTACTCATTAATACCTAGGCCCCCAAACTTGCATATTTATGATTTATTTTGGAAAGGAAATAGATAAGGACAGCTTCCATGCTGCTAGGGAGGGTGAGACTCAGACACCGGTTAGCTTGTTTGAGGCACTCAGTTCCAGTTTCTTGTACACACTAAGCACATGTGCTCACCCATGTCTGGTCCATGTTGAATGAATGATGTGTGGCGTATAAAATCCTCTTCTTTTGTTTGCATGTTAGATGTCCAGCTCCAGCCACCATTTACAGAAAAGGCCTTTCTTTCCCTGTTGCTCTAGGCGTGGGGGGGGGGGGGAAGCAGGGAGAGAATATTATATGTCTGGGTTCCTTATATTTTCCCATTGGTCTGAGTATCTTTAGATCATTTGTATACCTTTCTGCTTGAAGTAGTGTATTGTTTTCAAACCAGGAAGCATGATCTTCCAGGATTATTCAGGCTGTTCAATCTCTTGACATTCCATATGAGTTTAAAAATGACTTTTTATATTTCTATAAAAACATCATTGAGATATTGGTAGGAATTACCTTGAATTTGGAATATTCAAATCCTAACAATATTGTTTCCTAATTATCATATGTATCATACTTTATTTGAAAATGAGCTGATTTTATTTCCATTTATATTTATTTGTTAGTGAGCACTTTGCTATGTGTTAGGTACTAATTTGAGCTTTAGTGTTCAAAAAACGATCAAAGCATATAGTCCATTCTCCGAGGCTCACCAATTAGTAGATAAGTGAGTAACTGAGCCGTCGGCTCCTCCCCATGAGCTCGTACAGAGCAAGGCATTTCTTTGGGGAGTCAGAGAGGCAGGGTTTGCTGCCCTTGTTAACTCTGGCTCCTTTAAACCTCCTCCACGGGTCATTCTCCACGGCCAGCTGAGGACTGCCCTAACGTGTCCAAAGGACACCATGGTGCAGGCCCTGATGGGTCTGACACTAAGTGGGGAGTCAAGACATGCATATTATGAAAAGTTAAGTGACAGTTCGAGGAGAGAATAGAAAGAGACCACAAGATACTTTTGAGTCATGACCGAGTCCAGTAGCAATCGCTGAAGTCCATTGTGGTCTGGAGTGAGGGTGTTCCTCACAGGTCTGTCTCTGCCTGTTCTTCCCCACTTCCTACCTATAGTGAATAATTTTTCTGTTATCTTGTTTTGTTTGGTTGATTGGTTTTGTTTGTTAGTTTGTTTTGGTTTTGGTTTGTTTGGTTTGGTTTGATGTGGCTTGCTTTTTCCAGACAGGGTTTCTCTATGTAGCCCTGACTGTCCTGGAACTCACTCTGTAGATCAGGCTGACTTCCAACTCGGAAATCTGCCTGCCTCTGCCTCCCAAGTGTTGGGATTAAAGACGTGTGCCACTACGCTTGGCATTTTTCTCTTATCTTGAAGATTTACAGTTTACTTTCTTGCCTGCCTATCCCTAAACATCAGTTCATCATTTCAACCTCCTTCTCCCTCATGTCCTATAAGTCTCAACATACCCAACTCCAGATCAGACAGGCATCTCCACAGCCCTGTGGGAACTTACCTGACAGACAGTTTCATCTCCACTGCACACATAGGAGGTCTGTTTCAAATTTCTCATGGCTCTTCTCAGTCATAAGGCTCAAGAACTCTTTGTTTGGTTATAATTCCTGTACTTAGGACCTGCAGTCCTATCTGAGGAAATGGTGCTACCTAATCAGTTCCTGCTTTCTTCCTCTAAACATGAGTGTGCCAAACCTTAACAATCTGCGTGAGGCCTCACATAGCCTGTCAGCTAATACCATGCTTTTACTTAGCAAGATGGCTTGGCAACATGGGGGAGGCGGGTAAGATTGTGGCAGTCCTAAAAGCCTTCAGACTGTTTCTTGGCATAACCATAGAAGCCTTGGATTGTCTCAGCCCTTACTACAAGACTTCAGGGGAAAATACTGTGCTAAGTGTCCCACAGACTCTGTGTAATGAATCAGGCAGTATATTCCCTTCATGGCAGTGTGCCAGTTACATCAATTTCTTCTGAATGAGAACTGTCTCTCATTGTGTGAGATTGGATGAATCCATGGAATTAGATCTGAGGCAGTGGCCTCACTCTTCAGGGAGCATTCCGCTTTGACAATATCCCTCTTCCTATTGTTAAGGAAAACATTTTCATGGCACTGATCCACTCTTCTCCTGCCTCTGAAAGCCTACCATTCTACAAACCAGATGGCTCTATATTCAAAATAGTCTGCCCTTCTCCTTTCCTAGACACAGTCTGCTTATTTGGGCCTTTGCATTTGCGCCATCTGGAAATCCTGGAATGCTTTTTACCCAGGTATTTGAGGGGTTGGCTCCTTCTCACCGTTTAAAACTTAGTTCAAATGTTACTTGCTCAGTTAGGCCTTCTGTGGCCTCCTAATTTAGACTGGTGCACACACATAAACACACCCTTTTTCTGTTTTATCATCTGCTTTGTTTTTCCCTGGCAGTTTTCACCAACTAAAATAATACTGTTCCTTTATTTTCTTGCATGTTTATTATTTCCCTCCTGAAGTAATAAGCTTAAAACAAAAAACAAAAAACAAGATGAGGCTGGAGAGATGGCTCAGCAGTTAAGAGCACGTTCTGCTTTTCCAGAGGACCCGAGTTCAGTCTCAGCACCAATGTCAGGCAGCTCACAACTGTAACTACGTCAACTCCAAGGGATCAAGGCTCTCTTCTCTCTTGGCACACATGTGTGCACCCACATATAGACACACAAATGTACACAAATAAAAGTATTTCCCTTTAAAGAGGAATAAAAGAGCTTAACTGCCTTGCCCTCTACTATATCCCTGACACCTAGGCAAGTACACATATGTGCACAGGAACATACATACATGTATGTACATATATACATATATATACACACACATACATAGTAGTACATACAGTAAAAAGTAATTGAATGGAAGGGTAGATGATCTTGCCAGCCATTTGGCATTAATTGGAAACTGAGGCAGGAACTTTCTCAAGCCCTTGGCAGCAGCAATAACTGTTGCAGCCTGTGTCTGTTCTTGTTTCCTGCCCTTCTTGGCCGTTGAAGTGGCTCTTCCTGTCCAGGACTATTCTACACCTTTTGCTTTTGCCTCCTAAGACCTTCTGGATCTTCTGTCTCCTTGAGGGTAATGTGGAAGTCTTCAGAATGTGGATATGCTAAGAGCTGTCACATTTGTAGGAGTCAAAACTTTTTCCCTTTGCTGGCAGATGACTCAGTGGATAAGAGCACTTCCTGCTCTCCCAAGGCATCCAGCTCACAACCATTGGTAGCTGTGGCTCCAGGGATTCCAGTGCCCTCTTCTGGCCTCTCGGGGTACCTACAGTCACACATATAAATCCCTGTGCACGAGCGGGGACACACACACACACACACACACACACACACACACACACACACACACAAAATAAGAAGTAATAGTGTTTTAAGCTTTATCCCTCAGAGCTGTTATCATATTGTTTCTGTCCCTTTACAGCGGTGTTTTGAGTGTTTCCTGTGCCATTGGTCTCCAGAGGTTTTGTCATCTCTAAGCCTAGTAGAAAAACCCTTTAAAAAAAAATATTTATTCTTTTTTCATACATCACATCCTGACTGCAGTTCCTCTCCATCCACTCTTGCCAGTCCCACCCCCACCTCCCCTCCCCCAGATCAACTCCTTCTCTGTTTCCCTTTAACAAAAGAGCAGGTCTCCCAAGGATAGCCACCGAACACGGCCTAACAAGATACAGTAAGACTGGACACACACCCTCATGTCATGGCTGGACATGGCAACCCAGTAGGAAGCAAAGGGTCCCAAGTGCAGGCAAGAGTCAGAGACATACTCACTCCCATTGTTAGGAGTTAAGAAGAAGAAGGAAAACCTTTTTGAACACACCCTCAAGTGTGTTTACTTACATGTAATTATGTTTATATACAGCTGTTTTATGTGTAATAAATCATGGATTATATATAGAAATAAACAGTAGAGGGGATAATAAATTAATTTTTGAAAATGTGACCCCAAGCCTATTGATTCTCAGTTTATAGCCTTTTCTGTATATTTTACACATTTGGCATTCAAATGTATTGCTGCTTATGATGGCTTTATTGTTAGCTCATTTCTCAGGATATATTATATGTATCAGGCAAAACTGATCAGTCACACAATGGATGCAAGCTCATATTTTGTATAATTCCCACCTTTAAATTTTTAACTTTCATATTTATTTTGTATTTATTAGGTAAGTTCTCACAATATAATCTGGTTATCCTCCAACTGACAGCCTTGCCTCAGCCTCCTCAATGCTGGGATTACAGGAATCTGATACCATGCCTGTTTAGTTTACAGCTAAAAGTAAAAATTATGTGTGTGTTAGATAGGTCTGTGTGCTAAGGCGCTCAGGTGGAGGTTGTTTTTTACACCAGATCAGGGTCATACAGCAAACACCTGTACCGCTAAGCCAGCTAGCTCTCTAGCCCAATTATCAAATTTGTAAACAAATTCTGGTGGTGTATTCTGGTAATTCCAGCACTCAGGAGACAGAGGCAAGAGTGTCAAGAGTTCAAGGTCACTGTCAGCTGTTCAGTGAGCTTAACACCACGCTAGGGTGTGGGGGACTCACTCTCAAAGTTTACATTGTGAATTCAAGGCCACTATGGGTCACATGAGATTCAGTCTCAGAACAGAAGCTTGATCCTGTGCTTTAGCCAGTTGGGTGTCCTGGCTTTCCTTCGGTACAGCAGACAAAGGATTCTGCCATTTTCTTGTCAGAAAGAAAGTAGAATGTGCTACTATTGTGAGTAACATCTTCAATTCCATTTCCTTCCTAGGGATCACTTAAAGTGGTTTGCCTATTTTGTAAGAATTGGCTCAACTTAAAACTTATGAAGCAAGGCTGAAGATTTTGTGCAGGGATAGTGTGTTTAACAGATGTGAGGCCCCAGAGAGCAGCCCTCTCCCCACAAAAACATAAAGCAGTCTGTAACCTGCCTAAGCATATGCCAACCGCATTATGACCAATTCAGAATGCAAATGAATGACCAAGGAAAAGGAGGTCATGGCTGCCCTTCCCATGGCCCAGAATTTGTACTCTTTCCACTGCTTCCCTGGTGTTTGTGAGTGGGAGTATCACATATGACTCAGGTGTGGGTGCCAGCGTTAGTGCATTGGTTAAATAGCTAAGTGAGACTTCTTTTCAACTTTTGGAACAGAAATAGACAAATGTCTGTTGTCTCTCTGCACCCCAGTGGATCATTTTTTGTACATCTCTGCAGTTGATGTGCTCTACCTCACTCGATAGAATATGGCTTTGAACGTAACGTCTCTGTGGTTTACCCTAGTCATTTTGATCACACAAATCAATTAACATTCAGTAGTCAGAATTGCGCCCTGCTACTTGGCCTAGACAACTCTACTTTAATGGCGTCAGCAAACCATGTCACCATACAGAGAAGCAGGAAGCCAGGTAGTCTGGGTGCTGGCATCTTCCTCCTCTTTGGTCCTTGCCCTTCCTCCCTCCTTGCACCACCACAGCAAGCCCCAAATAGTGAAAGTTTCTGAGTCAGAACAAGCTAGAGAGATATGGCAGTGCCTGATTTCATTAGGAATTAGGAAGCTTTGGTGATCAAATTACTGTAGTGTTTACATGAAAATAGGCATATTGACTAGCGAAGCAGAATAGAGAACCTGGAAGTAAACCTATATGCTACAAATGTGTAAAGAGTACATGTTATTCAAGAAATGGTGTTAGGAAAACTGGGTCTCTATGTTAAAATAATAAAGGTACATTATGACCTCACATTGTACACACATCACAAGAACTAAAAGAGTATTAAAGCCTTAACTACAGTCTAAAACAGTAAAAATTAGACTATGTAGGGTAGACAAGATTGTAGAGCTCAGTTTGAGTGATAATTGGTGGGTATGCCACCAGAAAGGCAAGGGTAGCTAGGTGGGGTTCAGCGGAAACCTGCACTGCATGGGACACGGCCCAAGTGAAAGTACACCTGTACGACAGGAAGCTGTTACAGGCTTCCCCTGCTGCTCCTTGGTAAGGAGAAGCATCTCAAGTGCATATGGGGAAGGTTTTTATTTGTTTTGCTGTTGATACAATGTCTTGCTTTGTAGCTCAGGCTAATCTTGAACTCACTGTGTAGCCTGAACCAGTCTTTGCTTGATAATCCCATGCTTCAACCTCCTGAGTGCTAGGACTGCATGCATGTGCTAGCGTACCCAGCACAGGACTCTTAATAGAGAGAGAAAGGGGGGCGGGGAGAAAGGAGGATGAGAGAAGAAGAGAGAGTTGGGAGGGAAGGAAGGAAGGCAAGAAGGACGTACGAAGGATTTGAATAGACATTTCTCCAAAGAAGACATGCATATGAAAGCATGTTTAGCATCAATAATCTTCTGAAAAATGCAAATCAAAACCTTAAGATTCCCCTCACATTTGTTATAGTGGCTGCTTAAAGAACACCATAAAGCATGTGGAAAAGGAGAATCTTTGTACCCTGGCAGCAATGTAAATTAATATAGCCATTGTGGGAAACAGAATGAAGTTTCTTCTAAAAAATTGAAAATAGGAGTGTCGTTTACCCCAGCAATCACACTGATGGACATATATCCAAAAGAAATAAAAATCATTGTCCTAAAGAGATACTGCACACTGAACGTTTATCACATCGCTACTCACAATGTTAGGGACATGAAGACTACTTAAATGCCTCTGAACAGATAAAATGGATAAAGAAAATATGGGGAGGAGGGAGAGAGATAGCAGAGAAGGGGGTTATAGAGGCAGCCTAAATGCTTGTCAACAGATAAATGGATGAAGAAAATATAGGGGGAAGGGAAGGACAGAGATAGACAGACAGAGGAGGTAGGATAGGAAGACAACCTGCATGTTCAGCAACAGATAAGTGGCTAAAATGTGGGAAATGTGTGCATGTAATGGGCTATCATTCGACCTTTGAAAAGAAGGAAACCCTGCCATTTGCAAGAACGTATGTAGGTATAGAAGACACTGTAATCCGTTAAATGAACCAGATACAAAAGGGCAGACACTGAATGATCCCCTTTAATAAGGAATCTAAAGTAGAAGAACTCAGGGCCAGGAAGTATGATATTGTGACCAGGGATGGGGGAGGGTGTGTGAATGGTGTCAGTCAAAAACTCCAGGTTGTAGTTGTGACTTCTAGTGCTGCTGTCCAGCAGGGTCTGTCGTTAGCAGGACTGTAGCATGTATTTCACATTTGGTAGAAAGGGTAGATCTTAAGGTTAAGTGCTCTTACCACAAAAGAAACAAAAATTAAACCTTTTTTTTTTTTTTTAAATAAAGAGAACAGAGGGATCTTTTGAGATTTGTTTTGGCTGGCTTTCTTTCCAAGCTTGAAAATACACATGTAAACATCAAATATAATATAAAGAGACTGTATTGACCATAAGATTTGTTACTGATGAGTACGAGCTGTTAGCATGCTCTTCGCTGTCATTTGGCATTCTGTTGAGTTCAGCCATTGATGGAAGACTAGATTTCGAGTTGTCTTCCCCTTCCCACAGCTAGTAAGTGGTCAGTCAAGGCACCAAGGAACTGTAAGTAAGCCTTGCCTTTGAATCTGCATATCAAGAGGGGGCTGGGAGCATGAGCTGGAGGATGTCACGGCACAGTGATTAATGGTCTCTAGGAACTGAAAAGGAGAGTAATATACACAGCCTTTCTACCCCCTGGAGGAGGAATGCAAACACCATTGTGTAAATGTGTGCCTCCTCACCAACTTCCTGGTAGCTGGGGATCTCACGCACTCTTCTCCCACAAATAAAACTGTCAGAGAAGTGACTGGGCTCAGAGGCTGACCCTCCTCACTTAAGAATAGCTCAGACATGGTGAGCCAGAGAATCCACTTTGTAGCTGTTTGAGAACTGAGTTGTTTAATAAGAAATGAGAAAATGGGAACTTTTCTTGAAAAGCCCTAAACATCAAATATTTGCTGATTCCAGTTCTACATTTGACTTCTTAAATATGCTGAATTCCTGGAAACTCCTCCTTTAGTGAATCTGAAGGAGAGGCATCCCTTTGTAATGGAGTGACCATCTCAAACTCTGATTTAGAGAGTCACGCTGCTGATGGATTCCAGAGCGGGCTGGCTTGTGGTGGAGGTGGGGGTGCTAGCATTTTAGAAAGTGATTCTTCAGTAAAGTTCTCTCTTCTCTCCAGTGACTGTGGTTTTTCATAACAGTTTCCAAATGCTTAAGTGACAAGCAAGCCATTTTCAACTATAAATAAGGAACTATGGATGTTTGAAAAAAGTCTGAAGTTTGTGTGAAAAGCGGTGTGCTCTAACTGCCTTTGAGTGTTCACAAAGGACAGACTGACAGGAGGGCTTCAGTGCGAACAGCAGGAACTTACACTTTACCAGAGACCATTAGTCATAAAATTGTCCAGTTGTTTTTTTTACCTACAATTTATATTATTTTTATTCCCACTCATTTTCTGCATTGCCCGATTTGTAATGGATATCTTACTAATTTTTATTTTCTGTAATATAAAAAGATTGAAATGTTGTTCATGGAGAAATAAAGCCATACTTCAAAGTAAAAAAGAAACCTTCTGTATCGTTCTGACTTGTTTTGTCTTGTCTTAGTGTCACTATAAATGATCTAAATTAAGACAACACCAGCTGGGTTAAGCCCTGGCTGTGGTTGGACTTGTAAACTGTATTTGCAAGAGTTTATTTTTAGTCAGGATGTAGTTATTTTTAGACTCCCTTCTGTGTCACTGGGAAATGCAATGCCTGTCTTTCCATTGTTTATCAGGAAGTCCTGGGGTACAGGCTGTTAAGATCCAGTTCCATGCGAACACTGCCTCTCCTGGTAGACAAAAATACGAAAGAGTGCAGGGGGAAAGTGTGCACACTGAAAACATGCCTGATTCTGAATTTCTACGCACATTTGAACCTCGGGTGTACTGAGCAATGAATAGGTTCTTAGGGCATACCAAAAATACAAGGTTTGGGTTCCCCCTGCTGGTGTGCATCCCAGGTTTGGGTCTAATCCTTGGTCAGCAGAACCGCCTGAGCTAGAGACAGGAAATAGGCAGTGTTGGCCTCCTCAAGAGACCTGATGATGAGAGAGGGGAAAAAGAGTACCATTTCTTTTTCCCTGATAATGTCATATAAAAAAATAGGATAACTTAAAAATTGTATTTTGTACACTAGAAGAAACAAATCCTAAACCTCTAGTGTTTATTTGGATGGTGTTCCTCTCATAAGCTGCTCCCACACATTGCTTCTCAAGTGCGTTATGTTGTAATCTAAGCAGTGGATCCACAAAAGGAGACCAAGCCCCTGAAGAGAATTCAGAGCCAGCTTATCTAGAGAGTTAAAGAGCTGGCATTCCAGCTGCTAATTCCCATCTTTGCAGTCCAGAGAGTGACGGGACATCCTGTGATTGTGTCTGTCCATTTAACGTGTATGCTTGAGACGGGTCTTTATTTTCCCTTAGAAAATGCCAAGTAATATTAATGGCTCATTTTGAAAAAGAAAAATTTTAATTGATTCCTAAAAGTCACCTCCAAACTTTGTATTGTGTTTGCATTTTAAAAGCCTATTCAATCAAACTAAGATATTGTATTTTCAAATTGCCTTTCAGCAATGCCGTCAACCTTTTAAGCAATGTTCCAGTCTCTTGTTTGGATGTTCTCATTTGTCCATTAACCCATGAAGAAACAGCTCAAGAGGCAGCGACTCTAGATGAACTGCCCAGTGATAAAACAACGGAGAAAGACACCGCTCTGAAAAACAATACCCTGGTATACAATGGCATGAATATGGAGGCCATTTATGTTTTACTCAATTTTATGGAGAAGAGAATTGACAAGGTAAGGCTGCTGGAGTAGAGTCCTTGGAAGGTACATCTAAAGACCAGTGTGCCCTGCACAGAGACAAACCACACAGCACGAGCTCACAACTAGCTTGCTCTTTGTACTTGGCATGGCCTATAGTTGTACTTTTAAAAGCATTTTATCATAATAATGATCACTTGGTAGAAATAAAGTAATTTTTTATGTTGAAAATTGTATTTTTACACCAAATTTATAACTAGTGTCTGAAAGCAAAGGAAAAATGAATAACTGCCCTGCATAGCTCCTTTGTAAATGTTAGAAGTATGAACTTACTCCAAAATGACATCTTCAGAAGTGTTTCGTCCTCAGTTTTCTATCGTCTGTCACTCAGTTTCTCTGGTAAATGTGCTGAAAGGCAGCAGTGTGGCTTAGATTGGTCCCAGAATCCTTTGCTTCATTGAAGTGCATTAGCTAAACTAATTAGCTAGTGTAAATTTTAGAAAGTATAGGAAAAACAGACAAAACTAGATAGTGAAATGGGAGACAACTTATGGAAATACTGTTTAAAGTAACTTTACAAATTATTTGTAAGCTTTGGTATCATAAGATGTATCCTCCTCCACCCCCCCTCTTCCCCTCAAAAAAATAAAATGTCTTCCTATCCTCAGGTTATGGAGGAGAGGCGTACCTTTAGGAACTGGACTAATATAGCATGCATGGTTTTCTTTATAGGGAAGCAGCTATAGAGAGGGTCTAACTCCAGTTCTCAGCTTATTAACAGAGTGTTCTCGAGCCCATCGGAATATCCGAAAATTTCTCAAAGATCAGGTAATTGCTTACATCTTAAATTTAAAACTTTGTATATATGTTGTTAACATAGAACTAATGAATTATAATGGGAAACCTTCCAGCAAATGATCTTTTTTAGTCATTCATCATTTATCCAGCCAAGAATAAAGGATCTTGTGTACATGGTTACTCACTCATCACATATCCAGCACATGTTCACTGAGGTCTGTTACGTGCTACTATTAAACAGTTCTGAGTATTTAGTACCATGAGTTCTTTATTCTTACAGGCTTTACCTTATGGGAGATAATTTTTAAAAAAATAACTGTAATAGAAGGCATGATAAGTGTTATGAAGAAGGGAAAGGAGAATTGAGATATGAGAATGCCTCTTGAAGAAGTGACAGTGAGCAGCAAGTCAGACACCTAAGAAGTGTGTCTCTGAGAATGTTGACAAGAACATCAGAAAGAAAATGTTTAGAGTTCTCAGATGAGAAGTTTTGGTGTGCCTCAGGCACACAGGACAGCCAGTGTGTCTGGACAGAAAGCAGAAGGGAGGGGCAGTCATCGAGGTCCAGAGTGCACAAGGCGATGACATGCTTGTCTAGCACTTCGGGTTCTCTCTAAATAAGATGAGAAGACACTGGAATCTTTTCTGAGGGTTTGTATGATCTTGTCTGTGTGAAACATACTTCAAATGCTGTGTGTACGAGAGTATAGTGGAGTTTGAGTGGATGCCTCCCTGTGGCATAGTTAGACCAATCCTAGAAACAGCTGACAAAGGCTAGGAAAGTACAGTAGTGGCCCCAGTTCATCCTTTGGGCTGTGTCTTGAAAGTGCAGCTCACATGATGGACTGATGGATTGGAACATAACCTGAGAGGACGTAATAAGCTTTGAACTTTTCGATTCTATCTTAAACTCAAGACTTGAACGGTAATGGACTCTAAAATTTCAGTGTCAGATGCCTTCTTTTAGTGGTCCTTAGTTAGTCCAGTCTTGTCTCATCCCATGGGGAACGTGCCACTTTTCCCTCTTTGGTGCCCTTACTTCTCTTGTTGCCTAGACGAGCTCATCTGCTGTTCAGGACTGTAGTCACTGTGTCCAGACAGCTGTGACTGCACTCACCCTAAGTCTGCCCATTTTGAAAAGAACAACCAAACGGTTGAATAAGCCTTCTACTCACTGTGGCCTGCTGCTGGACACTTGAACTGACTAGTCTCCTTAAATTTAAAACTACCAACACCCAAGTGGCTTCCCAAGATGTTCCAATATATTTTACAACTCCTTTTCCTTCAAAAGGAGACAGAGTTCCCTGTAGCTCACACTGTCCCCTAACTCACTGTATAGCCAGGGATAACCTCAAACACCTGATCCTTATGCCTCCACTTCCGAAGTGCTAGGATTATCTGTGCACCACCAGATTTATGCAGTGCTGGAAATCCATCCCAGGACTTGGAGCATACTGGGCACATCCTCTGTCAACAGTGGTACATACATGCCTGCCCTCTGGTAGCATTTGTGTAAGTTCCCACTTCCTTGAAACACTTCCTTCATTTGGATCTTGGGACACAGTAGAGACCTTTGCTAGTCATCTTCCAAATCCGGAATGTTTGCATGCCTAAGACAAGTGCACCCTTGTTTACCTCTCTCATCCCCTGTTGATCACATCCCAGTGTACTGGTTCTGAACCCATCTATATGCGGATGACTCCCAGATATGTATGCTGAAACACAAACCTAGCTATCTTCAGAGCCCTAGACAGTCATGATGCACTGCTCATTTTGACTGCTGGGTGTGTAGTGGTTTCCTTTAGTGTAGCCCAGATTAATATGGTCATCCCCCTCCTCCTCTCCTGGTGCTCCCTTTTCTTTCCCATGCCTTTCCTGTAGCACCTTTACTTCTTCACGGCCATTTATCAATTTTTTACTTGGTCATTTGGACACATGGTGAAAATGAAGTAGACACCCTACTGTGTGTCAAGCACAAGAATAGTGCTGAGAGAGGACATGAGAAAGTAGGAACGTGATCACTTCTAAACAGACACCTTGAAAACATGACCACTGCTTCAGCCAGAGAGCTCAGTCAGCTCCACTTATGTATGAGGTTGATTACTTTAAAGCATTCTACCGTGACTAGAAGAACTTGGTAAAGAATAATAAATGGAAGTATTTTATGGGGCTGGAAACATGGTTCAGGCTAAGAGCACTTCCAGAGGACCCAGGTTCAATTCTCAGCGCCCACATTGCAGCTCACATCTGTTTGTAACTCCATTTTAGGAGGTCCAGCGCCCTCT
This sequence comes from Onychomys torridus, assembly GCF_903995425.1. Lineage (NCBI taxonomy): Eukaryota > Metazoa > Chordata > Mammalia > Rodentia > Cricetidae > Onychomys > Onychomys torridus. The sequence goes on from NC_050462.1 coordinate 1,750,120, forward strand.
TCTGCCCCTACAGGCATTGCATGCACATCTTGCACAGACATACCTGTAGGTAAAATACCCACACACATAAAAATAAACATTTTTTTCCTTTTTCTTAAAAGAAAATGCTTCGTTTTCCATGCTTTTCACTTGATAGTATAAAAGCAAGGTCAAGGTTCCAGTAAACTGGCTGTATTTACTTTTTCTAATATGGACACCTATAGAAACCTATTTGTTAGCCACACACTGTGCAGATGCACAAGAGTATAAAATCCCCTCTGTCCTTGGGAAACACCACAGTGTAGATGAAGGGTTGAGATAGGACAGGTTGGGGTTGGGGATTTAGCTCAGTGGTAGAGTGCTTGCCTAGCAAGCACAAGGCCCTGGGTTCGATCCTCAGCTCAAAAGAGAGAGAGAGAGAGAGAGAGAGAGAGAGAGAGAGAGAGAGAGAGAGAGATAGGACAGGTAGAAAGGTAACTAAAACTATAAGGTGTGTTAGCCTGTGGAGAATACTGCAGGGGAGGGGGTGTGTCTCATCATTCTGGAGGTCCAAGATTGAGAGATGACATCCAGTGGCAGCCTACTCACTGCCGTCCCCAAGGAGGTACAGGACACCCCCTAACACGTTGCTCCCACTTCGTGTTGCTGGGACGGAAGTCCCAATAGAAGCAGCTGAGGGAAAGACTGTGGCTCCTGGTCCACCACAGTAAGGAAGGCTCGGCAGCACAGCATCTTGTAGTTGTGACCTAAGAAACATGAAGCTCTTTGATCCTGTCTCAGCAAACAGGGAGCACAGAAAGGAAAAGACATTGTTTGGCTGACTTGTTCATGTTCCGTGTTCATGGCCTCACAGTGCAAAATAGTCTTCATTCCTTCTAGCATCTTTGAAAGGTAGTGATAGCTCCAGAGTGAGACCCTATCTCAAAACAATAATAGGTGGCTAGGGTGATGGCCCAGTGGGTAAGAACACTTGCCACATAACCATGAGGACCCAAGTTCAAATCCTTATTGCCCACATAAAAACATCGGGCATGGCCATGCGTTAACCTCAAGCACTGTAGGGGGACATTAACTGGAGGATTACTGGTTATTTGTGTAAGTTTAGGTACAATGAGAGACACCGCCTCAAGGGAATAAGGCAGAGAGTAATAAAAGACACACACTGCCCTCTGGCCTCCCTGTATATGCCTGCATGCACGTACACACACAATAGCAACAAAAAAAATCAAATTCCTTCTATCTATAAAATCAAAATGACTTTTTACTTCCAGTATACAGTGGTGGCACAGCCACCAGGTATATATTTCCATTCTAAAAGAGAAGTCAAATTAAGAAATCGGCTCAAAGCCCTCCCCGAGGGAAGTGAGGAGCAGTATGGGAAAACAGTAACATTTGGCATCTTACGCACTCTGTAGTTTCCTACAGTTTGGCTGGCCATGGCCCAGATGACTGCCCCATCCATGGCCTTCCTGAGCAAGTGTGACATGTTGATGTTGCTAGTCACCTTTTGTTTCTTGGGTCCCTGCTGTCGCTCCACTTCAGCATCTCCACTGTGCATCATCCCACCAGGCCCTCATTGCAGGAGCTCTGAGCCTGCAGCAGATTTCGGCCTACCTTCTTTGAAGTTGTGGTTGACATCATCATGATCTCACTAGTCATACATCCGCACTCCTGCAGAACTAGCACCGTGTAGACGGATGGCAGGAGGGTCTGCCCTGATGACAGGAGCTCTGCACACCTGCAGAACTAGCACCGTGTAGACGGATGGCAGGAGCTCTGCACACCTGCAGAACTAGCACCGTGTAGACGGATGGCAGGAGCTCTGCACACCTGCAGAACTAGCACCGTGTAGACGGATGGCAGGAGCTCTGCACACCTGCAGAACTAGCACCCGTGTAGACGGATGGCAGGAGGGTCTGCTCTGATGACAGGAGCTCTGCATCTGCTGCCTGAGCCACTTCTGCAGGCAGAGACCTTCACCAGCTGGACCCGGGAAACAAATCCTGCCATGGTCTGAACAGTAAGCCAGTAGAAACACCTGGCCGGGCTCAGTCCCTGAGACAGTGCTGTCCTGAAAGGTCTCTTGCTGTGGTTGGGGTGGAGAGTGGCCTCAAGGCTTTTACATAAACCTCATATTAGCATTCTCGCCAATTCCTAGCAGTCGCTCACTGCCCCTTCCTAAGCCATTCCTTCAGTCCTAGCATTTTTCATTCCTTCCTTGGGCAAGCTGCAAGTTTTATAAATCTTTCTATTCCATTTCCTTTTGCTTCCAACTCTTACTATAAATCTCACCGTAGCCATAGCACTAATATCATAACCCAAATGTTTTATCGTTTTGAAATTTCTCCAGCCAAATAAACTAGTCCAGCATTCCTAATTCCAGCCCCTGCATTGTCTTAGAACAGGGATTCATTATGGTCAGATTCTTTGTAACAGTGTAATAGTGTTAGCTTTTTTTCTGTTGTCACATCAGATTCTCATTTCCATCTGATATTCTTTCCTAGTTTCTTCCTTGTCTGAGCCTTTACCAAAACCTTCAATTGAACTCTGTTTACAGCATTCAAGCCTTTCTAGCATGTTCTTCCAAATTCTTCTAACCTCTTCTAGTCACCCAGTTCCAAAGCTGCCTGTCCATTTTCAGATACAATCACAGTAAACAACCCTACTAATGGCAACCAATGCTCATGGTTACTGTAATGAAATACCTGAGGCAGCCTAACTCTACAGAGAAAATAGATTCCTTTAGCCCTGGAGATTAAAGAGTAAGGCTCTGGTAAGGACTGCATGCCATGTTTCAGAAGCATGTGTGCAAGGAGGAAGGCCACATTTCAAAGCAGAAAGCCAGAGTGAGCTCACCCTGGCTTGTAACAGCTTGCCCTCCTGCAAGCTCCAGGGTCTCAGCAGAGTTACCTTGATGCCCTTGGAAACAGCTCACAGAGATCCTCCTGGCTCTGCCTCCCCAGGGCTGGGATTAAAGGCCTGCGCCACCACCGTCCCGGCTCCTGACTACTTTGTTGTTTCACCTTACTCCCAAACAGCACGTGCATTTCCCCTGACGATATCCCTCAACAATTTTTTGCTAAGTTGTATCTAGTTTCTCTTTGTACCACAGTATCTCTTCCTTAACCTGAGAACCTCCCAGTTGCCTCAGCTCTTAAAGGTCAGCTCACCACCTCTTGCCACCACCACTGTAGGGATCGTGCTTTCACACAGGAAACCTTGGAGAATGCACAGAGTACCCGCACAGTCTATTCAACACAGGACACAGTGAATGCACCCGCCTGTCCCGGACCCGCCCCCCACTTGCTTTGCTGCACTTCCCTGCTGAGCCTGCCCACTCTTCTGTCCTCTTTTCTGTTCTGTGGAGATTAGTCCTGACACTCCCTACCCCCTTTCTACAACTGTTGATGGACTTCCAGTGCTGATCTAACTCCGAGGACATGACTTCCTCTCCCTCTTTACCATCTTCCTCCTAACAGCTGCCAAAACATGCAGCTTGCCTGTCCTGTTGTTTTTCTTTCAGACTCTAATAAATGGTCCTTGGACTTCAAAGAAAGGGGAGAGAGGGGGAGGGAGGAGAAGAAAAGATAGGGAAACAAACCTCTAAAGAGGATGCACTTAGTGCTCAAGACAGGCAGAACTTAATGTAGCTCGTGGTCTCAGGTGTGGCTCCTGGTGGAGCTTGTGCTTGGCCACTGACTCAATCTCTAGCACCAAGGGAAAAGAACAAATCATTAGCTTTGGTGATATTGTAGTGGAGGTTATGTCTAAATAGTTACTACATGTAGTAACAACTACCTCATTATCTAACTCGTGCATACCCAGAGGAGACTGGCGTGGAGTGTTCTGTTTGAGCAATTACAAATGAAAGCCTATGGAAGAGATACTGTGGTACAAAGAGAAACTAGATACAACTTAGCAAAAAATTGTTGAGGGATAACGTGAGGGGAAATGCACGTGCTGTTTGGGAGTGAGGTGAAACAACAAAGTAGTCAGGAGCCAGGCATTGGTGGCGCACGCCTTTAATCCCTCCCTCGGGAGGCAGAGCCAGGAGGATCTCTGAGTTCCAGGCCAGCCTGGACTACAGAGTGAGTTCCAGGAAAAGTGCAAAGCTACACGGAGAAACCCTGTCTCAAAAAACCAAAAACCAAACTAAACCAAAACAAAACAAAAAAAAGTAATCGGGGTGGGAAAAAAAAGTAATCAATTCCTTAAGAAACCCAGGAAAGGAGCTAACAAATTTTTGCATGCTAATCTTTGTCTGTAGATTGTGCACACTGGATGTTAAGGTATCTGCTGTAGAAATCACCTATCTAGTGTGCCTCGTTCTTCTAGAAATAAGAATGTATTGTGCAATTACCTTATCCCTTATGTTTGCCCCACCCTTCTAGAGAGATGTTTATAAACTTATAATTGGGTAGTTTACTTGTCTGACATTTTTCCTCTCTGTTTTAATTTATAGCTTAATTATTGCAGTATTTCCAATCACTGTACTTTCTGATACACTCATTATAGAAAAAGAGACGGAAGGGGCACAGTTAAATAGATTAAATAAATGCTATCTGTATATAGTCTGAATAGGTGCACAGTAGGTCATTCTCCAGCTTTGTAATGTGCTTCGTTTCCTAGCACAAGGACTCATTCTTTATATAGAAGGCAGTTTTTCCTCCATGAACACATGTTAGAAATTTAATGTCCCAGTGGCAGTGGTGGGTGATGATGTGGAACCTTTAATATGTATTGCCTCAGGGAGAGTCTACAGGTCACTGGGGCACTGCCTCAGTAGGGTTAAGGAGTTCCTACGGGGGCCTTTAGCTCTCACAAAACAAATGGAGGCCAGGCGGTGGTGGCGCACGCCTGTAATCCCAGCACTTGGGAGGCAGAGCCAGGTGGCTCTCTGTGAGTTCAAGGCCAGCCTGATCTACAAAGCAAGTTCCAGGACAGCCTCCAAAGCTACAGAGAAACCCTGTCTCAAAAAAACAAAAACAGAAACAAAAACAAAAAACAACAAATGGAGCTGCCCTGACCCTTCCTTAAATTACTGGCTCCTACAAACACCCTGTCTCTGTGACACTATCCCCGCTAGGCCCTCACCAGAAGTAGAGACAGTGGGTAGGATCACTGATCTTGGGCATTGAATCTCCAAAACTGTAAACTAGACAAAACGGTTTTCTTTGGAAAGTTAGCATGCCTTGGGTCTTTTCTTACAGGAGCAGAAAATAGAGCAATACATCATTTAATGAAAATTACTTGGAGTTAATTCATTTTCCCCTCTAAATCAACAAGTATTTATTGGACACCTACAATTTTCCAGACACTGAGAAGAAATTAATAAGAAAGGGGGAAACTGTCCCTATAGAACTTACTTTTTAAAAAAGATGTTAGGATAAGCATTGGGCTTAAGAGAGAACTGCTGAGAAAGACAGACACACTCTAGAGCACGGGCGCATGCTTCTTAAGAATCACAGCGTGTACAGAAAGAGACGCAGTAATCCTGGCTGTGCCAGGTGGTTAGAGCATGAGAAGGACGGTAGAAGACTGGGAGTGGGAGATGGGAAGGAAGAGCAGAGTAGTGGGGGAGCTCAGGGGACAGAGACCTGCAGGAAGCATGCGTGCATAGAGAAAAATCACTGGATGGTGAAGAAAGGGTATCTCTTCCCCAAATGCTTGGGTCTAAAAGTGTTTCAGATTTATAATGTTTTGAGTTTGGGGGCTATCTGTATAGATTACACAGTAAGATATCTTACAGTGGGATCCAACTGTAAATATGAAATTCTTTCATGTTCTATATACACCTTATACCCGAGCTTTAAGATACTTTACACATTTTTAGCACACCTCACTTAACCCATTGCATGAAATTCATTTCCCTTGTCACATGGAATTTCTGTTTATGGCAGGTCAGTACTCAAAGGTTTCAGATTCAAAGGAGTTAGGAAGATTCAACCTGAAATAGCCATTTTTAATGTAAAATTAAACAACTAAAAAGCATAAGTACAGATTTTAAAAATTTAAATACTGAATATGCTACTAAACTTAAAAGAATTAAGTCAGTATTTTAGGGCTACTAAAGAAGTATGGGGAAGAGTGGGAAAGCATAGGCATGGGTGCATATGGGAGAGATGCAAATGGAATGTTGGTTCTTAAACACCATCTACTTTCTCTCCTCCCCTACTCTCTCCCTGTCCTAAACTGTCCATCTAGGCTAGACTGGCTGTCCAGGAGGCCCCGGGAATCCTCCCCAGTGCTAGCATTACAAGCCTGCAGCCCACACCTGGATTTTTCCCATGGTTTCTGAGTATTGAAGTCAGGTCCTCATGCTTACACAGAAAGTGCTCCACTGGCTTCACCCCTCCTTTTGGCTTTGGAGGAAGTCTTGCTGTGTCCCTGAAACAGACTTTGTGCTCTTCGCCTGCTTCCTCCCACAGCCTTCCATGTGCTTGTGGGTGCTGCCATTCCCAACAAGAAAGAGAAACCTGATAGGGACTTGTAAATTAATTTGCTGGGTGCCAGAAGCACTGCAGGTGTTGCGATACTGGGTGACACAGGGAAGACGTGGTTTGTCCAAACAACCCTACTACATACATGAGCTTCGCTGAGGTCTGCTTGTTGATGATGATGATGGTTTATTTCATTTTATTTGGAAGCTAACATTATTTTTGTTACTCTTGTAAAGTTAAGTGTAGTTTCTTTTAAGACTGACCAGTTGCACGGTACCATTCTCACGTACCCCAGGATCCTCAATTTATGATGGTTGTTTTCATTTATGCCATCAGGTTTTACCGCCATTGAGGGACGTGACAAACCGACCTGAAGTTGGCTCTACTGTGAGGAATAAGCTGGTGCGCCTCATGACACATGTTGATCTTGGAGTCAAGCAGATTGCTGCTGAATTCCTTTTTGTCCTTTGCAAAGAGAGAGGTAGGTTCAACTCTCTTTGCCTTGTTTTTTTATCTTTTGGAGGAAGTTGGAGAATTTCCTGTTGGTTGTAGCATTTGATTCCACTCTGCAGAGCTGAGTGCTTATGTGTTATTACAGCGGCTATGCAGTTAACAGGCAGTAGTAATCAGACAGCATTGTTAAGTGCTCCCAAGTTCCTTAGGACATGCACGGACATACTTCCCAAACACACAAGCATCTACACCCAGACCTTGTAGCATCTGCCTGGAAACCATTGTAAGAGGTCTGCTGCTGTTCCAGTGACCAGGTGCGGCTCTCAGTCGGCCCCTTGCCTTCCTCTTAAGGGGTGTCTCCCCGAGCTCCGCAGTCTATAGTCACAGGATGGCAACTGTATAGTATACTGCATACAAGTCCAAAAGTCTAGTAAGGTGTGGCTTTACCCTTGAGATAACAGCAATATATTTCTTCTTGTTTATTAATAGCTTTGTACAGAAATCACATCTAAGTAGATTTTTATTTCACTTTTTGAAGAACCCCAGTTTTATGAGATAGTTCAGTTTTTTCAAAACATTTATTCTTTTGTTCATTTATTTATTAATTTTTCAGTGCTGCGAGTTGAATTTAGAATCTCATACATGCTAGGCAATTCCCTACCACTGAGCAATCTTCCCAGCCCTCAAAAATCTTACATCTTCTGTATTCTTAAACCTTGTTTCTGACTTTTTAGTTCAATCACTTAAGTTCCTATAGGAATGGTACATTATTAGCAACATAATTGAAATGTTGTTATAATGTTGATGACAGCTTTTAGAAATGACAGCTGTCATGTGCTGACATCCTGTGCCTAAACCCACTTTCCCATAAGGACACTCTTAAGGTAATACTGTTTCAGTTTCATCTTCTTGAACTATTACCTTCTTCCATGATTTGAAAGAAGATTGATTTCCATCTTGTCATCAGATAGTTACCGTAGTTCTTACATTTTATTGTCAAAATAGTGGCTGATTGTATCTATTTTTCTTAGATCAAAAATGAGCTGTATGGAGGCTGGGGAGATGGGTTAGAAGGTAAAGTGCTTGCAAGAGAATCTGAATTGAAGGCAGGCAGGCAAGCCAAGCTTGGTAGCACACACTTATAATCCCAGTGGAGAAGCAGAGACAGAAGGGTCCCTCGGAGAAGGATCCCTGCAGCTTGTTGGCCATACAGTTCAGCTTGATTTTCATGTTTCAGGCCAGTGAGAGATCCTTCCTCAAAAGATAATAAACAATGCTCCAAAGGAAAGACACCTGAAGGTACTGAAGGTATCTTCTAGCTGCTACATGCTCATGCACACACATTTACACCTGTTTTTAAAAGTGTGTAAGCATGCGTGTGTGTGCGCACGTGTGCATGTGCGTGTGTGTGTGTGTGTGTGTGTGTGTGTGTGTGTGTGTGTGTGTGTACATTAATCTAAACCAACATACATGTTACTGATTGACTTAAAAATGGGTGTCAGAGCTGGGGAGGTGTGCAGCCTGAGAACCATAGTTCAGATCCTCAGAACTCATGTAAAGCCAAGCACAGTAGTGTATGTCTGTAATCCCAGTGTACCCTTAGCAAGTTGGGAGGTGGAGATGAGATAGTCTTGGGAGGGTAGAGGGCCAGCTGCCTGGTTTACCCAGCGGTAAATGAGAGACTTCAAACCTACCTGAGGCTGCTCTTGCACTTACACATGTGGGCTATGGCACACTTGCCTACACTTGCACACATGAAGGTCTTAGTACTGCTATTACTTTTGACTTAAGAAGATAGCTAGTTCTGTATAGATATTTTTTACAATCAGCACACATTTCTTGTATACTTTTTAAAAATTCATATGAGCTGAGCGGTGGTGGCGCACGTCTTTAATCCCAGTGCTCAGGAGGCAGAGGCAGGCTGATCGCTGAGTTCAAGACAGCCTGGTCTACAGAGTGAGTTCCAGGATAGCCATAGTTACACAGAAGAAGCAAAAATGAATAAATAGATGAATAAAACAGATAGATAAAAACTCTTCTATGACTAGGTATCTAAGGACAGTCTCATCTTACCACTGATGAGTCAGTGCTTAGCAAATGTGACACATGCCTTTGCAAGTGAATTCTGTCAGTGATTTTCATTTGAGATAGTTGGTACTGTTTCTCCTAGTACTTGGGAAGTTTTATAATACAGCTGAACTCAGACCTAGGCCAGCTTAGCACATAATGTTTGTGGGGTTTGGTTCTTTCTTTTTTTTTTTAATTAATTTTTTAAATTAAATTTTGAACCTTGTGTATGTGTGGTCATGTGATTTAAAAAAAAAAAGATTTATTTATTTACTTATTATGTATACAGAAGAGGGTGCCAGATCTCATTACAGATGGTTGTGAGCCACCATGTGGGTGCTGGGAATTGAATTCAAGACCTCTGGAAGAGCAGCCGGTGCTCTTGACCTCTGAGCTGTCTCTGCAGCCTGGTTTTTCTTCTTAGTTACTAGGAACATGTAAATGTACTGGAGACCTGCTCCTTCCAGGGCTCCTGAGATGCTTCTTGACCTTCAGCCCCTGAGTTTGATCATGGAGTCGACATGGTAGAGACAGAGATCCAAGTATTAAGGTTGTCCTCTGACCTCCATATGTGTGCAGGCACACACACAAACTAGTTAAACAAATAAATAAATGTGATGAATATTTTTAAAATCATCCATCTGGAAGGTGTTTTTAAGCTAGACACAGAAGTACACAAGACTATCAGGCTTTTCACCCTCATGTTATTTACTTATGAAAATACATACAGAGCCAGGCTGGTAATAATAAAAGGAAGGCATGCAGTCTACATGTAAAATGACCAATAAAAATTGACACTTTCCAATAGTTTGTTGCTTGGAGAACAGGGCTGTAGGAGCAAGGGACTCTAAGGACTGGAGAGGAGACATTGCTGGCTAGCTACAACTTGGTATTGCCGTTAAGAAATTGTAGACCATCAAATAACTTTCTTTTTTATTATTGAAAATAGATTCTTCTCTCATACAGTACATCCCGACCATAGTTTTCCCTCCCTTTACTCCTCCCTGCTTCCCATCTCCTCCCTTCTCCACCAGATTCACTCCCTCTCCAGCTCTCATCAGAAAAAAAGCAGGCCTGCAAGAGACAGCCACCAAACACGACAAACAAAACACAGGACAAGGCAGCCCAACAGCAAGAAGAGCCTCAAAAGCAGGCCAAAGAATCAGCGACACACTGGCTTCTACATTAGCAGTCCCACAAAATGCCAGGCTAGCAGTCACACCATATACACAGGAGCTGGGGCAGACCCTGCAGGTCCTGTGCCTTCTGCTTCAGTCTCTGTGAACCTTGAATCTGCTTAGTTGATTCAGGGGGCATGTTTTCCTGGTGTCCTCCCTCCTCTGACTCCTACAATCCCCTTTCCATGGGATTCCCTAAGTGGCAATGGAAGGGACTTGATGGAGACCTCTGATTGAGACTCTCTTTCTGCATAATGTCTGGCTATGGGTCTCTGCTCCCACTCCAATCTGCTGCCAGAGGAAGCCTCTCTGGTAATGACTGGATAAGGCGCTGATCTATGAGTATAGCAGAATATCATTAGGAAGCATTTTACTGTTTGTTTGTTTGTTTTTTAGAACAGTCATGTTTGGTTCTACCCCAGATCTCTTGGGCCATCCAGTTTCTGGCTCCTGGCCATCCAAGCAGTGTTGAACATGGGCTCCCTCTTGTGGAGTGGGCCTCAAGTTAAGTCAGACATTAGTTGACCACTCCCACAACTTCTGCAGCACATAGCCCCAGCACATGTTCCAGGCAGGACAGATTGTTGGTCCAAGGCTAGTTGGTGTCCAGGTTTCCCTTTCTGTAGCCAGAAGAGCACCTTCCTGCACCAAAGAGACTAGAACATAGGTGTGAAGGCTCCATGTAGGCACCAGCTCAACCTATCTGCATTCAATGAACTATGCAGATGTTGTCCTTGGCAATGGGGCCTTGCCGCCAGTTAGCACATCTGGGATCTCCAAGGGAACCCCTTGGCTAACAACTCAACCAAATACAACCCAGTCCTGCCACTAGAAGCCTTTCCCGGTCACAAAAGATAGAATTCAAACCCTCCATCACTAGGAGTCCTCACTAGGTCACTCACAGGCTCCAGAAAGTTTCCATACCACACCCCAGATGCCCCTAATTCCAGCTGTCTCTCATAGTCTTGAACAGTTTTATTGGTTTCCTTTAACTGTTTTTTTCTTGGCTTTCTTTAAGGGATTTATTCATTTCCTCCAGTTGTTTGTCTTCCTGGCTTTCTTTAAGGGATTTATTAATTTCCTCTGTAAGAGAACCTCTACCATCCTCATATAGTTGGTTTTAAGGTCTTTTTCTTGTTCTTGGCTATGTTGGAATAGTGAGGGCCTGCTGTGGTAGGACAGCTGGGCTCTAGTGGGGACATATTGTCCTGGATGTTACTGTGTTTTTATGCTGGCATCTAGGCATCTCAGCCTGGGGTGATTGCAGGTCTAGGAGCTGATTTCTGGGTTTGCTTTTGTTGGGTGGGTATTTTGTTCCTTGGTTTCTGTTTCCTGTCCGGATTTTCCGAGTGTGTTGCCTGTTTTACTGGCTTGTCCACCTGGTGTGTTCACAGGGAGTGCCTGCTGGTCTTAGAGGCTGGGGATGGCAGGGACAGGTTGGGGAGGGAGGTCAAGAGTCATGGTCTGTGGGTTCCACAGGAGGCATGGACACAGCGGGGTAGGGGGCAGGAGCATTAGCTGCTGTTCTGTTGCATTGCTAGGGAAGAGCCTGGGGGATTGGGTCTGGGGGAGCAGAGAGTGGAGAAGGTCTGTAGCAAATCAGATAACTTTCAAACAGTCAAAGGAGCTAAAATGTCTCACTTAGGAAAGCTACCTTGAACGTGAAGGTACTGTGGTCTGTGTTCAGACCAGAGTAGAACAGTAAGCTGCAGTCAGAAGCAAGACATGGAGGGTAAAGTCAGGCATGGAAGGAACACCCAGCTGTCTTAAGTATCATCTGGGCCAGGCCAGCCCACCTCTCTAGCCAGCAGGAGGCAGCATGCTACCTTGAGGTCATGCCACCAACTTGTGTTGAACTGTGACAAAACTAAAATTGTTTATCCTTCACAGAGTGAGTGCTTTCTGGAAATAATGCTAAGCAAAAAACCTAAATTCAGAAAAACAAACACTGCTACGTATTGTCTCTCATATGAGAAGTCTAATTGAGAGAGAGATTATGAATCATAAATATAGAAGGGGGACCATGAGAAGGTAGGACAAGGGGATGTCTGGGTATGGAATACGTGAAGGCAGGAGGGAAGGCTGTCTGTCAGGGAAAGAGGAAACCAGCAAGAAGGGGGCAAGTGGGATGGAGGAGGTGGGTGAATAGGAACCAACTATAATGACATATGTGTGGAAAATACCATAAAGAAGCTTTCACTTTGCATGCTAACATATTAATAAGCATTTTCTAAAAATAATAATTTTCAAACGACTTTCTTCCGGCTCCTTAAAATAGTCTACTGAGCTCAACTAAAAGAAAGTGATCTGTGAGATAGCGCACTGCCCGTAGTACATGGCAGCACAGCGGTAGGGCTGAGTTATGGCAGTGCATTCAGCCTGAAGCCCCTTGTCTGCAGCTCATACGGTCACTTCTCCTTGGGCCTCCCCCTGGTGTTGGGCCGCAGACAGCTTGTTGCTAAACTGCCCTTTGCCATTGACATTTCCCCCTTCCTCCCTGAGGTGGTCCTCTCTGGTCCTTGGGTTGGGTTTTTGAGCTCTCCTTCTGTGTCTTTGTCCACCTGTTCATAGCCTTTCCCATCTTGGCGTCTTAGAAGACGGACTGTTTGCCTCTCCCAGGATCCCCACTGCCCAGGGAGACGTCGCCTTGCCTCAGTCAGCCATTCCCTTCGCAGTTCCAGACATGTTTCCCACTGCCTCCCTGCCCACTGAAAGTGCTCTCAGCAAGTTCCTGGGTTCCCAGTTATCTGAAGCAGTGGGTGTTTTTTCATCTGTATCCTACTGTGGCTTTGGTAATAGTTGACACTTGACTGCTCTCAATGTATCTGTTCTAGAGCCGTCCTGGCTGTCCTGTAATAGCTGTTCTTCTCTGTCTCATTTGCTAATAATTATCCCGTTCCACTCAAGTCCCCATAGTCATCCTCTGAAACCCATTCTCTCTGCCAGTGGCTTCTGCTTCAGGACAGACCCCTCATGTGTAGCCACCTACATACCGGGCATCTGCAGCTGGCTTTCTCACAGCTGCCTCCATCTCCAGTCTGAAGCTGGCTGCACTGTCTCCAGTGCCCATGCTCCTCAACCTTCCGTGTCCTTTGCTCACTTCCTCTGTGAAGGGACCATTCTCTAAAGTGCCCCACCTACCTTCTCTACATGTCACACCAACTACATCTTACAGATTTTACTTCCTAAATACCGTTTTTGTTTTTTCTCCCAGTCTGTTTCCGCATCACTTCTTGTTAAATGACTTTAAAATGATTTTCTTAAAATATTAAAATAGTCAGATCTCCCGTTTCTAATCAAATTTTTTTATCTTCCAGGCGGCTGTCAGAGGGCTTGTCTCCATGTAAATTTGTCGTGATGCCCCCTACTCGCCTGATGAAACCTAACCCTTGTTCCCACCCGCTTACCTCTGTAATGTGACTTCTGCTCGTGTGGCTCCCTTCCTGATTGTACATTCTGATGCTTGAGCGCTGCCTGGGCTGCCCTTCCCTTGTCAGCGTGCTAAGCTTGTCCTTGAAGATCAGTGTGGACATTATCTCTGAGGAGTTCTCTGGCCATTTAAGCAAAGTTGATGGTTCTCCATTGTGCCATTTTTACTCACTTGTCTTGTTTTCAAGCTCCCCATTTGTTATACTTTAGCTCTATAAGCCTGCATTCCCAACGTCAGGTTTCTCTAGGTTGGAGATCTTATATCTTACAGATAGCACTTATTCCATAAATGTTAACTAAAAGAGCAAACATTTGTGTTCCCTATGAATTCAGTCTAGTGAGCATGCTGTCTTGAGCATTCCCCACAGTGAGGATAACATCCTAAAGAGAAGGTTGTGCTTGCCACAGTGGCAGCCTAGAGAAAGGACTTTGGATAAGTCAGAGGATGGGAACTAGTTACAAAGAAAGACATTTCAGGATCTGAGGCGTGCAGAGCCGAAGAGAGCTTTAGAAAAGAAAACAGGCTGTGAGACCATGAGCTTTTAGACCCGTTGGTAGGGTTGAGCCTGTAGGGGAAGCAGGAGAGGCTACCTCCAGGAAGGTAACACAGCCATGTTTGTATTGAATGAAGCACGTCCTGGGCAGCTGTGTAGAAACAGAAATGGAACTGGAAAAGAGTACTAGTTAGAGTTGCTGCTCGTCTAGATTTCTAGAAGCCACAGCTTTGACTGGGTGGAAAGAGTCCCCTGGGAAGGGACAGTGGTCTCTGGGTGTGCTTTCCTCTCGATAAAAGAGTAGGAGCTCTGCCCTGTGGTAAGGTGGCAGAACTCACATCTGGGTAGCCAGTGCAGGCACACCAGTGCCTGCTGTGGGGCTGCATTCCTCTAGCATCCAGACTTCAGCTTGCTGAGACTGTTGGAATTCAGCAGCATCTTCATGTTAGTAACAAAAACAGTCACTGTGACAAAAAACAAGTGTCCGTGTGTCCGTGTGTCCGTGTGTCCGTGTGTGTGTGTGTGTGTGTGTGTGTGTGTGTGAGAGAGAGAGAGAGAGAGAGAGAGAGAGAGAAAGAGAGAGAGAGAGTGTGTCTTTGTAGCACTACCAGAAAATACTTCCTTCCATAGTAAGCCGAGTTCAGTCCATCTTTCCCTTCTCCTTTCACAGGGTCAAACAGGAACTATAGGGTGTACTTTAACACTACAGTAAAGGTAACCGAAGGCTTCCCCAGTACTCCTCTCTGCTAGGAGTCTGTATTCCAGTAACCGAAGGCTTCCCCAGTACTCCTCTCTGTTAGGAGTCTGCATCCATTTGTTTCCTTTCTTTGCGTCCCAGTTTTTAGTTATTTAAAAACTTAATGAGGTTCCATTTAACTTTACTTACTTTGGAATCAATAATATGTCTTAAATCATCTCTGTAACCTGTTTCTCACAGAATTGGCATATCGTTCCAGTAGAAGATCAGTAAACATTGTTGTTATTGAAATAGCAGGGCCATTGTTATTAAGCAGCTTCCAGAGGGTGTCTGCACAGAAGGAAAGCACTTACTAACTTTCTGTTTACTTCTCTCTAACCTCTCCTGGTCTTCCCTAGTCTTTGGGACCTTAGACTGTTCTAACCTTGGGCCATTTTGTGTCTTTTTTTTTTAACATTTTATTTTATTTGTATGAGTATTTTGCCTACATGTATGTCTGTGCACCACTGCCATGACTGGTACCTACGGAGGCCAGAAGAAGAAAATGGATCCTTTAGAACTGGAGTTACAGACAGTTAGGAACTGCCATCTGGAATTGAACTCGTGTCCTCTGAAAGAGCAACCAGTGCTCCTAACCACTGAGCTATCTTTCCAGTTCCTTTTGTGTCATTCTTTAGTGTATTTATTTAAACCATTTATTCATATTGAACAATTGAACAGTTTAGGCTTTAAAATTTTCAGTAAATGTCAGTTTTCTGACACCACTAAACATCCCTATTTACTTTTAAAAAGCCTGAGGATAGGGTATAGCTCAGTGGTCATCTGTGAGGCTCGTGTTCATTTTCCAACCTATGGACACCAACAAAAATAAGCATTAGCAGTAATGCTTGTTTTAAAAGCATCAGTGTTCTGAGGGCTTAGATCTGTGCTCCTTGATCATCAGTGGATTTGTAGCTGACCATTAACATCCTGTCTGGCCTCTGAGAATCAAGGTATGGACACCTGTATACACCGACATTTCTTTTGTCCCCTTGAATGCTCACTGTGCATTTGCTAACTTACTTGAATCAGTGCAGCTTGAGGCACTGGCGACAAGAGACAGTATATCAGATTTATTCAAAGGTTCAAATTACTCCCCCTCATTAAATACTTAGAGTACTTGTCAGTACCACTGAGAAGGAATACAGCTAAGGTTAAAATACAGTTAAGGTTAAAAATGACCAGTTGAAGCTGAGTGTGGTAGCACCCTGCCTATGATTTTAGTACTCTGGAGACCTAGGAATGAGGAAGGTGAGCCCCAGGCCAGCTTGGGTTATATAGTATAAACATTTAACCCATATTTCCATGTTTCCAAATGTAACCAGTTTTCTATACTCCTTGAAAGGAGGGACTCCTTTGTATGTCCCCAGAGTAGGCACTTTTGCCTGTCAAAGGAGTGCTCTCCAGTTGAAGTATTTCAAATTTAATAAATTTGTGTCGTTCATGTTCTTTATAATTTAATACTCTGACCAGAATATCCCCTTTTCTTATCTATTTTTCTATCTTTGCCTCTTTTAAGGTCCTCAAGATAATTACTATTGGTTGTTAAAATTGATCCATGAGTACTATATTTGTATTATTTCCACCCCTACCCCTCCCTACTCCTCCCATACTCCTCACCCCTCTCAAATTCATGACTTCTAATGGAATTGTATAGTTACACACACACACACACACACACACACACACACACACACACACACACACATCCAAGAGCCTCCTGAGTCTGTTTAGTGTTGCTGCTGTGTGTATATGTTTAGGGCTGACCACTTGGGTTGGATAATCTTTCGGAGCTCATCTGTGGAGAAAACTGATTCTTCCTTTCTCAGCCACCATTGATTGCCCATAAATCTTCGTCTTGACGGGGAGGGAGGCAGGCTTATGAAATTTCCCCTATTGATGTTGGCGTGTTGACTAATGGTGTCATTATCCAGGTCTTATTTAGGAGATCCCTCTGTTTAGATCTCGTGCAGGGTGCAGCATCCCTGGTGTGTCTACAAGACACTGTCTAGTAGCAGCTGTCCTGGAGCTCTGGTTCTCAGCAGTCTTCACAGTCTTCCCACCCCCCACAGTGGCTCCCGAGTCTTAGGTGTAGGTGTGCTGATGGGACTGCACACTCCACTATCACTTACTCCCTGCATTCTGACCGCTTGTGGACCTCTGTAGTAGCCTCCATCTGCTGCAGAAAGAAGCGTCTTTGATGAGGGATGAGAGCTGTATGTATCTGTGGGCACTGGGATAAGCATTGAGGATGCAGTTAGAAATGAGACTGAATTAGGTAATGGCAGTAGTAGGTTCTCCAGTAGGATCTATGACCAGGGACAGTTAGCTGGGTTTACAGAGCCAGGTTTGAAGTCCCTCCTGTTGAGTGGGTCTTGGTCTAATCGAAAGCTGTTGGTTAGCCTCCAGAGGTACCACTGTTGCTCCCCTGGGCATGTCCTGCCAGGTCAGTCACAGGCTTCACTGCTGGAGGACTGATAATGCTCTTCTCCCTTGGCAGCTTGTGTAGCAATACTCTCAGATGCTGTGAGAGTCGGTCCTGTCAGCCCAGTCAGCTTGAGTCCTCCGCGTCCTGTGTCTGAAGTGTGAGGTGTCCAGCAGTCAGGTCTCACCTTAAAATTCTGGCAGGCAGCCAAAGGCAGTGGCCTATATTGTTTGGGGGGGATCCCTTGACCCTCCCTGAGCAACAACTCAAAGGGAGGTTCCCCATGCCTGGCACTGGTTTCCGTTAATCTGTGGCCCTTCGTCGGGAGCATTATCATGCCTCGTGACATAACTGCATGTAAACTATACACACACACACACATATATGTGTGTGTGTATATATACACACACACATATATATACATATATATGAATGTATACACACACTATATGAATGTATACACATACTATATACACAAATACACTATATATATACACACACATGTATATGAATGTATACAACACTATATATATATACACACATATATATGAATGTATACACACACTATACACATACACACACACACATACATATGTACTTGTAAGTAAGCTTATACTGTTTTCTTATGGCTTTTTCAAACATTCTTAGTTTTACTTCTCTCCCCTTCCTCTTCTGTGTGACCCCGTCCCCAGATGAAGTCCACACACATTCTCCTCTTCTGTGTGACCCCATCCCCAGATGAAGTCCACACACATTCTCCTCTTCTGTGTGACCCCGTCCCCAGATGAAGTCCACACACATATTCTCCTGTTCTGTGTGACCCCGTCCCCAGATGAAGTCCACACACACATTCTCCCTTCCTCCTCCACACCTATCTTGCATCTATGAATTTTTCCAGCATTATTTTTTGAGGTGAATGGTATGAGTTGTGCTATTTCAACTGTTGGTTTTAGCATGGTTTTATACATGTATAAATGTGTGGTTTTGACCTTAGGATGTCATTTTATAAACATTCTACCCAAAGCCAATTTTGACAGTTTTTATTCTTTTTATTATATACATAATTGTGTGCCTTGAAATTGTACCTGAAGAAAATGAAGTACCCTATATAAAGTTGCCAGTAATTGTTCAGTCTGTTCCTTAAAAGTTTATGTCACACACACATACCTGAACATGTGTCTCTGCAGTACAGGTGTGTATGTGTGTGTGCGTGCATGTGTGTGCACGTGTTTTCTAACATAATCCTTTTATATGGTATTCACCAAGGTAAGAAGAGAGCTTACTTTTTGCCACATACTTTTCTGAGGAGCTCAGTGGTATTAATTTGTGAGGTAGGTAGTTCTTTCTCCATTTCTAGAGGTCAGAAAACTGAGGTGAACTGCAAAGTAATTTACCCAGGTTCTGCTGCTAGTGATAGTGAGTGTGTTGAAATCTAGCTTGTCTGACTTAGTGACCTTCCTGTGTTTTTACGTTGTTGCTGACCTTTGCATATGTGTGTATGTGTAAGTACTCACATGTGTACATATGAAGGTTCAAAATTGACGTTGGATGTCTTCCTCAGGTCTCAATTTATTGAAGCAGGTCTCTCAATTGAACCTGGAACTTGCTAGTACCTAGGAAATCTTGTCTCTGTCTTACAAGTACCTGCCCAGCTCTTACATGGGTTCTGGGGAGCTGAACTCTGCTCCTAGAATGCCTGTGTCACAAACACTTTTTTCACTAAGCCCTGCCCTGCTTAGTAATGTGTTAGCCTTTCCAATTTGCTGATACCCTTAGGTGTTAATATTTCTTATATATTTTCCTTCCTGTCTCTTTAAGGATTAAAAATAATTTAAGGTTGTTCATGCTACATGCATGAACTCTGACCTTCATTATTTTAGTTTAAAAAAAAATAAGATTAGAGATCAGGAAGTTAATACATGGCTCCTACCAATAGGGGCAGAGAGGCCCCACATTTCCCAAAGTGTGTACCAAAGAGTAATTTCAGAATTGCCGATTGTCTAAAAACAGGATCTCAGTCTTCATGGCAAGCAGGAGTGTTTGTAGGTAGTCCAGCCTAACCACTATATGTTTAAAGGCCTCTCAAAGGGTTCCTGCCAGAGCAGGTAGCCCTACCTCTGTGCTGGAAAGTGGGTGGCGATGGTGAGTACCCTAGGAGCCCTGTCTAAAACCCTGTTGTGTTTTGCAGTGGATAGCCTGCTGAAGTACACTGGCTATGGGAACGCCGCAGGACTGTTGGCGGCCAGGGGCCTCTTGGCTGGAGGAAGAGGAGACAATTGGTACTCGGAGGACGAGGACACAGACACTGAAGAATACAAAAATGCAAAACCAAAGTACAGTACCACATTCCTGTTTACCTGGAGCGGGGTCGTTCAGTTAGTGCTCTGTCTTCCACTCCCTGTGGCTTTCTTTTCCAGGGCTTCCTCTTGTGAAGTTGTGAGTTCTCTGTTCCCCAGTGTTTTAGACACAGTTTCGTATAGTTAGTCCCTTAGAGTGACCTTAAGTGATTGAAGGAAAGTATTTCATGAAATGTGCTGCACGATTTTTTCAACAAGTTCATCACCCTCTTTCAGCCATAAGAGTGCTGGCAGTTTTAGATGCTGATCATCAGTTTCACAGAGCATTGTGACTGTTTGCCTTCCTTTATGTGAGTCTTTCTAATAGACGGCTAACATACATGTGTACATAATACAGCACACAGCTAACACACATGCAGACATAATACAGCACACAGCTAACACACATGCAGACATAATACAGCACACAGCTAACACACATGCAGACATAATACAGCACACAGCTAACACACATGCAGACATAAATCAGCACACAGCTAACACACATGCAGACATAATTCAGCACACAGCTAACACACATGCAGACATAATACAGCACACAGCTAACACACATGCAGACAATACAGCACACAGCTAATACACATGCAGACATAAATCAGCACACAGCTAACACACATGCAGACATAAATCAGCACACAGCTAGCACACATGCAGACATAATACAGCACACAGCTAACACACATGCAGACATAAATCAACACACAGATAACACACATGCAGACATAATACAGCACACAGCTAACACACATGCAGACATAATACAGCACACAGCTAACACACATGCAGACATAATACAGCACACAGCTAACACACATGCAGACATAAATCAGCACACAGCTAACACATGCAGACATAAATCAGCACACAGCTAACACACATGCAGACATAATACAGCACACAGCTAACATCAGGTATTGAAGGTGGTCATTTGAGGCTTCACTCATTCTGAGCAACCTTGCGTAAGAAACCTGTACAGGTCAAAAGTGTTGCAACAAGGCACAGAGCTGCAAACAGAGAGCCGCTCTCCCTGCACTGAATTACAATTGAGCACACACTTCGGAGCTCAGCTTTTAACAGTGTCTCGGTGCCCTGGAAGGACAGACCTAAGACTCGGTGACCTCTCAGTCAGTATGTGTGATTAAAGGCACTCTTATTCTCTGAAGCCGCCCCCTTGCCCCTCCTCTCCGCCTTCCTTCTGCCCTTCCCTACCCTTCATCCTCTCCAACTCCTATCCCAGTCTCCACTTGCTGACAGTCACTTGAGCTGCCTTTTCACTGGGTTCCATGACTGGTTGCTGTTGTCAGTGGTCCTGACATGCTGTTTTCTGCTGGCCTTCTTCTGGAGACTGATAGGGGTTATGAAGTAGGGAACCAAGAATAGAAAATCACAGTCTGTAAAATCAAGTATAGATTGTGTTCTGTTGACAGGATAATATTAAATTGCCATCAAGTGAAAAAATTACCAGTCTCCAATCAGGCAGGAACAATATGACCTGTTTCTCGACAAATCAGGTTTGAGTACATGGTGTTATTTTTAGCATCCTAATATTCTGAGCTTCAGCAGGATCTTACAGAATGTTACCTAAGAAACAAAAGCTTGGTGGGGGCGGTACTATCGACAGGTCTTAAGCAGTAAGCTTTACAGGCTGCTGTCACTTAGGCTGTGGCTATGGGTTGAACCTCCGTCAAGTATTTGAACATAAAATGGGGGGATTGTACTTATTCAAGTCAATATTCTGAATTAGTTTTGCAAGCTCTTGTTTTTATCCATTCCATAAACTACATTCCCATGTCATTGTAGTGCTTCGTGTCTTTTCATGAGGATTAAAGATATGCTAGTGATGAAGTCCCCTTTTTCGTTGTTGGTGTGTATTTGGGGATGGGGGCAGGTGTACACTGTGGTGTTGCCCAGGCTGATCTCAGAGTCATAGACTCAAGTCAATACTTACACCTTAGCTCCCCAGTAGCTCAGACTTTAAGCACACACCACCACAACCAGCTTGTCATTGTAAATGAAGATGGAGATAATACGAGCTTTTTCTCAAATTCCAAGGCATGTGGACACAATCCGCAAAGGTAGAAAACTCCTAAGTATTCATAGGTGGTTGGTGTCTTAGCATTTCAGTGTATGTGCTTGAGTCTATCTAATAACTGGCTTTTATAATGGCCGTGGTAGCTAGAAAGTATAGAGTACTACTGTAGCAAGGAGCTCAAAGAAGGCACAGGAACATTGTGCTGCTCCCAACAGTGTAGGAAATTAAGGTTCATTAGGTTGCAGAGGTGATGTTAGACCTCAGAAGGCACCTTTGTTGGAATCAATGTTGATATCTTAGCTCTCTGCCATGGGACGAAACTGCTTGGGCTTTGCAGCCTTACTGAAATCTTTCTCAGCTCTTGGACTTGACCGTGTCGTCACCAATGTAAAATCTTGGTCTCTGAAACATTGCTCATTATAAGCATAAATCCGAGTTTTCAAGTAATCCACACCCCCTTCAAATAGATTAGTGTCTGTTTGTCTTTCAGATCTCCCTCTCGGGGAAAACCTGGTGGAATCTTTAATGTTACTTTAATATATATTCTTCCAGGGGTTCCTGTGGAAATTACAGTGAATAAAATACTTTGTCAACAAGGCAACCCTCTGTTACTCTGGGGAGTGATCCACGGAACTTGAAGAACTTGTGAGGAAAACTTTTTACTACTCTGACCAAGCTTAGAAAGTGGGCCTCTGGAGGGATGTCTCATTTGACTGTCCCTTTATCATCCAGTGTCCCCAAGACCCTACTGTGCTGTTCTTGTGATACATTTATTCACAGCCGTTGATGGTATTAGCAAAAGTAATCACTTTTCATCCAGGTGGCTCAAGTCCTGTTGTCAAAACATAAATGGATCCTGGTTAATGCTCCAGGGTAACCTGTAATCCTTTATTTGAATCTAAAACCAAGATAGTATGGAGCTTCTGTCCAGGCTTTAGAACACAGTTACTTTTACAGTATTTAATGAACTGAAAATGGCTTTCTGCAATTTAGGCACTTTGAAACAAAGTATACTCCTAGAATCAGTTACAAGGACATCTAGCCAGTCAGGCTTGTTAAGTTTTTAGATACAGTCCTTTGTCAAAAGGAAACCAACTGTCTAAACTCATTTTCATTTGTTTATTTGTTTTGTTTTGTTTTAGACAGGATCTTACTTTTTAGCCCAAGATGGCCTCAGACTCACAGAGGTCCACCTGCCTCAGCCTCCCAAATAATGGAATTAAAGGCCCATACCACCACACTCAGCTAAATTTTAATTTTATACATCTCTCTTTTATGTCTCTGAGCATGGAGCCCCTTGATAACTGATGTGGTTTATGTCATTCTAAACATTAGTGGAAAGATGGATGCTTAATGTGTTTGACTTACTTTCAGCCTTCAGTCCATAGCTTTCAGGCTAGGTGCATAGGCATCCAGAGGTATCTTATGGGGCTGCTTTATAGAGAGGCAGGAGGAGGGGCAGGGTCAAAGTGGCCAGAGCCCTGCATAATTTCTGAGTCTCCATGTGAGTGGAGTACAGAGCCTTGGAACTACGCCCAACACTCTTGGAACAGTTTTCCTGAGTACACTGATTTCAGATGCTGCAGCATTGTCCAAGCGGACTGTCCCTTCAGTGAGGCATCATTGTGGTGATATATTGTGTACCCTAAACTTGCCTGAGGATCAGAGGACAGAGCCAGCCACTAGATTAGACAGAGGCCAGACAGTGGTGGCATACCTTTAATCCCAGGGAGTGATATCTGGGTAGAAAAAAGTATGGAAGGTGTGAGGAAACAGGAACTCACTCTCTTTAGACTGAGGATTTCGTAGAGATAACAGCTAGTAGCTGGCTGTTGTGCTCTCTGATCTTCCAGTTTTCACCCTGATATCTGGCTCTGGGTTTTTAATTATAAGACATTTAGAAATTTGAGCAACACATCATGCCTGAGTTTTCTTCTCCTCTGTCAAGATTTTGTTGTGCTGCTCGGGTTTGGTAGTAATTGTCTTGTTGTTGTATAAATTATATGGTTTTAGTATTTCTTAAAGCGAATGAACTACAGATCAACTTGGAGAGTTTTCTCTTTGCCTAATCTAGACTGTGTTTGTACATACTAGGATTTAACTAATCTAGGAACCAAGGTTTCACCCAGTGAAACACATCTAAGGTCTGGTCATGAAAAGACCCTACTTGGAAACAAAACCATTATAGTTTCTGCCATATCCACATCACCTTCACACACTTACCAGGCTTTATAATACTTGCCTTTTCAAAATGTAATTGTCTCAGTGCCCAGGCTGACATTTAACTTACCTTCCTCCTGCCCCAGCCTTGAGAGTGCTTGAGAGTACTGGGCCAGTTTATCACCAGAACTTTTCCTCTTGTCCAGTAAAACTGCTCATTGTCCTGTGCCCTCTCCTAGCCTCTTCGTGTGTGTATATCGAGAAACCTCATGCCTGTGAAATCATATATAATAGTGTCCTTTGATGACATAGTTAGTCATCAGGCTTCACCCATATTGTAGTATGTATCAAAATGTCCTCCCATGTGAAGACTGGATGCTTCTGCATTTCACTGTATAAACATAGTGTTTACACATTGGCTATCAAAGGATACTTGAAATGTTTCCATCTTTTTTCTCTTGTGAATAATACTACTGAACATGAGTGGCCTGGCATCTCTTCAAGTCCCTGCTTTCCTCTTTCCTGAGTGGTGTCACCTGTGATTTCATGTTCAGCTTTCTGAGGAATTGCATATTGTTTATACCTCAGCTGCACCATTTTATATTCCTATTGAAGCCAAGTTTCAAGATGTGCTATATGAACATAGTATATGTTGTTCTGTATGCTCAGAGCATGGGTTATTTTCCAGGAGGTGCATGTTTATGTTTTCAGTAGAAGTAGGGACTTGTGATTTAATTGCTCCTGTACTCTATCTACCACTCCATTCCACTAATCAGAGAGGAACAGGAGCTTGTCCTTCATGCAGCTTCCCTGTTCAGAGCTGTCTGACATGGTTATCTGTCTTTAATAATTCCCAAACAGAGAATAAATGTATCTGCATATGCCCTCATCTCCATGCACACACAGGAGTGCCACTGAGTCACTGTCCTTCAGTAAATACTCACACACCCCTGTCTGCCATGGCTCGGTCTTTATAATGCACTCAGAATTTAGTTGTGTCTTTGCTCTTAACTGTCACGAAGCGGAAACTTTGACACTTTCCGAAATCCTTTCCCCTTTGGCTGATATTAGTGACTGAACCAGGGCTTCTTACATAGGAAGCTGGTGCTCCAGCACCACGTCACAACCCTCGCTCTCTTGTTTTCAGTCACCTTCTGGTGACCTTGTTGATTCCACCTTTGAACTTTTCATTCCATTCTCAACACAGCCGTCGGTACGATCCCATAAAGTAAGAGTCGGAACTGGTTTGTGTGCTCCCGCCTAACCTCTTCACCGCTTGTCAGACCCTGAGTGTCTTCTGGGGCCACATCCTCCAGATGGCCGCTGAGGCCTCACTTGAGTCTCTTCTCCCGGTACAACCTGGTTAGTCCGCTGCGAACTTGCTCCCACCCCACACTTCAGACTTCTTTGCAGTGCCTCTTTTTTTTAGACAGCACTTCCTGCCTTTATCACACCATAAGCTGCCCTATTCATTAGGCCTGGTTTTCCTTTGTTTGCTAGAAGGTAAGTTCCATGAGGGCTCGGAAGTTTAAAAAAATCTGTCTTTATAGAAATGTTTGTTGACTACACTAATAAATTTTTAATTATTTTATGTTTGAGTCTTCCGCCTGCATGTATATATGTGCCCCATGTTCATGTCTGGTACCCATGGAGGCCAGAAGAGCATGTCAGATTTCCTGGAGTTACAGACCTTGTGAGCCCCTAGGTGAGAGCTGGGCATCAGACCAGTCCCCCTGTTCGTCAGTGCTGAGCCATCCCTCCAGCTACTACATTAACACACTTTTTGAGCGTTAAGTGTTGGGTTGAGTCGGCACCTCCAGTGGAGAAGCATTGGTAGCCAGGCTGGGGCTCAAGAGATGAACACATGGCCTGTTGCTTTCCCTGTTGCGTGGGGAGGTGTAGCAGCAGGTACTCTGGGGAGGCATCCAGGAAAGACACTGTGAGCTTTATTCCATGGAACTTCCTTCTACCCAGCTGCTCCTTCCTTCCCGGTCTGGGCGTATAAGAATGCCTTTTCCTAAAAACTCTTTAAAGGTTGCAAATTTGTCAGCGTGTAAGCAGGATTTTTGCCCACAGATGTTTGGTTTGTCCCATTAGGGTTTTTGTTTGTTTGTTTGTATTTTTGTTATCATTTTGAAAAGTGTTTCTTAAAATCAATCCCTTGGTAACATTCAGAATGTAGATATTTCAGATAAAAATTTCTAGCATCCTTATAAAAACAAGTTCTAATAAGGCTTATAGTCTCACATAGCAGCCAGCTGATGGAATGAGTAGAGTTCTGTCATACCAGGCATGCATTCTATGCTGACTGTCTGTCTCTATGAGGATTTGACAGTTTCATCCATGAACATATGAACTATAATTCCTATATATAAGATTTATATTTATATATATATATATATATATATATATATATATATATATATATATATATATATATATATAAAATAGTAATCCCTACTTTCTCTTTCTCTCTCCCATCCCTGTCACCAACCCTTCTCCACAAATCCCTTGTCCACATCCCTATCTTTTGGTTTGGTTTTGTGACCTACATATTTCACCAGGGCCCTTGTAGTTTGGTGGGCTTATCATTGGGTGGACATCTGAAGATCCTGACTGTTCCTTCCCCAGAATCTTTAGTAGTCAGTAGTTTAGCAACAAAGGTGGGCCCCCTTGAGCCCCTCACCCACTCAAGCCTGATGGTGACCGGCCTATTCTTGTCCCTGACCAGTGCAGGCAACTGCATAAGGCATGATTGTAGTTGCTGGGTAATGCCACAAAGATAGCATTTCACTTCAGTCTCTGTTTTCCCACCCTGACGTTCTTCCTCTCTATTCCCTGAACCTTAAAGATAGTGGTACAAATGTCCTGTTTAGGGTTGAGTTCAGCTGTTTCTTTTTTCTGGGCACCTTGAAGCCAGGAGTTTCTGCATTCACCACCATTTATTGTAAAGAATAGCTTCTGCCCTAAGGTAGTGTTTATCTATGGATATTAACATCAACGTTTAGAAGGCAGTTGGAGGCCTTGTAAAGTTAGCTCTGTGAGCCTACATGGCCTCTCCAGCCATGGATTTTGAAACCTGATTTCAGTACCAGGCTTGAACTATCTTGCAGACGGGAGCCAGGAATGCAGCCAGAGCAGTTTTTGGCCCTGTGGGGACTACCACTGTTGGAGCAGTGTGTCACCCTTCCTTCCAAAAGAAAAATTTAAGCCCTGCCTTTAAAGGTTGAAGCTTTCATACAGCTAGGTTTACATGTCGTTCTTTTCTCGTTAAGTGATGCTGATATTGACTGAAACAGCAACACTTAGAAGAGTCAAAGAATTGAGCTGTAGTTCAGCTTGTATCCACATGCTCATTTGCTCTGCCTTTTTGTGTGGCATTATCCTTCTGGCGTCAGGCCATCACTGGCCAGTTCATGTAATGGTCTTACTTCAGAGACAGTCCTGGTTAGTGTCCCCAGGAGTTCAGACACTTGTCACCTGATTGGAAGATATAACTAATCACAGGACTGGATGGACCGGGGTGGGGGGGGGGGTGTGCAAGCTAAATAAGTAAATATGGCCACCCTCTTAGTGTCCTTGGAGGAACTAAGACTCAGTCTTCAAACAAACAAAGTAAGAGTAACCTCAGAATTTCATAGTTGAGACTCGGAACCTTTGCTGAGTCTTGGAGTGCAGGGTTAAGGGTGCTGGGTGTATGTCATCCCCAGATGCACAGCTTTGCATCACTGCTGCCGTGGAGACTTGTTTCTCTCCTTCTGGATGTGGGTTCTAGGAGACTGGCATTTTTCTCATGGGAGAGTGGCACAGTTGGCTGGCCTGGCTTGTGTTTTCTGTGGTTTTGTTTACATTCCTCTGAGTATCATAAGGAAAAACAATGTCTGTTTAGAGGGAGAAATGGACCCCGAGTCCCTGGGTTCCTGGAGCATTGTGTTTTCTCCATGGGTTGAGGAGGGCCTCCCACTTTGAGAATGAGAGTGCTGCCTTCATGCTCAGACACAGAGGGGTCTAACCACAAAGATGGCCCTGGGTCATTTCAGCAGTCAGGAGACTCAAATGAACATCATCCCACCAATATATGCCTTTAGTCCCAGCACTCGGGAGGCAGAGGCAGGCGGATCTCTGTGTTCCAGGACAGCTGGGGCTACACACAGAAATCCTGTCTCAAAAAAACTAAATAAATAAATTAATAATAATAATAATAATAATAATAATAATAATAATAATAAAGAAAGAAAGATACCCAGAAAAGAACTGTGTGCCCAGCCTAGGAGTCCACAGGGCTCGCCATTGTGTTCCTGACACTGCTCTGAGGTAGATGATTGCTTGTGCTAACTGTCATTGTCTTCCGAAAGTCTACTGGTGTGGTTCTTCAAATCACACCTGTCAGTGTGGGAAGTGTGCTCTCAAGACTTATGTACTGACCTCCATTGCGCTGTACTGGTTTGAGAGGAGTTACAACTTAGGAAGTACCTGGATTCACCTCTAAGCCTAGCTGTTAGGAGGTAGCAAAAGCCATCTGCCTGCGCAGATAGCTGCGGGGCACTGCCTTTCCGTCCCTCTCAGAAGCCGTGTTCCGTTCTCTTTGTGCTGAAGTTTGAGAATATGTGACTCATTTAGCAAGTTTGTGATGGCCTCTAACTAGAGGCCCCTTTCTCTTCTGTGGACATCTTTAAAACGGAGCGCACACAGTGGTGTCTGATCAGGCAGTGAGTAAGTCCCGTGCTGTGTATCAAGATCACATGGGAAACTTTACACATTGATCTAAGGTAAGGCCAGCTCTGTCCTTAAAGTTCTCCAAGTGAGTAGTGTGTAGTCCAGACTAGGAAGAAGTGACCAAGCTGCATGCTTTTAGGTCACCCTGGAGTTCCTGAAGCACAAGAGGATACCCAGAAGCAAGTGGGTAGAGCAAACGTCAGGGTCTCTATATCCCAGTCAGGGTCTCTACATCCCAGTCTTCTGCTTGCCCTAATCCTACCTTTTTCCCTGAGGAATTCTGCGACTTCCTGTCTTGTACATAGTCTACTGATGGGAACAAGGAGTTTTCCTGATTGATTCATTTGTCTGTTTAGGGGAGGAGGGAAGGTCGTCCTAGGGGTTTAATCATGGCTTCATACCTAGTTTTTCACCTAGTGTTCTACCCTCTTTTAACCTCGGTAAGTTACTCAGGCTGGCATTAGATTTACACTCCTCACTTCTCAGCCCTAAGCAAGAATCTTAGGTGTGCACCATTAAGTCCTGCAGAGCAGATTTTTATCACATTTCTAGTCATAGGCCCTATCTGAGAAAATCAGCACAGACATTAAACCGAGTTTGCTAAGACTGCCAATGCAGACTCTTCAACAAGAATCCGTGGTCTGTAGCCTTTGAGGAATCTAGCAATAGAAAAGGAAATGTAATCGTAGTAAGTGATAGTGACCATGAGCTAACCTTTACGACAACTGAGCAGTCTCAAATGGAAGTGGAGTGGAACTCAGTGGAACTGACCACTGGACGAGCCAGCTGATTTCCGTGCCTTTAGTTGGCGCATACAGTATTTTTCTTCAGTTTACCCCAGGCTCCAACACCTCACAATTTGTACTGGTTTGCTTATCTTGGCCCAGCCCTGAAAGCATTGGTCCTTTATCTAAAAGACCTTAGAAACCCATTTGTTATCACGGTGCGGTCTGCAGGGCTGTTCTCATTTCCATCACTGAAACAACCTATTCTGTAACTGTCGATCATGGCTCCTCAAGAGTCAGATTTTAAGGGGTTGATATTTAGCAGACACTGAAAGAGCTGTTTTATTTGCCCTCCTTGGTAAAAAGGAGAAGATAGAAGTGTGGCTTCTTACTTAAGAGTAAAATTGGGTGTTAGGACTTCATACAGAGTTTATAGAAGAAACCCACACTGTGAGCGCGGTTCTTGCTCTGTTTTCAGGAAGCTAAGAAGCTGCATTTGTGTCTTGGTGGGCTAGATTGCATTTCTTCCCTAAGTCAGATCAAATGTAATTAAAATTACTCTTCTCCTTCATCTTTTGCTGTTTGAAACACTCATTGCTCTGTGGTCTCACTGATGGACTCATCTCCTGGGATTATAGATCGGCATGCTTTCATTTCCAGATTGCAGCCTCTCTGTCATGAGTTTTCCAGTTTTTGGTTTTTCCTTTTTTTTTTTTTTTATTTTTATTTTTTGGACATGTTTGTTTTATGCTGTATCACAAAATGGATTTTCTCATTTCACTTCTGAAAGTATTTGTCCCCTTACAATTAATTAATGAGTAAGATGTGCATCCAAGGATATTTATCCAATGGCACCAATTAAATTTTATATTTTTTAAAGCGGCCATGCCTTAAAAAAATAGTTGGCAAGTCATTTTAATTTCTAAAAAGCTCATTTTCCAAAACAAATTAGTTTTAAAAAATAATAAAAATATTCCTATAGCAATTCTATACAATAAAATTACTATTGAAATTATTGCCAATTTTTGGCTATTATACTCTTTCTTATATAACTTAAAATTTGGACCAGAAAAGTATAGAAAGAGCATAATTCTAAAACATACAGCATAACTTTTTTTTCTTTTTGTAGCATTAATCTTATCACTGGTCATTTAGAGGAACCAATGCCAAACCCTATAGATGACATGACAGAAGAGCAAAAAGAATACGAAGCCATGAAACTTGTCAACATGCTTGATAAACTCTCCAGGTATTGTATTCCCGTCCACTTTTTGCTTGGTTTCTAAGAACGGTCGATTTCTTTGTCTCTCTCAGCGAGAGTCCCCATAGCACAGCAACTCTTGTGTCCATGTCTATCAGAACAGGAGCCCGGCAGCAGCCTTAGGTGCCACCATGGCCCTCTCCATGGGCCCCTTCTGGATGTGCAGCATTCCTGAGACATGTCAACACTCAGCACTAAGGCAGTAACTAGAGGTGGCTGTAACATTAACTGACTAACCTCCCTGTCTTCCAAAGAATGCTTCAAGTTAGAGTCAGTGATTTTGCTGCTTCTTGTATTTTTTGTTTCAGTCTGTTTTGGTTTTTGTTTGAAACCATGGTGCGCTTTTTCTCCTTTCCTTTTTGATGTGCAAGTTTGCAGTATTGCTTTTTGAGTTGCTGCTGAAACCAAGAATTCTAAAATGTCATATACCCTTCAGGAAGCAGTGGAAAGAAATAGCTCAAATAGAGGACTTTTTTTAAATCAGGGACTTTTACTAATTAGGGGTTCCAAAAACAACCAGCGCCCCTCTCCCTGCTTCACACCTCCCTCCTTTCCACAAGGACCAGTGTTGTAGGGAATTCAGTCAAGGTGTGCTGACCACCAAGCTCTTTTGGAGGAGTTCTTAGGAGCGTTCCCACAGGCTTGGATGGGTCGGTCGCCTTACTCTCCAGTCATACATTGAGCCACTGTGTCCTGTAAGTCATCTTGAGTGTTTCTTTGTGTTGGTGACAGCCACCATGGAAAGGTGAATCTCTTCTGCTCATCTCATTTTTCACACAACCATAAAGGCTGCTACTCATCCATCAAGAAAAAGAACATTTGAAATCGAACAGCCAGAGACTAGCTGGGAAGGAAAGGGGCCAACAGGGAGGCATAGGTTCTGTTTGTAGCCAGAGGCTTAGCAGAGCTCAGAAATGGACAACTGTGGGTTGGTTCAGTTAGAGCAGATAGGGTCTTTTGACATTCTGTAGTCTTGAACTTTCTGGATGATAGCGGCAATGTGTAGAAGCTGCTGAAAAGTAGCTTCATTATCTACAAAGTGTTCTAGAACTTGGTGACTGCTGGCTACTCCTAAATTTTTGTCCTTTCCCAGCATTTGGCCTGTTTGCAAATTACATTCTGCTTAACATTTTCTACAATTCTTTCCCAGAGGAATTAATGACAGTCACAGGGACTGTTACTATAACAGACGTATATTAAGCAAAATAATGAGCTCTGTGTGAGTATATAGAATAAAATCTGGGAGCTGGAGAAAGAGTTCAGTGCTAAAGCCCAAGCCCTGGGTTCAGTCCCCAGCACCCTCCCCTCCACAAAAAGAGTATATGTAAAAATAAGTTGCATGAGCCTGACAGTTTCCAGATGGGTCTGGTGTAGCTAATGAGACACGGTGGTATAAGTAAATTAGAATGAAATCAGTAGATCCATCTGGGGGAAGCCAGAAAGGAAATTGTTAGCAAGGACCTGAGTGGGACATGTTAGTGTTTTAGCACAGTAGATCACTCAAGTAGTATAAATTTCCTGTTGTGACAATAGATAGGAGTTGCTGGCACTTAACACAGATGCTGCATAACTGGTCTGTTTAACCTGCATGAGGAAATGCCCAAGCACAAAACAGAAAATGAGGAATAAGCTGCCCAAGATAATACAGTGTAATCTGGATACTTGGCTTATTCATAAATATATCGCCAATTTCATAAAGTACCCTATTAATTCACATAAAATGATTCTCTTTCATCTTAGGGGAATCTACGTATTTTGTACATATTTTAGAAGCTGCCAATAAATAAACACATAGACATTAATTCCGAAATGCCCAACTTCCACCTGATTTAAACCATGTCTCTGAAAAGACAAACATTCACCAAGAAGCAGGTGCCCGGCTCAAGCTGAAGGTGGTCCTGATGCTCACATGTATAAAACAGAGCTAGGAGGTCTTGTGTTGGCTTTGATGGAATCTATTTTGCCATTAAAGTTGAAGCAAGAGTAAATTTGAGAATAGTCTTAAGTCAAGTTGACTTTTTTGCATGATGTATGGTAGGTTTTACATGTCTGCCTGTGTGTGTGCTTTCTAACATTTGCTCTCACTAATGACAGTGACAGCTGTACCAAGGTCAACAGTAGGCATTCCAGAGCAAGAACGCAAAGAATGAAACCATTCCTTCACATGTCTTTCATGTTTGTTGTGCTGTATTATTCATTAGTCGTAAGCTTCATCTTTCTTTTTACTTTTTCTTATTTTTGATAAAATAAGAAAAAATAAGATGCCATACAGCCAAGTAAACTTAGGTTCAGTACCGTACAAGGAGCGTTTACTCAACAGCTCCCATGGGCAAGGGAGATTTGGAGGTGAGTGAGACAGTTTCTGCCTTTGGAAAATTCATACTCTAGCAGGAGAAATGGCTGTATAATCTATTTCAAAGTAGAAACTGCGAAAAACAAGCTATGTGTTGAAATGTTTGACCTAGGGAAAAGGAGCATTTCTGTCTAAATGCTTCCGGGAGTCTTTTCCAGGGAAGGGAAGTGGCATGTGGCTAGCCGTGAAGTTTAGGAGTACTCTAGGGGGAACTGAGAGTGGCCGCTCACTGTAGGGGGACCTTTGAAGTCTTTAGACGTCACTTACTGCATCTTTCTCCCAAAGAGCTCAAGTGGCATATTAACCTCACTGACCGGTGGGAAATGTAAGGACCACAGAGATGCCCAAAACATTCCCAAGGGGATGGCTGCTGATAATCCATTTTCTTTACAGTTTACAAAACACTCGCCCATTGTGCTGTCTCCAGCTCTAAGACAGAGTGAGACTAGGAACTTGGTTTTCCAGAACTTGGGGCCTCTGCTCTGTCCACTGTGTTACTGTGTCTCTGTTGTGTTTGCCAGGACACTTGAGTCACCTCTCAGCAGCGTCTCCTGCCCCTGAAAAGGAAAGGCTTGAGTAGAGCATAGGATTGGAGGTGACGTGGCCATGGCATGGACACTAGACACTTCCTTTTTTCATCCATAGGAGAGCAGATGTGAAGGCGCTGCACCAGGATGGTGGTTAGCGACAGTGGCCCGTGCCAAAGCACTTACCAAAGTGATGACTAAGGTTGGTCATGCCAAGTCCTGTTCCTGAGCCTGGTGTAGGGTATAGATGTTACTGCCAAAAGTGTAAAGCCACTACTGTGAAACTGGAGGTCACATTTCCATCTCACCCTCACGCTAGACATAGCCCTAAGGAGCACATGTCCTCAGCATCTTTATCCCAGCTAGTGAGATTAGTGCTCAGAAGGCTCCTTACTTAATATGGACTGAGTAACATTCTCAGTGACGTTAGATCATGTCTGTGTTAGATATTTCTAGTCTTTGTAGGGGTGGCAGTGCATCTGGAGGTTTTCAGAGCTCAAAGGCCATCTGAACCCTGTAAATCCTGTCCTGTACAGCTAGGTCAGTGTCTTTTGCCATATGGTTTCTCCAGTGTGCTAGGATGGAGAATGGAATGGCTCACCTCCAGATTGGAAGTCTGTTGTTTTCTGTATAAAATAACCTGCAGGGTCAAGGCTTCAGAGTGTACTTACCAGTTCAGTTTCTTAGCCAAACTTCATCAAAGTAGAGGCTGTAAAGGCATATCATTAAAAAATGTGGGCCATGGCTGGCTAATTTAAATAAGTGATGCGGATTTCTTTAATCTAGAATAAGTGTACTATTTAGCAGTCAAGCCTGAGGTAGAAGATTACAGAAAACATCTTGCCTACCTCTCTACCTCCTCTTTCCTTCTCAGACTTTGAAAGCAGGAGACTGGAATGGTGATGTGTAGGTAGGAAGTCAGTCCAGTGTGCCCGGCACAGCTGCCCGCACCTGGCAGTGGCACACTCACGTACTGAGGAGCCTTCAAACAGCGTTGGCAAAGGACATCTTATAATTACAGCTCTGTTTCCATTCCTCTAATCCCCTTATTGACACCAGATGAATTGGTCTTAGACTCCATTCTCACTCCAGCACTGTTTATCAAGGCACTTTGCCTGTTTGCTTATACCAATGAAAACTGTTTTCAGCTGCATGCAAATAAAGAAGCAAATAAATAAATAAATAATGCCTGTTCTGCCACCACTTCCTTCTCTCATCCATTCTCTGGCCACTAACCATGCTTCCCATCCCACCCCCATTTTTATCAGCCATATTGGTATACGGGACATGGCTTTCTTAATGCTGGCATCAAATGTAAGGTTAAGAGTGATTTACAGCTGAAAGTAACAGACACATAACTTTTTCCATATAAATACTGCTCTGTCTTCAAAAATACCGAAATCTGTAATTGCATATGCCTTTGTGAGGAGTTAGTCTAGGGTATGCTTTTTGGGTGCATTTCAGAAACACAGCCCACCCTTTAAAGCATTGTAAGACCTGATATAGGCACCAGAGTTCAAAGATCATAATAGTTAGGTCAGATCATTTGGATCTGCACTGTCCATTGTAGGAACCACTACTTTATGACTGCTAAACACTTGAGCTGTGGTTATTCCAAATTAGAATGTCCTCTAAAGACAAAAAGAGAATGCAAAGTGTCTCATTAATTATTTAGATTATGTGTTTAAAATGACCAGTTTTTGTATGGGATTAAACAAAATATATCATTGGAATCAATTTTAACTCACTCTACTTTCTGTCTCGCTAGTTGGACATTGGATATTAATATGCAGCTTCCGTAGTAGCTCGGCTCATATTTCTGACATACAGCACTGTTCTCCATCATTAAGGTTCCATGGAAACTCCATTAGGGGAGTTCGGTACTATATATACTGACCCCAGAATGAGAGGCCTGTTTTGAGAAGCTCTAGTCTGTGCATCTTTGGGTACAGAGGACCAACTCAAACCAACTCGGTGGCTGGACACCCGAGCAGGTGCCGTTTGCCCTCTGTGGTCCTTATGGAGTCACCGGGTGCTGGCTGGTGACAGCCAGCAGATGTGAGATAAAGATGGCCCTCCTGGTTCCCGCCCTTCGGAGTTCCAAACCTCCTGGTTGGAAGAAGGCATGGGGCTTCTGTTTGTGCTGCTCCCTTCAACAGTTTGCCGGCATGCAGACCTCACCTCATTTGTTCATTTAGACAACAGAGCAGAAACGTTCTATCACAACGTTACCAAGAAATAATAAAAATGCCATGATTTAAGGGTAAACCTAAACTGTATTCTTCTAGCAGTAGCCCTAACCTCATCCTCTAATGTGTTCTTAGCTGTGCTAACTACCACGAGGCCGTAGTAGCAGACTTTTAGAAGCTTTGCATGCTATCTTCTAACAGAAATGAGAATAATAGAAAACTAACGTAGTGCTTCAGAATGTAAATTCTGTATGTGCTTCTTCTGTGTGTGCTCCCTGTTGGTCATCAAGACAGTGCTATGATCTGAGCGGGATGGGAGGTATTTTATTAAGGGATGAGCCTCAGAGCTTAAGTGACTGACACCCTCCAGAACACCTCACTTTCAAAACTCCCGAATATTACGCTATTTTGAAAAATTACCAACCACTCTTGAGAAGTTTGTCAGTCTGATTATTTTTAAATGAGACATAATTTTTAAACAAAGCACCAAAGACCAACAGTGAGTGTGTTTACTTTGTGAGACTGCAGATTATAGTGAAGGTGCGTCACACACCCCGACTTCCTACTCCATATCAGATATTACGTCATTGGTTAAAGAACTAGCTTTATGAGGGAAACAGTAAAAGTTCTGAGACCCTTTGTCAGAACTGGGTTTTACATTGTTTTTGAAGGAGAATGAGTATCCTAACAGATTCTCACACATGTCATCACACTACGAGATCTTAACTGTAAAATGGCTTCCCTGTGGGAATTTTTAGACAGTTCCCAGTCCCATCAAAGTGGAAGGGTGTGGTGGTCGGAGCAGTACATCATCTCCATTTGTCTTGGGGTTGGCAGATTTACACAGCATACTTTGCTTTCCCATCAGCGCCTAACTTAGAATGTAATGGGAAGGGCTGAAGGGGAAGAATTATCTTGAAGATGCAGTTGGAAGACCTTTCAGTTGCTGGGGAAGTCACCATTCCCATTATTCCTTCTCTGTCAATGTCCTGGTGAAAGATCAGTGTAACCAGTTGCACTAAGAAGCCATTAGATAAAAGGTAAAGAAGCAGCCCCACCCAAAGGCCACCTGCTCACAGCATCCAACACAGTTGTGTGACTCTAGCAAGTGAGATGCCCAGTACACTGTAGAGGCCTGTGACTGCTTTCTGCTTGGAGTTCTGCAGAGCTGCACCCTCTGGGCTGTCAGGGGATCCATCCCCATAGGCATCTCATGTTAATTAAAATACTCCATTTATATACTAATGCCTCATCCCATCTTTCAGAGGCGAAAAGGAATTAAATATGAAATGGCTAATTTAACATGTCACGGCTCTTTTTCCAGGCCAACCTCACATTACGAACAGGAATCCCTGGGCCAAAGTAATGGTTCCCAATTATCCCGTCTCAGGTTTTGTTAGACATTGAACAGAAGTCAACAAAACAAGTATGTAACAGAACCTGGCTAAGTAGCAGCACCCTCATTAAAACAGAGAATTAATCAGGGGTGATTAAAGGAAGCAATGCTTCATAGGTTCCCCCTTTTTCCTCTTTCCTACATAGAACAAAATATGGTACACAAAAGGATCGGAACTATTATACAGTGCTCAATTAGCGGGAGGTGACTAGGTCTCTAACAGTATGTTATCAAAAGAGCAGACGGTGTGTGCATGACTGTTGTTTCATTACAGACCCTGTCATTAATTCCATGTGTCAATACTGCCCTGTAGTACACAGAGCAGACAAGAAAGAAGAGCCCTTGAAAACAAGGGAATGATTTTTGAGTCGTTATCAAGCTAAGTGGCAAGCGGGAAGCTGAGACTCGTATAGGTAAATTTGAAGGGACTCTTGGGAGATCTGCAAGTGGGAAACAAGGATGTGTCTTACCAACTGCTTGACTATGTCCTGCTTTCAACAAGTTCACTTGAGTTTCTGTTGCACAAAACATGTGCTGTAGGCAAGAGTATTCTCTTGCTTCCGGGTCAGGTAAGGTGTTACCCACACACATCTAACCTGATCTGTAATGTGCAATGTGCGGTTGGGCATGTTAATATCTGAGCCCCAATACTGCACCGTCACTGCTGGGGGCGTCACATAGGGACCTGAAGCCCTAAAACACTGTGACCATCTCTGCGTTTCTGAAGAGCTATCACAAAGTACTATCCCAACAGGAAGATGTTAAAATATATCTGGAAAAATATTTAAAGAACAAAAAATTTTAAATATGTTGAAATCCCAAAAGTCCCCACCCCTTTTTGGTTTCCGTTGATAGTCCCAGGGGTTAGGCTGGGGCGAAATAGGGTCTCTTTTCTAGGACGTGCTTTCTGTGTCCTCTTGCCTGGCCACACCCTTATAGACTATGGTTCCTTACCGTTTAGTAAGATCAAATTTTAAATGATGTTTCGTTCCAGTTGAACATTCTTGGAGGCTTATCTCTTCCCTGGCCAGATGCCTGATCAGATGAGAAGCCCGCCATGATACTGTCACAGTGCCTAGAATGGGCTCTTTATCCAGTAGACATCACTGTACTTTTTGGTGATAACGGGGGCAGTCTTAACTGTGTTAAGGCCTGTGTATAGCATTGAAGGTAAGTATAAAGCAGTTGTTGCTATGTGACTATCTTAATACTGATACACATTTCAACCACGATGTTTATTGGACATTCGGCCATCATTTTTCAGAGAGGACCTTTGTAAATTTAGGACCAGTAGTAACTCTTCATAAAATGACCCAGTGAGGGCTGTAATGCAATTTGGATCCTCTGTGAGGTACTTGCCATTGCTTTAGTCATCATTGAATTACCTGCTGGCAGGTTACAGAAAAGGTTTGTGGTCGTGGTGTGTGTCATTGATAGGCAGGTGCTGTGTTTAACTGTTAGGTGTAGAATACCTTGATTAGGAAGAAAGTCCTAGGATGGTGATTTTGAGTGTCTTAAAATGCCAGGAGCTTTTTGTGGGATTTGAAATTATTTAGTAACCTGAGACTTATTCTTAAGATCAATGTAGAATAGTGGGGATCATCTTGTCCAACCCCTCATTTTATAGCTCACAGAGGCAAATGCCTTGCCCAAGGGCTTGTAACAGATTAGCAGAAGTTATGAGGCTAGGATCCTGAACTCCTAATGTTTCTGACGTAAGAAGCTGAGTCTACCAAGGGTGGTTGAGAGCAAGAATGCCTGACTTCTGCTGGGCTGTCAGCATCATCTGAGGATGTTGACTCAGCAAGGAAGCCACTGCAGCTAGAAAGAGAATGCTTCCTGACACATCGTCATCTGCCATTCTCCATCTATGCCGTGAACCTTGTATTATATCCTTCAGGAAACATTTACCAAGCATCTACTATGTGCTCTGTCCTAGACCCGGTACATGAAAATCATAGCCCAAGAAGACATGGACTCTGCCTTCAAGTTGAGCAGTCTAGTAGACAGCAAAAAATCTTTGGAAAGCATTCTGTAGGGTTTCCTGAGGATTAGTAATCCTTTCCTGATTCTATAGCTAGGTTTCCTGTGGATTACTAATCCTTCCCTGAACCTATAAACCTTGATGAAAACAAATCTGTTCATAGATTTGGCCTGTGGCTTGTTCGTGGCTTCGTTAGGAGGAACCTCTAAGGTACATGACTTGTGTAAAAAAGGCCAGCTAAGTGTAGTTCACAGGTGCTTAACTGAAGACGCTTTGCTCTCTCAGGCCTTGGGCCAGAACACAGGAGGACATTAAAACTGACTGGATAAAGCATAGAAGAGTTTCTGTT
Organism: Onychomys torridus; assembly: GCF_903995425.1. Lineage (NCBI taxonomy): Eukaryota > Metazoa > Chordata > Mammalia > Rodentia > Cricetidae > Onychomys > Onychomys torridus. The sequence continues at coordinate 1,789,370 of NC_050462.1, forward strand.
CATATGTCAGAGCAGTATTGTTGGCAGCTTTCAAACCTAGTGGTAACGGTTGTTACTGAATACTCTTAAATATGGAAGGTGGCTTTTGAAAGAGGAGACAAAACACCTAGCTGTGCAGTCCCATTTCCGCCCTGAAGCCCAGGTTTCTAGCCCTCTCTCATAGCACTTTCGAGCTTTCCTTCTTCTTCTCCTCAGCTTAGCCAATCTGCTTGCCGGTCTCTGCACATGGCTAACTCTCGCTGGTGTGCCTCTGCTTGACTAGGTCTGCTTCTGGGTGCCATGTCTTCACTGCCAATAGTGTGGCCTCGAGGCTGCCTCCTGCAAGCAGCCTGTGATAGCAGCTCTCTGTTACTTCCTGTTCCTCCCACATGTGCCTCGCAATGTCGGTGGAAGAACACTGCTGTGGTGTAAAGGTCCCTGTTCTCTGTCCATATCTACTGACGTGGACACACAGACCTTAGTGAAACTGAGCTAATAAGCACAGCATCCACCAGGCTGTCAGCAGTGAGTCTCTAGAGCCAAGATTTTGTTTGGTGCCAGCTTTAGGATAGAGAAGAAGAGCAGAAAGTTGGGCCGGAGAAGCAGTCCAGGGTTCGTGGGTAAAGCAGTCACAAGCTAGTAAAGATCCATTCCTGCTCCCAAACAGGACAAGAAACCTCCTTGAACACGTTTCACATACAGCAGGAGTCGACAAGGCTCAGGGAAAGCAGGGCTCTGCCTGTCAATCATCCTAAGCTTGTCAATCTGCTGTTCTCTGTGATCCTTTTGGTATTGTTTAATGTATGTATGTTTTATCTTCCAAACTGACTAAGCTTCTTGAGCACAGGGACCATGTCTTTTGTTTGCTTCTGCGTATCCCCCTTACACACTGTTTTATCAGGAAGAAGAAACCTGTAAACACATAAGCAGCAAGAGTATTAGCTTGTGGGTTCGGGTTATATCCCAGCCATTACACTGTACCTTTCTGTGTGTAGTCTGTGGTCTGTGCGTTCATGATGGCTCAGTGAGGTGAGTGCTCCTGACCCAGTTCTACAGAGGATGAAATCAAAGTTTAGAGTTTTCAAAGGTTGTGCATTAATGAGTTATAGATGTAGAATTGAAGCCCAGGTCTGGCTTTAGAACCTGTATGTGCTTTTCACTCCCCCACAGTAAACACTCGAGTCCTCTCCAGTTCACAGAACTCTTTGATCTATACTGTTGCTGTTGTTGCTGCCACTGCTGTGCTGGGACTGTCGTGTCCTCACTGGGAAGTAGGCAGAGCTAGTATTTCCATGACCCCATTTCACAGATGGGGAAACTAAGACTCAGAGACTTGCCCAAGATCTCACAGCTGGTAAGTGGAAGAGTCCAGACCTTAGACTTGCTAACTTACAGTCCGTTTGCTCTTCCTACCCATCACATTGCTGTCTTAATTTATTTGCATGAATGCATGACTGTGGCCAAGTTGCACCGATGCCTTACCTACAGAAATGTCAGTACACACCAACATTGCATGGAGCCATGTGGAAAAGAAAAGAAGTCATGCCTTCTGAGAGCTTCCCTTTTAATGGAGGGTGATACAGAGCACCACCTCAGTGCTTGAGAATGGTTAACAAGTGAGGATGAAAAGATGGGTGCCCTTTGTTATAGATTGACTATTGGAAATAATAGACCATAAAACTGTAAAATTCTTAATTATTCCCAGCTGTAAAGTTGGACTAAAGGGTAGGAATAAAGATAACAGACTTGATTCAGAAACACTCTTCCTGGGTTTACATAGAAAGTAGCTTGGTGGTTCACACCCTGGCAGCTAGTCCCAGGATTGGCCTGTTCTTTTAGAAAATGTAATTGTGTTAGTACCGTCAGTGATGGTGTGTCTACCAAGCAGTTCATCACTGGCTTTGGTAGGCCCCTACCAGTTCTACTTCTGCCTCTCCTCACCGTTCAGTCCCTACCATACCTCGCTGCCTTCAGTGACCAACACCTTTAAACCTAGGTCATTAGGTGTTTAAAGTTTGTGTTTGGTTGGTTGGCTTGGGTTTGGGTTTTTGGCTTTTGAGCCAGGCTCTTGTTTTATAGATGTGTACAATGGCTTCCAACCTTTAGACCTAGAATTTTCTTACCCTCCAGTGTGCTGTTCTCAGCAAGTTGTCCCCTTTTCTTCACATCAGTTGTTAGGAGTCAGTGTCACAGAGTTCCGTGTCACAGAGTTCCTCGTCACAGTCAGAACTGGAAATGTGTCTCCGGAATCGTGCCTGGGTCATAGTAGGACTGGGGACTGCTGATGGAGCTCCACTGGTGTTTCTATCTGGCTGCCACAAAGGCAGCTCAGGCTCTTTGGGTCCTGAAAAATAGCGCTGTTCCACCGAGTCTGTCCTGTGTTCTGGCTCCTGTCGGTAGTGCTGGACCTCAGTACCTGTCCTGGGGCCATAGGGACACTTTACCCCTCACCTTCACCAGCTCCCTTCCACACCTACCTGAGGTACAGTTCCTTTCCTTCCCACAGCTCAGCCATAATCCATCTTTCTCTCTTTCTCCATACACCACCACAGTGACCTCCTAAGATCCCCTGTCAACACAGTTCCAGTGTGTCTACCACTCCCACACCACTCCCGGAGGGTATGAACCACTGGGCACTACAAGATAAATGCTAAGCTCCTTCCTTTGGCCTTGTCACCCTTCCCTCCTGCCCCTCACTTCTTCCTTGAAACTCTACTCTCTAAACACTGGTCCCTTGTCCAGCCTTACAAGAGCACAGAGCAGCAGAGGCAAATTAACAGTCACACCGGACAGTGAGGCCTCGCAGTCTCCTTCGCCTGGCACAGGGGGTCTCCTCTGCTGTGTCTCCTCTGCCTCTCCCAGGTAGTGTGGCCATGCTTCTTCTCAGGAGCCACAGTGTCGCATCCGCAGTCCTCAGGGCATGCACCCATCTGGGGCCTGGCTCATCTCGGGTCTGTTTGTTGTGTTCACTCATCAAGGGCAGCAGCTGCCTCTTGTCCTCCTAAGCTGCCCAGCAAGTGGCAGTTCTTTTACATAGCTGTCGGGCAGTGAACTCAACTGCTTTTCCATGCAGCCAGCTGAGATGGGGTTGACTGCAAAGAGCACCGGACTAGGATTCAGGAGACCTGTCCCATGCCCAACTCTGCCTTGGGGGAGTCGCTCAGCCTCCTTTTAAAGAAAGGGGTTGGACTAAATGATCTGTGAGGCCCCTTCCAACTTGAAACTTTATGATTTTGATCCTGTTTCCTACATATAACATGCAGGAGCCTCAGTTTACCAGCCAGTCAGTCATCCACATTTCCCAGACTCTGGCCTCAGCAGTCATCCTCTGGTGCTGGCCAGAGCCACTTGCTTGGCTCCTGTTACTAAACCCAAGTCCCTGAGTGAGCTCGCCTCCTCAGGTTCCACTGTGCTGTCACAGCTGTACAGCTGCGCCTTCCCAGGAGGGAGTCCTTCTTTGTGTTGCCTGAAGGGACAGTAGCAAGGAGAGAGGGGACAACTGCTATTGTTTCCCTTCACACCACAGCCACCAACATTACAGCTGCTGTGTCATGTTCTCAGGCAGCGGTGCCCATTTCCATGAGAAATAAGGTTAAGCAGCTCTGAGCCTTTGACGCCCCTCTTAAATGCACCACTAGCCTGTTAGGAGTTAGCAGCTCAGTAGGTACATTCGTCACAATCTCCATGCAATAATAAATAAGGCCTAGGAAAAGATTAAATAAATCTTTCCTGATGCTTTTTGATTGGCTTAATCGATAATTAACCATCTTAGATGAGGCTGTAACTTGTGGAGTGGATACAATTGGATTAGGTGAAGACAGTTGGGGAGCTTTGAAGAGATTAAAAATGGCTGTCAGTCCCATAATTAAACCGTCACAAACAAAAGCAGTGGTGTTTGAAACACAACGAAGGAAAGAGAGAGAAAAGGAAAGAAAACTTGGGAACTCCAGCTGATTTGAAATGAATCAACAAGTGCTCATGAGTCAGAGGCAATGGGAACAAAACCAAATTTGACAATTGATGCTATTAAATGAAATGTGTGTTTAACTCTAAGTTGGGCAGGTGAAACTCCAGCAGCTTCAACTTCTCTAAAACAAATGAATCCACGAGAGGGGAAAAAAAGTTCATTATTCAAAACAGAAGAGACCTGCTCCTTGTCCTGAGCCCATTTGGACCTTGACTTTTCATACTTTAATTGGCTTAGTAGGTTTGGCTTGTGTGAATGAAGCCTTTCATCCCCCTTTTTCTTTCTATGCCCCTTTCATCTTTCCATTACAAACACACAGAGAGCTTGAGAGAAAATACTTGGGTTTTTAAAGACTTCTCCTTTTAAAAGGATGGGGATCTGGGTGGGGGAGGGTGTGTATGATGCTGGTGAATACTTTTTTTCTCCTTCTTTTGTCTCTTTTTCCAGAGAGGAGTTGCTTAAGCCAATGGGACTAAAACCTGATGGGACAATAACTCCCTTGGAGGAGGCACTCAGCCAGTACTCTGTCATCGAAGAGACCAGCTCGGACACAGACTGAGCCGCACCTGCCCGCCCTCCACATGGCTTTCATCAGTATCTTCTCTCTCTAGCTCCGGGGGTCTTTTTCTCCGAAACATGTATGCCCTTGCTTCGGCTAGAAACACATTAGCTGGTTCACTCGGTGGGTACCCAGCATATGTAAGAGGTGGTCCGTCCTGTGTTCTCTGCACCAGTGAGGCATCACGTAGAGCTGGAGTTAGGCAGAGGTGCGGACTAGGAGCAGAAGCAGTCATTCCATTTCATCAGGATGCAGTGCGGCGGGACTTCACTCTGCCGAGCAGCCCCGGTCTAGCCTGGCAGTCTTGTCACCAGGATTCCTAGCCGAAGATTCAGCCATGTCCCTCCACCAGCTCGTGTAAACCGCCCCTTCTAAGTCTCTCCAGCAACCCAGGCACACAAGAGGCCGAGGAGCTGGTAACTAAGGGCTGAGGCAGGTGACTCCTTAGATCAGCACTGACTGAGTGGAAGCCAGGCAGCTGCCCTGTACACCTAGTCCACCCATCATTTCAGTTTTATATAAATGTGGAAACACACACACAGAGCCCCAGACTTACAAACCTGCTATACTCTTGAAAGTTTGTATGTCACTTAGCGGAAACTTCAGAATACAGCTCTCCCTGTGAGGAGTTAGAGATGATGGTTTAGTTCCAGGCAGCTACATGTGCCTATTTATTCCTCTTGTTCCTGAACACTACACGCACCGTAGGGCTGGACCGCCATCTGTACCGCTGCATCCAGAACGTGCATTCTGAGGTCTCACTCAGGGTGCCAAGTATACACTCATCCTCCAGGCAACAGAGAGGATGGGGCTCCCCGGGTAGTGGGAGTTCTTTCGTGGCCTGTGCTGGGGGTAGGGAGCCAACAGCACCCATTTGTACATAAAGGTCATTCGTATGTCACATGTTTTAAACAAGGGTCTCTGTGTGTATTTGTGTGTGTGTTCTTTCTACCATATGTGATCAGTTTAATGGTAACTTTATTTATTTAAAAAAAAAGAAACACAAATAGTTACTATTAAACTGATTAAGGCTGTTTATTTTTACTCTTAGAAATGGTCATATGAAGTAGACGTGCAATCATGTAGACAGGCCAAGTTGATCAGTGGCTAAAGTTAAAAAGGGGTTGGTTTCCTTTCATATATGTATGTATGTGTAGGTACACATACATACATATATGCATACACATAGATTATGTGCTTAACCACTGCCTTTTAAAACTTTAAATTAAATAAAACATTGGGGATGACTCAATTTAGCCATCTGTGTGTGTTTCTTTATGGTACATGGGCTAACAATACCATTGCACAGTTTATGTTTCAAAGTGTTTTCCATCTGTTAACCTCACTTGTCATCATATAACCTCTCTAAAGGACAAAGTGTGCATTATACTAGTGAGAATAGCAGCTATCCTAAATTATTTCTGACAAAACCTCACATCAAGCATTGAATCGGAAAAGGCCTTTGAGCTGCCAGAGAGAGGTCAGTAAGTTTCTTAAAATTTACTCAGAGGAGAACCCTTAAAGAGCAATTGCATCGATAAGATTTACGTTCATTTCTAACATGTGATTGCTTGGACTTTAAGCCCCACCCCACACACAAAAGCAGAAAAGGAGTTTACTAGACTTAAAGTAGATACACTGAAAGCAGAAGACGCCAGCTGGGGGTGAAAGGCCAGCAGCACCCATTCATCACAATTTAGATGGGGTCACAGTCCATGCCAGGGTAGAGAGAGAAAAACACTATCCAAGACCAACTCTACTTACCTAAGAACACCCAAGTTCACTCAGAAAATAACGTGTGTGATGCTGTGGCCATAGACATATTTTCCTAATGGTGGCCCTGAGCTGCTGTAAGAGAAAAATTCTTTGTAAGTGACTGGGAAGAGTATGTGCATTATAGGATTTTCATCCAATAATTGTTGGGAAGAGCTTGTGGTCCATGTTTTAGCCAATGGCGTGTAAAATTTTCATTTTATTTAGCAATTCATGATTTTAGCTTAAGTGGGAAAATCCAGAGAAAGAGAATTTAATTATTTTGCTATTTCATTCTACAAAGCATTTTGAAAGTATTTTTATAATCTCTGGTCAGATAGCTTTTCCATGAAATAAATGGGGCCGCGCCTGGTGAGATGCTCCTCGCAGGCTCCAAGCAGAGCTTGCTCCAGGCTGTAACTGTGCCCCTGGCGCCCAGTGAGTTCTTCTTGTTTGCACCTCTCTGTACTGTGTACTTTTCCTTTTTTTAAGGATTAATTCTTAGAAAGAAGGTGGAATAGTTTCACCTTACACACAAAAAGAACACTGAGCATCAAGTTACATGTCTTCTCTGTAACCCCATCTCAAGGCAGCACCTCTCCAGAGGACTCCCCTTAGTTCCCGGCCCAGCAGCCTGCCAGAGTCCAGCTGCAGCCTTGACTTCAGCACCTTCCCTACTGCGTGTCTGACCACACAGCCAGGCTTTGAGAGGAAGCAGCGTGGGCTGCCAAAGGCAGCTGCTCTCGGGCCATTTTAAGCAATAACTATGTTAGCAGAAGAAGTCTCACTTTCCCATCATCAGGGAGATGCCGGCATGGGAGTGAGAAGCTTGGTCAGTTAGCAGAGTTTAAATGAAGACCTGGGCACCTTTAGGTCAGAGAGCAGTGGTGTGCGCTGTTCCTCTCCAGTGAAAGGGATGGGACTGGCCACTGCAGTCTCCAGCCCTCCGCCCACACTGGCTTCTGGAAGTGAAGGATGGACGGGAAAGCATGTCCTGAAGTGAGGCATTCGAGCTGCTTGAAGGAACAGTTCCCAGATGGCTGTGACCTTTCAGGTGCCCTGTGGCCCTCAGTGGCAGATGCTAGCCTTCCTTCATATATGACAGTGTGAAGCTTTGACTACACAACGCCTCGGCGCACAGGTCTTGCTGCCTCCCAGGATTAGGTAGGTGTCAACCTGCACCCCCTTGTCTATCAAAGTCATAAACGCTCCCTGTAGAATGTTTGGAAAGTGCAGGAAACAAGCTAATCGCTGACCCAGAGTCCTCCCTCCCTGAGCATCACTGTTAATGTTTAGTGTATTCCCTTTCTGTATTTTTTCTATGCATATATAATTTATTTTACTACAAGTTTGGATCATGCTGTGTTTACAGATTTGTACCCTGCTTTCTTTAACATAATGTGAGCATTTTCCCATAACAATAAATATTCTTCAAATGTTAATGGCTATGACATTCCATTACGTAAAGTATGGCAAACACTGTTGATCACCACAGTGAATATTAGGACCTACCACCCAGCTCCCACCCATTAAAAAGTTTGTTGCCTTCCGTCTTTGGGGAAGGCAGCCTGGGCCTCTACATAGTAAAGCTGCGGCAACTGTAATAGCCGGGAAGAGCAGGCTCAGCCAGCTGTGCAGTGCTGTCCAGAGCTGTTAGCATGGCACAGCACAAGGTTAAATGCCCAGAAAGTCTTGCAAAGTGAGGAGCATGGGTGCCAGAGGACTTGGAAATGCAGAGGGTGGTAGCCTTGGTTGGTGGGGAGCCTGGTACCAGCTTTTTGGAGGTATCCACTGTGGTTGTGAGGTGGAGAACATTCAAGGGTGGAGAGAGATGTGCTCTTCAGGAAAACCACCGTGACACCTGTTGGAGTGTGGGGAGGAAGAACTGAATGATGTTCTAGGAAGAAGTCAGGAAGGTGAAGTCGGGAACAGCCAAGCTGAGACTTAAGCAAAGGAGAAGCTCCAGGAAGCATTGGGAGATGTGTTGACATGCTGGGAGCCAGCACTAGACCCAAACAGATAGTTTTGTGGTGGACATTCCAACTTCAGCATGACCTTGACATGTACAGGAGAGAAGCTGTTCCTGTCAGAACTAGCTCGAACTGAAGCTCGTAGACAAAGGCACAGTGTGTCTACAGATGCAGGAGACTGTAGGCTGGACAGGACAGGTATTCTGTGCCTTGGAACTAGAGAGGAAGAGCCACATTTCAGGCAAGGACTGGACAGGACACAAAGTCCACTGCTATGGAGCAGACTGGACTAGAGAAAAGAAAGAAGATGGAAAGGCATTGCCTCAGCATCTGTAGAGTAGGGAGGGTCTGAAATAGAGCGTGATCGGAGGTATGGACAAGGGTGAATTCCAGAAATACTTAAAACTGCAATCAACAATCTAACCTGAATGTTTAGAAAAAAGAGCTCAGATAGTGGAGCTCAGTCCCAACTTATGGACTAATCAGTGGGTTGGAAACAGGAAAAGGTAACTAAGTAACTAAGTAACTAGTAACTAAGAATTTTTTCCAAGGGACTAGAGGCATGACTCAGTGCTTAAGAGCATTGGATGTTCTAGAGGACCCTGGTTCAAGTCCCAGTGCCTGCATGGTGGCTCTCAAACATCTATAACTTCAATTCCATGGAGTCCAGCAATGTTGTCTGGCCTCCACAGGCATCGGGCACACATGGTACAGAAATACATGCCAGCAAAATATCCATACATAGCAAATGAATTCTTTCCGGGACCTCACATTTTTCAGGTCACTATGTTAGCTTCTGTGACTGAGAAAGGATCAAGGTATCCATCTCATAAAGAGAATAGGTAGGCTCACTCATAGCTCCGGCTATTTCAGTTCACGGTCAGTTGACCTCGGTGCTTTGGGGCCTGTGTTGAGACAACACATTATGGTGGGAAGGGAGTGCATGGCACAGGAAACTGAGCTTATAGCCAGAAAAAAAAAAAAGGAGGGGGGGTGGAGAGAGGAAGGGGCTAGGATCCCACAATTCCTCTCAGAAAATGGTCCTACTAATCAGAGGCCTTCCCAATAGACTCCACCTCCTTGCATTTCCATTACTTCCTAGTAGTGCCAGGCTGAGGAATAATGTATGTTCCTTTGGGAGACTTTTCAGAAAAGACAACAGTCCCCAAGCATTTCTATACTGCATAAACAGTGCCGTGGTGTGCAAGCATTGCGTACATTGCGTATATATATGCTGATATAAGGAGCACAATGGAGGTTTGTTTCTAAGCTAATTATTATATTCATAGTATCCTTTTGCCTGTTTGTATTTTCTGTCAAAATATACAATTTGTAGCAATTGTGTGGAAAGGAAATGATGGAAAATTCAGCCTTTAAAAAGAAATCTTCTGGGCTGGAGAGATGGCTCAGAGGTTAAGAGCACTGACTGCTCTTCCAGAGGTCATGAGTTCAATTCCCACCAACCACAAGGTGGCTCACAACCATCTGTAATGAGATCTGGCACCCTCTTCTGTATACATAATAAATAAATAAATCTTTAAAAAAAAATCTTCTAATTGAAGACTTAAAACTCTTGATAACCAATATCAAAAGAAAATCAAACTTTGCTTATTTGAAGAGCCTGGAGGTATTCAAGGGAGGAAAGTATACAGATGTAATGGATCTCAGTTCTGTTATGGGAGGGGTGCTTTTAAAGAGATTTATAAAAACCCTGTGATGTTGGCTATGACAGGAGAGTTTACACCATAGGAATTGGCAAACACTGCACCCAGGGCCTTCCCCACATCTGCAGCAGTCTCTGGGAGACCCTGCAGAGCCTCGAATAGCTGAGGATCAGAGATAGCAGGGCTCCTGGGGAGAGCTGGCAAAGCCCCCAACATGTGCGTCCATGAAACCATGTGATACTTGTTTTGTATGAGCCCCAGACCCCTGTAATCCAAGAGCTTCCCTAAGAAGGGGTTAGTTCTAAGGGTTCCAGACCTTATGCCAGCAGAGAAGGCAGAGTCCCTTCTGGGGAAAAAAAAAAAGGTAGACGCCTCCCACTTTGAGTCTCTCTCCAGTCAACTCTGAGAACCCTGGCAGCCAGCATTTTCTTCTGGAAGAACTGGCCCAAAGGGACCTGAAGAGACAATCAGGATCCTTCTTTGAAATAGCAAGATGGCTCTTGGTTCTGTCCCCTCGCACTCACGCAGCTGCTGGTTCATCAAATACACCATTAACTGCTGCAGAAGACATGAGAGCGGCCTGGCCTTCTGGAGCTGTTCTGCTTCTGCAGAAAGCAAGTTCACGAATATTGGCAAATGGGAGATAGCTTCGCATCTGCTGCCATGCCTGCACAGATGCAGCCAAAGAAGGCAACATGCTCAGGCGCAGATTCTATAGTTCTGAGGGGTGCTTCCAACAGAGTGCTGCTTGAACTGAGTCTTGTAACAAGCCACAAGAGCACACAAGGCCTAATCCCTCCAGTGAGAAGGTATAGCAGGCCCTGTAACAGCAACAGTCCTGCTCTGACCAGGAGACTGCAGGAGGCCAGTTCAAGCCTGAGCAGAGAGGGGCTAACAACCCTTCCCTGGCTGCCTTCCAGGACAGGTTTAGACTCAGCCATAATCCACACTGAGGCTTTAGTAGATACAGCCTAGCAGTCTTCTGGGAAGAGATCAGCTTCCTCCACGCCAGGATTAGAGGTCACACAGGTCACACCTTCCTGAGAGACCAAAGGAAAACTGGCCCTGCTGTGCCGGAAGATGAGGCAAGAGCCCCAGCATAGCAGATCATGCCAACTTTGGAGGAGATGCAGTGAGCCCTTGTGGACTCCCCAAGTTGATGTTCCATGTCTCTTCAATTTGAAGAGACAGCCCACGGTCACTGGATCTTGAGGAAATTCTCTCACATGGAAAAAAGAGACCAGAACAGAAAGGGTGGGGAGCTTTTCCTCCACAGGTTTATTTTAACTATGGGTTTCAGCTCTGTTCTGAAAAGGGAAGATGAGGTGAGCAATACCCAACAGGAGGCGTAGGGCCAAATGAGCAGTCATGAAAACGGTGGCCAGAGAGCAGTGAGCATGGCAGGGGTCACTGTCTGAAAGTTCACGTGGGTCTTCTGAAGAAAGATGACAGTGTGAAAATAGACTACACGGTAGCAGCACACATGTGCATACAGGTGTGTGTGTGTGTGTGTGTGTGTGTGTGTGTGTGTATGAGAGAGAGAGAGAGAGAGAGAGAGAGAGAGAGAGAGAGAAGCCTACTGGGAAGGCTGAGTCCCCTGCGCCGCCCCCCCCCCCCCCCCCCGCCCCTGTGGACAGAGAGCCTGGCTGAGATCCACTCATCTGTGCTGAATGCTAAGTCACTGCTAACCAGGTCAGACCTGCCTTCTCAGCCTCCATTTCCCACCAGCAGATGAAGAATAAGAACAGTAGCTTTGCCCTAGCTTGTGAAGACCAAAGGATTAGACTTGCCAGGAGCCTGTCCCAGACCCTGCCACAGGGTAAATACTGTATTTCATTATTATTCCTAAGAATGAGAGGTGAGGTGCAAGCCCCCAAGCAGGCTTTCATAAAGTGTCTTTGTGCCTTTCCGTGCAGGCGGGCTTTTTAAGCTCCCTCAGTCCTTCCTGAGTAGATGCAGCCATCCAAGGTATATCCCGGGGCTCCTGGGGCCACCTCAGCCTTGTCAAGCATTGCCAGAGTCCCATCCCACATGTGTGCTGGGTGGTGGGGGCTCTTCACTGTCCTGTCATTCCGCAGTGTCTCAGAGTGGTGAACAGCACTGCCCCAAACTCTCGAATCCAGCTCTTCGGCCTCCATAGTCAGGGTTCTAGAGCCATGTAGGCAACTATTTCTCGGGAACTGATAATCCTGCCCTCATTCCAAATCCTAGGAGAATCTTTCTTATAGCCCCAACTTCACATCTGTATCCCTTCTCCAGAGACAGTCTCAGGCAGAAAGAAGATTCAGCCTTCTGTGTGGGGGTCTGGACTGCAAAGGGGAGGGTGGCTGGGGAAGGCCTTTCCCGGTCTCTGCGGGGGTCTCATCCTGCTGCCTCCACGCTCTCACCACAACCTGAGAAGCACTCTATAAATACACCAACTCTGCAGGAAGGACCTGTCACCCCTTCTTGGGCTGCACCTCCCACCTTACGCCTCTGTGTACTCCTGAAATCGCAGCCCAGAACCCTCTAGCAGGTTCTTCTTTGAAGTCTGCAATACAAGAGTTTCCTCCGTACTAAGACTGGTCAAGTCGTCCCATCCTGAAAGACCAGACCCCAAGCCTTACAAGTACTTTTAGTGCTTTCTGGAATGAAGTAAAAAGAAAAATGGCCTTAATAGTTTGTGGCCACCATTCCTGGCCTGGCCAATGCATTGTAGTCGCTCTTCTCTGTAAGGAAAGAAGGGAGTTACAGGCAGTGTTTGGGTTGGTTGGAGATTACCGCCCCCACCCCCTTTTCCTTGGTGTCAATTAGCATAATTTAAAAGGCAAAGGCCGAGGGGGGGGACTCTCAATATCTTTGGGGCCTCTTTGGGGCTTTGAACTTTTCTGTCCTTTGGGGCTGATTATGGCCAAGTGACCCATATTTAAAAAGCATTTACAATAAAATGATGCACTTCCTTTTGTGCCGTCAGCTTTCCTGATGAAAAGCAAAAATGTTTCAGAATTGTCCTTTTTGTCAGTGGTAATGGCTGTGCTATATTTCAGCGCGTCCTCCCTGCAGCCACAGAAAGGGAAAGGTAATAAAGGCACAGCTGTAGACACTTTATGGCCTGCCTGGGGGCTTCGTGGGAGGAAAGGGAGTGGAGGGAAGAAACAGATTGACTATGTGTCAACAGATGCAGCTGGGGAAAAAAGAAAGCTTTTAAAGACCTCTGCAACTTAAAGTCCAAGATAAATGATGCTCCTATTTGGGAAGGAGAAAACATGGAGGTGACATTCAATAAAGACTGGCTGAAAAGAGAATGATTCCAAAGGCTTTTCTCTGCAGCGAGGCAGCTCTCAGGAGAGTGAGCGAAAGTGGCCACAGTGAGGGGTGCGCCCCAGGAACAACAAAGGCCAGCCCCGCCAGCCCGCCTACCCGCCCCGACGACGTGCGGCTGCAGCCTCAGACTCAGGCCTGGCTGCTGGGGAAGCCTAGCCAACTTGAAGGCAGGGGCGTCCGGCGGCGCTAGGTCAGTCAGGGAAGATGCCCTGGAAAATGAGTACAGTCCTACTTCAGGGCCCGCTGGAGCTTTGCACTGGAGGAGAGGTAAGAAAAGCATAATGTGGCACACACACACACACACACGCACACACACACGCACACACACACTTGCACACACTCACTCACTCACACAATAACTTGCACAATCACTCTCGCGCACACACACTCCAGTGCGCTCACACACACTCACTTGCACACACACACACACACACACACACACACACACACACACGGAAAGATGCTGAGTCACACCTATGATGAAAACTACTCCATCTCTGACAGTGACTAGCTGTGTGAGGTGAGCATGTCTGTGAGCAGTGGTGGCCTGGACATCCCCGAAGTCAGTGACGGTTCACAGAAACCTTCCCTTCCCCTACCTCATTTGAATCTCCACCTGAGAGGCCAGGTGGGATCCTTGATCCCCAACTAAGGACTTGTGTCCAGGTGATCTGCTTTGTGATTGATGAATGGAGAGATGGGATCCCCCAAGGGACAGCTAGAGGAAGAAGGAAGCAAGAACCAAGAGACTTCTCATGGCACCCTAACTGAGACTCCAAGGTACTTGATTCAGCAGATGTGTGATGCTGAAGGGAACATTGAGCTGGTGTCTCCAGGGTGAACTTCAAGTCACGCTCACAGCCAGAGGGAGATGCTCTACAGAGCATACACATCTAGACAGCAAAGCCCGGACCCAAGAACAGTCACTCAAGACATCTAGAAGATCACGCACTTGGCTAACGTAAGATGAAATGTGCCAGAAGATCAACGGATCAGTGAAAAAGAGAGGCAGTTAGGTCTCTGGGACATGGTTAATTGCAAGATTAATTGTTGTAACCACTTTAATAACTACTAAAGCTAAGACGAAAATGTGTGCTTGTAAATTTGAGCATCTCAATGTTTGAAAATATGAACTCTGAAGTCATACAATCTTACATGTGTCAGCCATTTGCAATGGTGTGTGTGTGTGTTTGGTTGCTTGGTTTTTTTGTTGTTATTTTATTTTGTTTTTTTTTTTGGAATAGTATATCACTCTGTAGTCCAGATTGGCTTTGAACTTACTATGTAACTCAGGCTTGCCTGGAACTCACAATCTTTCTGCCTCAGCTTCCTGAGTACAGGTATTACAGATATGCACCAACAAGTCCATCTTGAATCTGAGCGAATGATTTCACCTCCTTGAAGCTTAGGTTTTCATTTTTGAGGGCAATTATAACACCTATTCGTCAGAAGCTCGATGAGACAATGTACATAAAGTGCCCAGCAGAATTCCGGCAGGTGGGAAGAAGGCTGTTCATTATTATTATCAGAAATCACACTTGGGCTGCAGCAGTCCAGGAGGAAATTACAGGGCTCCTCAGGACTTCTTAGACTGTGCTGGACACACAAATCCCTGGGGTGTGGTTATACAAAGATCTAGACGCAAAGGGGCGGGGCGGGGGGGGGCTGAGATCCCACATGTCCAGGTGAAGGGATGAAGCTGGTCTGCTGCCCCGTTTGGTCTCCAGGAAAGCATGGCTGAGGAATGTCAAAAAATTAAATGAGGTATTGGGGGGGGGGGGGGCTTCCATAGATGAAGACAAATCCAGAACATAATGTTGAAGACCCCATTTAAATCCGGGGTAACTGAGAAGCATAACATAAAATAACTAATTGCCAGGTAATTAGAAAAATCAATGGACGCTGAGGACCATCTCCCACAAATGATCCTCTGATGTATACTACGCCACGGTCCTCATATGCCAGTACACAGACACACAGAGACACATTATAGTCCTCAAATGCCAAACACACACACACACACACACACACACACACACGTGCATGTGCACACACACTCACTCGTGCGCACACACGTCTACAGTAAGCCTAGCACACAGGCTTCAGGAGACATATGCTCCGTGGAAGGAGCCACAGAGTCCTGAAACTTGTAGGCTCCTTGGGGATTACCTAGGCCCATTTCCCTTATTTCACTGGTGAGGAAAACACTGTGAAGCGCAAAGTCACGTTTTGCGGCCAAACTAGGGTGCCAACTGACATTCTCTGGCCCTACACTACAGGGCCCTCACTCACTGTCCTCCCTCAGGCAGGAAGAAGTACACTGAGCTTGCCAAGACTCTCCTGAGCCTCAGCTGCAGCCAACTGCTCACATAGATGCCTGGAGTAGCTGAGGCAGGGGAGCAACCTCTGAGGCCAAGGTGCCTGAGCGCCAGCCAGAAAGAAGCCAGCTGTGGGTGAGGACATCAGTAAGAGAGCGACTACTGCCCCACATCACCAGGGCCAGCAGCTTGCTGTTTGTAGGTACCTTCTCGTCATACCTACCTAGTCTGCATTTGGGATCTGACTGGACCGTTTCACGTGTTTCTCACTAGTTCGTTACTACAGCAGAGCGCCCTTTGTCGTACCTGCACTGTACGCTTACTTTGCAAAGCTCTTTGCAAAGCTCGGCGACAGGGGCGTTCCCCCACTGCTGGGTCATGAGCTCGCTACCTCAGTGTCTTGTTTGGGCCTAACTGCAATGTCATCCAGGAATAGCTCTGCAAACCCATGTGTCCCTGGTTGTTTGTGTAGTGTAGATTCCTAGAAGTGCATTGCTTGGTAATGAGGAGTCAGCTCATGCAAGGTTTTTGTTGCATCCAGCCAAACTGCTTTCCAGGAAGCAACCTACATTTTTTTCTGTTAAGAAACCATTTAGGAGATTAAGTTCCTGTGACTAGCTGTATTTGTCTTTAAAAGGTTGTTTCGCCTAAAAAATATGAGTCTTTTTATTCCATAGCAACTTTTCTGTATTTCTTGGCACAGCATTCAACCCATTCATTTATTCATTCATTCAAGACATCACTAAAATGTTTTTATAGTGTATGCATTAGTATTAGACATATAGGGAAACACATATATATCCTATACTCTGACTCTATGAAATGGTATTATTATTGACTTCATTATACAGATGAGAAACCAATTATTTAAAGAAATAAGTCGTCACTGAAAGTGGTAGAATTGGAACTCAAGCTTGATTTCCAAGACCCACTGGCTCTCTAGCATCAAGCAACACTGACCTCAAGTGGGCTACTGGGTTAGACCTGCAGTGCTAACTCTCATAGACAGTCAAGTGTTTCATCAACACATTCCCTTGCCCACCATCTCTCTTACACTGACCTCATCATTCCCAGAGCAAGCCCTCCCATCCTTCCTCCACCATTACTGGGCAAACACACTTCAAGCACATCTTGTGTCCAGCCAATGATATCCAGCACTAAACAAGAAGGCACAGTCTGTTTCTCTGTGGAGCTAACAATCTACATGTTGGGAAACAAACAGTTAAGTAGGTAGACAGGCAAACAATGACATCAT
This sequence comes from Onychomys torridus, assembly GCF_903995425.1. Lineage (NCBI taxonomy): Eukaryota > Metazoa > Chordata > Mammalia > Rodentia > Cricetidae > Onychomys > Onychomys torridus. The sequence goes on from NC_050462.1 coordinate 1,806,137, forward strand.
TACAAACTGGCAACCTGCTTGTGACAGTTTGCTTTCTGTTGATACAACAAAACCCTGACAATGGACCATTTATAAAGAGATTTTGTGTTAGTGACTTTTCTTGTCCTTGTAATAACATGTGTGAGAGAAGCAATGTAAGTCTTCTTTTGGGTCACAATTTTAGATAGTAGCTATTATGGTAGGCATGGTAGGTATGGTAGCTGGAGGGCTTGGTTCATTGTGGCAGGAACTTGCCATGCAAGGCACAGCTGGACTGGTCTATGACCTTCACAGGCCTGCTCCCTGGAGCCTATGAATACTAGCTAGGCCCCACATCCCATCAGTTCTGTAATCGTCCCAAATAGGACCACCAGCTAACGAATAAGTGTTCAGATGTGTGAGCCTGTGGAGGAGGGCCAGAGGGAAGGACTGGAGTTTGACATCAAACCATAACAGATTTATTTGGGCTTATGGTTTTGGAGGCTGGAAAGTTCAACATCAACAGACAGCGGGTCCTGTGCTGCCTCTCTCTGATGGAAAAGCAGGAGGGAGCAGAAGTAGACAGGGGGGTGATGGGAGGATGAGGGCAGCCACAGGCTCACCAAACACCTGCTCTTATGCACTGCAGTCCAGAGAATCAACCCATCTCAAGAAAAGACCTCAATCCCTTCACAGATGTGGAGCCTGCAAGATCTAAGTTCCCGTGGAGGCTCCATCTCCCAACACCTTGCATTTGCAATCAAGTTTCAATGTGCATTTCGGCAAATCTACACAGCCAAGCCATAGCATAAGAAAGAAAATTCTGGGGCCTGGAAAGATGGCTCAGAGGTTAAGAGCACTGGCTACTCTTCCAGAGGTCCTGGGCTCAATTCCCAGCAACCACATGGCAGCTCACAACTGTCTGTAACTCCAGTGCCAGAGGATCTGACACCCTCACACAGACATACATGCAGGCAAAACACCAATGCACATAAAGTAAAAGTAAATTATTAAGAGAGAGAGAGAGAGAGAGAGAGAGAGAGAGAGAGAGAGAGAGAAAGAAAGAAAGGAAGAAAGGAAAGGACGGAAAGGAAGGAAGGAAGGAAGGAAGGAAGGAAGGAAGGAAGGGAGGGAGGAAGGAAGACAGGAAGACAGGAAGACAGGAAGACAGGAAGAAAGATAGACTATTCTGTGAGAGGGTGGAAGACATACTTAGGAAAGTTGGCATGGAAGCCTGTGTCTAAAAGAAACATCTAAGCTGTGTGTTTCAGTTTCTTCTATCCAGGGACCATGGGTTGGAGATGGAGCTCAGTTGGTCGAGTGCCTGCCTAATGTGGATGAACCCTTAGGTTTAGTTCCTAACAGCATATGAACCAGGCATTGGAGCTGCCCTGAGAATTTCTTCCTGGGGAGATGAGAACTATGCCTAACCTTCCTGCAAGGTCTTAGTGACAAACCAAAGACTGCGTCCATCAGAACTCACCCTGGGAAACCGATGAGTTTGGGTTATGAGTGGCCCTAAAGCAGCCCTGCTGCAAAGTCTGTACCTGGAATAGCGTGGTGATTTGGATGAGACTGGCCCCATAGTCTTATATATGGTTCCCAGCTTAGGAGGGATTAGGAGGTGTGGCCTTGTTGGAGGAGATGTGTCACTGAAGATGGAACTGAGGTTTCCAAAGTTCCTGGCAAGCCCTGTCTCACTTTCTGCTGCTTATAGATCAGCTGTAAGCTCTCAGTAGCTACAGCACCATGTCTGCCTGCTGCCATGCTCCCTGCCACGACAGGCATAGACTAACCCTCTGAAACTGTAAGCAAGTCCCCAAGTAAATGCTTTCTCTTACAAGTTGCCCCGGTCATGGTGTCTCTTCACATCAATAGAAAACTAAGACACGTGGAGATGACTCCTCTGTGGCCAAGCAGATGGAGCCCGGGACCGAGTCCTCTTCAGCCTATATACTCCAGCCCTCCTCAAGACCCTTCCTGAGGACACTTCCATGAGGGAAGAACTGCATACAAATGGCTGGAGAGAGCAGCTGGGTACTCGGGGGACCGTCCAATGACCCTCCCTACCCTCCTTTCATGAGGGAATGTCTGTGCTGATCCTTTGCAAACAGACACAGCTGGTCCTGATCTGCTCTGAGGATAGTGATGTATACCACTGACCCATGCCTGCGATCCCAGCACTTGGGAGGTCAAGTCAACAAGAATAAGAATTCAAGGTCATCCTTACCAACACAGTGAGTTTGAGGCCAGTTTGGGCTGTTGGAGACCTTGTCTCAAAAAAGAAACAAAACAGGAAACTAAGGACCTTGCCATAGTTTGGACCTAGGGAAAGCCCAAAAGGCTTGATCCCCAGTTCATGGTGCAGTTCTTGAAGACTGAAGTAGGGTTTAGGATCTGGAGAGAGCTCAGCAGGTTACAGCACAAACTGCTCTTCCAGAGGACCTGAGTTCGGTTCCCAGCACCCATGTCACAACTCACGGCAACCCTAGCTCAGGTGATCTGATGCCATCTTCAGGTACCTGCATACACACATGCACACAGACACACACACACACACACACACACACACACACGAATCCACATGCACATACATATATACACTCACAGGCATACACACAAATAAAAATAAATCTGAAAAAGCCAGTCATGGTGGCACATGCTTTTAATCCCAGCACTCAGGCAGCAGAGGCAGACAGATCTCTATGAGTTCAAGGCCAGCCCGGTCTACAGAGTGATTTCTAAGACAACCAGGGCCTCACAGAGAGATCCTGTCTGGAAAAACAACAACAACAACAAAAATGTGTTAGTTAGGATTCTCTACAGTTATCATTCTATAACAATTTATAGGATGATATCTAAGAGGGGAGTTCCAAGTCACGTGGCTATAAATTCAAATTTTAAAATGAATTTCCACATCCCCCAAAGTGCTATTGAACAGTACCATTCTAAACTCATGTCAAGTAAAAATGCTAAAGGATGAGAAAGATCAGCTTCTTCCACAACCAAGTCATCTTGCATTCTCAGGAGTGTGCACAAACTCACCTCTTCTTTCTTTTCTTTTTTTGAGATAGGGTCTCACTATACAGCTCTGGCTGTTCTAGAACTCACTAGTAGACCAGGCTGGCCTCGAACTCTCAGACATCCACCTGCCTCTGCCTCCAGAGTGCTGTGATTAGAGGCGTGCGCCACCACGCCCCGCTCCCTCTCACTTCTTCAGATGTCATTGTCTGGTGCTATGAAAGTAAAAGGGGAAATAGCTTCAAAAGAAATGTTACAAGATGACTGGAATGGAATTTGGGAGGCCATTTCGGTGGACAGGGCTTCACAGGTGACCTTTAGTGACCTTCAGCATCTGGCTGCTGCCTAAACAGCTCATTTACATGGTGGCAGAGACTTCTCACAGCAAGAGGTTATCAGACATCTTCGTTACACACACACACTAACACACTTACACACTGATTTCTTAACAATGTGCCTGAAGTTACTACTTCTCCTCCATTGTGACCACCACCCACTATCCCACCTACTATCTTCAACACACAGGCCTAATCTCTGTTCCAGAACACTCAGTGTGCCCATCATACCTGCTAATGAGGCTCTGGACTAGAGAATCTCTACCTCCCAGATGGGTGAACTCAGCTTTTAAAATCTACCTCAAACTCACCTCTGCGAAGCTGAGACTATCACAGGAAGAGAAGAATAGCTGGCATGTTCCTCCTACTGTACTTATTTATTTACGCTCTTTCACAGTCCCCACATGAACTAGTGCTGCTGAGGAGCCAAAGCTGAGACACCTAACAACCCCCGCTTCCGTGATGCTGAGTATTGTTTCTCTGGCCAGGTATCAGAGACATAACTAAAACACAGCCCACGTGAGGTGACCACGCCTTCAATCCCAGCACTTCGGAAGCAGACCCAGATCGATCTCCCACCACCCTGTTCTATATAGCAAGTTCCAGACAGGCCAGGGCTATACAGTGAGACCCCCTCCGAAAAGAAAAAAAAGAACAAATACTTAAACAACAACCCATAATCTATGACTGAGGAACCTTGGGTTACAAGGGAAGGCCTACAGGAAACCGCAGTATTGTGCAACACATACTCCGTAAGGCGGGCAGGCACCAGCGCAGCGTGTAAAAAGGTTTCTGATGAAGTACAGGATCTTGAAGAATCAGAAAAGAATGGAATGCCTGAATAAGTACGTACTGCTCGGCTCCAACCTTCTGCACTACTCCTGGGTCGGTTTTCATACAGTTGGGCTTCTGAGAAGACCTCAGGGCCCTGGCTTAGCTCCACCTCCCACCACCCTCAAGACACCCATTTTGAAAGCGGCAGTGCCAGGATTCGATTCCTGATCTGACTCAGAAACTTCAGTAAGGAAGTTTACGCCAGGCCCTAGAAGTCCCTGGAGTTGCCACTCACACTGCCCACTAGAGAAGAGTGTCACCGCGGATCCCCAGGTTCAGTTCTTAGAAAAGATCCAGCAAAGGTTTGCAATCTTAGGATGAACTTCAGGCGCCGCCCCTCCCTCAGCCAGGACAATTGTGGACACCCCTCCCCCACCTTCCGCTGCCGGAGACCTGTGACCCCGGCGGCTGCCTAGGCTGAAGCCCTACAGTTTGAGAGGGAAATCCAGGTCCCGCCAATCAAAGCGAGAGCTTGGGGAGCTCCCCGCTGGTTGTCGCTGCAGGGTGACAGGGAGGAGGGAGCTCCCGCAGCTGAGCTTTTTAAATTACACTTGTCTCCGAGTTTCTCCACTAGCCTGCCAACCTCTGGGCAAGCCCTTTCTTTGGGATTTGCTGCGACGCCAAGCCGAGATGGGGGGGGGGGGGGGAGCAAGGCCTACTTACCAGACGGTGGGAGCTTGGGAGTGGGTGGGGCCTGAGCATGGAGTGGGAGTGTCATTTTGCGATGCGGGCATGGTGTGTTGAGAGGCGGTGGCCAAGGGCTGTAGGGTAGGACCTGAGTGAGAGGTCTGCAGAGAATGTTCCAGGAGGTAGGAGAAGCTGGAGTTGGGCGGAATCCTCCACACAATCCATCCGTCCCCTGGTCCCCACTGAGCTTTCAGAGGGTGTATTCTGGCTGTTGTGGCACCATCGTCGTCAGATCTTACATGCAGGGTTGGAACAATTACTTTATAGTATGTTAAAACCTTTAAGCATTATGTTGCTCTCCTAGTTTGCTTTCTAGTACTGGGGAAAACGCCATGACCAAATGCAACTTGGGGAGGAAAAGACCTATTTCATTTTAGAGCCTACAGTCCCTCCAGGGAAATCAAGGCAGGGACCTGGAGGCAGTGACTGAAGGTTCCTTCCAGTCCTCCTTGCTCTATGCCAAGACTGCGTCTTATTTAACAGCAGGTATGCCCTGCTGTGGGTCAAGACACCCTGCCTCATGAGAAAACGTGTCTGCTGTTCCTTCCATTGACTAGGACCGTGTGGCCCTTCTGCTCACCAGAGCATCTGCAGGAACATCTATGGCCACTTGCTTCTCTAGAAAGTTAGCATTCCCGGTCCACTTCCACTCCTGCGTTCCTGACAGCAGCGCTGGGGAAGGGAGATTTCTGCTTCATCTTGACGCAGCCAGTGGACTAAGAGGCACCACACGCAAAAGAGAGCCTTGAGGAGTCCCACAAGAACAGGACTCACATTGGTAAGGCCGAGTCTTCCTGATAAAATGGCTTCCCAAATGTCTCGTGTCTTCAGGCCACCTCAGTGAGCATTGCATTTCATCATATGACTTCAAGAGAGACACCAGCATTTAAATTACAGTCAGATGATTAAAGATCACGAAGCCAAATAAAGACAAAATAATTATGAGACATCTGTTGTAGCGTATCAAGTGGTTAATAGTAAATAAAGGGTATCTTTCTGAACTTTGTGGTGAAAAGCCTATCTTAACTGTGGGTGCCTCCACTCCATGGGCTGAGGTCCTGGACTGAATTACAAGGAGAAAGTGGGCTGGAGAGAGGCTCAGTAGTGGAGAGCGCATGCTATTCTTGTAGAGAACTTGAGTCCAGTTCACAGTTTCTGTGTTGGGCAGCTCACAACCACCTATAACTCCAGCTCCAAGAGCATCTAGTGCCTCTAGCCTCTGTGGCCACCTGCACTCACATGACACACACAAACACACACATGGACACACATGCACAGTTTCTCTCAGCATTTTGGCCTTCCACATCCCCACCAGAATCCCCCAAGAAACTCTACTTATAACATGCAAGGCCTGCTCTGGCCTATAGAGCACAAGCACATTCCTCCCACAAACCAGTTCCAGAGGCTGACCGTCACACGGTCAGGGTTCCCACAGCACGGAGTCCACCAACAGCACTTACTTTGCTAGTTCGTTTTCTAGTCACTGTGATGCAATGCTCGAACAAGGTTCATCTCTGCTCATGACTTGAGAGGGTCCAGGCATCATGGAGGTCTTGAACCTGTGGCGGCAAGAGAATGAGGATGTTTGCTCACAGCTCAGTGGATCAGAAAACATGAGCAAAGTTGGACAAAGCAAGAACCCATAAGGCTTGCCCCTTGGTGAAGCACTTTCTCCAGGTAGGCTCTGTGTCCGAAATCTCCCACTACATCCAAAAACAGAGCCACCAACTGGGGCCAGGTGTTCAAAGGCGTGAGCCTGTGGAGATGATATTTCACAACGCCCCAGAGCACTCGGTTCAGGAAAATCCTACAAAATAAAGTCAGAGCTGGGGTGAATGTCCAAGTCCCACTACAGTTGTCACAGATGGAAGGTTTGGGGCAGGGGCCTCTGTGAAATCACTAAAGGGGTGCAAGGGACAGATACTTCCCAAGTGACCTCCGGTACTGCAGTCTGAGAAGCTCAGGTTGAGAAATTAACTAGCTGAAGTATGGCTCCTAGACTCCCATGTGAGAGTCTCTTGTGAAATGAGCATCTCAGGAGCATAAGTTTAGTGAGCAAAGCAGAAGCCTGTTTTTCACCAAACGGTGACAAACAATGGGGGAGGTCGAAATGTGGTAAGAAGCCCTCCAGTCCCTGGGGAGTGGCAGCAAAGGGGGAAAGAAGCTGCCAGAATCACATGCAAATGAGGTCCTGGCACTGGGGGAGGGGCGAGGCTGTGGGAACAGCTTGGGAGCTGGTGGGTGAGAGCCCTGGAACAGTCACTTGAGTTGAGAAAGAGGCCTGGGAAACTGTTGGGAAAACCCTTCTTCGGGGGGCTGAAGAAGAAGGCAGTCTCTAAGGCCAGGCTTCTGGATTTTTCCTTTGCTTTTTCTCACTCCAACATGTAGGGACAGCAGGGAGACACTTAAGAGAATTTACCCAGCCTCCTCTTGCTCCGAGAAGAGCTGATCCATCCCACATGCAATGAGAGGCTTCTGGGTAAACCTGTGCTTACCCGTTCTGACCTCAGATGGGGGTGGTACAGAATGACCACAGACACAGGATGGAGAAGAGGGTCATGAGGACTGTGTTCAAGGCCTGTCCACGCTTCCATTTCAAGACAGCAGAGTTCTCGACCCAAGCATGCTTGGCAAACCCCGTACTCAGCAGCTATCTCCCAGCCTTGACCATGATTCTTAGCACATTTCTCTGTGCCGTGGAACAAAGAAGGAGTTGTAAGCAGACACAGGAACCACTTCTCAGGAGGCATGCAATCTGACAGCCAGCATGGGGATGAGAGGCTGCAGACACCGGAAGCATCTGTAGGCCCCAGGTGATAACCCTGACCAAGAGACAGGCTTTGTGTAAAGAAGGCTGGGAAAGGAGTCCACAGACCATAGCTAATAGCAGGGCTGCTGGAAGGTGGAGAAGAAAGCAGACTCAGTTTTTGTCCTGGTCCTGTGATAGTCATGACTGTGACAAAAAGGAGGGGCGGTACATAGAGGGGTGAGACACCGAGGAACACCTTACTGGACTGTCATTACTATGCCTGGCTCATATTTCTACACATCCGTCCATAATTCATCAAAACTAAACATAAAAGTGGATTCTTCACACTAGGTCTTTGCGGGTCTTTATTCTGAAGGCCCCCAGGTCTTAGGAAACTATCACCGCCTCATGCTTTTCCCTTCACTAGGCTCTGTGAACTAGCTAACAGCCAGGAGGTCCATTCTCCTCTCTGCATGGCCATAAGTTCATCTCACTGTCTGTCACACAGATTAATTTCTCTTTGCACTTCAGAAACATTACTGCCTGTCCCGTATCTGGGTGAAAGCACCATCGGCATCATAAAAATGATCAATAGCAGGCCCATCAGAAATAAATCTGAAAGATAATGTTATGGTTTGTGTTGTTTCCTGATTTTGCTAATTAAAGCAATACACAAAACCACCCCTCCCCCTTTCCTGGCCTATATAAATCTACCTACAAAAATTCTAGGGTCACTATTGTACTTCGGTTTCCTAAAAGTCTAACCAATGTCCCCAAAGCTTGGAGCAGGAGACTCCAAGATAGGTGCTCCTGCAAAGATCTGAGGGTACCCTGGCTAAGTACAGACACCCCAAAAATACATTGCCTGTCACAGGTGACAGCCTGTGTTCCCTCCATGTCATACAAGAAGAAGTTCTGGGTGATGAAAACCTCATGGGGGTTCTCCAGCAGGTAACACAGTCACTTCCATCTTAGGATGTGACGGAGGAGGAAGCCAAGCACACTGGTTATGAAGGGCCAGGCACTGAGCTAGACATCTGGTGTGGGCTTTATCACCGCCATCCTCCAGTCTAATGTGGAGGACAGTCTCAGAACTAAGCATGTCCTGGAAGATTTAGCTGCAAGTCAGCCGACACTGTTTGTTGCCTGAGTCAGAAGCCATGGATCATTCACTCTGTGGCTGTTTAAAAAGTCCTATTCTTCACTGCTAACTGAACAGGCTCCTTAGTGAGTGGTGAATCTGAGTCTCTCCTCACAGAACAGGGCAGTGGGGAGGAAGGTCTAGTTCCTGTCATTTCTAAAACTTGACTTCACTTTCTTTTCTTTCTTTCTTTTTTTTTTCCTTGTTGGTTTTTTGAGACAGGGTTTCACTGTGTAACAGTCTTGGCTGTCCTGGAACTCACTATCTAGACCAGGCTGGCCTTGAACTCATAGAGATCCTTCTGCCTCTTTTCCCGAGTGCTGGGATTAAAAGCGTGTGCCGTCATATCCAGCTAATTTTTTTGCTCTTGGAGTCAATGAGCTACAGAGATGACACTGTGTCTTTCCTATACAACACTCTACTGCTTACCCCTTCTCTTCTCCCCCATGTCACTTGTCACAGATGGACCTCGGACTTGGCACTTGCGTAGGATGACCTTGAACTTCCGATCCTCCTGTCTTTACTTCCCAGGAGCTGGGATTATAGACACGTGTTACTGTGCCCAGTTGTATGTAGTGCTAGGGATCCAGCCCAGGGCCTTGAACATGTTAGCCATCTCTGCCTCCCCAGACCTTTTTTTAAAAAGCATGGAGAACAGCTGCTTTATGCACATCACAAACTCTGATTCAGACAGGAACAATCCACCCATTCATCTCTCACTTTCCCAAACCTTCCTGGAGTTCCAGCAGTATTTATAGACTCAGACACTAATGCGTCTGCACGATGATCAAGCTGAGGACACCCTGGGTGTTGTCACCTGGGCTTCCTTTAAAAACAAGCTCTGGGGGCTAGAGAGATGGCTCAGCAGTTAAGAGCACTGGCTCTTTTTCTAAGGGGTCCTAAATTCAATTCCCAGCAACCACGTGGCGGCTCACAACCATCTGTAATGGGATCTGATGTCCTCTTCTGGAGTTCAGGCGTACATGCAGACAGAACACTCATACATAAAATACATTTTAAAAAATCTCTGGGAGCTGCAGAAATGGCTCAGTTGATAAAGAACCTGCTGTGTAAGCTTGGGGATCTGAGTTCAGATCCTTAGCACCCATGTAAAAAGCTGTATGTTGTTCTGTGAGCCTGTAACTCCCGGGTGGGTGGGGGCAGGTGGGACTCTGGAGCTCACTGGTCGGCCAGCCCAGCCTAGTGGGGACTTTATAACGCAGTGGAGAGGGAGGGCAGGCCATGGTGTAGTGGTTTATCCACTTGTGTTTTGTTTTGCAGGCTTACAACCCCAAGCACAGCAGCACATGTCTGCAATTCCAGTGCTCCCATAACGAGATGGGAGGTGGAAACAGGAAAACCCCAGAAGCTCTCAGGCCAGTTCACCTGGCATATGCATCAGTGAATGACAAGGGACCCTGGATCAAATGGCCTCCACACATGCACTGGAGTATGTATGCACCTGCATGAACACACAGATAAGTGGAGAGCAATGGAGGAAGACATTCAAGGCATCTGGCATCACACAAGCATGCATGTATACAGGTGTGCACACTCCACACAGACAAGCTCCGCCTGGTACACATCATTCCCCCAGCTGCCTCTATGGAAGGTGCAATCTCACAGAAAGAAGTTAGGCTTTATTTAATACTGGAGCAGAGTTTAAAAGCCCAGGGACACAAAGCTTGAGCAAGCAACAATATTTCCCCTAACCTCTCAGTCTCTCCTTAACTACCAGCTGGAGTCAGGCACAAAGCCATGCACTCACAGTTCCAGCTATTCAGGAGATGGAGCTCAGAAGCTCCAGGTTGGTCTGGACAACACAGTGAGACCTCATTTCAAATGGTGATGGTGATGATGATGGTGGTGGTGATGATGATAGTGGGAATAATGCTCTCACATGATTAATGACATTGATAATGAAGTCTATAAAACGACCAACACAGGGCAAGAATAAATAAATTGAAAACATACTTTGATTTTTAACCTCATATTTCCAGACCATCTCCATCTCCCTAGTCTCCCCTGAGGCTTACTGGAGCCATGGAATTGTCCTGAGCATGATAATACCTGGGTATCTAAAATGCACCCTGGCTGTGAGATTCATGCTCCAGTCTGTTTTAGAAAGTGTGGTCTTGGAGCTGCCGCTCTGGGCCCCAAAGTCATGGGTGTGGTGGGTCATCCCTGATACAGGAACCTCATCACTTCCAGGCGGAAGAATTCTGCTTTATGGTGACAACTTCCCCTAGCAGGCAGCCCTGTCCTTGCTGCCCACAGAGCCACCATTCAGGCTCCATGCCCAGTTCTGCCAAGCTCCCAGAGAGCACTGGATCCCCTTCACCAGCCTTCAATGCCAACCGTGTGAAAAGAGGCCACTCTACATCTGGCACAGAGCGTCGACCAGTCTCATTCACGGTGCCCGGAACACACCAAGCACTTCAGCCCAAAGTCCCTTCCTGCCGCTTGCCTGGTTCTCACACACTGAGGCCAATACACAGGGGTCTGTGTTTCCCACCCGGTGTCTCCCCAGATGTCAGCTCATGTCATTCTGGGAGACCGGCTTGAGAAAAGCCCTATTCTCTTCTCTCCTCCTCACCTGCCAAAAAACCTCCGGCCTGCAGGTGTCTGGCAGAGGCCTGGAGAGGCCGGGCGGCACCTACCATTCAGAGCGGCTGAGAAGTGGCTTCCTCAGAGCCAAGTCCCAAGCTTGGCAGCTCTGTTGCAGGGTCTTGTTCTCTTTAGCAGTCATGTCTGTCTGCCCAGTCCTCAAGTCTCATCTCCCACCCCCAATGTTTCACATGAACGCAGGTGACCTTGTAACCAGAACCTCTCTTGGAGTCCATGGATCTTCTCACAAAGTCCTGTGAGAAACGCTGTCTTAGAGAGGACTACAGTCATGAAAGAGCCAAGTTAAGAATAAAGTTCCCACCCAGTGTGCTCCCCGTATGTATGGAGAGGCCATGGTGGGCTGGGGTGGGATGTCTCAGGGAGGAACATCCGGTCCCATGGGCCTCAATTCTGGCTATACTTCAATCGCCTAAGGAGATTTTCAAAGTGAGATTCTATTTGTGGGTGGGGGATTGGAGCAGAAAGAAACCTCACTGGACCTCAGGCTGAGAATCTCACATCTGGTTCAACCCAGTTGTCTGCACACAGACGGAACCGGGCCAGAGAGATTGTTAATCTTGCCTGACCCATCTGACTCACAGATGGAGAAACTGAGGCAGGCACTGAGAGTTTAAGGAAGCTTGCCCCAGACTCCATAGCTATACAAGGTATCTTTTGGTATTGTGGGTTGTCTCAAAATATTCTGTGCCTACCACCTACTTCTATTGCCTCAAAGACTTGCTGCCCATTATTTTTCCGTGTTGCTCAAGAACTCATCCGTGTTCTTTAACATGTTATCCTTAGGCCAGGCACAAGCCAACTCTGCTTATGTTTCTTAGAAGTCCCACCCTGGTCCGGGTAGATCTGTTTGCTTTAGAGGGCTCCATCCTGGCTATCTCCTGTGTCCCTGCTCAGAGGGCAGGAATGCTTGTCCAAGGCCTGAAGGGTGGCCCCGTGGAGCTGGTCACTAAAGGTGGCAACAGCTTGGATTCACAATGCTGAATGGTTCTCATGGTGGAAAGAAGAAAGGATAGGCTGCAGGCTGGGAGCTGGCTTCTCTGCACTCTGGGAATAAAATAAATCTGAATTCTAACACTGCTTTATAGGTTGTCACAAGGGTATAGTAGTCAAAACCAAAGAGAACGTGCTAGGCTATCCGGGTTATAGAGTTAACTGTGCAGTCAGAGTGTGTGGGCTTCTCTTTCTAACCTTCGCCGGCATACTGCGGGGATGGTCATTAGAGGCGTCTGTCATCCCTGACCTATGAGGAGATTCCTTAGGTCTCCCTGAGGACAACAGGAAAAAAGAAAACTGACCTAATATTGACCCCTGTGAGGAGTAGTCAGCCTTGCTAGTCCAGGCCGTGTGAGTGCCGCTAGCGACCCCTGGAGGGGTGGAATGAAGGTATACTCTGTGATGTGGCAAGGAGTCAGGCTGAGGAGGCTCCGAGCCTCAGCCATCACCCCTGCCCTCTTTTCTTTCTGCAATACACTTATATTAATGACCTGTTTCTATTCTGTCTTTGCTTTTGTGGTGGTTTGAATTCAAGGTGCCCGCCCCCCATAAGTCCCAGGCATTTGAATGCTTGCTCCAATGGGAGCAGCCAACAATGGTTGGCTGTTTGGAGGATTGGAAGGCATGGGTAAAAAGGATTCCTATTGCTGTGATGAAATACCAAAAAGCAAGTTGGGAAGGAAAATGTTTATTACACATGCTGTTCATCATGTAAGGAAGTTAGGACAGAAACTCAAACCGAGCAGGAACCTGGAAGCAGGAGCCGATGCAAAGGAGGAGTGCTGCTTACTGGCTTGTTCACATGGCTTGTTCAGCCTCATTTCTTATAGAACTCAGGACCACCAGCCCAGAGATGGCACCACCCACAATGGGCTGTGCCCTCCCCTACCAATCGTTCATTGAGAAAATGCCTACAGCCGGATCTCATGGAGGCCTTTCCTCAACAGAGGCTTCCTCCTCTGATGACTCCAGCTTGTGTCAAGTTGACATAAAACCAGCCAGCACAGCCTAGTTGGGGAAGTATGTGACCAGGGGTAGACTTTGAAACTTCTAAAGACTCCTGCCATTCAGAGTTAGTCACCCTTCTTTAGGGTTCTCTCAAGGGCAGCTGGACAGGCTGGGAAGTGGCGTACTAACACCCAGATTTACTGTGACACTGAGCAGTAGAGAGAGCCATGATGCTACAGTCTGCAGTTTATGCTTTCTTGGGAATTTCATTTCCTACCTTCTCGCCCCTTGCCCAGCTTCCTGTTTTCCAGAATGTTCAATGCATCCTCACCTTCAGGGCTTGCTCTCCTCTCCCCTCAGTTTCTGTGCAGTGACATCTTCTCTCATCTCTGTCTCTAAGACAGCAGTTGATGAGTTTCTTCTTTTCAGGTTTCTTCTGAGCCCTTCCGGTTACTCAGCAACCCCCCCCCCACCACACACACACACTATTGTAATGTGTTTGCTGGTTTCCTTATTAAACATCTCTTTCCTTGGTCCTACAGAAGGGCTGTCTGTTTACAGCTAGATTCCGAGTGCTTCGAAGAGTGCTGGGCACATAGTAGTGTGTGATGATATACTGTGTACCCTAGTAAACTCACCTGAGGATCAGAGGACAGGGCCAGCCACTAGATTAGACATAGAGGCCAGGCAGTGGTGGCACACACCTTTAATCCTAGCACTCAGGAGGCAGACATCTGTCTGGATCTCTGTGAATTCAAGGCCACACTGGGCTACATGAGATTGATCCAGTATAGGAGAGAAAACAGCTGGGCAGTGGTGGCACACACCTTTAATCCCAGTACTTGAGATCTCATGCCTTTGCTTGGGAAGCACATACACCTTTAATCCCAGGAAGTAATATGGGAGGGCAGAGAAAGGTATATAAGGCACGAGGAAACAGGAACTCATTCTTTAGGCTCAGGATTTCATAGAGGTAAGAACTAGTAGCTGGCTTTCTGATCTTTCGGCTTTCACCCTGATATCTAGCTCTGGGTTTGTTTGTTTTTTTAATTAAAAAACCATCTAAGATTCAAAGAATAGTAGTTGTTCAATATTTACTCATTAGATTGAGTTTATCAATTTTCTAAGGAAAGATTTTAGATACTTTAAGTGTAGGAATAATGCAAGGAGAGGTATTGTATACTGGACTTAGAAAAAAAAAAAAACACAGGGGGCTGGAGAGATGGCTCAGAGGTTAAAAGCACCGACTGTTCTTCCAGAGGTACTGAGTTCAATTCCCAGCAACCACATGGTGGCTCACAACCATCTATAATGAGATCTGGCGCCCTCTTCTGTATACTAAATAAATAAATCTTTAAAAACACACACAGAGAAAGTTCTCCTACATTAAAACTATTCCTTGGGGGCTGTTGGGCATAGTGGCACAAGCCTTTAATCCCAGCACTTGGAGACAGAGGGAGGTGGATCTCTGTGAGTTCAAGGCTACCCTGGTCTCTTCCAGTACGGCCAGGGCTATGTAGAAAGACCCTGTCTCAAAAACGAAACAAAAACAGACAGACAAACAAACAAAACAACAACAACAACAACAACAACAAAATCTTCTGTGGTTTAAGAGCTAGCTCAACAGTTAAGAGTTCACACTGCTCACAGTTTCGTTCCCAGCAGCCATGTTGAGTAAACTTCACAACCTCTGTAATACCAGCTCTGGACCCCTCCTCTAGCCTCTGAGAGCACCTGTACCTGCATGCACACACCCATACACACAGACATACAGGAGGGTGCCTGTACCCATGTGCACATATCTACGGACAGATACATGCATACACACAATTAAAAGTAAATAAATCCTTAAAAAATATTATTTCTGAGCTGAGTATGGTAGTTCATGCCTCTAATCCCAACACCTGGGAGGCTGAGGCAGGAGAATCATAGTGATTTCAAGGCCAACGTGGGCTGTACAGTGAGTTCCAGGTCAGCCTGAGCTATAGAGTGAGAACCAGTCTCAAATAAGCAACAGACAGACCATTCACAATAACTGTTTTTATTACAAATCACCTTGGTCTTGCTATCTTAATAGTGCTATCTTTAGGCATACATGCTAATTATTTTCTTATTTACAAAAATCTTCCTATAAAAAGTAATTGGTTTTTAGGCTTACATTTTTAGTCTGCAAGAATAACAAGCAGTTTGAACAGTACCTGGCCACAGCTGCATAAACACTTTCTATAAAACTTAACCCCGTTTGCTTCTTTAAAACTTGGGGGAGGCGCAGTGGGGGGGTACGTTGTTAGGAAACACTGGGTCTAGAATTCAGCAGCTTCTTTCTTTAAAAAAAAAAAAAAATAACAAAAAACGGTAGGCTTGTCAGTTGTATAGGCAGTGTCTTTTGTTTAAAAAGAAAAAAAAAGTTTTAACTCCACAGTGGAAAAACTAACATTGTCACTAGGATATGAGGAAACCATGGAGAAGAACTAGAGACCTGGAGGCTCAGCAGAAAGGCCGGCGGCATCTGGTCCCAGGCCTTTATCAGCATCCTTGTATGCTCTATTCAGGACTCTCAGAACGATTGTTGGCATGATGTAGACAAATTGACGCAAATTAGTTTAGCACGGGCTAGGCAAAGTTTAAGCTTGTCGAGCAGCACACGCGGACCACATAGCAACAGCTATGCAAAAGTGCTGGATGCAAAGTTGGCCCAGACCCTCCCCGCTCAGCCAGACTGAAAGCAGAATTGCAAATCACTGTCAGTCCAGGAAAGACAGCTGGGAAGGAGCAGGAAGCTGGCAGTGGAAGCTGGAGCCCCCACACTGACCCTGAAAGCCAGGGTTGGTTGAAAAAGATGTCTCCTGAAAGGGCTGCTAGCTAGCTCGCTGTGCCTAACACTCTCCCCCCGCGCCCCTCCCCCACTGGCCACCGGCTATTTCACAGACACAAATCCTCAAAGGACTGGCCCCAAAGATTAAGGGGATCCGGCCACTTCGCTCTTTACTTTGGATTCAAATATCTCATTCCTTTGGGGGCTGGTGTCACACAGACCACCTAGAGGGACCTTCTAATTGTATTTACAGTAATTTAATTACAGCAGGGGCTGCTTCAGAAAGCAGAATTTACCAAGATCGTACAGTGGGTGCCATTGGTAGGGTTTCAATCTGTTAAATCAACAGGAAGAAGAAGGAGAAGGAGAAGGAGAAGAGAAGAAGAAGAAAAGAAGAGGAGGAGCTTGGAAAACTTTATAGGAGACCTTTTTCTGGGGTCAGCAGCTTTCCTGCTTTTGTTCACACGACTTTATCGTCTGTGTGTGCATTCTGCCCACCTGATCCCCCACAACTTGCACACACAGATACCCAGATACTGCACCAAGTGTCAGCGTGCATTTAATTCTGGTAAACAGTCAGGGACTTGGTGGCGGGTCTCTCCTGGGGTGGAAACGAGGTGGCAGCTGGAGGGAGACTTACATTCCTCTTCTTTTCCAAAATGTCTTTACACAAGACATTTAAAATTAGTTTTTTCAGTGTACCCACAAGAAAACAGTTGCTGTAAATATTAAGTCATAAAAAAGTAGACGATCTGTATGCAATTCTGCTTTTAGTTTGCCTAACTAACTGCCTTTCCTTTAGGGGCTGCTGCCTTCCATTTGAAATGGGAAGGAAGAGACTTATCTTCCCTGTAATCATGAGCTGGAGCCAGGGACTCTGAAGGCAGCGTGGGCTTCTGCTGCCATCTAGTAGTCTACCTAGGTTTGTGAGACTCTACATTTACCGAGGCATTCCAAAGAGGCCGGTGTTTGTGTGTGTGTGTGTGTGTGTGTGTGTGTGTGTGTGTGTGTGTGTGTGACCGAAACACAAACTTTCCTAGATATGTGGACAACTTCCAGGTTCTTAAGTACATTCTGAGCAACAAAGAAACTAAATATCCAAACAAACACTTGTGCAGTGAAAAAATAGTCATGAAGATGACGTAAATGACATGAAATAAGGAGATTGGAGGAGTTAGTGGGAACCCTGGAGAGAACAGAGCAAACACAGTCAAAGTACATGATACACCTACGTGAGAATGTCTTTATGAACCCGGATCTGTGTAGAATGAATACAAACTACACTAAAAAAGAATATTAGGGAACATTATTATCAGATTATCATATGAAATTTGACTTGGAAGTATTTCTGTCACAAATGAATGACTGGCTTGCATTTGAATTCCTGACAAATTAGCCCTTGTCCCTGATTGTGGGAACCAGGACCATAAGGGGCATTGCTTCTGTCAAATGGAGAATACTTTAAAAGGGGGCAGGGCAGGAGATCTCCACATTTTGAGGGTAGTCACAGCATTTCCCCCAAAGTGAAATCTCCATTCAAACTAACCAGTGTTTTCTGTTGAGTTTTACATTTCCTTCAGCAGCTGAACTCAGGATCTTGAACGTAATTCAATTAAGTGTGATGTGTATGCACAGATTTCTCTCCCTGCCTCTTTCCCCAACTGTCCTGTGCTCTGTTTTTGTGTCACCCCAGGTTTCCATATATGCACATTAAAGGCATTGGAGTAAACAGTAGCACAAACCCCAAGGGGCAATCGCTGCATGGCTGGCTCGACTTTGTAAAGACCCATGAGATACTGCCACCTGTTGGTGACGCTGTGAAATTATTTGCATTTTAGGCAAAGCAGCTTCAGCATTCAAATTCAAATTCAGATTTCCAAGTTCAGCTATGGTCTCCTAATGAACCTATGTGGTGTTGAATTTTCCTATCTAAAGCCCGTATTCTATTTGCTTTCTAAAGCTCTGAGAATATTCGCTACAGCTAAGTGTGGCAGTGCACACGAAACCCTGAATTTGGGCTGTTGAGGCAGGAGGATCTAGAATTCAAGGTCATTCTTAGCCTCATAGTGAGTCAACCTGAGCTAGATGAGACCGGGTGTGTGTGTGTGTGTGTGTGTGTGTGTGTGTGTGTGTGTGTGTGTGTGTGTGTGTCATGTCAAATAACTATTTCAATCTCACTGGCTTTTAAAAACAAGAATAATGGACTAGCAGTGTAACTCGCTTGGGCATGCTTGCCCAGCATTCGTGTTTAGTTCTCAGGACCCATAAACTGGGTGGGGGCACATGCCCACAGTCTCAGCACTCTGGAGGTAGAGCAAGGCTGGACACACAGACATGATTAAAGTACTTGCTGAGGATCAGAACTCAAGCATCTACAACCACATTCCAAGCCTGGTGTCCTGAAAACACATGTAGCTCTAGCTGTGAGGGATCCAACACCTTTTTCAAGCTTCCACTTTTGTGCACATGCATGTGCACACACACATACACAAATAAAATAAATATCTTAAAATTTATTTATTTTTACTTTCTGTGCATTGGTATTTTGCCTGCATGTGTGTTTATGTGAGTGTATTAGACCCCCTGGAACTGGAGTTACAGACAGTTGTGAGCTGCCATGTGAGTGCTGGGAATTGATATCTTGAGTCTGACGTGTATAATTCTGTTGTTGGTACTTTCCAGAAATAACTATTTTTATATCCTGTTTTTAAAAGATTTATATTTTCTGTATACAAGTATTTTGTCTGTCTGTATGAGTACCATGTGCATACTTGGTGTCCACAAGAGTCAGAAGAGGGCACTAGATCCCCTAGAACTGGAGTTATACACCCTTGTGAGCCCTCCGTGGGTACTGGAAACCAAATCTGGGTCCTCTGAGAGAGCAGCAAGTGCTCTTAATCACTGACTTGTCGCTTCAGCTTCTGACACGATGGAATCCAGCATGGCCAAAGAGTTACAGCATGTCAGAAGCTGAAGAGGATTTTTTTTCAATGCAGAGGATTTTTTTTTGATAATTTTATTAATTTCTAGTTTTATTGTATTATATGCAGAAAGTGTTATCTGTGTCAATTCTATGGAATTTTCAGAAAATTTGTGGCTTAAATATAGCCAATTTTTGTGGTCTCACAGGTTTTTAAAAGATGTGTTTTCTGTGTCAAAGTTCAGAGTTTGGTTTTGTTTAATATGTGCTGAGTACTGAACTGCGTTATCTCTTGTTAGTTAAAATACATTTTGAGGGATCTGGAGGATGTCTCCCCTGCTAAGAGCATTTACTGCTCTTGTAGAAGACCCATGTTTAGGTCCCCGCACTGAAATGGTGGCTCACACCATCTATAGTACCAGGGGATCAGACATGCTCTTCTGGCCCTGAGGCATACTCATGCACATAAAAATATCTTAAATATATGTTTTGAGACAGCCTAAACTGCTCAGGCTGGTCTTTGAATATGGAAGCCTCTTGTTTCCCTTCAGCTCCCCAGGAAACTGGGATTCCAGCTGTGTACCACTGTGTCTATCTGAGCTTGTCTTCTGTTTTTGTTTGCTGGGTATACATTGTTTATTTTAGGTGTGGTGTGTGGGCTTAGTAGTGCTATGATATTTAATGTTATTGTAAACCAACAAGAATAAGTAGTCTAGTTCATTTTAATGTCAACAGTGACCCTGGTGATAGTTAACTTTAGTTTTATACTGGGCAGTGTTTCACTCATGAGAACTCCAGATGACCCTGTATAGAAATCCCTTTTCTTGACTCTGCCTGATTTGCTGTTGTCTCTTGCACACCTTAAATAACAATGGCTTTGAAGTGGTGTATTTCAAAATGAATACCCCAAGTTCCGACTTGTCTCTAATTATTTTGTGTGTCACTCTATAGATCACATATACATACCTCGGATATCTAGCCAGATCTTGTCCAAATCCCAGCACTTCATCAACCTGCCCCAAGCCAACTCCTCCTAATCAACCTTCTGGGTGGCAGCATCTTCTCATGGTCTCCAACAATGATCTAGGTATCTTTTGTTGTGTGATATTTTGTTTGTGTTCTGACAAATAAAGCAGGAATATCAGGAGTTCAAGGCCACTCTAGGCTATATGAGACTCAGTCTAAAAGAGAAACAGGGCCAGGAGGTGGTGGTGGCTTACACCTTTAATGTCAGCATGAGGGAAGTGGAGACAGGATCTCCCAGCCACTCAGTCTGAGGATTCCCAGAGACAGGATCTCCCTTTCAATCTGAGATTTCATAGAGGTAAGAAGTCTCTGGTGGCTAGCTGCTCTGCTTCTCTGATCTTTCAGCTTTCACCTTCAATACCTGACTCTGGGTTTTTATTTAATAAGACTAATTAGGATCATGCATCATTTTTTTCTTTGTCCTAGAGAGGGCCTCAGGTTCCAGTTGTCTCTCTCTCTCTCCATCTTCCCCACAGCCTGGCCCCTCCTGTTCTCGTCACTACCCCCAATCCAGAACTCTCCCCACATCCAATAACAATGTCTATTCTATTTCCCCTTCACAGTGAGATTCATGTGTGCCCCCCTTGAGTCCTCTTCACTACTTAGCTTCTCTGGGTCTGTGGATTGTAGCATGATTATCCTTTACTTTACAGCTAATATCTGCTTATGAGTACATACCATGTTTGTCCTTCTGAGTCTGGGTTACCTCACTCAGGATGATATTTTCTAGTTCCATTCATTTGCCTGCAAATTTCATGACGTCATTGTTTTTAACAGCTGAGTAGTACTCCATTGTGTATATGTACCACATTTTCTTTATCCATTCTTCAGTCGAGGGGCATTTAGGTTGT
This sequence comes from Onychomys torridus, assembly GCF_903995425.1. Taxonomy (NCBI): domain Eukaryota; kingdom Metazoa; phylum Chordata; class Mammalia; order Rodentia; family Cricetidae; genus Onychomys; species Onychomys torridus. The sequence goes on from NC_050462.1 coordinate 1,827,043, forward strand.
TTCCAGGTTCTGGCTACTATGAATAAAGCTGCTATGAACATAGTCGAGCAAGTTCCTTGTGGTATGATTGGGCATCCTTTGGGTATATGCCCAGGAGTGGTAGAGCCAAGTCTTGAGATAGATGGAGTCCCAATTTTTTTTAGAAACTGCCATATTGATTTCCATAGTGGCTGGACAAACCTGCATCCCCACCAGCAGCTGTCATTTGTGATTTTGATCTTAGCCATTCTGACAGGTGTAAGATGGAATCTCAGAGTCGTTTTGATTTTCATTTCCCTGGTGGCAAAGGATGTTGAATATTTCCTTAAGTGTTTCTCAGCCATTTGAGATTCTTCTCTTGAGAATTCTGTTTAGATCTGTAATCCAGTTTTAATTGGATTATTTGGTTTGTTGCCCAGTTTCTTGAGTTCTTTATATATTTTGGATATTAGTCCCCTATCAGATGTGGAGTTGGTGAAAAATCTTTTCCCATGCTATAGGCTGCCGTTTTGTCCTATTGACATCATCCTTTGCCTTACAGAAGCTTTTTAGTTTCATGAGGTCCCATTTACTAACTGCCAATCTCAGTGTCTGCTCTGTCACTACACTAGTGTAGCAAGGGCTACACCAAGATGTTTTATGTTATTTGTGACTATTGTAAAGGATGATGCTCCCCTGATTTCTTTCTCAGTCCCTTTATTGTTTGTATATAGGAAGGCTAATTTTTTTTAGTTAATTTTTCATCTATCCACTTTGCTGAAGGTGTTTATCAGCTGTAGGAGTTCCCTGGTAGAATTTTTAGCCACTTATATATTCTATCATATCATCTGCAAATGATACTTTGACTTCTCCCTTTCCAATTTATATCACTTTGATCTCCTTTAGTTGTCTTATTGCTCTAGGTGGAACTTCAAGTACTTTACTGAACAGATGTGGAGAGAGTGGTCAGCCTTGTCTTGTTCCTGATTTCAGGGGAATTGCTTTGTGTTTCTCTCCATTTAATTTGATATTGGCTATAGGCTTGCTGTAAATTATCTTTATTATGTTTATGTATTCCCTAATCTCTCCAAGATTTATCATGAAGGGGTGTTGGATTTTGTCTAGGCTTTTCTGCATCTAATGTGATGATCATGTGTTTTTTTTTCTTTCAGTTTGTTGGTATGGTGAATTACATTGACAGATTTTCGTATGTTGAACCACCCCTGCATCTCTGCATGAAAGTGAAGCCTACTTGATTATGGTGGATGATCTTTTTGATATGTTCTTGGATTCAGTTTTCAAGTATTTTATTAAGTATTTTTGCATTTATGATCTCTCAAATTTGTTTATGCAGCATTTAGTGCTATGATCTTTCCTCTTAACACTGCTTTCATAGTGTCCCATAAGTTTGGGTGTGTTGTGCATTTGTTTTCATTGAATTCTAATGTAGATGTAACCGTCTTGTTAAATAAGAAACACAGATCCAATTGCAGAGTTAAAAACCAAGAGGTCAGAGCAATAGCTGAGAGCCTTACCCTTCACCGCTTCTGCTGTTTTTCCTCTCAGCAAGAGACCTACTTCTGTGTGTTTTCTTTTTATAAACTTTCTGTTCTGCTTTCTCATTGGTTGTAAACCCAGCCACATGACCTCCTCGTCACTGCCTGTCTCTACAGACCTCCAGGTCTTCTATGGTTGGTATTGAGATTAAAGGCGTGTGTCGCCATGCTGGCTGTATCCTTGAACACACAGAGATCCTGCCTAGCTCTGCCTCCCAAGTGCTGGGATTAAAGGCGTGCACCACCACCGCCCAGCTTCTGCTATGGCTTGCTTGCTCTGACCCCAAGACAACTTTATTAACATACAAATAAAATCACATTTCAATACAAATAAAATATCACTATATTCTAAGAAGTCTTAAATTTCCTTATTTCTGTCTTGATCCAGTGGTGATTCAGTAGAGAGTTGTTCAATTTTCTTGAGTTTGTAGATTTTCTTTTTTCTGTTGTTGAAATACAGCTTTAATCCATGGTGGCCCCATAGGATGTAGGGGGTCATTTAAATCTTCTTGTATCTTTGTTTTCCAAATTGCTAATTAGGCAAGCGCTCTACCACTGAGCTAAATTCCCAACTCCGAGGTATGATTTACAAGCAATAAAGTGTAACTTATTCCAGATGTCTTAGGATCTTTGACAAATGTTGGCTGTCACAGAACCTTCTCTGTAATCAAGACGTAGAGCATTTCAGTCCTTCCCATTCCTGCCACAGCCCAGCCCTGAGTGACACTGGCCTGCATTCTCTCTCCATAGTTTTGTGTTTAGATGTTCAGACAGACTCAGTCTCATGATATATATTCTTCCTGCTGCCCTTCTCTGATGTAGCATAATGTTTCTGCCGCTCAGCCATGCTCTTGCCTGTGTTGTTTCCTTGGCCTTGTTGAACCTGCTACAGTCTGAAGTGTGACATTGACTGGAAATCGTGAGTGGGGCTCTCCTAGCCTCTTCTCTGCTCTAACAGGCAAAGCGTCTGATCTTTCAATATTAAGTATGAGGTTAGTATATATACTATATGTACATAAGATACATACACACACACACACACACACACACACACACACACACACACATATATTTCTCATCAGAAAATTCTTTTTATTCTTTTACAGAACTGGAGATGGAGCCCAGGACTCTATCACTCAACTCTATTGTCCATCTCATGGTGTTTTGAGACAGTCTTAGTTTGGGTTTTTATTGCTGTGAAGAGAAACCATGACCATGGCAACTCTTTTTTTATTTTTAGACAGGGTTTCTCTGTGTAGCTTTGGTGTCCAATTTTCTTGTATCTATTGAGACTTGCTTTGTGACAGATTATGTGGTCAAATTTGGAGAAAGTTCTGTGAGGTGCTGAGAAGAAGGTATATGCTTTTGTGTTTGGGTAAAATGTTCTGTTAGGTCCGTTTGGGTTATATCATCTGTTAGCCACAGTATTTCTCTGTTTAGTTTTTGTCTGAATGACCTGTCCATTGGTGAGAGTTGAGTAATGATGTCTCCCACTATCAATGTGTGAAGGTTGATGTGTGATTTAAGCTTTAGGAATGTTTCTTTTACAAACATGGGTGCCCTTGCTTTAGGGGCATAGATGTTAAGAATTGAAAACAGCGTTTTCCTAGCTTATCCATGGCCTCCAGTCACAGGGATAGGCACTGTGCCCAGAATGCACAGTCTGCTCCTTACCTGGACTTCTGAGGACTTTCCAGCCTCCCAGGGTCTCAGAAAGGCTTGTTTATCAGTCCCTCGGAGTCATAGAAAGGCTGCCTACTGACCAGCTTTTCTTGCAGTATTCCTGCAGTGCTTTCTTTGCCACTGTGTCCATCAATAGGGTTATCCCTAGAGACTTCTTCTGGTAACACCACTGTGATGGGGTCAGAGTCAAACAGCGTCACCACGACCTCAGTGACATGAGAGGGGACTTTGGTTGTCACCTAGGCAGAAGGAGGCAAGTGAGGCATCTATACACAATGTCTAGAGTGTGCTCTTCTTTGTCAAAGGATATGGAACTTCTCTTTGCCCCTTGAACCAAATATGGATCTTCTGTTATCTGTCACTAGTCAAAATGTCTAGACAATTCAGAGCAAAAATATCCCAGTTTGAAAAAAAAACAAATGTCATTTGAAAATGAGCAGCTGAGCAGGCACTTTAGGAACTTGATTTTCAAATGTTTTCTTATTATCTTGTCTTATTTTCTTGTTTTCACTTTGTTTCTCTGGGTGGTGGCGGCACATACCTTTAATTCCAGCAGAAGCAGGTAGATCTCTGTGAATTTGAGGCCAGCCTGGTCTACAGAGCTTTTTGCAGAACAGCCAGGGCTACACAGAGAAACCCTGTCTCCAAAAACTAAAAACCCCAAATCCCAAACCCAAAAACAAACAAACAAACAAACAAAAAAGGAATTGAAATGTCATCTTGGTGGTGAATTTTTCCTTTGAGTATGAAGTGTCTGTCCCTGTCTCTTTTAATTAACTTTGATTTGAAGTCTATTTTGTTAGATATTAGAATGGCTACATCAGCTTGCTTCTTAGGTCCATCTGCTTGGAAAATCTTTGTCCAACCCTTTATTCCGAGGTAATGTCTATCTTGGATGTTGAGGTGTGTTTCTTGTAGGCAGTTTTCATATCCATTCTTTTTTTCATGCGTCTTTTTTTGGCAAATTGAGTCCATTGACATTGAGATTACCACTGATTGGTAATTCCTATTATTTTGTTGGTGTTGGTGGTGTTGGTGGTGTTGGTGGTGTTGGTGGTGTTGGTGGTGATGGTGTTGTTGTTGTTGTTGTTGTTGTTGATGGTGGTGGTGGTGGTGGTGTGTGTGTGTGTGTTTGCACTTGCACTTCTCTCCTTTTTGTTTTCCTGGTGTGAGATTATTTATTTCCTGTGTTTTTATGGGTGTAGCTAACCTCCTTGGGTGGGGGTTTTCTCTCTAGTATCTTCTGTAGGGCTGGATTTGTAGATATTTTTTGAATTTGACTTTATCATGGACTATCTTATTTTGCCATCTATGATGATTGAAAGTTTTGCTGAGGGGGCTGGAGAGATGGCTCAGTGGTTAAGAGCACCAACTGTTCTTCCAGAGGTCCTGAGTTCAATCCCCAGCAACCACATGGTGGCTCAAAAACCACCTGTAAAAAGATCTGGCACCCTCTTCTGGCCTGCAGGGTCACATGCAGACAGAATACTGTATACATAATTAATAAATAAATAAATAAATAAATAAATAAATAAATAAATCTTTAAAAAAAAAAAAAGAAAGAAGTTTTGCTGGGTATAGTAGCATGGATTGGCATCTGTGGTCCCTTAGAGTCTGCAGCACATCTGTCCAGGCCCTCTGGCTTCTAGAGTCTCCAATGAGATGTCAGGTATAATTCTAATAGATCTCCTTTATTTGTTACTTGGTCTTTTTTCCCTTAAAGCTTTAAATTCTTTCTCTGTTCAGTGTTTAGTGTTTTCATTATTATGTGGTGAGGGAACTTTCTTTTCTGGTCCAGTCTATTTAGTGTTCTGTATGCTTCTTGTACCATTATAGGCATCTCTTTCTTTAGGTTAGGAAAGTTTTCTTCTATAATTTTGTTGAATATATTTTCTGGGTCTTTGAGCTGGGATTTCCCTCCTCCTTCTATTCCTATTATTCTTGGGTTTGGTCTTTTCATAGTGTCTCAGGAATTTTTTAGATTTAACATTTTCCTCTATCATATCTTTAATGCTTGAGATTCTCTCTTCCATCTCCTGTATTCTGTTGGTGATGCTTGCATCTGCAGTTCCTGTTCACTGATCTAGATTTTCCACTTCCAGATTTCCCTTGGTTTATGTTTCTTTATTCTTTGTTTCCTTCAATTGTTTGTTTTTCTTGGCTTCTTTCATGGATTTATCCACTTCCTCAAATTTTCCCTGCTATTTCTTTAAGGGCTTTTTAAAATTTCTTCTTTAAGGACCTCTATCATCTTCATAAAGTTGGTTTTAAGATCTTTTCCCTGTGCTTCAGCTGTGTTGGAATATTCAGGACTTGCAGTGGTAGGGTAACTGGGCTATAGTGTATTGTGATAATCTTTTTGAAGATTATTCCACATCTGTGAAGATGTGTCACTTTGGTTTAATAAAAAGCTGAATGACCAATAGCTAGGCAGGATTTCCAGCACAGAGGATGCTTGTGGAGAAAAGGGTGGATATGCCAGGACATGGAGAGGAAGCAGAATTGGCAGTACAGAGTAAAGGTAATTGAGCCATGTAAAAGAATATAGATGAAAAGATATGGATTAGGGCTGGAGAGATGGCTCAAAGGTTAAGAGGTCCTGAGTTCAATTCCCAACAACCACATGGTGGCTCACAACCATCTATAATGAGATCTGGTACATAAAGACATATGTGCAGGCAGAACACCATATGCATAATAAATAAATAAGTAAATTTTTAATAAAAAGATATGGGTTAATTTAAGTTATAAGAGCTATTTAGAAACAAGCCTAAGGTATCAGCTGAGCTTTTGTAATGAATAATATGTCTCCATGTCATCATTGAGAAGCTAACAGTACCAATGAAAGAGTCTGACTACAAATGGCATCTAACATGAGGGCATGCATTTCCATCTAAGACCTGAGAAAGCTTACAAAATGCAGCTTCCTAGTCCCACAGTCTCTCATGCAGGTGCAGTACAGAGAAGTGTCTCCTGGCCACTGCCTGCGGGCTTGAGCCCACAGTGCACCATGAGCTGAGCTATGAGGTTTAAAGTTTTGCTCATGCAGATAGAAAAGGTTAGAGATATGTAGTAAAGCAGGTTCAGATGGAAAAAAGAACTCTAAACAGGCTACAATGTGTTTAATAATGTGTGTAGACTTAAGAAAAAAAGAAAAAGTATAGACATTCATAAAAACAGTTTAAAAATAATAAAGTCTTTAAAGAGAGAAGTAAAATACAAAATAATAATAAAGTAAAAAAAGAATAATCCATGTAAGGATGGGGAATATTATAACATAGGGAGTTTGGGCCTTATCTGGTGCCTTGTTGATTTTGAATGCTAATGAACAGACAATAGCTGCTGAAAGACATTAGATTGTGGAAGTTCTGCTGAATTAAACCAAGCTATATACTTTAGGAATGCATTAACTTTAAAATGGAAGTCAAAATCTGTATTACATTGGAGAAGAGGTTATGCTTTTGTTTCCACAGGAAACGAAAGGCTATGGGTTCCTTCCAGGTTAATAGAGGTCAGACAAGACTGGGTGAGACCTCTTGAGCATCTTGACTAAGACAAGTGATGTGTAAGTGATCCTTCTGCATGAGAACAGCTTAGAGATGAGTGTTAGTGGTTTGGTGGTGCTCTTACCCTGCAAGGAAATGTCACGAACACAAGATCCACTAACAAGAGTTTTTATTAAGATAGGAAAGAAAGAGACAGATGTGAACAGGCCTGTGGAAAACACACATGGTCAAGAGAAAAGTGAGGCTGGGGAACATGGCACTGGCTTATAAAGGGTGGGTCGTGCCTGTGTGCATGACCCCATGTGGCTACTCCACACGTGCATGTAGATCACATGGCTGTACCGCACGCTTTCCGCAACCATGAAAAGCCATGGGGTCCTGGTCACACGAGACGTTTTGACCTGGAAATGGCTATTTTGAACCGGAAATAGCTAGGTGGAAGTCTGCCAGGCACACCCAATGGTGGGGGCATGTTGTGAATTCATATCAATGAGATGAGACATTATAAATCTTGTTGGCTTGTTAGAGTCCAGCTATGACCTGTTGAAGGGTTCTTGCAGGGAAGAGAGAGGAATGAAGAAGTATTAGATAGAAATATAGATGTAGACAATGAGAAAGACAGAGACACAGGATAGCTTCAGGAGGGCCCTGGTTCAATACCCAGTCACTTCGAGTTTAATCATGATGGGTTTTTTATACATCAGTAAGGGGAGGGGGCAAAAGACTCCCCCCTTTGAAGATCAAAGCACAATGTACAACCAAGTGTAGACCCTCCCAAACACCTGATGACCATATCTTTGGCCAAACCATCCTATTATGCAGCCCTGCTGGGTAAATGAAGCTCAGACTTTCTGAACATGAGTAAGACCTTACTAGGGAGCCTCTGTAGGGCCTCATATTGGCTACAGAGTCCCCATGACTTATTATTAAATGCCATCGTTTCATATGGCATGGATAAAGATTTATATTACAGTTTGGTGATGCAGTCCAAATGGTCTTATAAAGTTGACAGATGCCTTTTACCTCCTCAAATATAGAACAAAAAAAGTCTTTAACTGACTTGCGCACACCACAATTCAATACTTGTGGTAATGCAGATATATATGTTAACTTTAAAAGTTTGTGTGTTTTTAGAGTAAGAGTATTGGAGACTTTGAGGTCCAGCCTCTTTAATTTCCTTCCTAGGGGCCCCAGAAGAGATGCTACTAACAGCAGGAAATGAATCTAAATACATGGAGCTCTTTTGTCCAACTCGTTTATTCGTCTGCCACCATAATTCTCTTTGGTCCTCTCAGGGAATGGTCTCTATGTCTCCAAAAACAGTAACAACTCTCATGTTTATAATTCAATACAAGAATTGCAAGTCCCCACCAGAAGCTCCTGGTTAACTTCATTTGCAACCCAAGGGGGTGTGTGTGAATAAAGGTGGAGTTAGATAAGGGCTGGAATAATCAGAAAAAGAATTTATGTGCTAGAAATATATCCTCATATGTGGTGAGGTGAAAACATTACAAGTCTATCATAAATGTGCTCAAACTAAATCTATAAGTCACTAAAATAAAACTCTATTTTCCTATGCTGCAGTTTTTCTGACAGGGAGGGGGAGGAGTACTGACAGCCAGTCAATCTGCATCATAGCTTGAAACACCTGGTGAGAAGAAAACCCTTTGTTCTAAGAAGTAGCTCTAGGACTGTAGGAGGAGGGGAGACCTGAGCTTAATTTGCACAAGAAGCAAAGCTATGCACCTAGGAGCCAGGCTGTCACCAAAAGGATGTTTACCTTAATTCCAGGGCTTCAGGCATCTAATGGGTGGTCTGGTTGTCCTTGGGTGCTTTATTTGGAGCTGGCCCTATCTTTGTATGTAGCTAAAGGAGATATTTGCAAAAGGCAGATATCCAATTCAAATGCTAAAAAGGGATCAGGGAGCCTGGAGGCAGAAGGCCTTGTCTACATGACCTTATCCAAGTACTTTGAGTGTATATGCATAAGGAGTGGTTCATTACACACTCTTCTTGGGGAAATTATGAGCACAAGAAATTCATAGCAAGAAACAACTGAATATTAAAAGCTGAATAGCATCAAATATTCCCTGGTAAATGGCTTCCCTCTTGAAGGATTCCATGACCTATCAAGGTATAGCTTTATTATTTACAGCTAGAGTTTTATTTCATATTCCTGTGGCCTGTGACACAAGGGGACCAGAACAATGAGAATGGGTAACTCAGGTGATTCAGCCTCTAAGAGTACCTCTGTTGCAGTCCCCTCAGAGTTCTGCATCCAGACAGCTTCAAGGCTGCTAGCTGAGATGGTCCACCCTCATGCACTACTCCAGCCAGGACTTCAGATAAGCCCTACACTTTCCCATTACACAGAGGCTGGCAACAAGAAATACAGCTAACTCTCCTAGGACTTGGCCATTATCTCAATTTTCTCAGGGTCCCCTAAAGATGCCATCACCCCCAGGCAACAGGAAACAGTCTAGAGAACAGGATGCTCACATTCCCAAGAGGTGGGATAGATAATTTTTTGGTCTTTCAATGGATTATGGATGTTTATCATCATTTAGAGAAGTTAGTTGAAAGTTGTTGGTGGTCATGGTCAGGGAGAAAGTTGAGCAAAGGAGGTTAGATTCAGGGATCTCTTTCTAAAGAAAAAAAAGGAGGATATAGTATAGAAATGATAGGCTAAAGGGTAAGTCATTGGATCTACATTTAAACTAAAAAGCAACTACTAGTCTTAAATATTTTACATTGGTATGGATTTTTGGATATCGATACAAATTTAAGTTTATTTTTGTTATATTGTATATATTTTTCTACTCTTGTTCAAGGTATTGTACCTATGTAGCTCATTTTTTAAAGATCCCCACCAAAGTTGCAGACACAGTTCCCCCAGAAACCCAAAAGAGCTGAGGAAAGAGATATTTTAAAACAAACAGAACTGAGTCAGTTCCCCCTTCCTGAAGAGGTGAAGTCAGGTGTTTTCAAAAGAACAAAGTCAGGATGTCTGGTGGTGACGGATTAACCATGAGATGCCCCTCTCTGGAGATAACATGACCAGACCCCGGAGATGGGTTGTAAAACTCGTGACAGGGCAAACAGATAAGCTGAAATAAGACAAAGTCCAGGCCCAGGAAAACCTGGACCAACCAAGGATGGACCCCTTCTGTTAGTTATTTTGGCGCTCTTACCCCATGAGGAACACGTCCCGAACACGACAAATCCACAGAAGAGCTGTTTATTAATATAGGATAGGAAGAGACAGATATGACAGGCCTGTGTGAAGCACACACGTGAGTGAGAAAAGGAGAGAGAGAAGAAGAGCGACCTGTGCAACATGGCGCCGGTTTTTTAAAGAGTGGGCCGCATGTGGCTACATGCACTCAACGCAGTCATGCAAAGCTACAGAGTCCTAGTCACACGAGATGTTTTGACCTGGAAATGGCTATTTTGAACTGGAAATGACTAGGTGGTCCGCCGGGCAAGCCCAACCATGTGGACATGTTGTGATTTCCCATCATTTTCCCCCTAAGGAATTTTGTAGTTTTTGCCTATAAAAACTAACTTCCCCCCAAAAAGAGGAACTCTCCTCCCTGCCTTGCAGCATCAGGCGTGGTGGATGAGAGTTCCCTGCTACTTGAACTACGCATGTGTGCAGATTGAATAAACCTTGCTTTTGCATTCTGGACAATCTTCAGTCTCCGGTGGTCTCTTTGGGGTTCCTATTCTGGGCAGAACAATTTTAAAATGTAATGTAAAGTTCTAGTCCTTAAAGGCCTTTATTACAAATTGTTTAAGATAAGAAATGTAGTTAGTACTTAGTCATCTATAACAAACAAACTTGTAGTAATGTTAGGTATGTTTTCAAGGTTAAACAGATATATTTTAGATAAATAAGTAGTCTTTGAACACTTCAGAGACCTACAGAATATCATATTTATGATGTTTTAATAACATAAGGCTTTTAATGCCAGTGAGACATGTCTGTTCCTGGCAGCACCAATTTACTTCAAAAAAGGATTGTGGGTATTAAAGAACCTCCATATGGAGTTTTCTTTCATTGTGGCAAAATTATCCACTAGGCAAAAAACTGCCCTTACCTTGATTGTTGACAGTAAACTGTTCAAATTGGATAAGCAGAATACAAAAGAAGGCGACTGCTAAACTTTTTCAAGACAAAGTAGGACAGTCCTTCAAAATTCCTGCTGCACAGAAAAGTCTGTCAGAATTCTAGGCCTGCAGGCTGAAGACAGATGCCTTGATGTTGCAGAGGAACCGTGGGTGACTGACTGTCCGGGCAGCCAGCTGTCTCTGTCATTTCTACAGTTCTGGAAGTGGCTTGCTCTGCACTTCCTGTTTACTCGGGTAATATTTATCCTTCTCAGGGCTTTGATGGGGTTGAAGACTAGACATAGTTATAGCTAAAGTTTTCCTTAATTGTGATAGAATATAAATTAGGTACACAACTTTTGACACACCAAGATAGAATAGATAAACATGGTACTTTCTCCAAATTTGCCAAATATAAATGGACTGGATATTGTAAATGTAATTCTTACCTGATAATTGCTCTTATTGTATATAGTTTTACTGTGTTAGAGTTAAAACCTTTCCTTTTTTATTTAGACAAAAAGGGGGAAATCTTTGTAGTAATCTTTTTGTACACTGTGAAGATATGTCACTCTGATTGGTTTAATAAAAAAATTCTGCTAGACAAAATTTCCAGGCACAGAGGATGCTGGGAAGAAGAAGAGAGGAGACACCAGGACATGAAGAGGGAGCAGCATGGATGGAACAGTGTAAAGGTAACCAATCCACGTAAAAGAATGTAGTTTCAAAAATATGGGTTAATTTAAGTCATAAGAGCTAGTTAGAAACAAGCCTAAGCTATTGGCCAAGCATTCATAATTAATAATTAATGTCATTATTGGGGAGCCAAAGGTTCCAATGAAAAGGTCCAACTACACTAGTTATGACATATTGCTCTGGCTATTAATTGTGCTCTTATGCTGGCATCTAGGCATCTGGCTTTGGAGTGAGTATAGGTCTAGGTCCTGATTTCTGGGTTTGTCTTTGTTGGATGGGGGTGCTTTGTTCCTTGGTTTTTGTTTCTTCTCTGGTTGTCTGGACTGTGTAGCCTGTGGCTGAACAGGGTGTCTGCACCAGAGGTGGAGGGTTGAGTTCTGGTGGCCTGTGTGGCCTCTGATCCAACAGGGAGTCCCTGACTGAGCTGGGGTTCAGATAAGGAAAAGAAGAGGGGAGGAGGATTGGGGAAATGCTGGTGGGTGCACAGACAGTCTAGGAGGTGCCTGGGTGGACAGCCTATCTGGTCTTCTGGTAGGTGTGGCCTGTGGTTAGTCATGGGGTGTCTGCTAAGGGAACTGAGAGAGTGGGGATGGTCTAAGGGCAGGTACCTGGTCTTCTGGCTCATTTTATTATTCTTAGGAGGGAATTCACTGAAGCATTCAAATGTGATTTTTATTTGTTTTAGATGGAAAGCTAAGGGAGAATATTTTAATTAGTTATTAGCTTTTCCCTAGAACTTGTTTCTGAAGCCATATGTAATGAGAGTACACCAGTGCAAGAGGCTTATTGCGGGAGGGGAGAGAGCAACAGAGCACAAGGCCATGGGCGAGGCATGAGAGAGACAGACAGGCAAGAAAGCAAGAGAGAGAAAAGTGGCTGACAAACACTTGTGAGGTGTAGAGAGCTGCGTGTAGCCGCACCCTAAAGATGGTGCTGGCTTCTACCCTCTGCCTTCCCGATGGCAAACACTCTTTATGGTAAACAGCTCCTTATTTGGCTATGGCTGGATTCGTGTGCTGCTGGCATATGCGTGAACCTGTGGACAGTGCCCACGTGGCTGACTGGGGTTGGCAGCCCAGCCCTACTTAGGTGCTGGGAGAGGCTTGCCCCAGGAGAGAGAGAGACAATGCAACTAACCAAGGGTCTGATTAAACTGTATTAAGAAGAATCCTGGTGTTGCATCATCCTTGCTGGTCGAGGCGGGCGCGACAAGTGGTGGCCTCATACGGGGACAACGGAGAAACGAACGTACGGGGACATTCCATGTCTCTCTCCGGATTCAGAACTTTTTACAGTCAGGCGGTATACCGGTAAGTCCTCAGGAAAAAAAAACAACTGAGGATCTGTGACAAAAGCAGCTAACGCTCACCTGTAGAAGGGAGAGCGGGATAGCAGAGCCACGACAATAGCGGATGGGTAATTCAATAGGGCCGCGACAAGAGCAGACGGGTAATTAGAATAGCAAAGTCAGTCAGTGAAACCTGCTCTGCGACTGTAGCGGACGGGTAATTTGCATAACAAAACAAGCAGGTAAAACACAACCAGCAGGTGAAACAAAACAAACAGGGAAACCGGAGGGCTGGAGCAGTTCTGCAGAGGCTCTGAGAAACCTCCAAGAAACTTCTCAAATTGAGGAAAGAAAAAAAAAAAAAAGTATACTAACATGGGAGTTTCCTCCTTGCACCCAATTTTTCTGGCTCTTAACGAGCTGCTTCTCTCTAAGAAATTGAAAATAAAAAAACACACCTTAGAGCGATTTTTGCAACAGTGTGATGTAGTTGCACCTTGGTTTGCAATTTCTGGAAGCCTCACAGTGCCTTCCTGGGAGAAATTGGGAAGAGACCTAGATTTGGATACTGGAGCGGATTGCAGGAGCAGATCGCAGTATCATAGCTAGCAAAGATTGGCCTCGAGGTTGGCCTATACAGGCTTCCTCACAAACATTGCAGGGATTGGGTTATGCCAGTGTTCCAAATATTAGTGCAAATTTGTTAACAACCCTATGTCCTTGAGCTTCCAGTGTCCCTCTGGGGGAGGGATCTTATGAAATCCATGGGCTTTCAGTTGAGTAATGAATACTCCAAAGAATCTAAAAATATTATGAAAAACATGGGGTGTCATCCTGATTTTGGCCTGGGAAAATTTTTACAAGGCAAAAAGGAGCCAATACAAACAGTACCTAGGAAACCCAAACAAGGGTTGGGTTTTTCCTAGGGGCTGCTGAGGTGGGCATTCCCATATCCTGGATAATGGAGGAGCCAGTTTGGGTTCCTCAGTGGCCACTCTCCTCTGAGAAATTACATGCTGCATATCAATTAGTGAAAGAGCAATTGGAGGAAGGGCACATTAAACCCTCCCTTTCTCCCTGGAATACACCCATATTTGTCATCAAGAAGAAATCAGGAAAATGGAGATTGTTACATGATCTTAGAGCTATAAATGAGCAAATGAGAATTATGGGACCTGTACAACGTGGTCTTCCATTGCTGTCAGCCTTGCCTGAAAATTGGCCTATTATTGTGGTAGATATTAAGGACTGCTTCTTTTCCATTCCACTGAATAGCAAAGACAGTGAGAGATTCGCTTTCACTTTACCATCCACTAATCATGAGGAACCTGATAAAAGATATCAGTGGGTTGTATTGCCACAAGGCATGGCCAACAGTCCTACCATATGTCAATTATTTGTAGCAACTGCTTTAGAACTTTTGAGAGCACGTTTTCCTGGCTTGAAATGCCTCCATTATATGGATGATATACTGTTAGCAGCTAAAGAGGAGATCATTCTTCAAGAAGCATATAGCTCACTTGTAGAACTGCTAAAGCAAAAGGGACTCTGTATTGCCCCTGAGAAGGTGCAACAGAACAAAGTTGTCAGTTATCTTGGCTCTAAAATAACTAATCATCATATCATGACACAAAAGGTAGAATTAAGGAAGGATCATCTTTGCACATTGAATGATTTTCAGAAATTATTAGGAGATATAAATTGGATAAGAGGAAGTTTAGGAATGGCCAATTATGAATTAAAACCATTATATGATATTTTCATTGGAGATGCAGCCTTGGATTCACCGAGGCAATTAACCAATGCAGCCCGTGAAGCCTTAACAAAATTAGAGGATAGGCTACAAAGAGCTTTTCTTCAAAGAGTGCAAAATAATGATGATATTACCCTGTGCATTCTGCCTACCCAGTTGCAACCTACGGGAATTTTATGGCAAAAAGGACCCTCATTATGGATTTATACTAAAATCTCACCTGCAAAATCAATTGAGTATTATCCTACTGCTGTAGCACTACTTGTGCAACAGGGTATTCAACAATGTTTACAATATTTTGGAATATCACCACAAATGCTAGTTGTTCCTTATGATTCTACTCAAGTCAAGGTATTATGTGCTGCCATAGATGATTGGACAATACTATGTTGTACCTATTCAGGACACATAGATTGCCATTATCCTAAACATCCACTATTAATTTTCTTTAAAGAACATCCTGTAGTTTTCCCTAAAGTAACTGCTTCGCAGCCCATTCCAGGAACAAGTGTTATATTTACCGATGGGTCTAAGACAGGCTGTGGTGCTTATATGGTGGATTCTAATGAACCTGTAAAGCATCAATTCTTGCCAGGTGCACCTCAACAGGTGGAGCTTTCAATAGTTCTTGAAGTTTTCAAGGCTTGTCCATTTGCATTTAATTTAGTGTCAGATTCTAGTTATGTTGTTAATGCTTTGAAAAGCCTTGAATGTGCAGGGCCCATCAAATCTTATAGCCCGGTTAGCTCATTGTTTGGCCAATTACAGAAACTGATCTGGCAACGTAAAAATCCCTTTTTTGTGCAACACATCCGCGCACATACCAGTCAGCCAGGTCCATTGGCTAAAGGCAATGATATAGTGGACCAATGTACTCGACAAAAATGGATGTTTGTGGCTTCTGCCATACAACGAGCACATGCTTTCCACAAAGAATTTCATGTTAATGCAAGGACCATATAATCCACAAGGTCAAGGCATTGTGGAGCGTGCTCATCGCTCCTTGAAGGAGTTGCTTCTAAAACAAAACGGGGGAATAGGCTATGGCCGTACCCCTAAGGACAGACTCTCTCTTGCATTATTTACTCTGAATTTTTTGAATTTGGATGCTTCCAATTGTTCTGCTGCAGATTTATCTAAAAAGTTGTCTAGTTATCTTTTAGGCAATTGGACCGGAGAGTTTGATAACCTGATGGACCAGCTGAGAGTGGCTATTGTCATGGTGAATTCGACCCGAGTGGATACCGGACTGGTGGAGGGATTGTCTTCCTGGATTGCTACAGCCATGGGCCACATGAAGGAGTGGGCGGGAATAGGAGCCCTAGTAGGCTTACTGGTGCTCACCTCCCTAGTATGCTTGTGGTGCATTTCTCGCATTAGGATCTCACAGCGTCGCCATGCAGCCATGATTGTCCAAGCCTTTATGGCCATTGATGCAGGACAGTCCCCCCAAGCCTGGTTGGCTACCTTAAAAGATATTTAGGCACAGGATGCGAGGCCTGCACACTGCACTTGAGGTTATGATACGCTGACCTCAAGAAGAGCAAGTCTGATTGCATGTGGGTTGGTACCCTAACTCCCACCTCTGTGAAAAGGGTCTAGTGTTCTCTGGGTGGACGACGCCTGGACAAACGTTAGTACATGTTCCATTTTAGCAGAGATCAGACCTCTACTCTTGCCTGTTGCTCTGTAAAACAAAAAGGGGGAACTGTAGAGAGCTGCGTGTAGCCGCACCCTAAAGATGGTGCTGGCTTCTACCCTCTGCCTTCCCGATGGCAAACACTCTTTATGGTAAACAGCTCCTTATTTGGCTATGGCTGGATTCGTGTGCTGCTGGCATATGTGTGAACCTGTGGACAGTGCCCACGTGGCTGCTTGGGGTTGGCAGCCCAGCCCTACTTAGGTGCTAGGAGAGGCTTGCCCCAAGAGAGAGAGACAATGCAACTAACCAAGGTTCTGATTAAACTGTATTAAGAAGAATCCCGGTGTTGCGTCATCCTTGCTGGTCGAGGCGGGCGCGACAGTAAGGGCTCAGAGGGAAGTGTGCTTGTAAGGACAGAGAAAATGGCGCTGCACCTGGAGAGAGCTTGTTAGGGTCGGCGTCCAAAACAGAGAGCTATACTCCGATATCGGGTCACAAAAGAAGCTTTATTAGCACGAGCTCGTGGGACACCAGTGTGAGGAGTAGCTGGTGACCCCGAGTTTAAGGCTCGCAGGCCTTTTATGAGGCAGTTCTACCAGGGGAGGGGAGTGGGGTCACCCAGAGTGCAGACATCTGGACGCCAGATGTCTCAGCGGTCTTTCTCAGAGTCTGGGTAGGTAAATGAATTCCAAGCTTATCTAGCTATGGTTCTGCAGGACACCCTTTATGGACATAGATGGGGTAGATGTTGGGGTGGGCCAACTCAAAGCCCCAGATGTGGGTCTGGGTAGTAGCCGATTTGGTCTGTCCTAGCTGCTGATACCACTCACCTCTGATGAGGGGTGGAGTCATCTTTTCTGCCTCCATGGTGAGGGTTGGGGCCAGCTCTCCTATGAGGGGTGAGGCCCGTGAGGGGCGGGGCTGGTTCAGCATGGCCCTTGAACCTCAACATACAGGACTCGCACGAGCCCCTGTGGTAATACAGACCACATACATCAACACAGACCTCAACTGCAGCAGGACCACAGACCTAGACATGGCCCTCAGCAGCAGCTTGAGATTGGATGTTACCGTGACCCTGGGTAGCAGATTTTAAGATTTTAAGGCTGAGAATGGCATGGCACCAGGAAGGCAGAGGCAGGCGGATCTCTGTGAGTTCCAGGCCACCCTGGTCCACAGAGTGAGTTCCAGGACAGCTAGGGCTGCACAGAGAAACCCTGTCTCAGAAAAAAAAAAAATCGTGACTATAGTTTAGTACAGAAATGGATGTAAGTGCTTGATATTTTAAAGCATAAACTTGTTTGTATATTTGTCAAAAATGTATTTTAGCCCCCCAAATTATTCAGTTCCCTCCTTTTTTTTTTTTTTGAGATGAGGTTTTTCTGTGTAGCCCTGGCTGTCCTGGAACTCACTCTGTAACCCAGGCTGGCCTTGAACTCACAGAGACCCCCTGACCCTGCCTTCCGAGTGTAGGGATTAAAGGCGTGTGCCACCACTGCCCAGCTCTTCTTTCTTCCTATTTTTTTCCTCTTTCCTTCACTTTGTGCAAAACTCAGTCAAAGACCCTAAGGGTGCTGGCAAGTTACATTCCATGGCCATTCTGAAATCCTGAGGCACACATGCACATCTTCCCCAACCCTATCTTCCTATCCTGTCTGTCAGTCCCTCTGTCACTTCTGTGGTGCTAAGGCTGAGGGGAGAGGAGTGCATCCACACAGAAGAGGAGGCAGGGAAACAGTGTCAGAGGGGGAATAGTCAAGTAAGTGCAGTAAGAATAATAGTAACGGGTGCGCCACTGGAGGAGAAACATTGTAACACCTCTCTATGTATCTATATATTACAGAGTTCTGCCAACCCGCAGGGATTCTCACTACTCAAGTCTAGACTCCGATGAGCATCAATTAACAACAAGAGTAGATAACAAAATATCAAATAAAATACGAATCTACAGGCTGGAGAGATGGCTCAGTGGTTAAGAGCACTGGCTGACCTTCCAGAGGTCCTGAGTTCAATTCCTAGCAACCACATGGTGGCTCACAACCATCATAATGAGATCTGGTGCCCTCTTCTGGCCTGCAAGCATACATGTAGACAGAACACTGTATACATCATAAATAAATAAATCTTAAAAAAAAAAGACTGCTTAAGTAAAAAAAAAAACAAAAAACAAAAAACAAACAAACAAAACAAAACAAACAAAAAAAAACAATGAATCCACGAGTCTGTATTCATTTAAATAAGAAAATAAATCAACTGAAATTTAGGTGAAAATGGGAATATTTACAAAGTCTCACACTGTCTCTGCCAAAACCTCCAATTTACTATACTAAGGAAAGACTAGCCTTATGGGATACTGGATTAAACAAGTTTTTAAAGGGAATATGATGAGGCAGACCAAGCTAGAACGCAGCATCACTTTGGCATGCTGCTGCTCTGTAGTTGCCTCTTGATGCTTAACAAATTATTCCAAATACATGACAGAAAACACAGTTGTCCCCCATGCCAAGGGACTGTTTTATTCTACAACACCCATGGCCACAGTTGGGAAAGGCCTAACTTCTGGGTGACAGAAACAAATCAGGTGCAGAACAATCTGAAAGCTCTGCTCAGTTTTGTCTGGTGGGGAAAAGTTCAAGAGTGTTGGGCTTGGTGTGGTCCTTGAAGCAGGGTGTGTTCCTATGGTCTATGCTAGTTATTGTCAACTTGACACAAATTAAAATTGTCTGAGAAGAGGAAATCACAATTGAGAAAATGCTTCTATAAGATTGACCTGCAGGCCAGTCTGTTGGGTATTGTCTTGATTAGTGATGTGAGAGGTACGGTGCCACCCTGGGTAGGTTGTCCTGAGTAGCATAAGAAAGCAAGCTCATCAAGCCACAGTGAGCAAGCCAGTGAGTAGCATTCCTCCACGGCTTCTGCTTTGTTCATGCCTCCAGGCTTTTGCCCTGCTTGAGTGCCTGCCCTGATTTTCTTCAATGATGGGCTGTGATGTGAAACTGTAAACTGAAATAAACCCTTTCCTCCCCAAGCTGATTTTGGTCTTTGTTTTTTATCCTCGCAATAGAAACCCTAACTAAGACACGGCCTCTCCATATGGTTTTGTGCTTCTCACAGGTTGGTACTGAGTTCTGAGACACAGTACCTTTGCCGGAGAGGAGAGAGAGTTCAGTAGGCTTCTGAAGGAGCTGTGAGGCTTTTATAAGCCAGCATTGGAAGATATGCATCATCACTTCTGCTTCATTCTGATGGTCATAAGAGTACCTAACATCTGCTTCTCCCTCCCTCCCTCCCTCCCTCCCTCCCTCCCTCCCTCCCTTCCTTCTTTGCCTTTTTTTTTTAAAGATTTATTTATTTATTTATTTATTTATTTATTTGTTTATTTATTTATTTATTACATATACAGAAGAGGGCATCAGATCTCCTTACAGATGGTTGTGAGCCACCATGTGGTTGCTGGGAATTGAATTCAGGACCTTTGGAACAACAGTCTTTCCATCTTTCCAGCCCCAGCTTATTTGTTTTTTGTTTTTGTTTTGTTTTTATTTATTTATTTATTTTTGAGACAGAGTTTCTCTGTGTAGCCCTGACTGTCCTGGAACTCACTCTGTAGACCAGGCTGGCCTTAAACTCACAGAGATCTGCCTGCCCCTGCCTCCTGTTTGCTGGGATTAAAGGCGTGCGCCACCACTACCTGGCTTCCAATACTTTTATAGTCCAGGCTAGCCTTGAATTTGGGATCCTGAGTGCTGGGATTACAGGCTTGGGTCATCTTGCATGACTTTAGGCCCCACTTTTGATTAATAGAGTGATAAAGCTGTGTGGTGATATTTTGTTTGGGCTTTAACCAATAAATCTTGCCTGGAGATCAGAGTGCAGAGCCAGCCACTAGTTAACCACAGAGACCAGGCAGTGCTAGCACACACCTCTAATCCCAGCACTAGGGAGAAGGAGACAGGAAGTGACATGGCTGGGTGGAGAGAGGAAATGATAAAGCAGGGTAGAGACCAGAGCTCAGCCCTTTCAGGCTGAGGATTCGGTGGAAGTGAAGTCTTTCTAGTGGCTGGCTTTTTTACTGATCTTTCAGCATTTACCTCGATATCTGGCCCCAGGTTTTTATTATTAAGACCAATTAGGATTCGTGCTACAAGCCACACTGCAGAAGACATGAAATGACAGGAGACACTAATGGAAAACTCATTTTCTCTTCTAAGTGGCTCAAGGTTTTTCTGTGTGGCTGCCGAAATATTTCCTCTTTTTTAATCAATAGCTTTGATGAACAACATTTACATAATTCCTGTCTGTTTTTCATGTACAAAACAATGAACTTTAGCAAATTTACATACTATGCAACCATTTTGCCACAATCTACTAAATAGAACATTTGCATCACCCTGACAAGGTCCTCATGCCCATGTGCTGTAAATCCTTAGTCCCATCCTCAGTCCTAGGTAACTGTGGACTTACTTTCTCTCAATCTAGATTTGCTTTTTCTGGACATTTCATATAAATGAAAAAGTACAATATGCAGTCCTTAGCATCTGGGCTCTTTCACACATAGGAAACCACTCATTTATATTACTAAAGAATGTTCAAGCATGTAACTAATCATTATGCTAAATGTACTCCAGAGGCCACCACAGGAGGTGAAGTGCGGAGCATCCAAGCAAGCCTGATAATCATGAAAACTGAGACACCAGAGCATGCTGGACAGAGAATTATGAGAAACATGTTTGGATCAACTCAATATGATTACTAACACATGTTTGAAAAGTGCTTCTGTTTATTAAATATGGATGAGATATACCAACTGGAGTTTTGATTTCAGATAAAGTGAGCTGAAAATCCAATATCATTCTGAATTCACTTGTGGGTTATTGGTATGCATTCTGGTATTTTTTTATTCTGGTATTTTTGATCAGTAACAAAATTATGTAATTCTATATATTTATGGGCTAGAATGTTTCATTGAGTCTCAACTTCTCATTTTTCCTACATGAGTAGCATACTGTTTTTGAAATTTGTACATAGTGTACTGCACATGAGTAATACTTCTTTGTATGGATATATACAGTTAGTTGTCTTTATTTCTGTCATTCATAGGTTGCTGAGAATACTGAATTATCAAACACCAGACCTTACCAGATGGAATGTAAGGTTAGGTTCCTGTCCTATGTTACATTTTCATCAATCAATACATCACCAGCTAAAGCTGGTGGTTTTGTTGTTGTTATTGTTGATGTTTAAAGAAATCTTATTTAAGGCAAGCTAGTTGAACATGGCCAACAGCACTCTTCAGGCACCTGTCCAAAATGCCTATTTACATTCCCACTAGCCATGTCTTTAGGATGTATTTCTCCACATCCTCACCAAGGTTTATTATTGAGGGTTTTTTTGTTGTTGTTGTTGTTGTTTGTTTGTTTGTGATAGACTCTTGCCGTATGTGGTCCAGGTGGCCTCAGACTTGTGATCTTCCCGCTTCAGCCTTCTGAGAGCAGTAGGCATTCACTACAGCACTATAGCATTTGGCTTATTGTGGGTTTTTTTGTAGTAACCATTTTCGTATGTGTGATCTCACCATGATTTTGAACAATCAAGTATGAAGGCCCTGAGTAAGAAGAATACTTGTTAAGTATGAAGGCTATCAGGCCATAATGGCTAGAGCAGAGTCACTTAAGAGGAACAGAGTAGAAGGCAAGTCAAGGGCAGATAAGATGGGAGGAGTACCAAGTCTCAAAGTCTCATAGGGGTTTGGCTTTCACTCTGAATGCAATGGAGGTCACAGAAAGATGTTTAGCAGATGCGTTGATGTAATCTGATGTAGGTTTTGAAAGGTTCACATTGAATCCTTGTTGAAAACAGACTATAAGGAAAAAAGTACTGAGATTGTTTAGGAGGCTGTGACTATAGTCCAGACAGAGATAGTAGGGGTCTAAGTCACAATAGTAGCAAGCCAACATGGGGAGAATTGATCAAGTTTGCAAATTATGTTTGAAAATGGATGTAATTGGACTTCCTCAAAGAGCTGATAAAAGATGTGGGCAAAGAGAGACCAGAGAGTCACTCCAAGATTTTTAATTGAGCAGTTATAAAGATGCAATTGCATCATTTGCATTGGGAAAGTCTGATGGAAGATGAAATTTGAGGAGTAAGGTCAAGAATTCATTTTGTACTTCAAATTTGAAATGCCAATCATAGATCTTAGTGGAAACTTTCTGGTAGACAGTTATACCTGAAATCTGTTGTTCAGGTCAAAGATATGGACTATGGCTATAAATTTAAGAGTAGTCAGAACATGAATATTTAAATTTATAGTACCAAGATGAGGGGCAATGTAATGGATGGAATTTACTAATCACCTTTGATTAAGGTGTCTATACCTGAACCCTGGGGCTTTACAAAGTTTAGAAGTCAGGGTGAAAAGGCACTAACACGAGAGTCAGAGGAAGTCCAGAAAACCAATGAGGTCTGAGGGGAGGGTTCAAAAATCCATTTACCCTGTTCACATTGTCATGAACTCAATTATAAAAAGCAGGAAGCTTGGGAAAGAAAAGTGAAGACATCTGTAAAAGACAAAGCATTTATCCCTAAAAAGGTCAAGTGGACCTTAAAAGGCCTCATTATGGTAGAAAGAAAAGAGTTAATAACTGGCAAAACCAGACTGTCCTCCCTGCCATCATCGGAAAATGGCTACTGTATACTGAGTACTTTCTCTGTGGTCAGACGTTCTACCACTGAGCTCTACCTTGCCCTTCCCTTCACATTATTCCTGTAGTTTGGATTCCAAGTGTCCCCCAAAGAGTCATAAGGTGAAGGCTTGCTCATCAGGCAGCAATGGTAGTTGGAAGAACCTTCAGAATGTAGGCCAAGTGGGAGGTCTTAAGTCATTGATGTCGTCCCTGACAGGAGCTGTGGGACTCCATCTCTTCCTCTTCCTTTCATTTGCTTCATAGACATGAGTTGAGAGTTTTTCCCTGCCACAAGCTCCTGCTATGATGTTCTTGATCTCCGGCTTGAAGCAACAGGATGAACCAATTATTGACCAGAATCTCTCAAACCATGAGTCAGAACAAATTGTTTCTCTTTATGAGTGGATCATCTCTGGTGTTTGTCATATAAATAGAAAGCTGACTAACGCAAGTATATTATTTAATCATCACCACACTCCTAAGGGATGAGGGCTATTAGCTCCCATTTCTGAAATGAGAGAAAAGAAGTCCTGACAAGTTAAGAACCTTGACCAGAGCTAGGGAGATGGCTCAGATCTCACAGGCAGGAAGGCCTGAGTTTGGTTCCCAGAATTAATGTGAACTTGCTAAGCTTGGTGGTGTGTACTTGTAATCCTAGAAATGAGGAAGAAGAGATAGGTAGATCCTTTGGGTTCACTGGTTAGCCAGTCTGGCCTAATTGGTAAACTCCAGGCCATTGAGAGACCCTGCCTCAAAAGAGGTGAGTAGCATTACTGAGGATGACCTACTTACACACTTGCGTGCACACACACACACACACACACACACACACACACTCTCCCAAACATACACACCCATTAAAAACAAAGACAAAACAACAACAGCAGCAGCAAACTTGACCAAAGCAGCAGAATCATGATGCAAAACCAAAGTGGTTATAGCAACTGGAATGTTTCCAGGTCCTATTGCCTAATCATGTTACCATGAAACTCAAGTTCCATCCTCTCAAGGCTCTGGAAATCTTGATGGGAGACCAAAGTATTTTCTAAGTGTGGAAGTGCTGGCCTGTATATTCTCCTTCAGTTCTGTTGTTTCTATAATCTAGCCTTCTATGAAACAGCAGCTGTGTGACTGCTGTATTCTGGGGCTATTAACTAGCACAGCACAGAGGTGCTGAAAGTAATTGTTCTCTTGGAAAAGAAATGATTAGACTCATATAAGGATGGGCCCTGAAGGCAAGGAAGGAAAGGAGGCCAAGTCATCACTGACGTAAATTTCAGCTCAGAGGTATTAATGTTGGCTTCTTCACACTCATATAAGGATTAGCTGCTGCTTCCTTCCCATTTCAATGTAAATATGAAGGGCAGACTTAAAAAATACCCTGGGTTGGGGATTTAGCTCAGTGGTAGAGCACTTGCCTAGCAAGCACAAGGCCCTGGGTTTGATCCTCAGCTCAAAAAAACAAAAACAAAAACAAACAAACAAAAAAAACCCTAGAACAGAGTTCTTACCATCCCTGGACTCATTTGCTTCTGCAGATGATATTAGTGTTTTAGGCTAGTGGAAATCCATCCCCACTGGCTAGACTTGAGGTAAGATGCTAAGGATACTTAGCCTTTACCTGTACAAGGAAGACCATGCCTTTTAGAAGACAGACTTCAATGCCTAAAGGAGATGATGGGCAACTGCTCATAAGTAGAGGCCAAACCAAGAAGATATCTTACTTGAAGTTCACTTGGGAGTTTTCATGATATGGGATCACATAAAAAAAACTTACATCAGTAAGTCTCACTTCTCAAGATGACCATTCATGTCCCTTCTTTACAACCAGCTACTGCATACGGCAACAAAAGACTCTGAGGTTAGTTTTGGAAAAAAAAAAAATTTTTTTTTTTTTAAATAAAACTCCATTTTGCTGGTTTTTACCAATCCCCATTTATCCCTTTACCATTTGTACTGGCTGGTTTTATGTCAACTTGAGTTATTAGTTATGAGAGATGAAGGAGCCTCAATTGAGAAAATGCCTCCATAAGATCCAGCTGTAAGGCATTTTCTTAAATAGCAATTGATGAGGAAGGGCCCAGAAAATTGTAGGTGGAGCCATCCATGGGCTTGTGGTCCTGGTTCTATAAGAAAGCAGGCTGAGCAAGCCATGTGAAGTGAGCCAGGAAGCAGCACTCCTCCATTGCCTCTGCATAAGCTCTTGCCTCTACGTTCTTGTCCTGTTTGAGTTCATGTCCTCTGGTGATGAACAGTGATGTAGAAGTGTAAGTTGAATAAACCCTTTCCTCACTGTGGTGGTTTGAAAGAAAATGGCCCCATAGGGAGTGGCATTACTAGGAAATGTTGGAGTAGGCTTTGTTGGAGTAGGTATGGCCTAGTTGGAGGAAGTGGGTCACTTTGGGGGTGGGCTTTGAGGTCTCCTATACATAAGCTATTCCCAGTGACACAGTTCACTTCCTTTTGCCTGCAGATCAAGATGTAGAAATCTCAGTTCCTCCAGCCCATGTTTGCCTGCATGCTGCCAGGTAGCTCCATGATGATAATGGACTAACCCTCTGAAACTGTAAGCCACCCAAATTAAACGCTTTCCTTTATAAAAGTTGCCATGGTCATGGTGTCTCTTCACAGCAATAGAAAACCTAAGGCAGAAGTTGGTACCAGAAGTGGGGTATTGATGTGCTAAGCCTGACCATGCTTTTGTTTGAAGGAATATAGACCTTGAGATCATGGGGTAGAAAAGCAGTTGAACACTTTTAAGTGCTGCTTAATGGGCCATCCTAGTAGGATCATGGAAGACAGTGGTGCTGAGTGTGATTTGAACTGTGGGGCCTGGCTCAAGAGGTTTCAGAGGAGAATTTAGCATGTTGCCTAGAGATTGTTCTTGTGTTACTTTGGTGGTGTTATTTTGGTGAAGAATGTGCCCTTCTCTGAAAAGTCTGCCAAAGGCTAAACTGAAGAGCTTTTGGATTAATTCTGTTGGCAGAGAAAAATCTCAAAATAGCCTAGTAATGACTCTGTCATGTAGTTATTAGTGTTAACTCTAATGAAGATTTACAAGGAAAAGGAGCAAGCTGAGTAAGTAAAAATATAAAATGTATTGAAAAGGGACACCAGGAAGTGGAAAGGAGCTACATCTTGTGTTCAAGGAAATAAACAGATTAAGAAATAAAGGGAGTGTTGTGGGCATTGGGTCAACCAATAGCTTTAGAGTACCAGCCTTAGAACATGGCCTCTTGGCCATTTATGTGACTGCTTAAAACTGAGGATAGAGGCATGCCTGCCTTCTCTTGTGGTGGTCAGAGATTGGACTGGTGGTTCCATTCACTCACAGGCAGAACAGAGGACCGTGCGGGCTGTTTACTTTGTTCTGTATCTGTGGGTGCATTTTCTCCTCATTTTATATCTTAATAAATCCTTCATACCCTTTTCACAGACTCTCATGCCTTTGCTTACAAGTACCCAAGATCCCACCCAGCTAAGTTTCCAACTTGTGAAAAGGAATTAAAGAGAAGCCTAGAGCTGGGTGTGGTGGTGCATGCCTCTAATCTCAGCACTGGGAAGTCAGAGGTTAGTGGGTCTCTGAGTTTGAGGCCAGCCTGGTCTACAGAGCAAATTCCAGAACAGCCAAGTAGAAATTAGGCAGTGAAAGAAACCATTGAAAACAGAAAGTTGGTGAAGATATAATTGAAAGTTCTCTGAGTTCAAGCCCAGCCTGGTCTACAGAGCAAGTTCCAGGATAACCAAGCTTAGGCAGTGAAGGAAATTAAGAAAGACAGAAAGCTGGTGAATGGTAGGTAGACTTTTCTGTCCCACCAGCTACTCCCAAATAACTACACAAAAACTTTATAAATGCTCGGCCAATAGCTTAGGCTCATTTTTAGCTAGCTCTTATAACTTAAATTTTTATTAATCTATGTTGGTGCCCAGAGGTTTGTTTACCCCATGTCTATACTTCCCATCCTGCTTGCTCTGTTTCTCATGGTGTCTCTTCCAGACTCCACCTTTCTTCCCAGCACTCTCTCTCTCCTGAAAATTCTGCCTAGCCATTGGCCAATTAGCTTTTGAGAACAACACATTTTCACAGTGTAGGAAAGGATTATCCCACAGCAGGTGAAGTTGTAATTGAACAAGAGTGCCATGTTCCAATCCCAGTAAGCAGCAGAACTTGGCAGCTTCGGCCACATGGTTCTGGCTTTATAGTCAAGGAGTGACTGAGGAAAGCTGCTGAGGCCAGGCATGTGTCAGGGGTGTCCCTGAATGGAGGCCTAGAGAGGCCATTGTGTGCAACTGTGAAGTTGAAGCCAGAATTGCCTTGGAGACCCCAAGATGTTGGAGACCAGAGCCATGAGATACCTGTTGAGGAGAGCTCCTAACAGGGAATGGAACCAGCCCAAGAGAAACAAGTGTGCTGTAGAAACAAAGTTGAAAGGAGTTGGAGATCTGAAGAGTATTTTGATATTAAACATGGAGAAGCAGAGTTTAGAGTTTGCCCAGCTGGTTTTTGGTCTTGATTTGGTCCAGTATTTCCTCACTATGGTCCCTTCCTAGGTTTTGGAATGGTAATGTATTTCTTATGCCAGTATATGTTGGAAGTACATGATCTGCTGAGGGGATTACAGCTAAGAGATTGCATGAATCTCAGAAGAGACTTTGAACTTGACTAGACTTTTAAGTTGGAGACTGTTATAGACTATGGGGACTTTTGAAATTGGACTAAAAGCATTTTTGCATTATGATATAGCTACAAGCCTTTGGGGACCAGGGAGTGGAATGCAGTGGTTTGAAAGAAAATGACCCCCTTAGAGAGTGGCACTATTAGGAGGTGTGGCTTTGCTGCTGTAGGTATGGCCTTGTTGGAGGATATATGTCACTGTGGGGGTGGGCTTCGAGTTCTCCTATGCTCAAGCCACACCTAGTGACACAATTCACTTCCTATTGTCTGCAGATCAAAATGTAGAACTCTCAGCTCCTCCAGGACCAAGCACACCTGCACACCACCATGTCCTGCCATGATAATGGACTGAACTTCTGAAACTGTAAGCCACCCCAGTTAAATGTTTCCCTTTATAAGAGTTGCTGTGGTTATGGTGTCTCTTCACAGCAATAGAAACCCTAAGACACCATTGATAAGCTAATGCTGGTGAGTTATGCCCATTTTCAGTTGATAGAAACCCTAAGACACCATTGATAAAGCTAATGCTGTTTCAGTTCTGACCATTTAGAGTTGTTTGCTCCAAGGTTAAGCAGAGGCTCATTTCAGTTGTCTTTTTATATTATGTGGTTAACAGTAATGGTTCTTCTGTGGTGACTAAGTACCATCCAGCTCCACTTTTACACTTATTAATAATAAAAGATAATGACCAGCACTTGGGAGACAGAGGCAGGCGGGTCTCTGTGAGTTCAAGGCCAGCCTGGACTGCAGAGAGAATTCCAGGAAAGGCGCAAAACTACAGAGAAACCCTGTCTGGGGGGGGGGGGGGGAAGACATGACAAAGCTGGGTGTGATAGCAATAGGATGAAATGTTTGAGAAGTTAGTCCTATATCTTGATGTTTGCCTTCAAAATTTTAGTCCCTTCTTATCCAGATTCTTTTTCCAACTCTCATCTATAGCTGTATCTTTGTGTAAGTGCATGTGCAGTCTAGATGACAACCTTGGGTGGGTATCATTTCTCAAGATGCTTGTCCATATTTTTTTTTTTTTTTTTTTTTTTTTTTTGAGACACTGGCCTGGGAACTGTCAATGAGCCCCAGGAATCCTTCCATCTCTGCTTTCCCAGCACTGTGCTTATAAGTACACAAAACTATATTTGGTTAAAAACAGAAATGATCCCTAGGGATTGCACTTGGGTGCTCATGATTGCAAGGCAAGCACTTTGCAGACTGAGTGATCTCTCCACCCCTCTATCTTTAAAAAAACTTTTTTTGTATATGAGTGTTTTGCCTGCATGGATGTATTTAACATGTGCATGCCTATATCCTTGGAGGCCAGAAGAGGGCACTGTAACTCCTGGAACTGTAATTACAGATGATTGTGAGCCTCTAAGGAGGTTGCTGGGAATTGAACTCTAGTCCTTAAAAAGAGTAAGTAGCTAGTGGTCTTAGCCATTGGGCTATCTCTCTAGTCTCCCATAGCTATCGTTCATGCACTCATTCAATCACAACTCCCCCCTCCCCCCAGACAGGGTTTTCTCTGTGTAGTTTTGGTGCCTGTCCTGGAACTCACTCTGTAGCCCAGGCTGGCCTCAAACTCAGAGATTCACCTGGCTCTGCCTCTCAAGTGCTGGGATTAAAGGTGTGCACCACCACCTCCTGGCTTAATCCCAACTTTTTTGACTACTCACTTTAGGGTTTATTTGTACCATCTTTAATTTATAAATGCTTGATTGACATCTTTTTTAATGGAGTAAGCTCTTTAACATAAAAATATCTGTCCTTTATCAAGTGCTAAACACATGGGAAATATGTAAAAATACTTATTTTGGTTAGATTATCCTGGTTACAAGAAAACTTCCTTAAGTAACAAGATTACAGAAATGGAGTGTGGAAAAAGCCCAGGCAGTAGTCCACAGGAAAAATAGGACCTTTAGCAGAATTACTGTAGTATATCTTATTCAAACTGTGGTACTGAAGTTTCTCTGTTTCTCTAGAAGGGCATTTGAGAGCAGAAAGTAACCAACTGTGGTCAAATATGATAAACAATTATGCAAAAATCTAAGAGCAAACAGAGCGTTTTAAAATTTAGTAGCATTACTGATACTCCCATGAAGGGTTGCCCATTAAGAGCATGGAGGGGATGTCTACTTTTAGAAGAGCCTTTATATTCATGGTGCCAGGAGGTTTCACATCATTTCAACTGTATTCTTCCCATTTCATCTTTTTTTCTATTTTAAATCAAGCTTACTGAAGTATTTATGAATTAGTTAGCATAGCTTTGACAGATACATTGTATACCCATATCACAATCAAGAAACAGAATAGTTCCACTGCTTCCCCCATATCCCTCAAGCCTCTTTAGTCAACCACTCCTACTTCCTATCAACAAATGTTTTCTATGGTTTTTGTCTTTCAACAATGTCATATACATGGATTCATACTGTATGTATACTTTTTGGTCTTAAGTCTTTCACTGAGAATGGTACCTCTTCATTTTGTGTAGTTTGTTTCCAAGTAGATTCCACTGAGCATATGTACCAACATCTGTTTATATATTCACTAATTATATGGTACTTAGACATTTCTAATTTTAAGTTGTTATAAAACATGTTTTGTTTTTGTATATGTATCTGCCTGAGTTGATATCTAGTGGGATATCTGGATCATAATGTAAGTGTATTATTAATTTTGTAAGTAAATGATCTCTCAAGCCATTTTTCCAAGTGTTTGTTCAAGTCTACATTTCTATTAATAAGTGTTTTGGCTTCTCTCCATTAATGGTATTTAGACTAAAAAAATGTGTGAGTGTATGCAAGTATACATATGCAGAGGACACAGATCTACTTCTGGCATCTTCCTGGATTGTTCTTCACTGATTGGTTTAGGTTGGTCAGTCAATGAGCCCTAGGGATCTGCCTGTCTCTGAGATGCCAGCCCTAGGGTCCCAAAAGCACAGCACCAATATAGCTGTCCTTTATCTTCTAGTGCTAGACAACTTTTTACAGGAGTGTTCATGTTTGCATGGCAAGCAAATATCAAACAAACCATCTCTTTAACCCCTCACCATTGCCTTGATTTCCATGTCCCTAATCACTACATGGTTGGCACTTTTGTGGTCTATAAGAAACATGCACAAGAAAGTCAGTATGTGGAAAAGGTCAGCCAAGAATTACAGCTAAATTCAAAATGTTTGTTGTCGTTTTTCAAGGGTTTCTCTGTAACAGCTTTGGCTGTCCTAGAACTGTCTCTGTAGCCCAGGCTGGCCTCAAACTCAGAGATCCACCTGCCTCTGCCTCCCAAGTGCTGGGATAAAGGTGTGCACCACCACCACCTGGCTCAAAATGTTTATTTTCTGGAAATTCATGTAATGTGGAAGCACAAAAGTTTTGATAAGGAAGTTAAACCATGCATTCTGGAAAGTTCTTTTTCTGTTCACAGAAGAGGGTAAGCCGTGAGTTGGAGCAATTGCTACTCCTCTTGCATGTTGTGTGACTACACAGTGGATGCTGGCTGAGCCTGGAACATCTCAGGGGAGGCTTTATTGCTGACGCTTCTTGCTTAAATCATGAGGCTACATGGTTACTTTTCTGATCTATAAGAAACATGTAAAAGAGTAAGTTTTTGTTTTTCTATTGCAGCAACAGAGAAATTACTTTTGCTGCAAGATTGTTCTATGTTGAGTCCTAATGTGATCACTTGTGCCTTTAGCTAAATAATACTGTGAAATATAAGAAAAGTCAGAGGAACAACGTGATAGAGATGAAAGCCCATTGTTCCCCTATGGTTGGTGCAGGGCAGAGAGAGTAAGAATACAGATCATGGTTCAAATGCCATTTTACAGGATAGGAGCCCTTGCTTGTCAAGTCATTAGCTTTTTGGCACACTCAGGACAATACACCTGCTGCTCATGAAATACAAAACGCTTGTTGGCCAGATTTGCAGAGCAGCTTTTACAGTTGAAGCAGAAGTCGTGCCAGGAATGTTCTTCATGGGTTACCACATTGGAGCCTTTACCAAACCCAGTGATGGGGTTCTTGCATCCAGCACACTTCTTGGCCACAAAGTTCTTGTAGCAATCCACGCAATAATACTGGTTATCCACAGCAGTGAAACGCTGCCCACTCAGCTCCTTAGAGCAGGAAACACATATAAAGCACGCAGCATGCCAGGGCTGATCCTGGTAACTGATTCCTCCAGATGTGATAGGCTTGTTGCATTTCACACAACGCTTGGCAAACTTAGCTTCATGGCAAGCCACACAGTAGAACTCCTGCTCTACAGGGAAGAAACTTTGGGTTCCAATGATTTGCTTGCAGTTGTTGCAGATGAAGCAGTTTTTATGCCAGATGGTACCCTTGTACTCCACATTCTCATCTCCTGCCACAATATCCTTTTGGCACCCATTGCATTTAGGTATGGCCACATGAGTGGCACAATTGTTGCACAGGATCTTGTCATTCCAGGTTACAAAGGTCTCACTGGCCAAGGGCTGGTGGCACTTGCTGCAATTGAAGCAGGTGTTGTGCCAGTAGCGGTTCTTATAATGCACTTCTTTGGAATCTGCACTTATGGGCTTGCGGCACTGCTCACAAGTATTAGCACAGTGCTTGTCAAAGCACTCCAGGCAGCAGTTTTTATTATCCTTCTGCACATACTTCTTCCCCTGCAAGGAATCCTGGCAGTAGTGGCAATTGATCCTCTCAGACATGGTGCCTTATAGCTGGGGGGACCTCACACTGGATGTGCAAAGAACAGGATGTGTTTGGGATGGGCCGCTGCCTGGAGATGCTTGCCCATACAGCTGTATAGGCTGTCCACTGGGTGGTGGATATGAAGCTAGGATTTGCAATAGCTGTACAAATAGGCTATACAAAAGGAAGAGGGCTTGGGCTGTCTTCTAGGACCACTCTTCCCAGCTCCACTATTCATGTCTATCTTCTACCTCACAGCATGTTTTCCACTCCATAGAAATAGTTGGTACAGATAACACAAAGAATTGCCAGTGTACTTTAGCCAAAGACTACCAAGAATTCCTGCAAGCTGGACTCATCAGAGAAATGGAGAACACATATCACAGTGAGTCAGATGGCATCTCAGTCATAGGCTGTAAAGCAGGGCTATTTAGATTTAGGATTGAGTTAGATGTTCTGAAGGAGGGTTTAAGGAAGTAGAACCTTCTTGCCTTACTTTTGTGACGAAGCAGGAATGATTGTATGATTCGTTATCTTCATAAATGTTACCTATAAAGAGGAAAGGCTAGAGTGAGTAACACTGTAAGCAGTGAAGAAGCAACAGCCACTTACTAGTTGGTCATCCTCACTTTGTGTATTCTGTTTGGTGACCTGGACAGTCTTCATTATTTTGTTCAAGTATTTGAAAGTGGTCTTATTTCTGTTTTGAACATTACTGACTGAAGTTTTTAAACTAGAAAATGCCAAGGTCTAGTTATGTCAGGCCAGCTCCTACCAACATTACAGCCTTCTTGATAGCACTGGGACATTTGCTAGATTTCAGGGACTGCTTTCCTCTCAGAATATACTGGTTAAATTTGAATGTAGTGGCTTATAACTTAAGCCCAGCACTTCAAAAGATCAAAAGCTTGAGGCCAGCCTGGCTTATATAGAGATCTCATCTTAAATAAGAATATGATGGTAAGAACTTGGGTTGAGGTCACAAAATTAGATTGTAGATTTTATCTTCAATAGTTGTAAAGATAGACTAAATTAGCATATCTGCTTCTGTTTCTTAATGAGTACAGAAGTGTGTGCCTCATTATTGAGAGAAATGAAATGACACAACCTAACAGCTCATGTCAAATCATAAATTAGAAGGGAGAGTGAGTCAAGGGAAGGAAAAACAAAGAACAGTTTCAGTAATTGTGCCAGGACACCAGTAAGAATGTGAGAATAGGAAAGCATTATTATTTACATTGTATGGTAACCTACAAAGCTGCTATCTATTATTCAGTTAATTTCAAAACACCAAAAGAATGTATTATACAGAAAACATAAAAAAGTGTGTTGCTGCTGGGCTATGGTGCCACACAGCTTTAACCCTAGCCCTTGGGAGGCAGAGGCAGACATATCTTTGTGAGTTCAAGGCCAGCCTCATCTATAGAGCTAGTTCTAGGACAGCCAGAGTTGTACAGAGAAACCCTATCTCAGAAAAAAAAAGTTGCCCTTACACAGAGTAATTTGTCTTATAAAGTCCAATGGAAACATTGCAAAGGTGATGGGACCTCAACAAAGCAGAGTGCAAAGAACTGGACCAGGTTCATACATGGGGTAGAAGGCAAAGAACTGGACCAGGTTCATACATGGGGTAGAAGGCAAAGAACTGGACCAGGTTCATAGATGGGGTAGAAGGCAAAGAACTGGACCAGGTTCATAGATGGGGTAGAAGGCAAAGAACTGGACCAGGTTCATAGATGGGGTAGAAGGCAAAGAACTGGACCAGGTTCATAGATGGGGTAGAAGGCAAAGAACTGGACCAGGTTCATAGATGGGGTAGAAGGCTGGTTCACCTTTTCCACTTCAGTGCCATTGGCATATAAATGACTTACGTCTGCTGTCTCAGTTCTGTCTTGTCTTGCTACTTCCTGGTCTTAACATTTTGAACTACCCCACCCTGTTAAGTGATGTCACTTGTTATTCCTCCAGTGTCTCAATAAGGTAAATAACTCTCTAAATGTAACCAATTAGAGTAAAACTCAGCTGCTTAAGCTAGAGTTTACTTTTAGGTGGTGGTGATGCAGTTTGGGGCATACTAGGCAAGTGCTCTAAACTGAGTCATAAGCTCAGCTATAATTTATAATGTGTTGAATATTTTGCTTTAAGTTACTCCCTTAAGAACTCATTTGAAGACATATTTTTTTTTCAAAATACTATCTAGAAATAAGTATATTATAGAATAAGATCAAGAACTACAATGGTGCCAGGTGTGGTGGTGCATGCCTTTAATCCCAGCACTGGGGAGGCAGAGGCAGATCTCTGAGTTCAAGGCTAGCCTGGTCTACAAAGCAGGTTCCAGTACAGTCATGGCTACACACAGAGAAATCCAGTCTCAACAAACAAACAAACAACAACAAAACTACAGTGGAGATCAGCCTATAATATAAATAGGGTCTGATTTCACTGGGGCTTCTTCTGGTTGCATCAAAGTATCTGAAATCAAGATAGAAACAATCTCACGAAGATCTTCATATATATTCTCATATAGACAGGAGTGGGTAAGAACTGAATGAGATGCTATTCATTTTTTTGGTTTTTCAAGACAGGGTTTCTCTGTGTAGTTTTGGTGCCTGTCCTAGAGCTTGCTCTGTAGACCAGTTGGCCTGGAACTCAGAGATCCACCTGGCTCTGCCTCCAGAGTGCTGGGATTAAAGGTGTGCACCACCACCACCACCACCACCACCACCACCACCACCACCACCACCGCCCAGCCGATGCTATTCATTTTTTATAGGTAAAAGGAGACTGGGGTAGTAAGAAATGACTGGGGTCAGATTTCTAAGAAATACAGGATTACCTATAGTTATAGTTTCAGAAGGAAACAAAAGCTCCCCAGTATTTTCATTAGTTTATGAAAGAGAGTGAGTCATTGCTTTGATTAACCATTGCCTTAATAACTAGCAAAACCATGTCAACTTTGGGAAGAAAGTTATAAAGTGTAATTTTGCACATTGTAATTTTGCCTAGAGCTCAATCTTGAAAGTCACCTATTAAAATCCTATTAAGAACTCAGGATTCTGTGACAGTAAAAGATAATGCTCAGTAAACACCACAGTTCAGACTCTCCTAATCATACAACTCATATTAAAGTGATAGGATCAGTATTCTAAGTTCTGTAAAACAAGATTATCATAATTTCAGCACAGTGATCTTAATGGATTTAATTCGCTAATTTGATAAGGATTAAGTCATACTCTAGTCCATTCTACTTAAGAACCAGAGGAAAGTTAGCTCCCTCTCAGGATTTTTTTCTTAGCAGACCTTTTTCTGAGTCCTATCAACACTTACTCTCCAGTTACACCATGCCGACTACTTTCATTTAAAAACTGAAGTCCTCCACCCTGGGTTTTTTCCACTTGCTAATTAGGTCGTGAAAAGATAAATCTCACATCTTGGGAAGACTTCACAGTTTATAAAGCCCCTTTACATCCACCATGTCTTCTTATCCTCTCAAAAAGCTTAGGGTGCATTTACTGTCTTGTCTTAAACGCGTTCAAAGAAAAGCTAACATTTATCTAGTCAAGCAGCCTTTGAGCAACTTATCTCCTTTGCTCCCCCAAATGGCCTCACAGTCGGCTAGTACAAGGTCCCTCTGAAGCTCAGTGTCCGCTTCCCACCACAGGCTGAGGCAGGGCTGGACTTGCAGGACTCTACAGACAGCATCCTCTTGGGCTGTCTCCGTTCCCGGACCTCCTAGTTAGGAGTCACGGGGGCAGTTTTTCTCCCTTCCAGTTCATGTCTCACCACCAAGAACCAACCTTTCCGTCACCCCAACTCAAGGCCCCCTGCAAGGCCTCGGCACCTCACGAAGCGCGGTGTGAGGAGGGCAAGCCTGGCAGATTTTTAACTCCCAGGGACTGCGGCTGCAGGGAACCACTCCAGCCAGGCCTCGCCTCGCCCTGTCCCCCGCCACCCGGGCTCGCAGACTGCCCTGGGGAGAAGCGCTGCCAGCGGCCCCGCCCGTCGCTGCCTGCGGGCAGCCGCTAAGGGATGGCGCCCCGGGCGAAGCCGAGAGGGAGCCTCCGCCGACCGGGAGCCTCCGCCGACCACGCCGCCCTCCTCAGGGGAGCAGCTCTAAACCCCGCAACCGTTACTCCCCTCGCGCCCCGCCCGCGCGCCCCCGCCCGCTCTGATTGGACGCCGGGGCGGAGGGGGCGGGCCGGGGGCTGCTGGAGGGCTGCGCGCGCCGAGCGGCCGGTGGGCGCGGGGGGCGGGGGGGGGGGGCCTGCGCGCGTGCGCGGAGGAACGCGCGGCGCGGGAGGGGGCGGGAGCTCCGGAGGCTGCGGAGGGGGCGGGTCGCGTCAGGCGCCACGTCCGCAGCCGGAGGCCGCCGCCGCCGCCTGGGACCCATCCTCGCGACTGACTCGGGAGCCCGAGGAGGAGGAGGAGCAGGAGGAGAAGCATCTGGGTCGTGCAGCCGCCCCAGCCCGCCTCACGGCCTCCGCTGCCCCGGCCGCCCCTGCAGTCGTCGGTGCGGCCGCCGCTCCCTCCCTCCCTTCCTCCCTCCCTCCGCCCGGCCGCACCTCCGGCCTGACCCCGCGGTGAGTGTCGGGGGTGGGGGCGCGGGCCTGGCTGGCCGCCCTCCGGCTCCTTTCCGTTAGCCCCTGTGCACCTCCCCTGCACGACCCCGGGCCTGGCCGCCCCAGCCTGGCCGCCCCAGCCTGGCCTTTCGGGGACCCTGGGCGGGAAGGGGGAGGGGCGGGGCGTCGTTGGATGGAGGTTGTGCGGCCGGGTCACCCCCGTGGGGTCGGTGAGTTCGCGGACGCGGCGTTGGGAGGTGGGGGCCTCTCCGGGAAGCCTCGGTCTGGCCTGGGTCAGGCTGGCGGAGAGGAGGAGGAGGAGGTGGGGGCGTCCGAGAAGGAGCCCGGCTCCCGCGCCCCACTTAACTTGTGACCTGTTGATAAACGGGCCGGGTGGGTTCAAGTCCGGGGCTCCAAGCGGAGATTCCCGCTGCTCTTCCTAAATTGGCAACTCCCCTCCCACGCCTGTTCTAAACCCGCAGGTGTGGGAATGAAGGGGGCGCTGGCAGTGTCAGGGAACGACTGGGGAGTCCAGGAGCACCCGTCAGTGTAGTCCCTGCCGACCCCAGGCTTAATCCAAAACCGAGCCCGCCGTGCACACGCAGCTTCTAGACTGACCCCCGAGCTTCCACTCCGGATCAAATTGGACGTGTCTCTTCAACACGTTTTGCATTGGGGATTCTGCAGGGAACTAGGGTGTGCTGAGTGGACAGCGAAGGAGAGGAGGGAGGTGCCCAAGTCAACTCTAGCTTCTAGGGTCATTTTCTGCCTCTCCTGCCACGTCATTCCCTCTGTTAAAGGAAAAAAAAAAAAGAAAGGCTTGTGCCTAAAGGCTAAAGGTGGGTCAGTGAGGGGGAGAATAATAGGCTTCCCGGAAGAGTGAGAAACGACTAGGAAGTGGAATCTTATTTGATTTTGTCTTGGTGAGCACTGCTAATCCAAAAGGAAACATTGTGGCTATTTGTATCTGCTATTGGTTAGGGTTTAAAACGTCTACTAGTTGTTGCCCTCAAAGACTACACCGCCAATAGGTAAGTGTGTTTCCACTCCTGCTTAAACATTAGCAATGTTTAATAAAGTCATATAGATCCACTTTCATTTTTTATTTTTACCTTTTTTGGTCTTTGTTATAGCACTTATAGCTTAAGTGATTTTCACATTAGCCAAATACACTCACAAGTCAGGTATTTGATTTTTTTTTTTTTTTTTTTTTTAAATTTCTGGGAAAATCTTAACTTTCCTGTTTCCGTCCTTGAGTTTTTGCCCTTTGTCTACTTCCTGTTGGTGTTGCATCAGATTACATACAATTAAGAGTAGAGTCTCTGTGTGTATGTTCATTCATTGTCTCAACAAGCTCTGGCCCAAAGTAGGGGTGCCAGTATCTATTGAAACAATGAAGTATATTTTAGTGAGGATGACTGATGTACTGGTTTTCTGGCTTGGCAGAATATATATATTTTGAGCTGAGAATCAAACCCCAGGCCTTGAACTTGCTAGGCAAGCGCTCTACCACTGAGCTAAAATCCCAACCCTGGCAGAATATTTTAATCCTATGTCATGTTTCATTTAAGGACAACACTTAAAATTTTCTATTTTGAGACTGTATTATTTGTCATTTTGTATGTGATTTTAAAACTTTCATTGATACATTTTTCTTACTTGACAAACTCTTGCCTTTCCGCTCTTTGCTGTTAATTTAGTTGGCAGGAGCCACTCTTTATACAGGCAGTGTTCAGTATTGTTAGCCACAGAAGCATAAAGACAGCAAGGTTGTGTCTGTTGTACACTGCTTGTTAGTATATGTGTAATTTTGAAACTCTTCAAAGTTAGTTGGCAAAAGAGTGAGGATGTGGCAGTTTCTGTATAACACATGCAGAATTCCCTCTCTCCCTCCCTCCCTCCCTCCCTCCTAAATAGGCTCTCACTCTATAGCCTAGGCAGGCCTAGACCTCACTATGTAGCTAGCTGGCCTAGCTAGAGGTAGTCTTACTATAGCTTCACGAGAGCTGAGATTATGGGTGTGAGCCACCATGCCCAGTGCAGTTTTTTCTTATAAGACTGTTACTTGTGTAACATGTTTTGAAGTGACTTTGAAGGTAAAGTGTTGCACACTGTGTTTTATAGTTGAGCTTTATACGTTAACTTGTGTGACTTCAGAGGGTTACACTCACAGGCTTTTCAAAAAACTTGTTTTATATAAAATGTTACTGAAACTCACAAACAGCATTTCTTCACGAGTGATTTTATTTTTCTTGAAAAACCCACACACACAACAGAGGAAAACGTTTCAAACAGGTGTTTGGTTAGTTGTTTCTATTATTGGAATAAATTACTCTCTAGGGAATAGTGGTATTGATATTTGCTCAATATATTTGCCAGCTGCTGTAGTATTTTGCACTAGATAAGAATTATCCCTTTCCCATTAAAGTTTCTGCTGCTGAATCTGCTGTCATGTTATACAGTTTGTAGTAAAGAAGTCTTTTTTAGTTGATGTTATAATGGTTTGTCCATGTCAGGACCAAAAGATGGAACTGATTATGTTTATAAATAAATCATTTGCTTTGATCTAAAGGCTGTTGTCATCACTGCCGTCTTTTATAACTAGGTACTTGTATGCATTATTAACTTGTATGCATCATGAGCTCCTAAAAAACAGATAATATATTTTGTTTCTTAAGCAATGATCAAAGTGGTAATTGCTTGGAAAGCATATTCCCATGTGAGTTAGTTTTGGGTTAGAGTAGTACCTGTGTGTGTGTGTCTAAATGCATAATAGGATGCAGTATATAGGGTTCAAGTGTATGTTAAACCAAAGACTCAGTGAGTTCAGAACAGAATGGCTTGTGTAGAAATCAATAATTTGGGGGGCTGGAGAGATAGCTCAATGGTTGAAAGAACTGGCTGTTCTTCTAGAGGACTGGAGGTTCAACTCCTAGCACCCATACAGAGGCTCACAATCAACTGTGACTCCTGTTCCAGGGGATTGGATGGTAACGGGTAACTTTTATATATTTCTTTCTTTTTGAGATGCAGTCTTGTTTTCTAGCTCTGGCTGGTTTGAAGCTCACTATAGCCAGGCTGGCCGCAGATTCATGGTAGTCCTGCTTCTGTCTCCAAGGGTTGCAGAATATCTGGCTTCCTACTTCAGTCATAGTTAAACTTCAGGATTCAGTCTTTGTGAGCATTGTAAAAATGATCAGATCATTTGATAGTATCTTCT
The DNA here is from genome assembly GCF_903995425.1 of Onychomys torridus. Classification (NCBI taxonomy): domain Eukaryota; kingdom Metazoa; phylum Chordata; class Mammalia; order Rodentia; family Cricetidae; genus Onychomys; species Onychomys torridus. The sequence continues at coordinate 1,867,048 of NC_050462.1, forward strand.
GTACTAATCTCTGTGATAATTAACACTTCCCTCTAGCATTTGATCCTGATAAATTGTTTTAATGCCTGCATTAAGTTTTTAGGAATCTTATAAATTCCTTTCTTGCCCTCTACGAAGCTATATTAACTATTCAGTGAATACTGTCTATTCATTTGAAGGTTTGTTTTTGATAAATTCTCTTCTTCAGATGGCTCTTAAATACAAACAATCTATTGCAGGCTCTAAGTCCATTTTCACCACTCATTATTGTGATCACATCAAGTCCCCTTTATAGATAGTTATCACTTAAAGCCATTGTCTAAACCTCAGCTTGTCTCAGACTGTCTCAGCTTCTTAAGTACAACTGCCTAATGAATGTCTTCTGTGGATTACCTGAAGGTATCTCATAAAACTTCCTGTGGATGTTCCAACACAACTTGTTCAGAAGCTCTTCATCTTTTGATGAAATGGTTTCTTTTCTAATATATCCTGTCTTCATTATCATTTCTCCATACTTGGTTACTCATACTAGAAATCTAACACCCTAGATCTTTCCCACAAGCTTGTATTAATACCCAAGTTGGCTTTATACAAAAATTCAAATATTTGACTATGTTAGACATTAAAAATCTGAAGAGGAAGTAGTGAACGAAACCCAAACCTTTGTTCTCACAGAGTTTACATTCTAATAGGGATACACTTAAATATATATTAAGTGATAATAAAAGTCATGAAGAAATCAGAGTAAAGTAAAAATGATAGAGTAGAAGACAGTGCTTGCCTAGAAATCTTATAAGGAGATATTTATACAAGAATCCCATTAGTCTCTCCTAATCTTGACAGCATTTGTTTTTTGTTTTCTTTTTTTTCTTTTTTTTTTTTTTGAGCTGAGGATCGAACCCAGGACCTTGTGCTTGCTAGGCAAGCGCTCTACCACTGAGCTAAATCCCCAACCATGTTTTTTGTTTTCTTGATGATAGCTATGCTGATTGGGGTGAGAGGAAATCTATAGTTTTGATTAGCATTTCCTTGATGGCTAAGGATGTTGAGTACATTTTAATGTATATATTGGAAATTGGTTGGTTCACTTGCCCAATTATTGATTATATTCTTGTTCTTTTGGTGTTTAACTTTATTTATAGATTCTGGATATTCATCCTCTAGCTGATGTATTTTCTGTAGGCTGTCTATTTAGTCTGCTAATGTTTCCTTAGATGTGTTAAAGATTTTAGTTAGTGGCTTTTTTTTTTTTTTAAGGGAGGAGGGGTTTAGTTTGGCTCAAGGATTTGTAGGGTATATAGTCCCTCATAGCAAGAAAATCATGGCAAAATTAATGGTACTAGAAACTTGTAGCAGAGACTCCTCACCTGGTTATGGACAAGAACTCTTAGCTAGTTTTTAAAGCACAGACCTGGCATTGTTATTCTGAATGTACTTGCTCATTGCCTATCCACAGATGGATGAAGTCAGTTCATGTTTAGATTAATGTCCATGTCTGTAGGCTATTATAAAGCAGCTATGATCTATATGTAGTGCTATTCTATATTGGATGTAAGATACATATAGATAAAATATGAAAAATAATTTTTAAAAAAGTGTTCTCTAGTAGGAAAATGAATGCCATTAGTAGGGATTTATGAGATAGGGACACTTTTGAAATGAATACAGTTGGAATCACATTCACGCATATTTTTGAATTACAGTTAAAATACATAAGATGAACCTGGGGAGGGCAGCATATTCCTGTGATCCCAGCACTTGTGAGACTGAGGCAGCATTTTAGTTTCAGGTTAGCTTGAGCTACATAGGAGACTGCCTACAAAGAAATAAGATGTATGTTTGCATGTCATTTTCAAATTTCTATATAGATTATTATAGCTTCTATTGATCATGTTGACCATCAGCCAGTTAACTACATATTTCTATGTATATAGGTATATTTATATAGATTTGTGTGTTATGTAGTAGGGTATAATGAATAGTTTATACAGAAGTTTGTCTTCTCTTGAAATTAACAGTCTATTGGGGGAAGAAAGTAGCTATAAGTTAGTCATTTTTTTTCCACAGAACACACAATTTTCCAGGATTTTCTGCATGTTTTGCTTTAGAATTTGTTAAATAATATTCTCATTTTAGGGTTAGGACTGGAATATCTTAATTACTATTTTAAATCTCTTATTTTTTCCTTTGCCATCTATTTTATATCAGTTGGGATTCAAACTTAGGTTTTCTAATGCTAGAGTCTTGAACATTATACTATAAAATTTGTTAGTTCTTACCATTATTATAGATACAAATGGAAATAAATATAGCTTTCTAGTTTTAGGGAGTTTTCTAATTAAGTCAAGTTAGTCAAAAATTTTGTCTTGGAGTAATGTACCAAGTGATATACTCTTTTGTTTTGTTTTGTTTTATTTTTGTACAAGATTATATTATTACTCTTTTTAATCATATGAAATGATGTGCTAAATTCACAAATCAGACCAGATCAAGTGCTGCTACTAAGTGTCTTGAGTCAAGACTTTGACCAGAGCAACTAGAAGATATTTATCAATCACATGATCTGTGTTGTTGGATTTTAGGCCCACAGAAGTCTGTTTTGGGATTTAGGCTGTAAAGCCATATATAATACATGACATTGAAATGACCTTGGACAGTCTCTCCTTTCACAGTCTGCTCTACCCCCTACTCAGACCACCATTTTGCTATATTTGGCATGAGTTACTGAAGTACAGTGCACAGGTCTTCCTGTGACTGAGCTTTCCTGCTCTTTTTTCTTTCCACAATTTAGAAGGGTTCTTTTCTTTTCTTTTCTTTTCTTTCCTTCCTTCATTCTTTCTTTCTTTCTTTCTCTCTCTTTCTTCCTCTCCTTCCTTCCTCCCTCCCTCCCTCCTTTCTTCTTTCTTCTCTTTCTTTCTTCCTTTCTTTCCTTTCTCTCTCTCTCTCTCTCTCTCTCTCTCTCTCTCTCTCTCTTTCTTCCTTCCTTTCTCTCTATTTCTTTCTTTCTTTTTGGTAGGGCATAGCTGGGTAGCTAATGATTGCCTTGAACGCCTCCTTGTCTTCTGGCCTTAACTTCCTGAGTGCTATGAATACAGGTCTGAAACACCACACCTGTTTTAATATTTAAAAAAAGTATTCAGAACACCTCATTATTCTGTTCAGTGCATCTTATTGACTTTCCACCTGACTTGGCTAAAAGCCAGTTTCTACCACTGCCTTCAGGGGCCTGTATGCCTTAGACCCCATTCTTTGATTTCATCGTCTATCACCCTTTGATGTAGTATCTTGAGTCTTTATTAGCTCTTGTTGCTTGCTGCTCCTGATAAGCTTTCCCCTCAGGCCCTTTTTCTTGCTGTTTGTTCTGCTTGAGGACTCTTCATCCAAATATCTGATACTTACCTTTGGGGATGCAACTGAAATGAAGCCTTCACAGATGGTCTACTTAAAACACCCCTTTCTTAGCCAGGTGGTGGTGGCTGCACACCTTTAATCCCAGCACTCGGGAGGCAGAGCCAGGCAGATCTCTGTGAGTTTGAGGCCAGCCTGGTCTCCAAAGCGAGTTCCAGGAAAGGCACAAAGCTACACAGAGAAACCCTGTCTCAAAAAAAACAAAACACCAAAACAAACAAACAAAAAACAAAACACCCCTTTCTCTCTGTTCCATTCCTCCACTTCTAGAACATTTAGCACTATAGTGTTCATATATTATCCTCCCTAACTAGTGTGACTGTTTCACTATGGCAGGAATTGATTGCCCTTTGTACCTTGGACATTGTGTAGCTTAATCACTACTTGTTAATCAGTGTTCTAAAGTCCATTTTTCTTTTCACATTGTCTTAATATTCTTCATTTTGTGTTTGTGTGTGTATGATGGCCTACAGGTATGTAAGCACAACTATGTGTGTGAATGTAGAGGCCAGAGGTCAATATTTGCTGTGTTCTTCAGGTAGTTCTCCATCTTACTTTTTTTGAGACATGGTCTCCCACTAACCTGGAGCTTACCAATTCAGTTAGATTGGCTGGCCAGCAAGCCTCTTCACTACTTCTGGGTAAGCATGTGCCCAGCTTTTAATTTTTTTCTTTAAAGTGGGTATTGGGACTCAGAACTCAGGTCCTCAATGCTTCTGTGGTAAGCACTTGACTGACTGAACCCTCAGACTCCCTCCTCACAGTATCCTTGTTTATGCATAGACATAATAACTTTAGTCCTTAGAAACACAGGATGTTGACTGTAGCTGTAGAGACACAGGACGAATACTTAGTTGACTGCTGGAATCATAGTCCTTATTTTCTCCCCAAGCAAGATAGGATATTATAAAGAAAAATTTTAGGCCAATCTTGTCTTGCCTTTACTTAGTCATGTTCATTAAAAAAAAAAAAAAAAAAAAAAAAAAAAAAAAAAAAAAAAAAAAAAGCAGATATTTTCAGATTATAAAGGAATTGGGAAAAGGAATTCTAAGTTTCTTCATCCTAGTACAGCTTATTAATTCTTAAATTTCTTTCATACCTCTACTTAGAATTAATCATAGTTTATTTTTCCACATGTTTTTCAATTCTGTCACTACTCCCGTATATAACTCTTAAGAAAAAACAAAAAACATTCAAGTCTTGCTGACTCACGCTAGACATTTATCTGTATAGAGAGGGATCTTATTTTTCCAATTTTTATTATTGTTCAGCTCTCATTCACTAGCAATTTTCAGTTGAAGTGCCACAGTAAAAACAAAGGAAAATTTGTGTCATCACTGCTGCTCTTCGTTTGTTTTGCTGATAAAATTCCTATTGTCCATTGGTGTGATTTCAAGCCCTTTGTAAACTCTACAGTTTGAAATAGGAGATAGGATGAGGTACTTTTGTGGTAGGTATTTAAAATTCTCTATCTAAATAAAATTGCTTAAGTTAATTTAATACAGCATGTGAGAAGTGGTAGTCTTATTCTGAAATATGTTTTGTTTTATAGGTGATCATGAATCAGGCAGATAAAAATCAAGAAATTCCATCTTATCTTAGTGATGAACCACCAGAAGGTAAGCATGTACCCAACACTAAGAATGGAAGGAATGTACTGGTAAATTAAAGCTATGATCATTTAAAAAAAATAAATATAAAGAATCATAGCCTTTTTATCTGGTCAATAAACACGGTCCAAAAATAATTGAAATAAATATTTTTATCATTTAATAAGAAAGCACAGGGGCTTGGGGATTTAGCTCAGTGGTAGAGCACTAGCAAGCACAAGGCCCTGGGTTTGGTCTCAGCTCCAGGAAAAACAAAAAACAAACAAACAAAAAAAAAAAAACCACAGACCTTGGTGGGTAAAGACACAATTTCCATTATTTAAGGTTTATTTTTTTGTTGCACTTTTATTTTAAGACCATTTCACAAACAAAAACATCTTCATTTATATTACAAAGGTGTGGGACATACAGGATGGACTGTTTATTTTTGATGTCCTGCCCACAGCTACACCCAATTCAAGACTTGAGACTTTAAAAATTACTGTTGTTCATTACATTATAATTGATATCTCTCTATGTTCATATATGATCTTGGGCTCTGCTTAATTTGTCTTTCTAAATCAGACTATTTTAGCTTGAAAATTGTGACAAGAATTACTCTCATACTTGCTTCTAAAAGCTTTGGAAACACTGTTTATTTCCTGTCCCTCAATGTCCTGACTCTGCACAGAAAATGCCTGTAGTCATAGTTCACTCATGTTTTTGGTATAGACTTTCTAAGCTTAACATAAAGAACAGCCTCTTTAGGGCTACATGTAGCCCCTGGGCTAGATGTCCTAACTCTTAGGTATTGCATTTTCTTCCCAGAGTGTTAAGTACAAATCAAATTTCTGGGAAGATATAAAAACAAAAAACCTCCAAAATTTAAAAATAACAAAAAAATTTTATAGGTAAGCCTAAAAGAAGATGGATGCATTTGTCTGCTATGGTGGCTGACACATATAATTCCAACACTGTGAGGCAGAAGCCAGAGGTATCAAGTTCAAGGTTTGGCTACATAGTGAGACCTCTCCCCCTGCCCACACACACACAGAGGAACTATCTGATTGGTTTAATTTAGTTTAGTGGAAAAATAACCTGAAAATTGTAAGCTCAAAATTGTTCTTTTTAAAATTGTGTATGTTTAATATATACTCTGGGTATATGTAATTTACAAATATATATATTTTTTGAATGTATGTTTTCTATTTCTGTGTTTTGGTTTTTAAAAGTTTATTAACCAGGTGTCAGGACTTGGGAGGGAGAGTCTGAGTTCAAGGCCAACCTGGTCTACATAGTGAGTGCCAGGACAGCCAGGGATACATAGTAAAGGTTTAAAAAAGGATTTTCCATAACCTGGCAACAAGTCAAGGAAATTGTAAAGACATGTCCTACTTGTTCCTTCTACAATCAGACACCATTACCATACTGCCTAAAATTTCAAACAAAGCCCAATTTTCTTCCAATGTACACATAAAACCCATTTTTTTTAATGTGGAAAAAAAATCTCTTTTAAATAGTTTCCTTTAAAATATCTGATATAAATGACTTACCAATTCTGCGTAGAACAGTAGAAATCCGAAGGAATTTCAAAACAGCTACCTAGTGTCCGAGGTGGGAATCCAGAGAGAGAGAGAGAGAGAGCGAGCAAGAAAGCAAGAAAGCGTAGCCACGTTCTGGCTAAAAGCTTGAATCCAACCGCTTCAATATTCCCGTTTGAGCCAAGTAGAGCCTGGGCTCTGGCTTCCTTAAGCTCCGACCGACCACGTGCGCTGGCGTTTCAGCCAAAAGCAGCCTGTCTGCAGTTGCGAGTAGCTCCTGCAATTAGCGGTAGCTCCTGCAGGCCTGAGTTGTTCATAGCACCGGCTTTTTAAGTAAGTAACTCCAGCTGCGATGGTAACGACTTCTAGGTAAGGTAGGTTGGGCCTGGGTACTAAGCTGAGCTAGACCCCGGTTAGGCAGGGGCTAGGCTGGAGCTTCGGAGCTAGGGAGCCGGGCCCGCCCAGGCGGGAATCCAGACCCACTGCCAAGGCAAGTGGGCGCCAAATGTAGATGTAACCGGCTTGTTAAATAAGAAACACAGAACCAATTGCAGAATTAAAAACCACGAGGTCAGAACAAGAGCGGAAAACCTTACCCTTCACTGCTTCTGCGGTTCCTCCTCTCCGCCCCAGCCTACCTCTGTGTGTCCTGTCTTTTTTTATAGATTTTCTGTTCTGTTTTCTCATTGGTTGTAAACCCAGCCACATGACCTCCTCGTCACTCCCTGTTTGTACAGACCTCCAGGTTTTCTATGGTTGCTATTGAGATTAAAGGCATGTGTCTGCCATGCTGGCTGTGTCCTTGAACACACAGAGATCTACCTAGTTCTGCCTCCCAAGTGCTGGGATTAAAGGCGTGCACCACTACCGCCCAGTTTCTGCTTTGCCTTGCTCTGACCTCAAGGCAACTTTATTAACATATAAACAAAATCACATTTCAATACAAATAAAATATCACTATAGAGACCCTATCTCAAAAAAAGAAAAAACAAAACACCTCTTTTGTTTTCTTTTGGAGACAGGGTGTGTATATGACAAGTATGTGCCACTATTCCCTTGTCCTCATCTTCAGGAAAAGATTGTGGATTATAATAAAGTTAAACATACTTATTTTTTGAGACAGGGTTATCTTATGTAGCCTGGGCTAAAGTTAAACTGAGGTCCTCATGCCTCCTCAGTACACTAATTACAGGCATGTCTGATGACACAGAGCTCCTTGCTTTATTTTTCAGGATTTAATAAAATTTTATAACTAATACATTCAAGTGCTTAACTGCATTTTAAGTTCTTTTGTTGTAGAATATTATTATTTTAAGGTGTGTTACTTTTATGTTGCATTTGTTTAATTCTGTGAAGCTGTGTTACTGTGCCTGTCTAAAACACCTGATGGTCTAATAAAGAACTGAACTGCCAATAGTGAGGCAGAAGAGAGAAATAGGTGGAGTTGACAGGCAGAGAGGATAAATAGAAGGAGAAATCTTGGAGGAAAAAGAGGTAGCCAGAGAAGGAGGAGGACTCCAGGGGCCAGCCACTCAGCTACACAGGAAGCCACAGAAGTAAGAGAATGGGAAAAGCCCAGAGGAAAAGGTAGACGAGGCTAATTTAAAGTTAAGAAAAGCTAGCCAGAAACAAGCCAAGCTAAGGACAGGCATTTATAATTAATAATAAGCCTCTGTGTCTGATTTATTTGGGAGTTGGGTGGTGGGTCCCCCAAAAGAGCAAAAACAACATTTTGGCACCAATGTGGGGCTTGAATTTCCATAGTGCCTGAGAAAGCTTAAAAAAAAAAAAAAAAAGATACGGTTCCTTTAAGAGTTTCTGCCTGCTGGCAAGCCCTTGAACAGCTTATACCTTAAGTAAAAACAAAAACTAAGTATAAATGGCTGCTGCAGTGCAAGCATTGGCATTCTAGAACTCCAGGAAGGTTGAATGCAGAGAATGTTCTTTCCAAGATGCTCTGTGCTTCTTCCAGGCACTTCAACTTGTCTGAATGTCTCTCAGCAGTCCTTACTGTTTATATGTGCTTGGGGAGGGAGGGCATTAGTGAATCTGATCAGTTTCAGGAACTTCCTGAAGCTGTTTTGATTTTACTTTTTTGAGCTTAAGGAGGTTCTGTGCATAATGGAATATTTCATCTCCCTTTTAATAAAATGTTCTGTGTCTTAACTAGCTTCCTTCCAAAATAGAAGATTTTAATCTCTGAGGAAATTGCTACACAACACTAAGTGTGCTGGTGCATGCCTATAATCTCAGTGTTTATGAGGCAAAAGTAGGAAAATTGTGAGTTTGAGGAAAGCATGGGCTATTTATCAAGCCCTTGCTTCAAAAGACTTAGCTCTGGACCAAGGTATAATATAAAACTTCTGCAACTGTACTTAGGCAAGGGCTCCTTATTGTTCACTCAAGATAGTGGACCTTATCAGATGAAGCTCCTGGTTGTAAGGAAGGTTACTTAATGGTTTGTACTGTTCTTAAAAAGACTTGTTTTTAATCATCATACTATTTTCTCTCATTAGGGTCGATGAAGGATCACCCACAGCAGCAGCCAGGCATGTTGTCTCGTGTGACTGGAGGTATCTTCAGTGTTACAAAGGGAGCTGTTGGTGCCACCATTGGTGGTGTGGCTTGGATTGGTGGAAAGAGTCTGGAAGTGACCAAAACAGCTGTTACAACTGTGCCTTCCATGGGAATAGGGCTGGTGAAAGGAGGCGTGTCTGCCGTGGCGGGAGGTGTGACAGCTGTTGGTTCTGCTGTTGTAAACAAAGTGCCCTTATCAGGAAAGAAGAAGGACAAGTCTGACTAAGAAATGAGTTTCACTTGTACACTTGCTCTCCATAGCATATGATGCCAGTGGCATTGAACTGCTCAATTACAGACTACAGCCAAGTCAACCGCTAAACTGCTGTGTTGAAAGTATCGATGGCTGGCTTCATCTAAAACAAGAAGAGACCAATACCATCACAGTGTATGGAGGCTTCTTATACTTAAGTTCAGCTTTCTATCTGGTAAAATGTTACACTTACTCAGTTGTAACTGAAGATATGATATGTTTAAATATTTACTCTAAGTCTTTCAGTTTGACTAAAAATGTGAAAGTTCAACTTAGTAGATGACTTTACAGTTCCATGTGTACAGTGTGCCAGGTAACTCATATGACCCTTACAAAGGGACTCTTGAACTACATAAACTGTACCTTTGATGTGCCTAATAGTTTCAGATGTCTTAGTTTTTTATAACTATAGTGATTTAGGCCAAGAGGCATTCTTATTTAAGCTGGCAGAAAAGTAGCAGGAATTCAGAAGTTTAGAAGATAAATGGTTTTATGATAGTGTTAATTGTTTTGTGTTAAACATTTGTTTAATCATTGATGCCTTACAAAAGAAACATCTTTTCTAATACCTTAAAAATGTGCAGTTCATATAATTATCAGTGAATTCTTTTAAAGGTTGTAAAACTAGTTTTCCCTCTTAAGAATCTCAGGAGTATTGAGGTAAAGGCGTTTGCTGGTGTCAGTGGGTAAGATAGTGCTTGTTAGCTGTTGTCAGGAGTTAACATCGAACATATGCTTTAGTTGGGTTCACGATCCCATCATTAATACAGCCCACAGTGCCTATGGAACATTTCTTAGCTGATCAAAAGCTGTGTGGGAAGAGTTTTATATTAAGAAGGAACAAGTATTAATTTTTAAGTTCTTATAATTATCTGAAGCATCTAAGATAATCCTTCATGCATATTCTGTCTTTAGGATGTCTTAAATTATCAGTAGCAATTCCTTTAAAAAATGCAATAAAAGCAACCACAAATACATGAGGATTGACTCTTTAAATGAATGAGATGGGCTCCATACATTGGCTTTGAATAAAAAAATACATAAGTGCTTTCAGTGACTTATATAGAGTTTTTTTGTTTGTTTTTGAGATGGGATCTTCTGTAGTCTAGACTGGTCTTTAACTGTCTATGTAGCTGAGGAGAACCTTGAGCTCCTAATCCTCTTGCCTTCACTTCCCAAGTGCTGGGACTACAGGCATGCATGAAACACCATGCTTGGTTTATGTGATGCTGGGGATGGAACCCAGGGCTATATGCATGTTAAACCAGTATTGTACCAACTGAGCTGCATCTGCAGCGAAATTTATTCATGCTTTTATGATAAAGGGTTCTCTTATAACCCTTTAAAGCAGATGCAGACATACCATTTTTTCAGCCAGTTTCAGATAGTTGATTTTTTTTTTAATATGGTGTGTTGTGTCTTAATGTGTCATCATAGCTCATTTATTCTTACAGAATGTAACTCAAAAGTCCATTTCTTTTTGTTTTAGTGTTCAGTTTCATGAAAATTTAATAACTGACATTATGTTTAGCATTTATCTTATAATTTACGTCTGAAAAAAATCTTAATTTTCTTTATACCTAAAACTAGAACTCTGTCTCCATTCTGCCCTCTCTAACTCCCTGGAGAAAGGAAGGGAGTGGTACCTTGACACAAAGAACGCAGTGTCCCTAAGAACGTCACCCTAACATGCAGGTTTTAAATGTTTGTGACTCTTCAGACTATTCTATAGCAATGTGGATCAACAACTGGATAAAAATAGAAATTTTAAAAGCATTCATAAATAACAGCAGGACTTGCAAGCAAATATATAAATTTCTGGGACCTTTATGCTTACACAACACTTAAAATCATTGAGGAGTGAAATTTAGAAGGAATTAAATGGCCATTTAGTTCATGCAATATAATTGAGACATTTGTTAGTACATCTGGTGAAATGTCTTAACAAATGGTATTTTTTTTTAAATTCCAAAATCAATAGACCCATTCTCAGTGATGTGTATAATTGTATTGGAGAACTTGATTCCTGCTATTTAGAAATTATTGATTCATTGCTGGTTTGTATTTCTAACTTAAAGGCTCTGCTGTGCTTTGTACTTGAATTCGTCTAAGTGTAGACTTAGTTTATATATGCTTGCATATTTATTTTCAATTTTGTGTGTCTTTAAAATCACTTGAGGAAATGGCTACAGTTAATTTCTGCTACAGAAAAGCCACCTGGTAAATTTTCTTAATTGTCTTCAATGCTAAAGTACAATTCTACAACAATAGCAGAGAACTGTACAGGCATCCAGTTAGCTGTGTTCTAACTAAAATGAACTTGCCAGTTGATTATGTGTACAGCTGTATACTTAGGTCTCTTCCAGTTTATCGATGTAGACTAGCAGTGTGACCTGTTAAACAGGACTAGCTCACTTCAGAAACTATGGTTGTTGTGTACATCTGGAAGTGTCTGTTATTCAGCTTCTTTTTTGAGTGGGTTTTGGCACAGTGAAGATAAATTTGTGTGATCCACTTGAATAACTGATCTAATAATGTTGACATATGAATACTGTACTTAGTGAAATGTCAGATGAAAATAGCTGATTGAATAATGCGGTTTTTCTTTTGTTTTTTTTTTTTTTTGTGTATTAAAGGGATGGGAAAGAACACATGAATCTGATAATAAAGGACTATGATCTGCAAAGATGGAATGTTTCATAAAGACCTACAGAAATAAAGGCAATTTGTGAACAGGATCTTCTTAAAACATCAGTTACATGGCAGCTCAGGAAGTTCAGCAGCTGATGTTTTGGGTGATGGTTTGCAAACATGGTGTTTGGATGCAGACAGAACAGTAGACTACAACTAGAATTCAATCAACTAAGACTGAGAACGGAATGCCTAGGTTTTGTCATCTCAGTTTGCTCAGTCTCTGCAGGCTAGGCCATGACTTTCACAATTGGTGGGTTATGCTTATGCATACTCAAGTGTGAACACAGTGAGTTACACCCAGGGAGCTCTGTTCTACTGTATATTATTAGGGGGACAACCTAGGTTGCTGCCGCAGGGATCCCATGCCACTTCTCCAGGGCTGGGATTACAAGTGTCATCACATTGGCATTTTTTATGAGTTCTCAGAATCAAACTAACCTAGGTTCTCACTGTCCCAAATGCTTTGCTGACTGCTCTCAGTCTTGAGGCCTCCTCTTCCATTCCTATCAACCCACTCCACATAGCCTTCTCCCTTCTCTGCTCCACCAGTCACTCTTGATAAGGTCAACCAGTGATTGCCATTTCCCAAGTTTATTAGTCACTTCTCCTCATCTTAGTTGCCTCTTTGTGACAATCCTATCTGCAGCCGTAGCTTTAAGTGCTACAGTAATGCAAGTGGTGTTAATGTTTATCTCCACTTCCAACTTCTCATAGCTCCTTACTTGGTCATTTGCCTATTACTAACCACCCGACAGTTGACAGGTAACTACAGAGGACCACATAGACTGTAATGTATTCCAGACTTGCTTTGAGAGAGCAGGTGAGTGCATGCATTATTGTTGATTGCCAGGACAATGCTCTAGAGGTTCCCCGGCACACCTAGAATGAACTCCAGCTCTTTAGATGGGTCGATGATGCTGTTCATTTTGTGCTACAGCCTGTGCTGTCTCTCATGCGTATTTTCAAGCACACACTTGTGATTGAATCTGAGGTGAAGCATGCACTCTGGCACTAAGCTGCCACTGGTCTTAAAACATTTTTCTTGGCAGTCCTAAGTGCTTTGGGTAAGTGCCATACCTTGAGTCTCACTGTAGAACAGTAAGTATTCTTAACTTCCTGAACACTTGTTGCTACTCAGTATCTCAACTAAGGAACTGAACGGATTTAGATAGTGAGATAGACTTGCATTTGCTAAGAGAATGGAAAAAGGATACTGGCCACATTTTCATTATATTTCAGAAGCTAGGCACACTGTATAGTCAACTGGGTGTGCATTACGAACTGTACCACCCAGAGTGAGCCAGTCTTAATTTGGGTCATGTTTATCTTGGCACAGGATTTAGAAACGGAAGTAGAAACACTACAACGAAAAGTGGTGTCACTTGAAGTAGACTGTCGAGCTTCTAGGAAGCTGTATTCAAGTGCCTCAATAAAAGGTTGAATTAGAGTTCCCATGCCCCCAGTCTGTTTGCATTCCTGCCTTTGGCTGTGCAGGGAAAGGTGGGAATCTTTTCTGTTCCTGAGGCTGACCAGAACCAAGATCTTAATACATCTGGACTCTCATGAACCTCAGGTTCGTAACGAGTGTGTGCGTGCATTCCTTAAGAGATTTCAGACTGACCACGGAAGTGAGCTCTTAACTAATCCCTTTGACACTTGTCAAAGACACTCATTCCAACACAAGGTGACGTGAGTTCTCCCTAAAGGAATGTGTTGTTGGCCTGTCAGTGACTCAGGGCTGGTGGTGAGGAATCACACTTAGGTAGCAGCTCTAGGAACAAAAATGATCATGTGCCCCCATCAAGAGTGTGTACTTGGCAGTTCCTTCAAAACTATCCATGTGAACTCCACACTATATGGTATTTTGGAGTAACAGCTCAATATCAAAGTTAATGATGTTATTTAAACACAATTTATCTTTATTTTATATTTTAAAATACAGCAAGAGTCAGAGGCCATCAATTATGAGGTACTTGAACACCACTCAGAAGCTCAGTAGGTCCTGATACTAGTGCTTACAAGCTGAGTTGCTTAAGTCTTTGTGAATTGGTCACTTTGCCTGCTAGAAATAAGCTTCACATCACTCTTCCACACTTAATGATGCCACAGGGTTAAACAGTGGCCTTCCTTGCTTGGCTTGCATTTTGCTTAAGTTAGCCTCAAATTCCTTTTTTGTTCCATTTAGACTTGCTAGATGCCCATCCTTTATTCTGTAGCCTAAAGAGTTCAGCTTTCTTATCCTGTATTGGACTATCTGTGGTGTTAACTCAAGGACCATTGGTGACTCTCTTATCTGAGCCATGGAGATTCCTTCCTTCAGCAGCACCTGGATCCTCTCTTCTAGGACTGGGGCAGGGTAATAGAGCAGCACAGGACAGTTCACAACTAACTGCCGCAGCTCATCATCTGTGCACTCAAAAGTAGTCTTAGTGAAGGAAATACTGTTCTGGATGCTTCCTGGCTGAAGCTGAAAGAGAAACCCTTTAAGTTTGGACAGAAGCTGAAGAACTTGAGAGTTTGAGAAACCTTGTCCTTGAAGACATTTTAGTATTTGGTCTACAGCTGTGGGAGAACTTAACACAGCGAATGGATTCTGGCTTAATAACTTCAGTAGCCACACTTTGGCATTGGCCTGAGAGCCACCTAAGCTTAGGTAGCTGTCCTGGAGAACCCCTATCATTTGCTTGTTGTTCTCTACAGGGTTATGGAAAATGCTAGAGGCAGTCGTCAGAAACCTGCTAATCACCACATTTTTGAGCCCCAGCTCTTGAAAAAATTGAACATTCAGCTTCTGGTTCTCCTGGTCCTTGACAGTAAAGAAAGGTTCTGGAAACTGCTCTATTAATTGGATTAGGTGGGCCTCATTTTTACAGACTGTCTGCCAAAGTTTCCTTTTGGCATTAACAGCAGCAGGACTGCAGACAATCGCTTCTGGACAGCGTTCTAAAATACTGGCTATCATAGTTTTGTTGGCACCTAGTTCTTTCAGAATATTTGCAATCTCTTCAACGTAGGTGTCATCCTCTAGAAGCACCCATGCTTTCAGTCTGCGGATCTTCCTGATGTCAACTGAACATGCCTGCAGCCTTTCCACCGTTCTCGTGTTTTCTTTGTTGGACTGGCTGTCCGTTTCATAGCTGACACATGCTGAAGGTTTGATTTGCAGAGCTGGTTGCGGCTTTCTGAAAAGACACAGCCTGCAGAGCTGGTGTCCCGTCAGCAACCTCCACGACATGCTGTAGCACTGGCTAATTCCCACATCCTAAACTGAGAATGTCCACATTGTGCCTGTCAGGAAGATGAAGACTTTAAAGGAACATTGACTTTTAGAACAGACACTTAGAAACCTGAGTTCTAAGCAGTAAGAAAAGGTGAAGCTAGCAAGGAAAACTACCCACTATAATAGACAGTAGGGATTTGAGCAGTCCCTCACAGTTCACTCACATGCCCTGTTAGGAGAGGCGACACTGTCTGAAGCAGTGCAGCCTCTGCCAGAGTAAGGGGCTGCAACACTCCCTTCCATCTTAGGGTCCTGGCTGGGCCCATGCAATAAAGCAACATAGAATGGTCAACAGGAGAGCATGCAAATTTACCCCATACAAGTTGTGCATGTCACAGACACCCATACAAGGAAGACAAGGCCCAGAGCAGGGCAGGCTATGCTGAAGTGGACAAACACTAAGATTCAAGGAAGCAACTCCACTACCTGAGGAGCTTAAAAGCTGAGGTGTTTCCTAAGCCTCGGTCTAGTTATCTTTAAGAAGGGTGGTACTCCTTTACGTACAGCTTTCCCTTAACAATTTCACCTGCTCTTGAACGGAAGAGTCAGGATGACCCAGCACCTATTTTCAAGTGGCTTTAATTCAAAATAGTCTATGTGCCATGGTATTAAGTATTAATATACCACCTCCTTCACTACTGTGTCTTGTTTCTGGGAACATGCACATGGCCTAGGGTTTGGTAAAATTTTAGTTCTTGGGGGTGTTGGTGTGTCAGCCCTGCCACACAGAGTTTAGTCCTTTGCAGCTTTCTGTGTGTGTAGATTTACAGGGTGAATGCAAAGACAGCCATTTCCAATCGCTGCCACTGCCAGAGCCCTTGCCATATAGGCTGATGACTGTTCACAGACCTGTCCTATCCAGATGCTCACTCTAAGGACTGACTGGTGGCGGTTGCTCACTGCTGGTGCCTATGGAGCACTAGCATAGTAAAACACTAGACATAGCGTGTTTTACTCACAGTTTAGTTTTCTTTAGATTATTCCTAATGCCGTGAGGCAAGATAAAAATATTCTTTAAACAGCCTCTATGAGAGCTTTCGGTTTGGACGGAAAGAGGCGTAAGTATGACGGAGCCCAGGCAGACCTGGGTTGGGGCCTGCCCCCTCCTCACTGTTGTTACTCTGCAGGTTCAGGCCTCTCATCTAGACCGTGTGCTGGGGAAGGGGAGGCTCTGTAGCTGAACTGCCTGTGCCCAGCCCTGGCTTGAACTTACAGAGTGATCTTGAAGTTTGTTAGCTTCATACTAAACAGTAACTCAAACATGCTTCATGGGAAACTTGTCAGTGAGCATTAAAAGCAGCAGTGCTCTGTAAATGAGAACACCTTACAGGACGCTGTCAGAGCCAAGTGCACCTCAAGCACCCTGATACAGCCTGGCACCTAGTAAGTGTCTAATACTAATAAATGGTAGTTATCACTGGGAACTACAGGGAGCCAGAGTCTCGTGGTGAAGCAACTTTAAACTGGACTTTGATGTGAATTTGGAGGGAGTGGATCTGGAGAAGGAGTTGGGGTAAGGAATCTGGTGAATATGACCAAAACATATTGTATGTGTGCATGAGCTTCTCAAAGAATAAAACTATACTTTAAGAAGGCTTTGAAGAGAATCCTGTCCTTTCACTGTGACACACATAAAAGATGCCATCTGTGCGGGCACCTTAGTCTTGGCCCTGCAGCCTCCAGAACGGATGAGTAAGAAGCCTGGACCGTTGTGATGAGCCAGTCTAAACTGCTCACTTGTAACAGCCCACAAGCATTAAAGCCAAATGTTTTCTTCTGTTAAACAAACAAATCCCAAAGCCTGAGTTTAGATAGAAGTACAATTTACAAAGGGCAAATGAAGATGTTTAAGTAGGTCTGCTTTCCCAAATAAATCCATAAAACTAATACACACTCACTGCAAAGTTGCTGAATTCTGAGAAATATAAGCAGGTGAAAACTTACAACCCCACCATTTATAGGTAACTTAATACTTTGTTATTTTTGAGATAGGGTCTTGCTTTATCTCTCTGGATGTGTAGCCCAGGCTAGCCTCAAACTCATGGCACTCATTCCTCAGCCTCTTGAGTTGGAATTCCTGGCATGCTCCATTTTTGGTGACAGCTGTTCATATTTTACTGTGTTCTTTTTCTTCTCTCACTTCCTTGTTATAATCCTTAAATATACAGAGCAAAGCTACACATGGGAATTCTGTCTATGATGCTGAGCAAACAGCCAAGGTTTCCTTGAGGGTCGGGGCAGATCTTGTGTAGCTCAGGCTCCAGATAAAGTAGCTAGCTTGCTGTGAGGGTCTCACCTTGCACAGTGACAGAACATCAGCGCCCATTTCCATGTCAAGTCACTCCCTCTGACAGAGAGGCACCTATCAGCTGAGGCAAAGGATAGGCAGGCTGTGACCCAAGTTCTGTCTCCCAAAAGGAGGTAGGCATTGGGACAGTCAAGGCTGCCTATCTGCCGGGCAAACATGGTTAGCAGTGAAAGTGGAAACCTGGACAATAAGTGCACATTACAACTTCCAAAGTCTTACTGCAGCATTAAAATGCCGGACAAGCATTTAGAACAGCCTTTGGGCCAGGCGTGCGGACTGTAGCTTACTCTTACTGCTGAGTGGCTATGCTATTTGCACTTACACTACATGCTAAGCATCTGCCTGCATTTCATGTTTGCCCTTTTGAAGTGGCTTTCTAGAATCCTAGAAGAGTGGAGAGCCACAAGGTTGCTCTGCTCACAGTCGGCAAAACCTGGATGACATCCTAGAGAACACGAGCACTACTACATGAGTAATTCTTGGTCATTCTGAAATGTGGAAAACAGTTCACCAGTGAAGTGTTTTGTTATGAGGCTGACCTTTGGCTAATATGTTATTTTGGGCCTTATCTTTTCTGTGCCTTTTTGTCCTTGATACATCATAAAAAGTTCACATGTATAAACTCTGTATAAGAAAAACAACATAATTCTTCTAGAATTGCATTCTCTGGTTCATTTTTAGTTGCTGCTATCTTTTAGCATTTCAAAGTAATCACTTTTTTTGGGAGAGAGGCAGGGGAACTCTTTCTGTTTCAGCCCAAATGCTGGTGTTACAGGCATGAGTTAGAGCTGTCATTTTTTAACAAGTTGTGGTAAGATGTTAATAAAGGATTTCAGCTATTTTCAAATAGTATTTTCAAATAGTAGGATTTCAGCTATTTTCAAATGTATGATTCAGTGGCATAGGGTACTTTGACAATGCTGTACAACTATTAACCTCTATATCTAGGACTTTGCTTGTTAAACACAGACTCTGTACCCTTGGAACAATGACCCTCCATTCCTGTCCTCACATCCAGAAACTTCTACACCACTTTCTAGCCCCATTCCTGTTCCAGGTAGGTCATTAAGCGAAACCATATCACACTTTTTTTAAATGTCTTCTTTCATTCATTTGGTATAACGTTTTCAAAGTCCATTCATGTTGCACCAAGAGTCAAAACAAGGCACATTTATTCACAACAGATTTTTTGTTTGGGTCTGTGTGTGCACATATGAGAGTGAGTACCCATACAGAGGTCAGAGGACACCTGCAGGTGTTGGTCCTCACCCTCCAACCTCTTTGTATGAAGGATACATTCCCTATCCAGCTGACTTGGACAGGATGCTCCAGCATCTGGCCTGTGCTGCACACCTGCCTTCTTCTGTCAGACCATCTTCATCTGTAGACAGTTCCCTCTGCTGCATTGTCTGGTGACAAGCTCAGTCCTCTCAACTCTGATCTGTAGCCTGCCGTTGCCCTCTCTGCCTCGTCTCTGCCTTGTACACCATAGCTCCCCTTCAACTCTCTGCACAACACTCCTCTGCTAACTGTGTGTAGCGTTATGTATACAAAAATCCCTAATTAAAAAAAACTCCATTGCTAAAAAATGCTCTTGATCCTCTGAGCCTTTATTAATTGTAATCTTGGTGGCAGATGGCTTTGTCTCCACTGATGGCTGTGGAGTGATCAGTGTTGATTGCTGAAGGTTGGGATGACTTGAAAATGTACTTTTCAAAAATGCATTTTATAAACCAGGCGGTGATGGTGCCCGACTTTAATTCCAGCACTCAGGAGGCAGGGGCAGGTGGGTCTCTGTGAGTTCAAGGCCAGCCTGGTCTACAGAGTAAGTTCCAGGACAGCCAGGACTGTTTCATAGAAAAATCCTGTCTCGAAAAACAAAACAACAAAAAAAGTGTTTTGTTACTGTTGTATGTGTGCAGAGGCACCTGAGGTGGTCAGGACAGTGGAGTTGGATCTCTTTCCAGCTTTCCATGGATTCTGGGATTGAACTCTGGCTATTAGGCTGGCTCAGCAAGTACCTTGCCTTGCTCAGCTATCTTACCAGCCCCACCAAGTTCCAAGTTCTTAAAGTGACCTTGACGGGGGGGGGGGGGGGGGGGGGGGGGGCTGGCACCGGTCCTGCCCCAACTTAGTATGCCACTTTGTTGACTCCCCAAGGGAGGCCTTACCCTTTCCCTGAGGAGTGGAAGTAGAGGAGGCAGGGGGAACTGGGATTGGTATGTAAAATGAAAAAACAAAGGTTTTTTTTTAAATAAGAAAAAGAACAAGACAGTGAAGTCTGCTGCTCCATTTGGCCTTTTCACAAAAGACTTCTTTGTAGCCTAGAGTGCCGTTTGATAACATTTTCCTCCAGCAGAACTGTTTCAAACCCAAAGCCGGGCCTTTCAGACCAAGGGCTTTATCAGCTAAGTCTATGTGACCCCAAGCCCTTTCTGCCTGTCATCTTCAGCAGGAGTGGATTCCACCTCAGGTAACCATTCCCTGTCATCCATAAGAAGCAACTCCACATCTAATGGTTGAACAACACAGTCACATTTCTACCTCTACTTCTACCATGTTCTGTACTTTCCCCGTCACAAGCCTCCACCCTCATTTTCGATGAAGTCCACCCATATCCTAGGACTTTGTACCCTACAAAAAAAAACCCAAAAAACTGAAGAGGCCAGCAGGATGGCTTGGCAGGCAAAGGTGCTTGTCACCAAGGCTGCTGCTGTGACTCTGAACCCATGGTGGAAAGAGGCTGGCTTCTGCAAGCCCTTCTCCAGCATCACACATGCACCTTGGCACCTGCCTCCCACCACCCCTAAATACTTTTTCAACTTGTTAAAAAAGGCCAACTCTCCCCACCCAACACATTTATCTATGGAGAGCAATAAAGACAAACTGGCAAGTGTGGTCACATTTACAGCTTCCGCTGCATTCTCTCGGGTTTCCACCCTTTCTGCTCTTGTGATGCTCCTCTACCGTGACTCCTGCAGGGGCCCCTTCGTTCCATCCTCCTAGCTGCCTCCTGTTCTGTCCACACAGCTCAGCAGAGGCACCAGCCCGGCCCGTAGTCACTGACCAGTAGTCGCAGTTCCCAGTGTCTTTGGCTTTTGTAGCTTTCCACACCATTGACTCCTCACCCGTCTCTCCCCTCTACAGGTAGTCTGAAATTCCAGTGCTAGGAAGGCTGAGGCATGAGTTTTAGGCCAGACTGGTCTACCTTGAGTTTTCCAGTTAAGCCTAGGCTGCAAAGTAACAACTTGTCTCAAAACAAACAAACAAAAACCCCAAAATACACACGTGCGCTTGGCAAGGGAGGAAGAAAGGGAGGGGGGAAATGATGTAATTATATTTTAATTAAAATACAGTAAGAAAAAGAAAAAGAAAACGATAGGTTTTCCTGTGAGGAGAAAAAGCAAGTAAGTAATCAAGTCTCCTCTCCTCCTTACCTTACAGTCTCCCCAAGAGCTCGTCACTGTCGGGGCAGTCCGTCCTCTTGGGGCTTCTTTGCAGCTTCTCAGGGATGATTCTGTCACCTCTTTGCAATATTCAGTGGCACTTTAGGACAGACAGACAGTCATTTGTAGAAAGGACTCTTTGGGCCTTCCCAGTCCCTGGGGCTCTGTCTGTCCCCACTGCATGCTCCGAATGAAACATCCCTGACCTTTTAGAGGAAGCCTCATGTCCCTTTATAGGCTTTTGTGCCACCATGGACTGCAACTCTACCTAGGATGGCTGTGTATTCACGTTTCTGCTTCAGTATCCCATAAGGGCAGAGCCTTTGCATCACCATGTTCTAATGAGTTATTTCCCTGCCCTTCACTGGCTGGCAAAGAGGGGCAGGCACTTTCCTGTGTGCTTTCAACTTTACAGTAGCATTTATCAGTTGTCCATTTATTTAACTAGTAGTGTTTTTGTTTTGTTTTGTTTTTTGTCTTTGGTTTTGTTTTGCTTTGCTTTATTTTTTATTTTTTTAAAGATTTATTTATTATGTATACAGAAGAGGGCACCAGATCTCATTACAGGTGGTTGTGAGCCACCATGTGGTTGCTGGGAATTGAACTCAGGACCTCTGAGCCATCTCTCCAGCCCTTGCTTTGCTTTTTAAGCTCAGGCTGCCATGAGGGGTGCCAGGCACTAGGTCTCCTGGTGAAATACTTCTTCATAGTTCTGTTGGGGTCACAACCCATCTGAGAACTTGAGAGTTACCTAGACTTTCCAGAAAAACAAGACCCACACCTTTTCCACTTCAGAAATGACTTTAGCAGGGTCGGTAAGCAGCAAGTAGTAATTGTGTGGGCAGGGGAGGGAAGAGACTCGATGCTGTTGTTTATTTTCTATGATGAGCAAAGAACATGGTCACAAAGCCCTGCAATCAAATGAACAGAGCAAGAGGAACGAAGCAATGCAGAAAGCAAGACTGGGTTACTCTGCACAGCCGCACTGCCTTGGGATTGATTTCCAATTGGCTGTGACTTCAGGAAGTTACTTCACCTTTCTGTGCCGTCAGCGTGGGCATCAAGAACAACAGGGGTGCTACTTCTCCGTGAAAGTGAGCGGTAAATGTGTTAATACTACAAGTCATGAATATTTAAAAAACCCTCACGTTACTGCTCACTAGACCACAATCCACCTCAAAGAAGGCTGCCCATCTGATCATGGCAGTCCTACCATTGGCCTGGGTCCTTGTATAGAGACGCTCTTGGTAAAAAGGTCATGTAACCTGCTCTCTACGGTTTCATGTTTCTTAAACAATCTTGAGGTGTGAAATACATTTTTATATTAAAACAGTCCACTCGATAACATCAATTAATTTCTGATCTAACAATTTTAAGTGGATCCCAATTTTGCAAGCAAAGAACCATAAAGTTGGTCAGAGGAATACACCGCCAGGGCCTTTTAAATCCGGAGAAACTTTCTACCCATGTGCTCCCTTGGAGTGTATGGGGACGTCCTCGGTGGGCAGCTGCTAACCCTGCACCCATGAGCTGGCTTGGGCTCAGCCCGAGCTGGAGGAAAAGGGGTAGCTCACCTGTAGGCGACAGCGGGGGCACAGCAGGGAGCCCACCCAGCTCCGCAGGCCTCTCCACCCTGGAAACAGATCCCAGGGAACCCACGGGGCTTTGCCCTTGGCTGGTAGCCAGTCAGAGCTCGGGAAACTGACGAGCAGGAAGCCACGCCCCCATCCCCAGCGGAGCCAATTAGACTACGGGATGCAGGCCACGTCGCTCCCCCGTGGGAATCAGCGAGTCACACAACAGGGCTGCTGTTGGCCAGTGCCACCTGGCGCTTCCGTCTCAGCTAACTGGCGGTTCAATCGCTTTGCCCCTTAGAGAATGTCACTACTCGTTAAGAAGAAACAGTAATTCAGAAGCTGTTGTTTGTAAGATGGAGCCATTCAGAATTCTCAGAATAGTTTAAAACTTTGAAACCTGCCTTTCCTGTCCAGCTCCATCGCTGCTGTAAACGCTAGGGCTGATTTCCTAAAAGCCGTTCTTCCTTTTCCTCCTAGATGACTTTGCCCAAATACTCCTGCAAAAATGCCCAGAGTTTTACAGTTTAGTCATTCGTCATACTCAAACTCATAAAGCAAACAAGGCCAGAATCCTTCCTTCCATCCATCCAATCAACAAACACTTATGGCCTGCCGCAGCAGCGCCAAGCATGTGGAAAGGCAAGACAAGGACTGTGGACGGGGAAACAGGAAATAATTCACATTAACAACATATTAGTCACAATTAGAGTCACCTTGTGTTGTCTGCAGTGGGAGCAGACTGTAGAAAACGGTGCCCCCCAGGCTGGTGACCCTCCTCATCACATTTTTAAGAATCTCACACAGGGCTGGGATATACTGAGGCTGCCCCCTCCCCAACCCTCTTGTGATGGATATATGTCCCCAAGACCAGTGCTTGACCTAGTTAAGAACTCAGGAAATGTTAACCAATCCAAACCACCCAGGGTGCCTCAAAAAAAAAAAAAAAAAAAAAAAGAAAAGAAAAGAAAATCTGATTGTAGCCTTGTGGTTTATGCTCAGCGGGATTTAGTTAGAGGAATCAACAGCTTGCCCTCGAGTTTCATGGTAGCAGAGTCCTGACTTCTCAAGATCAATTCTGTTCTGTAGGACACTCTGGAATTAACTGAGCAGCCAATACACAGATGGGTAGGGAATGTAACCCTTCTTGTACACCAACACTCTATTCGTGGATTTATTACACACTTTTTTTTTTTTTTTACAAGAATTGGGGATCCATGGTTAAGATGTGCTATTCTCATTTGGGAAGAGGAAATTACAATAATATATGGAAAGGAATAGTCATCACATCTGTAATCCTAGCATATAAGAGATGGAAGAGGGATTCTAAATGGTGTTTTAATAAAAAATCTGGAGCCAGATATTGGGGTAAATGCTGAAATATCAGAGACAAAGGAATAAGTCACCTCTTACCTCTAGGATTCCTCATCCTGAAAAGCCTCAGCCGATAGGCCTCTAGCTGAATAAGCTTCCTCAGTCAAAAAGGCTTCAGCAGAAACCTCTAGCTGAAATGGATGCTTCTGCTGAAAAGCCTTTATTTCCTGTCTCCTCATGCCTTATATACCTTTCTCCATCCAGCCATCTCAGTGCTGGGATTAAAGGCATGTGAGTCCCAAGTGTTGGGATTAAGGTGTGTGCCACCACTGCCTGGCCCTGTTTCTCTCCTATACTAAGTCAATATCACATAATCCAGGGTGGCTTTGAACTCACAGAGATCCAGACTGATCTCTGTCTCCCAAGTGCTAGGATTAAAGGTGTGTGCCACCACTGCCTGACCTCTATGTCTAATCTAGGGGCTTGTTCTGTTCTCTGATCTTCAGGCAAATTTCCTTAGGGTACACAATATATCACCACAAGGGAGGGTTGGTATGAGTTCAAGGACAGCCTGGGCTACATAGTAAATTCTAGGCCAGCTTGGGTTACACCATAAGATCCTGTCTTAAAAATCTAAACCCAAACCACCACCACCACCACCACCACCACCACCACCACCACCACCACCACCACCACCACCACCACACCACCACCACCACCACACCACCACCACCACCACCACCACCAAACAACAACAACAATGAAATCTCAAACAAAAATGAAAATGAAGTTACAGGTTGTAAAGTCAAGACTTGGAATTGCATGCTATGCAGTCACTGTTGGAGGGGATGGGGGGTAGAACTGAACACTAGAACAGGGGAAGCTTCCACCACCGCTCCACACAGCTAATGGAGGAGCATGACCCTGTGTACAATAATCAAAAGTAGACACTACCTCAACTGCGCCACTGGACCAAGTGAATGCTACAGCTTTTCCATCATGGCACAGTGCATTTCTAGGGCCTGACACTCAGAAAAAGCCTTAGGAGGAATGTGATGAGACTACTACTCTTTATATTCTCTATAAGGAATTTACAAAAATGAGAATTCTGAGGTCCTGTTACATAAGAAATGCATCACAGAGGTTTGAATGAGAATGGCCCCACAGGCTCAGGAACTGTTGGAAGAACTGTTTGGGAAGGATAATGAGGTGTGGCCTAAGAGGAGGAGGTGTGGTGGGCACTGGGGCAGGCTTGGAGGCGTCAAAGGATTTTTGCTGTCCCAGTGCTCTTTCTGGATCTTGTAGTTGTGGACCAATATGTGAGCTCTTGGCTGCTCCTTTGCTCTGCTATCTTGGATGCTAATCTTTTCAACCTATACGCAAAGTTAAATGCTTTCCTTTATTAACTGTATTAGTCATGGCGTTTTATCACAGCAGCAGAAATGTGACTATGTAATGGTTACTGCTCTTGTAAATATAAAATTCACTAATTTAAGAAAATGAGAAAAAAATGTAAGGAAACTGTAAGTTAATTCAAACGTTTGGTTCCTTCAGTTCAATCTTCCAAAGTGTGTAGTCATAAGAATTCAAGGACTCAGGAATTTGCTCTTTCCTCTGCTCACTAGGCCACTTATTTTCTTCAGCATGCCTTCTCCTTTCTTAATAATCTGTCTATACCCAACTTAAAAGGTATTTGACTCTCTCCTCCTGGCACTGCCAAGATTTTCACCTAACCTTACTGTGTTTTCTCTTAAACGCTAATAAAATTGTCCTTAACCTAAAAGAATCATTCAGGAAGCCAAATAAAGAAAATAAATTTATTATTTTTATTATTATTTTTGGATTTTGTTTTTTCTTTTTATTAAGAGATTTTCTATTCATTTTACATATCAACCATAGATTCCCCTGTCCTCCCTACTCCCATTTCCCATTCCCACCTCCTCCAAGGCAAGGTCGCCCTTGGGGAGTCAGCAGAGCCTGGTACATTCAGTTGAGGTAGGTCAAATCCCCTCCTCCCTGCACCAAGGCTGAGGTGAGCAAAGCATAGGCACTAGGTTTCAAAAAGCTGGCTCATGCACTAAGGACAGGTCCCAGTTCCACTGCCTGGGGTCCCCCTAAACAGTTCAAGCTAAACAACTGTCTCACTTATCCAGAGGGCCTGGTCCAGTTCCTTAGCTATTGGTTCACAGCAAATGTGTTTCCACTGGTTTGGCTAGTTATCTCTGTACTTTTTCCAATCATGGTCTCAATATCTCTTGCTCATACAATCCCTCCTCTTGATTGGACTCCTGGAGCTCCGCCTGGGGCTTGGTCATGGATCTCCGCATCTGCTTCCATCAGCCACTGGATGACAGTTCTATCATGAGAGTTAGGGTGCTCGGTCATCCGATTACCAGAGTAGGTCATCTCAGCACCCTCTTGACCATTGCCAGTAGTCTATAGTAGAGTCATCTTTGTGGATTCCTGGGGACCTCTCTAGCACTTTGCTTCTTCCTATTCCCACGGTGTCTCTCTCCTTGTTCTCCCACTGTTCCTGATCCAGCTGGGACTTCCCACTCCTCTAAACTCTCTTTCCCCAGACCCTTTCCCTCCATAACCCCCCTCACTCCCGGTTTGCTCATGTAGATCTCATCCATTTCTCCGTCACTGTACAATCCCTGTGTCTTTCCTAGGGTTCTCTTTACTAGGTAGCCTCCCTGGAGTTGTGAGTTTCAGTCTGGTTATCCTTTGCTTTACATCCAGTATCCACTTATAAGTGAGTACATACCATGTTTGTCCTTCTGAGTCTGGGTTACCTCAGTCAGGATATTTTCTAGTTCCTTCCACTTGCCTGCAAACCTCATGATGTTTTTCTCTGCTGAGTAGTACTCCATTGTGCATATGTACCACATTTTCTTTATTCATTCTTCAGTTGAGGGGCATCCAGGTTGTTTCCAGAATCTGGCTATTACAAATAATGCTGCTATGAACATAGTTGAGCATGTGTCCTTGTGGTATGATTGAGCATTCCTTGGGTATATGCCCAAGTGTGGTATAGCTGGGTCTTGAGGGAGATTGATTCCCAATTTTCTAAGAAACCTCCATACTGATTTCCAAAGTGGCTGTACAAGTTTACACTCCCACCAATAGAAGAGGAGTGTTCCCCCTTACTCCACATCCTCTCCAACATAAGCTGTCTTCAGTGTTTTTGATCTTAGCCATTCTGACAGGTGTAAGATGGTATCTCAGAGCCGTTTTGATTTTCATTTCCCTGATGACTAAGTATGTTGTTTTTTGTTTTCTGAGGCAGGGTTTCTCTGTGTAGTCCTGGCTGTCCTGGAACTCACTCTGTAGACCAGGCTACCCTCAAACTCACAGAGATCTGCCTGCCTCTGCCTCATGAGTGCTGGGGTTAAAGGCATATGCCACTACACCTGGCTTAAATAAAAGAATTTTCATACTTCAGTCTCTGGTAGGGTTCTGATGACTTGACCTGCTTATTAGGGGAGAACCCTGTATTTAAGGACAGTAGGACCTGGGAACTCTGAGACCTTGTTTTCCATTTAGTGACTCTTTCTGGCCACAATGTAGACCAAACTGGGGCAGCTTTCAGAAAAACTCCAGAGAGAAGATATATTGCTAAAAAACATCACTATGCCAGGATACTCTTAAAAGCAAATCTGCGGGGCTGGAGAGATGGCTCCTGACTGCTCTTCCAGAGGTCCTGAGTTCAATTCCCAGCAACCACATGGTGGCTCACAACCATCTGTAATGAGATCTGGCGCCCTCTTCTGTATACATAATAAATAAATCTTTTTCTTTTTTTTCCCAGAGCTGAGGACCGAACCCAGGGCCTTGTGCTTGCTAGGCAAGCACTCTACCATTGAGCTAAATCCCCACCCCTAAATAAATAAATCTTAAAAAAAAAAAAGAGAGAGAAGAAAAACTTAAAAAAAAAAAAAAAAGCGAATCTGCTCCCCAGACAGTGGTGCTCTCAAGCCTCTGACTTTGGCAGTTCTGCACAGTGCAATCAGCTGGGTCCCCGGGGGATCTGGTGGAAGACAACTGGACGGCTACTGTTTTGATCAGAGCTAACAAGAAACTTCTTCACTCTTTTTCTTATTACTGGAATTTATTGAGCATTATTAATTTGTTACCCAGTATATATTTTTAAAAAGCCTGTCATATAAAAACATGTTTCTACATCTTGACTCAAGTTTATCCTTTTAGTTACCTTTAAAATAAAATTACACTGATTTTGTGTGTGTGTGTGTGTATGTGTGTGTATGTGTGTTACTGAGGACTGAACCCAGGGCCTTACACATTCTAGGCAAATGCTCTACTACTGACCTCCCCCCCACACACACTATGCTAAGTGACAGGAAAATGAAAAGCCAATGGTTCTAACAGCCTTTAGTATGGAGGAGAGTGACTGGGTTGGGCTGTGTGGCCCACAGTGCTAATGAGCACTTTACACAAAGCTGACTGTACAGCAGATACTGTTCTTATTCCCATTTTAAGATGGTAAATTGAAGACAGAAAGGTAAGGTCTTGCCTAATATCTCAAAGCTAACAAGTGGCTAAAGTCAGACTTTGGGTTCTGCTGCCTCACACAGCCTGACTTACAGTGATAAAACCCATTATGTGATACAAACCAATGAGATGTTACACCTTCCTTCCAGATAATTCTGAAAAATGCCACTTTGCTAGATTGACAATACCTATTCTTTTATTATTTGTCTCTGTAATTTGTATCACACCTCACACAATTCTCTCACCCCAAACAAACAAAAAAAGAAGAAATGAACACCAAGTACACAGGATTCCGTATTTGCGCATACTTTAATAACAAAGTCACTTCAGCTATAAATGAAAACAGGGGGACAAAAGATGGAGCACACCCACAGTGTGCAGAGCAGCTGCACACGCGCGGACAGAGGTCCTGCCCACTCACTCTGATGACATGTATTTTCTAAAGCGTTGTTATCAAACCCTGGAAAACTAGGTTAAACAATGATGTCAAGAAAAATGTGTCCTAAAATTTTAACAAAGTCTTTTAAGAAAGTCTAAAAACACCCCATTTTCCTGCAATGACTCTCAAAACTTGAGTTTTATATCAGAATATCTGTTAAACTTTAACTTTTACCATACATGAAAAATTATCAAAAATATACTGATGAGTCTATACTAACTGTGACTGTATTTACATTAAGCAAATCTTTTACCAAGTTCTTTATATACAAATGAGCACTTGTCCTATGTGATATTCATTAAAAAGTTAAAAACCACAGAAATGTTTTTAGAAATAATAGGTTCAAAATCTGACTGTTTTCCATGAATGAAGGGCATTTTAAATAATTTAAATGAAGAGTACTGACTTTCCCACCAATTTCAGCTGCGCCAGAACTCCTCCTGCATGCTTTCTGTGATTTAAAGAGGGAAAAAAACAATTAAAACTTTGCTGCAAAGAATTAAATAATAAAAAACTGATGAGCATTTACTGACTTTAACTTCAAGAAATTTACAATTAGGTGGCATAAAAACTAAGTGATAATGTAAACAGTTTAAGATAACCAAAAATATGAAAAATCTTTAAAAACTGGCAAAGGTAGCCTATATATACTTTTCTTATTAAGTCACAAAATAGTATCACAAATCAATTACACTGGATGTAGGCACAATTTGATACTTCTAAAAAGGCCCAGCATCCCTTAAAGTTAAAGATTTGGGTTTAGAAGCAGCCGGAGAAGACAAGTGCATGAACTGAGCACCTAGTGTGCTGCTGCCCTAGGACCTCAGCAAGGGTGAGGCTAGCCTGTGCATGACTTCAAGGGCAGCCTGCACTACACACTGAAGCCATGTCTCAAACCCTTCCCACCTTATTATCAATATGTAGAGTAAAGGTTTGGGGTGAAGGTTTAGAGGAGTATGTTCAAGTTACTGAACTGAGGAGGCTCCTTTTCCAGGCTTACAGTCCTGTTTTAGGAAACCACACTCTTTAAGTGGAAACACAGTGGGTTCACTCTGAGCGAAGTGCTGGGTCCTGTACAGGGGCTTCTCCTGTCCAGTCATTAGCTGTGTTCATAACAACCGCATACATGTAGAGAATAGATCAGCTCATTCTATACTAACGCAGGGAAGACAAACACCTAAGCATTTACCATCTCAGTTACTGCTCTGTCGCTGGACTTTGGGACCAACACTCTGTGTGTCTTCTTCCTGACTAGGGCGCTTCCCGTTGCCAAGGCCAGTGCCCATGGAGCTTCTTCCTGCACATTTACAAAGGCACGTGTGAGGTGGGTCAGGAGGAGGGCTCAGTGTGCTCGAGCGCTCTGCCCTTACCTTGCTTTTGCAGGTGAGTTTGCTGACTATCTCCATGAGCGTAATGTAAAATCCCACTTCCTTGAGGGCAGCCTGTATTTCAAACAAAAGAAAAGGACTTAAAAACTTAAGAAGTACATAATAAAGGACTTTTTTCCCCTTAGTATTTGTAATTAACTTTTCTCAATCTTAACTCTGTGCTAAAAATCACAATCTCAAAATCAACAAAACTTAAGTCCAGGCTGATTGTTGACAGTTCAAGGCAAAACTACTGGTTGTATTTTATTTTTATTTTGTGTATAGTATTTACATGTTATGTATTTTTGTGTAAGTACACATCATGTATGTGCTCGTATGTGTGGAGAACTGAGGTTGTTAGGTGTCTTTCTCTATTGCTCTCCACCTTAATTTTTCAGACAGGGTCTCTCACTGAGTCCAGAGCCCACCAATTAGCTAGACTCAATGGTCAGTGGGCTCCAGGGGCCTCCTGTTTCCTGCCAGTGCCGGGCTTACAGACATGCATCACCACACCTAGTTTTACACGTGTGAGCCCTTGCACAGCAGGCATTCTGTCAAGTGAGCCATCTCCCTATTACATTTTTAAAGGTTTATTTTATTTTTAGTTATGTTTGTATGTGGGGATGTGTGTATGAGTGCAAGTACCCACAGAGGCCAGAGGCATCAGAATCCCCTGGAGCTAGAGTTACAGGCAGTTCTAAAGCACCCTGAGTGGAAGCTGGGAACTGAACTCGGGTTACAGCAAGTGCAGTGTGTTCTCCTGAGCCGTCTCTCCAGCTTTCATCTTCTAACCTAAGTCCTTTACCGGATGGTGCCTGGGCATGTGAACACACATGGGCAGCCGTGAGAAAAGATCCTCTTCCTTCTGTCCGAGCCCTTTACAAGTGCACTTCACTGAAAATGAGGGAATAAGAGTCTTCTAACGGAGAGTTAACAAATCAGATCACAAAGACACAAACATGGAACAGTTACCTAAGCAATTTTATTAACCCTTTCAAAAAGAAATTGACTTCCTAGCACAGTAAAGCTTGACAAAGCATTTTTTTTTTTTTTTTTTGGTCAGTGTGCCCAGGTTATGAGAAGTCTATGTAAGCCAGGTGTGATTTGTAACCCCAGAAATGAGGGGCAGGGGCAGGAGGCATAAAAGTTCAAGGACATCCTTGTCTACCACATAGTGAGTTCAAAGCCAGACTTGGCTATATGAAATTGTCTCAAAAACCAAAACCAACCAACCAACCAAAACTGAAACAAACAAAAAAACTCAAAACATACCAGAGAGAAAGAGAGAAAAAGAAAATACAAGCTTATGGCCCATAGGGTAGGTCAGCTCAAGATTATATTTAGTTTTGCTGGGCATAGTGGTGTATACTTGCAATCCCACATGGAGAGGTCAAAGCAGGGAGACTGTCACAAGTCTGAGGTCACACAAGTTCCAGGCCAGCTATGACTATAGAACAAAACCCTGTTTAGTAAAGAAATGAATGCTAAAAAGACTACTTATTTCTTTTTTTTTCCTTTGGGGCTGGAGAGATGGCTCAGAGGTTAAGAGCACTGCCTGTTCTTCCAGAAGTCCTGAGTTCAATTCCCAGCAACCAAATGGTGGCTCACAATCATCAATAATGAGATCTGGTGCCCTCTTCTGGCCTGCAGGCGTACACCAGGCAGAACATTATATACATAATATACAGTATGTATGACTGCAGGCCAGAAGAGGGCACCAGATCTCATTACTCATTTCTAAAAGATGCTCATCATGTTTCTTTGACTAGAGAATTCCATTTTTTCAGGTATTCATATTTGGAAACTGGCTACCTTGGATCATAGAAAACAACTTTCATCCATCTCTGGGAAAGGATATCTCTATACTATAATAAAGAAGCAAGCCAGGAGGTAGTGGCACACACCTTTAATCCCAGCACTCGGGAGGCAGAGCCAGGTGGAGCTCTGTGAGTTCAAGCCAGCTTGGGCTACCAAGTGAGTTCCAGGAAAGGCGCAAAGCTACACAGAGAAACCCTGTCTCAGAAAACCAAACCAAACCAAAAAACAAAGCAGAACAGAATAATAACAGAAACATCAAAAACTCACAAAAAGGGGGGGGGGAGAGAAGGATTCCTCTTGACACTTTAGTCTTTTAGATTTTTGATTCTGTCATTCACAGAATGGCCATTTTCTAATTATACTGAAAACATACAACATGTGAACTGTAATGGGGATCAGGGTCACCATGTTTAGGACTTGTTGCCATGCATTACTGTAGAGCACTATCTACACCTTCATGAATCTACATGAGTGTTTTTAATGTCACTGACATGTCCACCTAAACATAGATATGTGGTAAGTTCATGTTCTATATCATATTATAATAAAAGGGCAGCAAATACATTCCTTTCTGAGACAGGGTTGCATTGTGTGTGTCTCACTCAGGCTGGCCCTGAGAGCCTTCCTGAGTGTGCGTGTGCACCGGTTCTCCTGATAACAAGCACATGTCAACTAGGGCTCTTCCTCACGCCTCCCCGGTGACGTCACTGTGTTTGTGTAGTTGTTGCAGGTACGAGGGACACAGCTATTCTTAAGATAGAGGTCTACACCACAGGGCTCGGAACATAAACTCTAATACAATGTTATCAAGACACGGTGCTGATTCTGAGGAGGAAATAATTACAGCCTTGGCTTCCGTTTCTCCAGTTCATCAATCCTATTCCTTCATCAGATACTAAGTGATAACCTCAAAAACAAAATGCCGAGTAAACACAGCTGGGCCCCACCCCCACAGAGACAGACAGACAGACACACACACACACACACACACACACACACCTATGTCTTTCAGGGTCTTCACTGCACAGCTATACTTTAAAATGCCAAAAGCGTGTAAGATATAAACAAATGGAAATAACATTTTTTCTTTTTTTCTTTTATGGTTTTTCAACACAGGGTTTCACTGTGTAACAATCCTGGCTGTCCTGGAACTCACTTTGTAGACCAGGCTGGCCTTGAACTCACTGAGAGCCTCCTGCCTCTGCCTCTGCCTCTTGAGTGCTGAGATTAAAGGTGTGCACTACCACCGCCTGTCGAAAATAACCATGTTTTATTACACTTCGTGTGTGTGTGTGTGTGTGTGTGTGTGTGTGTGTGTGTGTGTGTGTCTACAACCTGTAGGAGTTCTGTCCTTCTATCATGTGGGTCCTAAGGACCAAGTTCAGGCGGTCAGGCTTGGCAGCTGGTACCTTCCTGTGCCAACTTGCCCTCCTGAAAATAAATTTTTAAAAAAGCATTTCCATGATGCATGTCTGTAGACTCACATTCAGCAGGCTGAAACAGGCTGCTCTGGAGCTTGAGGCCAACCTGGGCTATCCAGTAAGACATTATCTTGGAAACAAAAGCAGCTTATTTCTGGACTAAGGCATGGCTCAATTGGTAGACTACAGAGCATACAGACTGTGGGGTTGATAACAGCACTGGAAAAAAAAAATCTTTGTTTGGGAAAGTATTGTAAGGGCAAACTTGATCATTTTCCCTTTATGTTATACAATCAATACCACAGAATGGGGTTTTCACTCATAAAATTCTGACTTAAAAAACTACTAAACACATTGGGCAAAAACTACATAAAACATATTGGAAATTGTCCAGCTGTGGAAGGGCATTATGAACTCCCTCCTTGAGGAGAGCTTGAGGGGCTACTGCAACTGATGGCTGCTGGGAGAGGCTTTCTGTATGGGTGTGGCTCCTGAGGGCTGCTCAGACTCTACCTAAGCATGGCAGCACCATGTGGACTCAGTGAGTGTTTTAAAAAGAGCACAGGAAGTTGGAATAGTGTGTGTGAGGGTGAGGGACTGGAGGAAAGGGAAGGGGACGGATTTGATTAAAACACTATATACATGTACAAAACTCTCAAAAGAAGATTCTGAAAGGAAATGCACTGAAATTGTAATAAGGTCTATGTTTTGGAACCATACAAGGCATCCTTTCTCTTTTATACTTTTCCGAGTTTTCTAAATTACACTGAAAATTCTTATTTAGTTGTTTCCCCCTAGAGTGAATTGTTTATGCCTACTGTTCATTATAGGTCTATGTGCAGTATGGATAAGGAACACGTAACAGGCCTTCTAGCGCACAGTTACCTAAATGGCTGTGGTGCATAATGCCGTCACTATGACAGGACCTAGAAGCACCTGAGAATAAGTCTCTGAGCATACTTGTGGGCAGCATCTTTCAATATGCTGGGGTCCCAAATCAATAAAAGGATACAGCAGGCTGAGCAGCAACATCCACCATTTGCTTCTCCACTGTGGATGTCAGTGACCATCTGCCTTACATTCCTGCCACCATCAATTCTGTCGATGGCAGATCCTGTCCTTGACTGTGAGCTAACATAACTCCCTTCTCCCTTCCATCGTCTTTGTGAAGATATTTTATCACAGCAAAATGAGTAACTAGTACAATGGCTGAGAACGTAGTGTAAGCTTCCAGTTTTTGTTTTTACATTAATCACAATTATTTTGAGGGTGTGTGTGTTTGTATGTGTAATGTGTAGGTTTAGATGGGATGTGGTGTGTGTGTGTGTGTGTGTGTGTGGGCACAGGTGCACACATGTACACTTGTGTGGTGATCACAGGACAACTTTTGGGATTTTCTCCTTTACTCAGTGGGTCCCAGGGACTGAACTCAGTTCATTAGGCATCTGAGAGAGGAGAGCTTCTGATTTTTAAACAAATCCAGTTTCTTATGAGATCTCATTTGCAAAACCAAACACCAAACTTGCAAGTTATTGATCATGTCATAATTTCTGCATCCTGGAGGGAAAATAAATTTGAGGCTGGCCTAACACAAACTGCCAGACTCTGTCTCAAATAAAAATAGGATATAGGTCAGTTGGTAGAGTACTAGCCTAACATGCAGGCAGCCCTGGGTTTAATCTTCAGCATCTCATAAAAACTGGGTACATGTCTGTAATCCCAGCACTCAGGAGGCAGAGGCAGAAGGATCTCTGAGTTCGAGGCCAGCCTGGTCTACAGAGTGAGTTCCTGGACAGCCAGGACTACACAGAGAAAGCCTGTCTCGAAAAACAAAGACAAAAACCAAAAAATGAAAAAGGAACCTCTCTCAAAAGAAACAAAGGTTCTGGAACTTTAAACAGCACAACAGTTATTAGAACCATTACTTCTCATCCCTGTCAATTTCACCTGACCGCATAAAAACAACTGCTTGCAAAGAGTTGTATTTGCTATCAGTTTTCCAGATAAAGCGCACTGAAGTGAAATGAAAGCACGCACACTCCACGAGTGAAACATCCACCAACCACGAGTCTACCGTGAGTCTGACAGGCACGAGCACGCCACTGGACAAACACCCAGCACCCAGGAGAAGGCTCTTCTGACTCCCTACAGGGCTACCTCCAACAACTCACACTTGGAGCTCGTGCTATGGAAGGTCTACTGGCGTCGGCCTAGCTGGGGCAGATCTACGCAAATGCTGTCGCTCAGCGGCAAGTGCAAGGTCTGCCCCAGGATATGCTAAGTTTTCTCTGCGATAATAACCCCAGAATAAGCAAGTGGAGTCAGAAACTAGGAAGCAAGGACACTGAGCACTGCTGCACCAGCCCTGAGGCCTGGCTAGCAGCAGGACCAGAGATCTGGTAAGCCTCCGAGTCACTGGTTTTAAGCAGTGCTTTGTCATTTCCCTTCACACCTGGAAGGTCCCCACACCCACTGAGTTCACTTCATTCCTGTGCCCAAGGCGAACATTAACTTACATTTTACTGTAAAGCAGTGGTTCTCAACCTGTGGGTCACAATCCCTTGGCCCAAATGACACTGGGGGAGGGGGGGCGGTTTGCATAAAACCATGGGAAAATACAGCTATTTATATGATGATTCACAACAGTAGCAACATTAGTTATGAAGTAGCAATGAAAATAATGATATGGTTGGGGTCACCACACCTGAGGAACTGTATTAAAGGTCACAGCATTAGGAGGGCTGAGAACCACTGCTCTAAACACTAGCATGATGTTGTTTTTCCTGTCTGGCTCAGTGTTTTTGAGGCCATCCACAGGACACATGTATTAGCATACTGTTCTTTTATAAATAAGATTTCATTGTATGGGCATACTACAAGTAAAGTTGCCATAAACAATCAATTGTTAGCGGTGGGGAACACACGTTTTCTTTGGGGAAACTAGTTAGAGATGGGGTTGGGGGTTATACAGTAAATTCATGCTTGCTTTTTTCACGAACCGCTGCTTCTCCAAAGCACTGCTGCCGTTTTGCACTCACAGCTTGCAGACTTTCCCTCTGTGTTTGTTTAGTCTTTCTCACAGTGTGAGCATCCCTCTCTACTGTAGCAGGCGTCCAGATCACCTTGCCCCAGTTCGCTGGTGCCTGTTTATTCTACATGGGTGTGTGTCAGGTACTGCCTCACACCACTTTCAATCCGCATTTCTCTCATGGATAATAATGCTGATGAACAGAAAGTTTTAACAGAAAAAGTTACATGAAAAATTAAATCAATTTGCTACTGGAAAACAGATGGTGGTTATTTCACTTGTAAAAACTAAGGTACATTTTAAAGTAATTTCCTGAACATAAAAAGTGTAAAAACAAAACAAACTGTCATTTGAATTTCAGAGATTAAGAGTTTTCCAGTCATTAAAAACAACTGTTCCGCTTCGGCTTGCTATGGCATGCTTTGCTGACTCCCACAGGAGGCCTTACCCTTTCTGAGGAGTAGATGGGGGAAGGTTAAGGCGGCGCTGGTGGTGCTCAAGAGGGGAGCGTGCTGGAGGAAAGTCACAGCCATGGTTACCTTTCTAGAGCTTTACTGAGAGAGAGGTGG
Organism: Onychomys torridus; assembly: GCF_903995425.1. Classification (NCBI taxonomy): domain Eukaryota; kingdom Metazoa; phylum Chordata; class Mammalia; order Rodentia; family Cricetidae; genus Onychomys; species Onychomys torridus. Next base: position 1,904,165 of record NC_050462.1, read on the forward strand.
GGGAGAGAGGGAGAGGGAGAGGGAGGAGGAGAAGGAGAGAGAAACAGAGAGATCGCATGGAGGGAAGAGAGTGGAGAAAAAGGAGACACAGAGGAGGGCCTACCCGCTTTTTAGGCTGGGCTGCCCTCCCAGGCTGATGAGGTAATTAAGGACAGAATCCTTACATAAGGCGGTGGGGGGAAGGAACAGGAGGAGAGGAGGGAGGGGAAACTGTAGTTGGTATGTAAAATAAAAAGAATAAGGCCAAAAAAAAAAAAAGAAAAAGAAAAAAGAAAAAAGAGCCGGGCGGTGGTGGCGCACACCTTTAATCCCAGCACTCGGGGAGGCAGAGGCAGGCAGATCTTTGTGAGTTCGAGGCCAGACTGGTCTATACAGTAAGTTCCAGGAAAGGCACAAAGCTACACAGAGAAACCCTGTCTTGAAAAACCAAAAAAAAAAAAGGAAAAAAGAAATCTGCCAAAGAGAGCCGCCCGTGTAGCTCTGAGGTAAACACAACCCAAACACACTGAGAGTCAGGCACTGGAAGGAGCCTTGGGTGGCTCATCCGCTAGCAGCTAGAGGAAGGATGGGTGCTGGGCATACTGGCAATGCGACCCAAAGCACGGAAGTCTTTTAAGGGGGGTGGACACCTGACAGGAGAAAGGCCTAACTGTGCCTTAAAAAAATTCTGAAATGAATGATACTTTGTTTTGAATCTAGTTACTCAGCCTCGTGTGATTTTTTTTTTTTTTTTGGTTGTAACCTTAGAAAACTAATATGATGATTCAAATTTCCAATACACACTGACTTTAAAAAAAATACAGATAAGTATTTTAATTATGTGTGTCTGTGTGTCTGCCTGTCTTTATGTACATAGTATGTATGCAGGTATCTAAAGACGACAGAAGAAGGTGTTAGATCCCTGAAGCTAGAGACACAGGCAGTTTTGAGACATCTGGTGTATGCTCTGGCAACCTGACTTGGGTCCTTTGCAAGAGCAGCAGTGGTGAAGAAATTAACTAAGAAACTAACCAGACAAGACTTTGTAAGAAAAACTCATGTGCAAAAGGATGAGGCAGGCCGGGCAGGGGTGGCGTACGCCTGTAATCCCAGCACTCGGGAGGCAGAGGCAGGTGGATCTCTGTGAGTTCAAGGTCAGCCTGGTCTACAGAGCAAGTCCAGGACAGGCTCCAAAGCTACAGAGAAACCCTGTCTCAAAAAACCAAAAAAAAAAAGGATGAGGCAGGTATATCCTCCAGCTACTCTGGCATCTTTAACATGTTATCAATGTACAGACGGGATGTATATGTGTACCCTTGTGTGGTAGTGGGAAGGTAATTGGCAAGTATCATACGGAGTGGCACCATTAGGAGATGTGGCCTTGTTGGAGTAGGTGTGATCTTGTTGGAGGAAGTGTGTCACTGTGGAGGTGGGCTTTGAGGTCTCACATATGCTCAAGATACCACCTAGTGCCTCAGTCTACTTCCTGTTACATGCATATCAACATACAGCAGCTACCTCTCTAGCACCATGTCTGCCTGCATGCTGCCATGTCCCGTCATGATGATAACGGACTGAACCTCTGATCTGTAAGCGAGCTAGCCTCAATGAAGTGTTTTCCTTTGTAAGAGTTGCCGTAGTCATGGTGTCTCTTCACAGCAATAGAAACCCTAACTAAACAACCTGTATGCATTGTATGCATGTACACAAACAATTTATGATTTTAAAGACAGCTTTGTAAAAAGTACTGCCTATTCCAATGAGGTTCATTGAACACTGTACTGTGTCATTAACTTCTGTGTATTACCAAGTACAGAAGCTTCCACTTACTTCCACCAGTGCTACAGCTTGGGACGTTTTCTCCAGGAGCATAGCCCATGAGCCCTCCATTCCCATTAGGATTAGAAGGGACGGATGCAAGAAGACCTAAATGGAAACATTTTCCCATTACACTGTGACCACAACAAAATTCAACAATAGCTACTCAGCTGACAAAGAGACAGATCCAGAGTAACTGGTGACTGACATACCTAGCCCTCTGTACCGGGAAAGCTGCTGATAGATCTGCTTCATTCTTTCAATATTCAAACGGCTTGCCTCAGCATGGTTTACCATTGGTTTGGGGTAATTAACTCCTATTAAACATTTGGCTACCTTCTGGATACCTTCTGGTGCATTCCAAGGATCGTAGATATATTTTGCAGGGAAGCCTCTCAGGACAGGCAAATAACGCCTTTTGGGAGAAGAGAATTTTTTAATGAACTGAACGTAAGCACATCACAACAAAATATGAACTATGAGTGACAGAAAACAAATCAGTATCACTTAAATGATGTGTTTACTCTTCTCATCTCTGCTGCCCATCAAGAATACAAAATACCTTGAATTCAGAGGTGTACCTGCCTCTGCCTCCTGGGTGCTGGTGTTAAAAGTTTGTGCCACCACGCCCCGCAAGACTAGAGACTACTCGTAAGTGCTGCTGAAGCAGGAAAGCTCTTCCCTGGAGTCCGTACCTGATGTAGTCTCCATTGGGGTCTGTCCTCCGCCCAAAGCCGACAGGGCAGTAGCAGTGGAAGAACTGCTGGAAGAAGGAGCTACAGGACAGCCACATCCAGCTCCCGGCGTTTATGCTCCAGTCGGCGTCAAGCAGCAGCTCTTCAAAGACCTTAAGAAGTAACAGTGACCAGTTAATTCACACACCTGTTTACCCAAAGCAGCATTCTTAAGGTCACTGCAGATCGACAGTCAAGACAAGGGAATCTGAATAGAACTGTAAAACTAAACATTCCAAAGTATTATGTTCTGTTCTAATCAGCAACTGCAGGTAAAGAATACACTGGAAATACAGTTTTCTGGATAGGATTTACTTCCATAACTGTGGAGGTTTGAATGGGAATGGCCCCCACAGGCAAGCATGGCGTGTGTGTGTGCGCGTGTGCGCGTGTGTAGTTGGTGGAACTATTTGGGAAGAATTAGGAAGTATGGCCTTGGAGACAGTGTGTCACTGGCAGTGGGCGTAGGTTTCAAAAGCCACTCCATGTCCCATGTGTGTGATCTCTCTCTCTCTCTGCTTTGGACTTGTGGATCAGATATGAGCTCTTACCTACTACCTGCTGCTCTGCTCCATGCCGTGATGGTCATAGATTCTACCATCTTCAGAAACTGTCACCCCAATAAAACGCTTTCTTTGAAAGTTCCCTAGTCACGGTGTTTTGTCGTGAGAATAGAAAAGTAGCTAAGACAAACATCTTGGAAGTGCAATTGTAGGGAGAATAAAAATGACTCAGATCACTGACTTTTAAAGAAGTGGAAGATATTAGTAAATTAAATGGTTTTGTTTTTTGATTTTTGTTTTTCAAGACAGTGTTTTTTTGTGTAACAGCTCTGGTTGTCCTGGACCAGCCTTTGTAGACCAGGCTGGCCTCAAACTCAGAGATCCATATGCCTCTACCTTCCGAGTGTTGGGATTAACGGCATGCGCCACCACCATTGGGTAGTAACCCACTTTTAAGAAAGCAAAAACAGCCAGGCAGTGGTGGTACACGCCTTTAATCCCAGCACTTGGGAGGCAGAGGCAGGCGGATCTCTGTTAGTTCAAGGCCAGCCTGGTCTGGTCTACAGAATGCGTTCCAAGACAGCCAGAGCTACATAGAGAAATCCTGTCTCAAAAACAAAAACAAAAACAAACAAACAAAAAAAACCCTACAACCAAAACAAAACAAAAAAGAAAGCAAGCAAAAATATTACCAAGTAAACCACAAAGAAGAGTCTAGAAGCCTGGTATACTGCAGACAAAGGGACCATGCCAGTATAAGGTACTATGCATTATAGTTTAAATTTTAAATTTTCTGATCCAAGAGAAAATATAACTAAATAATGTATTAGTAAACTTGTTAAATAGGTACTAGGAGATATATGAAATGAAAAAAAAAATCCTCAACAATTAAACAACAAAAAACAGGATTAGAAATAGTCTTTACCAGGCGGTGGTGGCACACACCTGTAATCCCAGCACTTGGGAGGCAGAGGCAGGTGGATCTCTGTGAGTTTGAGGCCAGCCTGGGCTACAGAGCGAGTTCCAGGAAAGGCGCAAAGCTACACAGAGAAACCCTGTCTCGAAAAACCAAAACAAATAAATGAATGAATGAATGAATGAATGAATGAATAAATGAATAAATAGTCCTTAAGGAGGTGAGATGGCTCACTGGGTAAGGGTGCTTGCTGCCAAGCCTGATAACTGAGTACAATTCCCAAACCCACATGTTGGAATGAACCAACTCTTTCTTACAAGTTGTCCTCTGACCTCCACACATCCATTGTGATGCACATGAGTGTATGCAAGCATGTGCATGCATGCACCTGCATGCCAGTACACACACACACACACACACACACACAAATGTTAATTCTAAATTCTTGTTTTTTATAAAGAAATAGTCTTAGAATTGGCAAATTTTACGAGGTAGTGACAGGTAACCATTTGTAAGTCTTACATATAACTATATGGTGATGTTAGAAAATGTAGTGTGCTCCAATGTCTGTATTAAAGGCTTACTAAAATGGTAAAATGAGGTAAGATGGCTCAGAGCTTAAGCTTCATGTCATAGGAATATGACAGGAACTCTCATCTATAAATACACCTATCCAATAAATTACTTTTCTTACTCTTAAAGATAGGCCTACCATGTAGCCCAGACTGGCCTTGGGTTCCAGATCTTCTCATGTCTATCATGCTGCATGGGATTACAGACCTGCACTACCACACAAAGCCAGAGTGCAAGGCCAGTGTGCAAGTGTTGAGCAGTAATAGTTTTCTTAATGAGAGGCTGGCTTAACCATAGAAAAGACTTTTGGTTAAACAATTTAACTAGCTCCTGTCTGAGTTTAACACCTTGCTCTCAAAAACTGTGTCTCCATTGTGGGCATCATATGCTTTATCCACTGAAAGGCCAAACTACAAAACAGACAAGTGCCCCATCCCACATCCCACCCCACCAACCTCTTCCCCATCTCAGCCTGCAGCCCAAGACGGACTTCTCTTTCCTGGGCCTCCCAGCCTGCTCACATTTCAGACAGGCACTAGCACATCTAGGTATAGGGCAGACTTCCATATGCTTCTGTCATAGCTACCTTAGTCAGAACACTCACCTTCATCCCTTCTTCCCAACTGATCCACAGGTCACCGCGTGTCAGGAAACACGCAACCGCATGTCTGGCTAAATGGTGAATCCAGCCCTCCTGCCGCAGCTGCGTCATGATGGCATCGATCCATGGAAAGCCTGTCCGGCCTTCTGCCCATTTGGCCAGAGCCTCGGGGTTCTTATCCCACGGAATCTGAACACAGATGGGGTTCCCTTCCATTTTATCAAAGCGTGGGTTGTTTGTCGCTGCTGTATAGAAAAATTCACGCCATAGAAGTTGCCCATAAAGAGAAAGAGGAGGAGAACTATTTTTCTTTACCTGCGATTAAAAAGCATAGAAGTATTATTAGAAAAAAATATTAAAAGTATTTCAAAAAAGATACTCTCACTTCAGATAATACCTTCTTGTAGAGATCTGTGAGTTTGAAATAAAATAGCCGACATGATAAACAACCAAATCGGAGATAAGGACTGAGTCCAGTTGGGCTCGCAAGCAGGGAATTGGCATTCATTCGAGGTCTTTCAAAGTTTGCCACCCAGGCCTGGAAACACAGAGACGATCACATTAACTTCTTCAATCATGTTAAGAGTGTCCAGAATTATGCTAGTGAGACAGCCCTGCAGTTTGTAAAAGTATCTGCCACCAAGCCTGAAGACATGAGCTCAAACCCCCAGCCCTGCATGGAAGGAGAGAACCTACCCTGTGGTATGTGTATGCTGGCCCTCCCCCATCACATACACACCAAGTTCAAAACAGAACTTGAAAAGTCACGGACCTTGAGGAGTATGTTATTATCCCAGCTACAAAGTTCTGATTAGTAAGTTTAGAAAGGGACTTAAAAGGTGAGTAGTTTTCTTTTGTTGAAGCCATTCCTGTGCAACATGCTCTCACATGGATTAAATGACCTTCAGATTCCCAGCATCAGGCATGAAGAACCTTCCATGTGTCTCTTTGAACACGGAGGTAAAAGTGGAATACAACTGTGCCCTTATCCACTGTTGCCTTTCCCAAGATTTCAGATGCTTACAGCATCTGGCAGTTGGAAATAGTAAAAGGAAAATCCCACAAATAACTTATGGGTTCTACACAACTTATTACAATATACATCATAACTATTCTATTTTTACCATTAGTGATTGCATTAATCCTGATGTGTCTAACTTACAAACAAGCTTTATTAAAAGTGATCTGAGAGTGTATGTGTGAGGGTCATCAGTAAAAGGGGTTTATAAACATGAACAATACATGTGAGTCTTGTTAATTTGTATAGTCAGTAAGTGTTAACAGTAATAATAACAAAAATAAGTGAAATTGTATCATGACCTAGCCATAAAGGACAAACACGGTAATAAAGGGGTTTGTATTTCTATCTGGTTTCAGGAGTCACTGGGGTCTTGGACAGGGGAACATTACTATAGGTGCAATCCTGCTCTAGCTCCAGTTATGGTCAGCTGATATAGGTGGGAAGAACAGAAGCAACGCCATGCAACAGGGGACATAATCAAGAGGAAGGAAAGCGGCATTTCGATGATGACCGACGGTGATTTCACAGCTGTTGGATTCAGGCTGTTTTAAGCATTTCTGTCAGTCTTTTTTCTGCGTCTATGCTGTGTTTTACAGCCCATGGGTAAGGCGCCCTGGACGTGCCTGATGTCATGTAAACAAGACTGACATCATTTCTGACGGTATGGGCAGGGTACATATCTGCACTGTACCTTTCTTTCCAAATGCCTTTCCAGACGGGTGAGTGCTTCAGTTTCTCCTCCTGGCCACACTGCAGAGGACAAGCCATCTGTATCAAAGCCTGAGGAAAAAGAGAGAAGAGAACCATCATCATTACTATCACAATCATAATATAGAAATCATTTTGTATCTGACCACAGTATCTTGGGGAAAAAAAATCTCTGAAAAAAATAAGAGCAAAATACATCTCTACAGGCTTATACTGGCCTACACAGGACTGCACAGAACTACAAGACTGCACTGGCCTACACAGGTCCACACAGGCCCACACAGGCCTACACAGGCCCACATAGGCCCACACTGGCCTACACAGGCCCACACTGGCCCACACAGGCCCACACAGGCCTACACAGGCCCACACTGGCCTACACAGACCTACACAGGCCCACACAGGCCCACACAGGCCCACACTGGCCTACATTGGCCTACACAGGCCTACACAGAACTACAGGACTTCACAGGCCCACACAGGCCCACACTGGCCCACACTGGCCTACACCAGTCTCACCCAACATGAGACTCCTGCCTCAGAGACCACAATTCAGGATTCACACCTTCATACGACAGCAGGTCACACGTTACAGAATATACAAAATATTTAGATTATGAGGTTTTTCCTTTATTTTCCTCTTTACTTTTCGTCCAATAAAAATATATTAGAAGTAAAAAATTTTCCAAGTGACTTATGATTATTAACTCTTTTAAAATATATTTTTAAATTATTTGAGAGCGTCATACAATGTATTTTGATCATTCTCACTCTCTTTACCCACCCCCTAAAGCTTCCCTGACCCACCCATCGGGTCCACTTTGTGCTACCCATATACTCTGGGTGGATTATTAACCCCTAAGCACCATATTTATAAAGATTTGTACCCACCTAGCTCTTCCAGGGAAGGGACTCCGTATTTCTCATCATGGTCATCAGACAAAGGGGTCACGCACTTTCCTATCACTTCCGCAGTGATGGTCTCTGCTGGCATCTCCAGGGGCTCCATTTTGCTGACGAGAGTCTGAAACCTTTTGTAAGTTAGAGGTGGTTGTCCACCGTTGAGTTCTATGATCCTATTACAAGAGCGAGCAAAGCACAGTTAGTAAATGACAGTATACTTTGATAAGCTCACAAAGGCTTAATATTAGAAAATGTATTAAGACCTTTTGAATGTTAGCTCCTGATATGACCAGAAAAATGTGTTCAAAATAGTTAATGAATCTAAAAATCATTTTCTTGAATTCTTAGATATCTATTATGTGTCAAATGATACAGTATGCCAATATCAAAACATTGATATCAAGTACTTAGGACTACGAATAAAAAATAACAGTGGTTCAACCAGCTGCAGGCTATGTCTATCAAAACAGACATAAATGGAGAAGTGAAAATTGAACTACTTCAGGGCTGGAGAGATGCTCGGAGGTTAAGAGCACTGCCTGTTCTTCCAGCGGTCCTGAGTTCCATTCCCAGCAACATGGTGGCTCACAACCATCTATGATGAGATCTGGTGCCTTCTTCTGGTGTGCAGGCATACATGCAGACAGAACACTGTATACACAAATAAATAAATCTTTACAAAAAAAACCAAACTGAACTAGTTCAAGGAATCTTAGAGGCATCAATAAAACTTAACTAAGCAAGAAGTAATCAGTAGAAATAAAATTTGCTGTGTGTATTTGAGGTTTACACCATGATGCTACAGAAAACATACAGATAACAGTCACACTGAAAAGCAAACTAGCACATCTGGAGTCTGGTATTGTTTTGTGGCTTGAAAAGTTAAAATCTACTTGTGTAGCGCAACTTCCAAGTCTGAATCAGTACCTCGTTAACTACAGCCTCGCGTGTGCCTTCCATCTCCAGACATTCTCATCCTGGTGTCTGCTCCTCCTGTCCCCCATTTCCTTTCCCAGTCTTCACTAGGACTGCATTGCTGTTTGCTCCTGTGTGTGCCCTTGTTAAAGACTTCAGCACAGGTTCATCTGTCACACAGGAGCAACCCATCTGAGCTTTGGTTTTCTGTGGTTTCAGTTACCTGTGTACACTTGTGCTGCAAAAATATCATGTCTAGACTCATGGAACTTATTGTAGCATACTGATTTAACTGTTCAATAATATTGTTAACTTCCTACAATTATAATTTACAAACCAAACTTTATCATGATGTGATATTTAGAAAGACAGTGCAGTGTACACAGGGTTCTAAGTAATTGGTGGTTTTGGGCATCCCCCAGGGCTTTTGGAATGTCACCCTCATGAATAAAAAGTAAAATACTAAGGATATATGCACCCCAAATTCCAAATCATTTACATTTAAGTACATTATGTAGTTATTGCTGACCACTAGATACCTCAATCCAGTCATACTTCTAGGAAAAGAGCAGCCAGCAGCATTTCCAAAGGTCTGCATTAAGTCTAGACACTGTTTCAGAATAATTATGCCTTTTCATTCCAGCTATTTGTTTACAATTACAGGTTAAATCCAGTTTTGTAATTTACAGATGGTTAAATAAATTTGCCAAGATCACATAACTGATAAAATTGCTAATCAAGTATTTTTTTTATCCCAAACATTATGTATTTTTCTCTATACCTTATATATTTATTATCGACTGTGTTTACAGAAAGAAACCAACCATCAGGAAAGCTAGTCTCCTTGCCGTAAGTAAAGTTTGTTTTGGTTTAGTATCTTGAGATTACAATTGGACTAAAATGAATTTTGCTGAATGCAATGATCCTACAACGACACTATAAAGTGTCTGCTAATTATCTACTAGCAAACTCACAGAAAACATTTTTAACATAACATATAATTATAATAGCCTTTAGTATGTATTCACAATCCACCCAATAAAACCTAATTTTACAATATAGCTAAGTCTCCCACTTAGAAACAAGTTCTATTATCCTATTTTGCCTCCTTATTATCCTCATTGAAATTAAGAAAACTGGTAAACTAGAAGGCACATTTAATACCAAAAGGGCCAAGGTAAGACATTTGTCTGAATCAAATCATAATTTTATTCATCCACTTGCAAACAGAAATAAATTTAGTTTGTTGTTACTTATAGAATTAGTTTTGTGATTGGTAAAATGTGTAACTAATTTAAAAGGTAAATTATTTACTAGGTACATAAATTGTATGCCAGAAGTTACTGTAACTTACACAGCTTATGAACTTCCTAAACTCTTAGTGCATGCTACTTCCTAAGCTCAGTTTGGCCATAGAACCTTTGCTGTTTGAATAAGTACACCGACAGACAGGGCATGCGACCCTGGTTCAGAGGACTCTAGCTGGGCAGTCCTATTACTTCAGTTTTCACCTCATCTAAATACAAGGAGAAACTAGTCTACACATAACATAGCCACACACAGTGTATCAAAGCATGTTATGGCCATGAGTCAAACAAGCTGTAAATTTCCTAATACTGACAGCCCAGAAAGGCAACAGCGGGCTGAGTTAGTAGTGAATAAAAATGTGCAAACAGCATTTCTTAGTTTAAAACTGAAATGGTACCAATTTCCATGGCCGGTGGCTTTTCCTTCCATGTATCACTCCCCTTCCCTCCCCATGCCCAGGGGCCACCCGCCTGGCATTACCGCATGCTGGGGTCATTGGGGGGGGGGGAGCTCACACTGTCCTGTGGCCTTGAGATTTTTATTTTTCATATGTAATCTATCCCGTACAGGTAACTAATTTTGTAAACACTGTGTATTCCCTCTGCCCCCATGGCTGCTGGTGTAAATAAACTGCATCTCCCGTTTGAAAAAAAAAAAAAAAAAAACCTGAAATGGTAAATATTCTTATCTTATGTCTTAAAGCTACAATTTTGGTATTACAACTGAGTGAATAAAAATCATAGCAGCTAAGTAAAATGCTAAGAGCTTGGTATATACCCATTTAATTCTTCTACAATTCTGATTCTATTATTTCCATTTTATAATCTTATTCAACTATATACTTAAAAATGTCGAGGGTTGGGGATTTAGCTCAGTGGTAGAGTGCTTGCCTAGCAAGTGCAAGGCCCTGGGTTGGGTCCCCAGCTCCAGAAAAAAAAAAAAAGTCTAAGATGGTAAATGTCATTCTGTATTTCTTGTACTAGAAGGCACAGCCTTACTTGTCCAGGTCGTAGAGCGTGTGTGAGATGCGCACGATGACTTCCACTCCAGCCTCCGTGGCCAGCTTTTTGATAGCTGCATCTCGTTCCTTCCCAAAAGGCTCAGAATCATACTCAATGGAAAGTTTAGTAATGTTCCATTCCTAAAACAAGACAAACATTTATGTTCTTCTTATAAAGTCTACATCAAACAATTATACATAAACCAAATTTCAAATATGCAGGTGGAAAATATACAATCTGTCAATGTGAAAATATGCAAATGACATATATATGCTAACTAGATTTCAGGCACTGGGCCAGGTGTAAGTAATCTAGCAACATACTTAAACGCACTCTTTTTACTGAAGTGCTTAGGTAGCATTTCTTTCAATTACTTACATTACCTTATTTAATTCTGAATGAAACCCACCTCCACTTGGCATTTTGCAGATAAGATTATTTTTTTCTAAAAAGGGGCATGATCAGGTACATGGAGACAGAACATGTGAACTTACGCCTGCTTATTCTAAGAACTGCTCTTTAAAAAACTTTAGCTGATATGGTATGAACTGTTTCACTTAGAATGACTTATTTCAGACTATTAAAAATGTTGGAAGTGAACATTTTAAAGGTGGTGCATGCCTTAAATCCCAGCACTTGGGAGGAAGAGACAGGCAGATTTCTAAGTTCTAGGCCAACCTGGTCTAAAAAGTGAGTTCCGGGACTCAGAGAATCCCTGTCTTGAGGGAAAAGAAAAAAAAAAAAAAAAAAAAAAAAAAAAAAGTTGACATCAGAAAACTTGGAACCAGCAGTAAAAACAGCAACTATTGACTATTATTATATAACTAACCTACATCTCTTCATAGTTACTATAAATCAGGAAACTATAGCTTAAGAGAATTAAATGATTTTTCTCAGGACGGTAGTCAAGTTTTGATTTCTAAGATCTATTCTGATTTATTCTAAAAAGAACAGAAATCCTATAATTCTACTATTATTTAACTGACTAAATGATACCACATTGTAATAGACCAAAGGTATTACCAATGGTACATTGTACATTATACATTTTGCAGCTGATTACCTTTCACAAAGATTTTAATTTTTTTTAAATTTTATTTTATTTTATTTTTGTGTGTGTGTGTGTGCTTGTGTGTGTGGGTGCCATGGAAGCTAGAAGAAGGTATCAGATGTTCGGGAGCTAGAGTTATAGACCATTGTGAGCTGTCTGATGAGCCATCTTTCTAGCCCGTACATACATTTAAAGCATATTTGGGCATTTATCCTATTTTCTTAGAAATAAATCCTTGAGAGAAAAAAGATGGATTACATATAAGCACATTTAAAGCTTAGATAGCTGGGCACAGTTATATATTTATATTCAGCTACTCTGATGCATATTCCCATCAGCACTATCCTAGAGTGATCGCCAGCTGTATATATTAGTTATCTTTTAAAGGAGTCTTTGAAACTACTAGGAGAAAAATAATTTATTGAAGTTCTGAAATGTAACAACAGTTAATAGTTGTTTATCTTCAAGAAGAAGTGAGGAGAGAAAATACTTATGTTGCTGTCTTGTTCATATTTGCTAGTACAAATGTGCTATTTTTGAAATTTAAAAATAAAATGTAAACGAGAGCAGAAAACGTAGTGTATACATATTTATGTACTTGCTTCATGCTAAGGTGTACAGGACTGAATGCTGAGATTTGCCTAGAGGAGACTGCTCACTTTGTAGACACACAGCTCCTCCAGCAGCATGCATCATGTGGTGGTGAGCAGAAAGCATGGAGCACAGTGAGCTCTAAGCATCACGGCTTCCAGGTGTGCACTTCTGAGCAGTGTGGCCAATGTCCTCTTGATTCTGTTCTAACGGTGTGGTTTCTTAGATCTCCTTGTAATTTAACAGCAGCAACCCTTTACTGGGCAAGTTACCAAGACCTTTGCCTAACAAGTATGTTGCAATTAGTTTTATGTATTTTTTGAGAAATAATATTTTAGATGTTAAGTGTTTGAGGTGAGTCAACAAATAATACTCCCTGCTATTTTTGCTTTTTGAGTTCAGGCACATAAGTCAGAGAGATAAAGGTAAAAAATATAAGCAGCATGATTAGTAAAGCCTAATTGGAGAAAATATTACTAGGTTTAAGGATAAATCAGCTTGCTGATAGTTCACTACTGAACTGGACAGCAGTACTTAACATTACCTACTCTGCCAATCACAAGGAGTGCCTCCCTTATGGGCTGTCTGTCGCTCTAAGACAGTATACAGAAGAAGGGGATAAAATACATGTGGAAGAGAAAAGGAACTGTTTGAGCCATACTCACCCAGCTTTTTCTCCTAAACTCATCAATATGTCACTCATTTCCTCCCTGGGAATGAATCAGTGAACATTTCTCTATAAGAAAAACTGAAAAGCCAGGGAGAAGAACATTCCCTGAACATCGAATGTACTAATTCCTAGGAAACTCATTCTCTGAAATACCCTTGCAAAGAACAACAAGCAACGGCTACTGAAAAAGCCTAATGTCATGGCAGCCAGCACAGGACAACGCTTACAGTGTCCAGCTCTCGTCACCGTGCAGGGCACAGAGGGGACGTTGCGCAGGCGCAGTAACTGCATCGATGCTTCCAGGGCATCTCTGTTTCACTCATCTCGTCCTTTACAGTCTCCTTCCCTCTACTTCATGACTGGCTTAATTTATTCCTTTTCCATCTTTAAGGTGAAAAGTTAGTTCTTTGTCTCCTTCCTTTCTTCAGTAATACTGAAAACTATGAAGTTTCCGAGTATTGCTGGGGGTATACATATTTGGTATTCTCTTGCTACTTATTTTAAATTTAATTCTGTTGAAGTCAGAGAATGAAACTTGTGAGACTCCAACTGTTTGTACTTTTCTGATATCTATTTTATGAGTGAGTGTGGTCCATTTTGGTGAACGTTTTCTGTGCATCAGAAATGCATGTCTATTCTGTAATTCCTGGACTTCTTGTTCTACAAATACCAGTTACAAAAATCTGACTGATGACATTGTGAATAAATCCAAAGGAGTTCTTCATAACTTGGACTTTAGTACAGATTTCTTCATGTAACTGAAGAAAAAATCAGAATAAATAAGGCTCTTTCTCTATGTGTGTGTATTCATGTACCTATATTACATTATTAATTATTTAATTATTATGTATTAATAAATGCATTTTAGTATCGCGTGAGGGAGTGCATGTCCTAATGCCATAGAGGTCAGAGGACAGCAGCAGGAGTCAGTTTTCTCCTTTCACCATGTGGGGCCAGAGACCAAACTCCAGTTGTCAGACTTGGTGACAAGGGCCTCTCCCTGCAGAGCATCTCACTGAGTCTGTGCAAGGTAGCTTGATACAATAAAATGCTATTCTACACAGAAGAAAATTTAAAAATTACCAATTTAAATTTATTTTTATTTTATGTGTATGAGTATTTTGCCTGCATGTTAGTTCTTCACAATGCATGCCATGTCCTCAGAGGCCAGAAGAGGGCACTGGATTCCTCTGGAACTGGAGTTACAGATGATTATGAGCTGTTATGTGGGTACTAGAAACCAAATCCAGGTCCTCTGGAGAGCAGTAAGTATCTTAATCACTGCACCCTCTCTCCAGTCCCAGTGTGAAAATCCAACACGGTACAAAAAAAGCTGCTGACCTGAGAAAGTTTGTTAAAAACAAAATAAAAACCTTGGTATTTGTAATAACCCAAATCTTTGAAGACATTTTACTCATATCACATAGACTTAGAGATAGACTGATGCACTTTTCTCCACATACTGCCACTTTTATGAGCTGTGGATGAGGCATTATCATTATCTCCAGTCTTCTTCCTTGTCAAAACTCTTCCACATACCTAGGTTAAATGAGAATTCTACAGTAATAAACAGTGTCTACTAGCTAAGACTGTTACATTAGGTAAGTGTTAAATGTTTCTTTCATACTAACCAAAAAGGAAAGTTAGGAAAAACTGATTTGTTTCCTAGCACCTTCTCATTCAGGGAAAGCAATACCTCTTTTGCATTAGAAATATTGCTATTTTTGCTTGGCATGGTGGCAGAAACCTTTAATCCCAGCACTGGGGAGGCAGAGGCAGATGGATCTGAGTTCGAGGCCAGCCTGCTCTACAGAATGAGTTCCAGGACAGCTAGGGCTACACAGAGAAACCCTGTCTTGAACATCCAGGGAAAAGCTGCGGCATAAGCAGACATCTAGCTAGGACGCGTCTGTGCAGCTAAGCAGGAAGGGAGAACACAAAAGGACCGCTGGGAAAATCGTGTCTGAGATGCTTACATGAGCTAACTGGATGATCTCAGGCAATTCGTGAATTGTACTTAGACCAAGCTCTCCATTTGAGAAGTCTTCACTGGAGTAAGATCAGTCAGATTCTTTTAAATCAAATCAAAACAACCCCCACTATAATTCTATATTCCTGGTAAAATGTCAGTGTCACACTCCTTTGACTAGGAAGCCCTTGCCTTACTTTTCCTGTTGCAGTGATAAAAATACCTTAGGGGAGGAAGGGTTGACTGCGCACAGTCCCTGAAGAGTTTAATCATCATATCATACACAGTCAGGATGCAGAGAGGGATGATTATGCTC
Organism: Onychomys torridus; assembly: GCF_903995425.1. Taxonomy (NCBI): domain Eukaryota; kingdom Metazoa; phylum Chordata; class Mammalia; order Rodentia; family Cricetidae; genus Onychomys; species Onychomys torridus. Next base: position 1,919,742 of record NC_050462.1, read on the forward strand.
CTGCTAAGCTCCCCTTCTCCAATCATAATCCAGGACCCCAGCCAAGGAATGGTGTCCCCACAATGGATGGATGGGTCTTGCCACCTCAATTCACACAGTCAAGGCAATTTCCCCTCTGTTATATTCAGAGGCCCATCTCCCAGGTGATTCTAAATATCATCAGATTGACAATGGAGATGAACCATCTCTGCTCTCTTAAAAAAAAAAAATATCTCACAAAGGAACATAAATGTGGACAAGGAGGTTCACTGGCAATACCTTAAGTATTAGCAAGAGGCCTAAGGGAAGAATAACTAAGCATTCAGTAGAAAACCAGCAAAAAAAAAAAATTGTAATACACCTATACATGTTAGTACTATAGAGCCATATAAAAGACTCAGGAAATAATAGGAAATATCCTCCAACATATGAATAAATCACGGAACAGAAGACTGCATAAAATATGTTCTCATTTGACTGCTAAAGCAGAGAACAATTAGCATGGGCACAAACACATGGGTGTCTAAACACACATAAATTCTTGTTCTATTTGCATACACAAGAAATGTAAATAGCTGCTGCTCTGCGGGGAGAGAACAATAGTTTGAGGTCAAAGAAGGAACTTTTCATTTTAAGCCTTTCTAATATCTAATTTTACTATTAGCACTGTCACTAAAGAAAAGTCACGGGTTGGGGATTTAGCTCAGTGGTAGAGCGCTTGCCTAGCAAGCATAAGGCCCTGGGTTCGGTCCAAGATTTTTTTTTTTTTAAATATTAGGCTGGCCTCAAACTCATGATCCTCCTGCCTCTCCCTCTTTCAGCAAATCCTATGGCATGCGCCACCACAACTGGCGACACAAGATTTTCTTAAATTCAAAATACTATTTCCTCTGGGCAGCACAAAGCAGCTGATCCTGTTGACAGAGGCACTAGTGAGCCAGCGTCAAGAATGTGAGCATGGAAGAGCTGACCCGCTATGAGTCTGCCATGCTGTGGCAAGCCCCACCCCCTTGGCAGGCAGGAGTCCTGGCCTTGCCCGTCACTGGCTGCAGCACTTGGCAGAGCAGGCCCTGAACCTCGCCTGGCAACACGTTAGAGCTTGCCCTGGTGGTATGGGTGCAGGTGAGAGCTGGAGAACTGGTCCTGCTCCTTGCTGTCTGCCGTATTGGATGAGCTAGCAGGGGCAGTGCTGGAGAGCTCACCCTGATGGTGACAATGAGGGAGAGCTGGCAGGCGGACCAAGCCAGCTACCACCGAGGCCCAGAACCAGAGCTATGAGTTGGCCCACCCAACACCCACCCCATCCGTGAACTGCTGGAGCACATGAAGGGGCCAGTCGCAGCCCCAAGGCTGTAGGATCTCCATGACACAGGACAACAGGAAGAGTTCTATTGAGGACTCAGTATTGATACTGTAGCAGAAACCAGAGGCCTGGAACCAGACCAATGATTCTGCAATGAACACTTGGGAGTAAAGATGTGTGGACTAAAGGGTGTGCTGTGTGACTCACTGTGTCACACTCCAGCTTCCATACCAAGATTTTTTTCTTTTAACTTTTCTTTTCTTTTCTTTTGAGGCTGCAAGGGCAGAGGGTGGATACAAAGGGACGGGGAGATGAATGGGATGTGTGACGTGAAATTCACAAAGAATCAGTAAAAAGTTAAAAAATACTACTTCCTATGCTTTCGCTAAAAGAGGCCTTATTTACCAAATATTTTATTTTCTCTGGCAAAGATTATTATTTATGCATATATTTTTCAAATTACCTTAAAAAGCCTGGGAAACACATCAGCTGGCTGTCCACGAATCACAAATAGACGAGAATTTAATTTTCGTAGATTGGAATCAAGATCCTCAAGACACTGAAGCAAAAATCTAGAGAGAAAATATTATAGATCTTAAGATATATAATTAAAAGGTATAAAATACTGTGACGTTACATTATTCTACAAGTGAAAAATGCCAACTTATCCTTTTACTGGTGACTCTGTATTCTCAGAAACCACACTTCAAGTGTTTTTGATTATATTTTGACCTCCAATATTTTAAGCAAGTCCTGAATGAAATCACTAATCTTCACTAAATAATGTAGTAAAAAATTACCCTGTAATCATAAAATTATGCAAATAAATATCAAAGCAATTAAGTGAACTGGTTTTATTGTTCAAACCTGATAAAATGAAAATTTTCTTATAGAAAAGCCACTCTGAAAAATCTTGAAAATCTTTTATTGAGGAAAAATGGAAACATTCTACTTGGCAATTTTGGACATATGAATAATTTAAGAATCTGGGGTGTGTGTGGTGTGGTGGTGTGGTGTGGTGTGGTGTGGTGATGTGGTGTGGTGATATGGTGTGGTGTGGTGATATGGTGTGGTGTGGTGATATGGTGTGGTGTGGTGATGTGGTGTGGTGATGTGGTGTGGTGGTGTGGTGTGGTGGTGTGGTGTGGTGATGTGGTGTGGTGGTGTGGTGTGGTGTGGTGTGGTGATGTGGTGTGGTGTGGTGGTGTGGTGTGGTGTGGTGTGGTGTGGTGTGGTGCTATACACGAGTAAACAGATCATCTGAGAGATGACCGTAGCACCACAAGACCCTGACACAGAAAACAAACAAGCAAACGGAGCAAAAATGAGTACTTTTCTAGAGGATAATGTGATCACCTACGAGAAACCATAATGTCCTGTTTTAAATCTAACAGTTTCTAAAATAAGAAAATGGAACAGATAGATGCTAAATCATATGGCATTAACTCATGACTGTAGAGAATACTAGGCTAATTTGAAACAAACAATGGTTTCATGGAGTGGGACTACACAGACTTCCTCAGTGAACTATGCAGAAATGAAGTTCACATAGGACAGACATCTGGGAAAATTTTGGAGCAGTGAAGAAGACTGCTTACTGTGCACTGAGGAAACAGCATCCCCAGAATAAGTCCAAAAGGGATGCCTACTCTGGAAAGTTCAATCTCATTGTCCAGCTAATTCCATCCAGATTCTGTTCCTCTCAGCTGGGCAGATCTCAATGTGTCTCTACTTTGTTTCTTCTATGTTCCTTGGTTAAAAGTTTCTTATTTGTTTGCTTTTCCCACAAGCTACATCCTCACTGAGAAGAAGTAACTGTGAGGAATAAGCTAAGTGGAAAGAAAAAAACATTGCAGAAACGCATGATATAGTATGGTAACCAAAAGCTAAATGGAGCCACACGTCCCATCTCCAGTGGCCAGCAGTCACTACCCCACAGAGCAGAACACTCCCATCACTGCAGGTTAGACCACACAGCGCTGTCCTGAAAGGCTGCTGAGTCCAGAGGTGAGCTTGTGTTCTTTGTCCACTGTCATGCCACCAAGACTTCAAAGTCCAGCTGATATTTTAAAACTGTACTTATTAGTGACATAAGTGTACTAGTTAAGTTTGACATGTTCCCTCTTTATCAACCTCTCCATAGCTTTGATTGTCATAGGTATAAATCCATGTAGACAGGAAAGACACTCTCATCATCTCATCTTAGGAAGTCTCATGGTGTTGTTAAACAAACAGGAAAAAGAACCACTGTTCTCACCTTTCTATTTCAACTATCATCTTTCTGTCTTGGTTTGGAGTTACTTTTAACACCTGAACCCTACCCCAACTCACTACTATAATATCTATCTATTTTGAGAGAAGGTTGCTGTTAGTAGATGCACAGTGATACAAAAACATGAGGTTCATAATACTATCCACAAATATTCATAATCTAGTAAGTGAGAAGGGTTAATGGGTAGTCATGTAATTTCATGTGTTAGACTTCTTCGGGGACTGAGCGGACATGGTCTTGTGTAGTTCAGGCTAGCCTTGAACTTGCTGTTAAGTCAAGAATGGTTTCTGATCTTGAGTGCTGGGATTCTAAGTATGTGCCACCATGCTAGGTTTCTTTACATGGTGCTAAAGATTGAATCCAGCATGTGAGGCAAGCATTTTATCAATTCAGCTACAGTCGTAGCCTCAAAAGAGATATTTTATTTTTTAGGTAATGGTTAAAGATTATTTATTTGTGTGTACGTGGCTATGTCAGTAAACATTCATGTATGTGGGGGTGGATGTGTGCCTGTGCATATCCATAGGAGGCAGAAAAGGGTGCAGTGCCCTTCTCTAAAACTCTCCACCTATTCCTTTGAGGCAGGGTCTCTCCCTGAACCTGGAGCTCACATTTATCTCTGCTATAGTGGCAGCTAGCAGGCCCCAACAATCTTGTTTTTGTCTCCCTGAAGCACTAGCATTACTGGTACTTGAGGGGCACCGGGCTTGTTAATTTGTTTGTTAGGATCTGAACTCTGGTCCTCACAACTGAATAGTAAGTGCTCTTAACTACTGAGCCCTGTCTCCAGCTCATGCCTCCCCAGGTGTATTTGAGATATCTTAGATGTAATAAAGATCATCAAAGACTTTTTTGATTAAAAAAATGGAATGAACTAGTTTGCTTAAGTAGAAACAGCACAAAGCTCAAATGTCCTGTAGAGACAATCCAAGGCAGATATAATCTCTAATCACTGAATCTACGTTTTCTACAAAAACTGAAATAAGAGTTCTTCATACTGAACTTAATGATGGAAACTATAAGTGGTAAAATGAGAAAAGAAAGAAAAATACCAAAAGGATATAATTAATTCAAAAGATGAACAACCAAGTCTAGATTAACATCATGTGTGTGAATTCATATTCACATACCCACAAGAACACATAATAAACATGTAGCTACCACAAACACACAAAAAAACTATATGTGTATTTCTTTGGTTAAATAAAATGTATATTGTATGTTATCAATTTATGTTTAGCTGTGCATAAGAAAATAACTGGAAAGTTACTTACCAGGGTACTTATTATATCTACCCTTGAGAAATAGAGTTTTGGACATAGATAAAAATACACTGATCTCAAAAACTGATTCCAGCACACATTCCTCTGGAGTAGGAAGGGTGGGACCCTATCTCCTGTACCTGGCTTATTGGTGCTAAACATCTTTAGAGGGCAACAGGTAATTTCGTGTTTCCCAGCATGCACTGCACAGATGTTCCATAATCTTAACAAGTCTAGCAGTAAATATTATACACCTGTGGAAAACCTTGAATTCCCTTGTCTATAATTGGAGTATAATAGGACACATACCAAGGGAATTTTGTTCAATCTGAATACGTTACCATATGAGGCTCTGAGAACAGTGTCTGCACACGGTGAGCACTGTTATGTGATACTGAATACTTGGTCTCCTCCTTGCTACTGACTTCTATTTTTACTACAATAATTGTAGTTTTATCTCTTGCTTGTATTTGCTGTGGTGTCTTAAAATAGATTTGCCTATCTTAAAATAGATTTGCCTATCTTAAAATAGATCTGCCTACCAACAATTTCTGTCACCATAATCCACTTCAGTACACATTATCAAATCATTGTAAGGCACACATTCTTGGACAAAGGTCTTGAAGACTCATTCTTTATTCAATAAAGAGCAAAGCATTTTATCAGCCACTGTCCAATGGTTCCAGGTTCATTTTCTACCCCGCTCCCCGACTGCTCAAACTAAACCAAGCTACTACCCTGTGCTGTACACAGTCATTCCCTTGGCACTTCTTTCCTCAGTCTCAGGTGTTTTTGCCAATTCGTGTCCTGTCTCAAATTTAAATCTTACTAAGTCTAAAGTCTTAGAGCTGAAGTTACTTTCTCTGTTCTCTCAACTGTCAAGAAGAATGTATTTCATCCTAAGGAAAGTTCAAGTCATTCCTTATAGCACAAAACCCTGCACGGAAACATGCATACATGTGTACACACACACACACACACACACACACACACACACACACACACACACCACCCCCTTCTGTAAATTTCCTGTGTCTGATTCTCAATTCCATGACCTTCTTAACCTAGGTTTTAATTTCTTCTATACCTGGCAAATGTCATCACCACATGTCTGGCACAATCTACTGAAAATCTTGAAGTAGGATAAGATGATAGCAGGCTACAAGTACATAGCTTTTGAGAGGATCAGAAACACATAATCAACATACATATACACAAATACATAGCTGGTATTCATTAAACAGAAGCCATTGTTACTTTCCCTTCAGAATAATTCCTATTCTTAAGGTAGGCAGGGAAGTACACACTTGTAATTCCAATACTCAAAATATGAAGAAGAATCCCAAGGTCAAGGACTACATAGACAGACTCACCTGACCCAGCTTAAATAAAAAGAAAAAAGGAGTAATATTTATTTCTGAAAACAAAACCCTATGTGTATATATATGTAAATACTTGGGCATGACAATAGAAAAGAATGAATTAGTTGGATGCCAGGCCTACACAGAATCTCACTGAATGTATAACTTCATCTGAATGTGACTGTAAACCAAGGTTTGGTCTTCTCCAGTGACAAGGCCAATGCTATACAAAAATATTTATTTACTAAAAAGGAACAGTACAATTAAAACTCAAAATGGACTAATTTCTAAGCCTGTAATTCTGTGGTGGTATTATATAAAAATAAACCTTAAATAGTGTAGGTTCAAAGCACCAAGTCACTGATTAGTGCAATTTCCTTTTAGTGATAAATGAAAACCATTCTTTGAAAACTACACAAAATCTAACTCTTTGTCCTTAGCTTGGAATAAGATTACTCAGAGTTTAGACTGTGTGCTCCAGAGAACACATCATTTCAACATTCATATATTATAAAGATATGTGCCTTAAAATAGCATTTAACACTGAGTAGACAAATCTGGCATACATTGCGTAGTCATGTACTCCCATTTGAAGATTCAGTGATAAAGTAATAGACTGGCTTTTAAATAGGCCAAATGGTAGTTTACTACAATCCTTCACTATATAGAGGCACAACTTAATTATAACAATGAGTGAACCACTCTGAAATGAAGAGACATTAATGTACCTCCTCATTTTAAATGTTTTAAGGAGTTTTCCTCTAGAAACCACTACCTTTTACTACTAAGAAGCGTACATGTAGTAACTTCCTTATACCACTTCCAAAAGATGATTTCAACATGAATCAACAGAAATAGTTTCTAAAGTAGGTCATCGCTATAGCAACCAGTGGGTGGTTTTGCATACTCCCATCACAATGACCTACTTTCTAGTCTCTGCTAGAATAGCTTATATAACTAGTATTTCTAGTTCTGTCTATAAAGTAGTCTGAAAAAGGCAACGGCAAGATACAACATAATCTCACTGCTCCTGAAAACAAGGCATTATGAAGTCACATGTCACACCAGAATAAAGCTATCTGCTGAACCATTGGAGTTTCCACACTGTCTTATACACTCATCAGTAGAAACTACTCTTAGAATTTCTGAACCAAAACTATACAGTGTTGACCCTTACAGAGCTTACTTAAGAATATAAACTAAAATCATTAAAACTACAAGAAAAACATCTCCTCTACATATGAAATAAAAGAAATTTAGAAAAAAATTAAAGATCTGTACCTTCCATTATAAATAAAATGGAGTTTCTCAACCATACCCCAGAGTATTTTATTAGAGATTTAAAATGATAAATTGTTGGGTTGGGGATTTAGCTCAGTGGTAGAGCGCTTGCCTAGCAAGCACAAGGCCCTGGGTTCAATCCTCAGCTCAAAAAAAAAATTATAAATTGCAATTTGCATTGCTAAGTATGGAATAAGGTCTTTATAAGCTCCATTTTTAAAACAATGTCTAACAAATTCGTACTTTCATTTCGTCTGTCCACTGTGATGCATATTTTCTTCAAAGGCAGCGCTTCAGCATTTCATACAGATAAAATATATATCATGAAGGGGAATTCTGCACTTCTTAGGCTCAAAATGAAGAGCACAGAGCCACAGACTCACACAAGAACACAAAGTTATTTTTTATGTCAAATACTTTGTTTAAAATCATAAAACAAAATTTATAGAGATCCTCTCAGACCTCCCTGCAAAGGAACCACAGAGGCAGAACAGGCTTTAGTGTGGGTGCTCAGGCATGCCAAGATGACCATGGGCGCACAACAACAGCTGAACCCTTGAGCATCATGGTCAAGGCTCTAGGTTCAATTCTCAAACACCAAAAATCAAGAAATGAAAGAAGCAGTGAACAAAAATCAGAAGCCAGGCCTACAGTGCACACTTACACTTGTGGTGCATAGGCTACTGATACAGGATTTAAATTCAGTGCCTACCTGGGAAACATAGTGAAGCCTTGACTGAAAAAAAGGCAGGACACAATAATTTTAAATTTAAAAGCTGCAAAAACAGATTGGTGTAGCTGTGTCCCTAGTATCTTAAGCAGGAGGAGCACTACTATTGCTGGTGATAGGATTTCCTGGAGAATTAAGGAAGATTTATTAACATTCTGAAGCTTCCCTAATGTGCATAGGTAGTAAACATGTAGAACAGTATTTTAATTCCTGTTGGTTTGACAGTCAGTGGATTTAGGCTTCAGAAATGGGAAACTTTTTACTGGGATCTAATGTGAGACAGCACAGTTACTGTTCGAGGCAGCGCTAAGGACAACTCCCACTTCTGGCCTCTACACCAGCCAGTCTCCAGCTTCCTTCAACCATGCTAACAACCAAAATGCCTCTGAGAAACTCTAAAGTGCCTTCTAAGGAGTGATAGCTGATTTAGCAGAGTGGTTCTAATGTCCACAGAACTCGCAAAGGTACTTGACCATGTACATGACATACAGAAACACATTACAACCTGCTATGATGGATGATAACACATGTAATAACACAAATGGGTAATAGTGACAATCAATGAAAATCAGAAGAGAGAAAACAATGCTTGGCTTTTCCTCCTTCTCTAAGTTAGGAAGGCATTAAGATTTCAAGAATATAGTGATAGTAGAGGATAACCTTTAGGATCAACACAATTTAATAGAAGTAGAGAAAGGGAAGGAGAGACCTGGATTTATCACTTTCCAATGTCCAGACAATTCCTGACATAATCACCAAACAAACAAATCACCAAACAAATCAAGTCATGAGAAGGATTTTAAAGGCTTGACTCAATAGTCAGTAAAGAAGTATGATAGAGAAGGGATATTTGTTGCAGGTCTAGTTTGCAAGTTGGGAACTCATCATGTACATTTTCCAAAGCTCAGCTATGAAATGAAACAAAAGTTTTCATTTGAGGATAATGAGGTGGCTCAGTGGGTAGAGGCACTTGCTACCAAGCTTGAGGACCTGAGTTCAATCCCTGGGATCTGCATGGTAGAAGGAGAGAATGGATTCCTGTAAGTTATTGTCTGGTCTCCAAACACAAGCTATGTAGTGCATGCTAGTGTATGTGTGCAAGTATGTATATATGTGCATGCATATGTGCACACACAAATAAATGTTAAAAAGTTAGATAAAAAAAAAAGAATTTAAGGGTTAGGGATTTAGCTCAGTGGTAGAGCACTTGCCTAGCAAGCACAAGGCCCTGGGTTCAATCCTCAGCTGAAAAAAAAAAAAAAAAAAAAGAATTGAAGGGATGGAAGAATGGCCCAGCAGTTAAGAATTTAAAAGGGATGTGTCTGACTCCAAAGCTGTTCTCTCCACATTATGTAACACTTCTTCCTATAGCATATGCAATAATACAGTGAAGGGACTAAGTCATCTTACCCTGACTCCATTTTGTGTCTACTCAGACAGTTCTAGACCTCTAACCAAGAATAGTCACATCTGCCTAGACAACACATTTGAGGTTTCCATGGTCCAGATGTATTAACCAAAATAATTAATGTAAACCTACATAACTAAAGAAGGTATATGTTAAAATAAGTGTCACGTTATATCTAAAATAAATATTATGCTCTGCCAGGAAAAAACATTTCAAGGTTACTCTGACCCTTATCTAACTTTGATCTAAATTATAGTAATTGTGTTTTTTTCTTTAAAGCTGCTGAGCTTGGGAAGCAAGAGATTCTGAGGCATGAGCCTGCTCTTCATCACTGGCTAATGAAAAACTCATATAATTTTAATTGCCCTGATCAGCATGGTTGTTCTCTGTATTTCTAACATGATTACAATAACATTTCAGAAAAACTAACCTGACAACTCTATAGCAATACGGTGACTAGAACAGCTTTCTTTTCCCTCCTGTGGGGGTGATCAGCACTGTATTGGCTCACTGTTTCTCCCTGTGACAGAGCCTGCAGAAACGACTTAGGAGAGGAAGGCTGTGTTTGGGCCCAGCATTCCACAGACCTCAGTCCGTGTGCATTTTGCTTAAGTTAGAACATCACTGTAGGCATCATGAAGTGAAGCACATGAGGCAGTAAGGACAATGTCTGCAAAAGAACTATCTTTTTAGGGCACATCCCACCCTACTCCATGATGTACTTCTTCCAGCTAGGCCACACATCCTAGTTTCTACCACTTCCCAGTAATTCCATCAACTTATGAATTTATCAATGGACTAATCCGTTTATAAAAGCACATCATGTTCTAATAGCCTTTCAACAGTGTCACAAGCCAGAGACCAACATTCAACACCTAAGCTATATCAGGTGTAAGGTAAAAGGGGGGGGGGGAGAGACAGAGAGAGAGTGTGTGTGTGTGTGCGCGTGTGAAGTTAGGAAAGAATGATAGGTGCCAATCAATCAAGATGTTGAAGCAGGAAAGGCAATCAGAGAAAATATTATGCCTAAATCAAGAAAACTCATAAAAACTGAGAATGGCGGGGAGTATGTTAGTGGAAAAAGACTACAATAAGCATCATCCTTTCTAAAATAACATGTGTGTCCCTCAAGTTTTACCCTTTCAAAATGTACTAGAAATCAATGTCAAATGCAGCGTTTACTAACCGTGGTGACAGCACACGGGTTCAGATACTCTAACAGGAATAAGCTGACAAATAAGAGCACTGAACATTTCTTAAAGCAATTCCCTGGGCTGCTCTAAAAGCAGGTGCTAGAGTCAGCATTAGCCTGAGGATTCTACAAAGCCCTGGAAAACTTGAGCTTAATCCAGGTTAGAGAAGACAATAAATAAAAGCCCAAGGCTCATCAGAGTAAGGAAGCTAATAATAGACCCTCCTTATCCAGTCAGAGCTCAAAAAAGCTTCACTCCCAGCTCAAATGTAAATACAGTAAATATAAAGTCACAGAATAATCAGCATAAAAAAAATGGCCTATTTCTTCCCAGTCTCAGAAAGAAGCAAAATTTACCCTGAGTGGAAAGAGTGAAACAGCAAATTTCCAGTGGGCACCAGCAACACCATCAGAGTAAACGCCATGGTCGACTTAAACACACCAATACTAAGTCAACCATGTCAGTATCCTGTGCACTCTGCGGTCACATGATGAGTGACCGCTCTAATTGGTTTTGAAGTTCTTTTGCATGTATGAGTGTGTCTGCATGTATGTATGTATACTATGTGCTTGCCTGATGCCCACCGGGCCAGAAGAGGGTATTGGATCTCCTAGAACTGTAGTTAGGGATGGTAGTTAACTCCCATGTGGTGCTGGGAACTGAACTTGGGTCCTCTTCAAGAGCTCCAAGTGCTCTTAACCACTGAGCTGTCTCTCCGGTGCCAAGAAGACCATTTTAATAAGACATTTTTCCTAATCCTATAACTCCAGTCTATAAAAAAAAAAAAAAATCAGAAAACCCAAACTTAAGTCCATTCTACAAAATATAGAAACAATATTCAAAATCACGAAGGTCATAAAATGTAGGAAAAAACCTGAGAAACTGTTAGAAAATAGAAGAAGGAAATATTTAACTAGATTCAATGTCGTACTCTGTATAAAATTCTAGAACAGAAAAAACAATAGCGAAATCTGAATAATGCCTGGACTTTAGTGAATAATGTAGTATCTCAGTTTTGACAAAAAAAAAAAGATGGATTAATATTAGAGAGAACTGGAGATAGAGAGCACAGGAGTTTTCTGAATTATTTGGCACATTTTCTATGTATCTAAAATAATTCAAAATAAGTTTTATTGACAAATATCTGCCCTGAGCTTAAAAAAGAAAGACAAGCCAGGCAGTGGTGGCTCACGCCTGTAATCCCAGCACTTGGGAGGCAAAGGCAGGTGGCTCTCTGTGAGTTCGAGGCCAGCCTAGTCTACAGAGCTAGTCCAGGACAGGCTCCAAAGCTACAGAGAAACACTGTCTCAAAAAACCAAAAAGAAAGAAAGACAAGTCAAGGACTATGTGACAGAAAACACTTCAAGCAAAGCAAGCATTTAGAGCAGTGCCAGGCTTGTAGCAATCTAAGACAGCTAAAGTCTATCTATGCCTCTCTGTGACACCCCCAAACATGAATGCAGTGACCCCCACCCCTCCACAAACATGCACGCACAAATAACAAATCCTTTCAGATTCTTAACTTCAATACATGCTACAAAGAAATTCCATCAAAAGTTCCACAAAAAAATCAATCACAAAATAGAGGAGAATCACTTCAGTTGCAAAATAAGAGATCTGAAAATAATTAAGAGCTTTTTAGAACTCATGAAAGATACTCATTAAGAAACACGTGAATCTCAAGCAAAGTACCAAAGAGAAAGATATTGGCAGGTGTTTGGAGAAGAAAGCCAATGACAGAAAACAGAGAGAGAGATGGAGAGGGAAATGTGAAGCCATGGGAATAATAATTTATAAAAGGCTCAGATCTGAAAAATAATGAAGACACACCTAAAACTTGTTGAATGCATCTTAAGTGGTCCTGTAGTAGTCAGTTTTACCTCACCACAACAAGATGTCTAAGACAACTACAACACTTTTGGAGGTTGAAGTGTAGATTGCATAGCCCTCCGTTCTACGAATCATTGTGGGACTGTGCAGGGAGATGAGTCGGGGCTGGGAAGGAGAAAGAATGAAAGGATGAGTGTGGACCTACAATCCCCCAGAGGACCTCCAAAGGCTCTACCAACTCACAACAGGACCCGCTTGTGCGCCAAATCTTCAGCTATGGAACTTGGAGGAGTACACAACCCAATGTCTACACCACAGCAGGAAGGAAGGAAATTCATCAACTTAAATACTAGGAAAGAAGACTTTAAGTTAGAAAAACAGCAGGAATCCCTAAAAAAAGTCGGAAACAGAAATTATAAAGATGTGAAAATAGAACATAAATTCATACTAGAAAAAGGTCAAAGGTATCATATGAACAAAGTTATAAACAGTAATACAAAAGTAATATAAAAAGTATGGTAGTTCATGCCTACAATCCCAGTATCTGGGCAGTTGAGGCAGGACAGTTTTTGGCCAACCTGGGCTACAGAGGGAGACCCTGTCTCAAAAAGCAAAGACAACAAAATAAAGAAAAACAAAACAAAATAATATAAACTTCTGGTTAAGAATAATTAAGAAAATAAGCAATATTAAGGAAAAAAAGGCATGACCTCAGATACTGATGGATTTAAATTAGAAGATAGTGTGGAGAAATTTTATGAAAATAAGTTAAAAACTTAAGGGCCTGGGGGAGATGGCTTACTCAGTAGTCATGAAGGCCTGAGTCTGATTTCCAGTATCCATGGAAAAGTTTGTCACAGTGCTGTGTGCTTGCAATTCCAGTGCTGTGGAGGTGGAGACAAGAGGATCTTGTCTAACAAGAGGATCGAGTCTAACTCGATAAGCTTCAGGTTCAGTGAGAGACCCTGTCTCTGGAAAACAATTTTAAAGGACACTCAACATTTACCTGTGACCTCCATATGCAATGTCACACACACACACACACACACACACACACACACACACACACACACACAGAGTCCATGCAGACAAAAATGAAAAACTTAAGATGACTAAGTTCCTTACTAAACATGACTTGAAGAAATGTAAAGTTTACCAAAATGGACTCAAGTGCAAGGAGAACATGTAATATGATCCTAATAGCTATTAAGAAAATCAAAGTTGGGATGCTGGCACACACGGAGGCAAGAGAACTGTTGAAAGACTAGACCAATGTGGGCTATAGAAAGAAGGGGCCAGCCAGGATTACACAGCCAAGCAAAACAACGAGCAAATAATCAGAGCTGGCATAGTAGTGCATGCTATGATCCTATTACTCAAAATAGAGACAGAAGGACCAGGAGTTCAAGGTCAGCTTGGCCTGCATGAGACTGTCTCAAAAAAACAGGGAAAAAAATTTTAAAAATCAATAGTTAAAAAGTTACAAAGAGCCAGGCAGTGGTGGCGCACGCCTGTAATCCCAGCACTCAGGAGGCAGAGGCAGGTGGATCTCTGTGAGTTCGAGGCCAGCCTGGTCTACAAAGTGAGCTCCAGGACAGCCTCCAAAGCTACAGAGAAACCCTGTCTTGAAACCCCCCCCCCCCAAAAAAAAAGAAAGAAAAAAGAAAAAAAAAGTTACAAAGACAAAGAAATCACAGCTTTATAGGCAAATTTCTATCAAATATTCAAGGAATGGATATTTTTATTTTTAATTTTAAAGAGGTTCTTGTTTCATACAGGGGGAAAATTAAAAACTAAAATTTTCTTATTCCTCTATGATCTCAAAAAACATAGCTATTTATAATCTAGAAATCATACTCCTTGTCTAATTTTAGACACTCCTGCATTGTGACTCCCAAAGTCAGGCTAAAGCAAATGTAATATATACTTCTGGGCTTTAGAGGACTTATATATAACTAAATAGCATCTGCCTAACATGCGTAAGAACATGCTGTCCTAGATCTAAGTCTAATGCTTTCTGTAGTCTGAGTTGAAATTGGTGGCCTTCAGATTAATAATAATAAAAATATTCTACTTTAAAAATCCATAATCAGCATAAGTTGGTTTGTTGAAGATTTGACCAATAGCCAAGATCTTATCATGAAAAGTTCTTCATTAGGGAAATACAAATCAAACTAGAAAGAAATATTATCTTTCCCTAACTAGAGTGCTATTATCAAGAAGATAAAAATAACAAATTCTGGCAAGGACAAGGAAGGGGCCTTTCATGGACTGAGGCAACATGGACACTGCATCAAGTGAATAATCCAGCTGTATTGAGATAGTATGCGGGAGCTAAGAAGCTGGTTCACAGAGTATAGAACAGAATGATGGCTACAGAATGAAGCGAGGAAGGAGAAAGGAACTGGGGAGGGGAAGACTGGAAATCAGCTATGCAGAAGAAACAGCTCTAATGTGGAGCTGGCGGTCTATAGCTTACCATTATTATTATATAGTCATAAAGAGCTAAAAGGGAAGAAGTTAAAGGTTCTCAACATGAAGAAATAATAGATGTTGAAAGTGATAAATATGCTAATATGATTTGGTCATTAGATACTGTATGCATGTATAATAATTATGTGCTATTATGTCATTTAATTTTTTAATTCAAAGAGGCTGGCATAAAACATTTTACAAAACAAAATAGAGCCAATGAGATACAAAATATAAAGACATGAAAAATATCTAACACATTCAAATGGATTTTTAAAAGGAGAAAAGAGAACAAATCATCAATGTATTAAAAAAGATAATAGCTGAAACATTTTCTAGACTGACAAAAGACACTGCGCACAGGTTTAGAAAGCTGGACACATCGATAAGGAATTAATAGAGTAATACACACAAACTGTCACTTAAAAATACTACACAGCATCAGAGAGAGGGAACATTGAAAACCAGACAAAGATAGTATGCTGCCCTCACAGAATTAGTATTGGGGGCAACAGTTGATCACACATGTCTATTATGCAGGGAAAAAAAATAACTGTTATCATGTAATTCTCTACCACAGTGTAAAAAAAAGGGGCTCTGGTATGGATGGAAAATTTATGACTAATGCTAAATGCTTGATCACCAGTTTGTGAAACAGGCAGGAGAATTTTTCAGAGATAGGGCCTTGTCATGGAAAAGGGACTATTAAGGGGGGGGGCACTTGTGACCTGACCTCATCTCCCTCTTGTGGCTTCCTAGAGGCTGTAAGGTCATGTAAGGTCATGCTCTAACACACATTCCCTTCCGTGCCACTCTACATTGACCTAGGTCTGATTCATGGGGCACAAGAATCATGACCTGAAATGTCTGAGACCATGAGCCAAAGCACAACTTTGCTTGTCGAGTTGATTCTCAGTATCCTGTGATGTGATGGACTTGACTGCAGCATCTTCAGACAAAAGATCCTCCTAGATTCCCTAGATCCTCCAGTACAGTGACCCCAAGTCTCCATGAGAGGAGGGATAAGGAACAAACAACATGCTAAATGTGGACAGAAGTCATCCCTGGCCTTATAAAATGACGAGGCCAAAGTGACGACAAATATGTACACCTCAGAAGGAGGTGGATTAGTGTACAATTTAAATGTATTTATTACCCATCAAAGGGACAAATTATTCATTAGCAGTAGACATGGATCTATACGCATCTGATAATAAATAATGAATAAAGTAATATATACTTCCCAAAGTAGTAGAAAGATATTAATAAAATTTAAATCAGTGAAATTAAAATAAAAGAGACAAAGCAACAGAACAGGAATGACAAAAAGAAAATATGAAATACGATGATTGACATACAGCTGCAGAGATGGCTCAGCAGTTAAGAATACTTGCTGTTGGTTCAATTCCTAGCACCTACATGGCAGTGCCTAACTGTCTGCAAATCCAGGGGATCCAACACCCTTTTCTGGCCTCCTTGGGCACTGCACACACATGGTGTATGGACATACATGTAGGCAAAATACCCATACACATAAAAATATATAAGTAAATAATTTTAAAAAGATGAATTATGTAAATCCAAATACCTTAGTAATAAAAACCATAAACAGGCTAAAGAGGGGCTTTAATCAAAATAAAAACTATTCAAACAAGTAAAAGGAAAGCAAAACCATGCTATTTACAAGATCTAAAACATAGACCCCTAGAAAGGCTGAAAAATAAAATATGAAAGTTTGTTATAAAAATACCAAAGAACTTGCTATAGTGTTATTAATTATAAATGTAACAGAATTTAAAGATACACTATAAAGTTCAAAATAATAGACAGCAGGAAAATATAATTACTTATACATACAACTATAATTCCTAATAATAAAAGCAAAAGGTGCCGGGCGTTGGTGGCGCACACCTTTAATCCCAGCACTTGGGAGGCAGAGGCAGGCGGATCTCTGTGAGTTCGAGGTCAGCCTGGTCTACTGAGAGAATTCCAGGAAAGGCACAAAGCTACACAGAGAAACCCTGTCTCGAAAGCAAACAAACAAACCAAAAAACCAAACCAAACCAAAACAACAACAGCAAAAAAGCAAAAGGCTTCAATTTGCCAGGTAGAAATATTTCTAATATTATAATGTCAAATGCATAAGGTACCAATTGACACATCTTCACACACAGCTCCATGACTAGGGATTTTTACTCTGATAATAAGTGACTAAGGTGGCTAATCTTCATTGCCAATTTTGACATCTGGTGTGGCCATGAAGATGATGATGAAGACCCATAGGAGACTCTATCCCATGGGCTGGGACCCAGGCAGAATGGAAGGGAAAGAAAGTAGTGGCATTCCTACCTCTCTTACTGGCTTTAAACCATATGAACTGCTCTGCCCTGCCCCTCGCCATGATGGACTGACACTTCGGCAACCAACTCCTCTGTAACCAACTCCTCTGCAAACAAATCCTCTGTAACCAACTCCTCTGTAACGAACTCCTCTGTAACCAACTCCTCTGCAACCAACTCCTCTGCAACCAACTCCTCTGCAACCAACTCCTCTGTAACCAACTCCTCTGTAACCAACTCCTCTGTAACCAACTCCTCTGTAACCAGCTCCTCCTCCCTTAAGTTGTTTCTGTCAGGATTCAGTGATAACAATGAGAAAGTAAACAATGCACTAAGATAAGTACACCAAAAATAAGCAGAAAAGATTTGGACAATACATGAAAAACTCTGGCCTAATTGAAAAAAAAAATTCAAGTGTCTCCTCCTTACTAACCATAATGTTAATCTGGAATATATAAATATATTTCCATATATATAAGGTATACATATAGGACATTTTATCTGAATATGTTAGACATTAAAAGTCAAAACATTGTCAAAGAACTGAAATAAGACAGCATATTTTATAGCTTCTTGTATTTAAGCTCAAAAATAGTATTAAAAAGTTAACTAGAAAAATGTGTATTGTTATAAATATTAAGTATATAATCAATGTTTCTAAATCACTAATCAAAGAAAACAAGTATAATAAACTTTACAAAATAATTTGGAAATACTTAACAATGAAACTCATATAAAGAGAATGTGAGCTACAACTGTAAAGTCAAGCAAAGGAACACTTACTACGTAATGCTGACCCTTGAAAAATGGAAAGGCTAAAAACTGATCTTATTAAGCATAATAGGCTATTTCAAGCCAAACTGCATTTCAGTAAATCAGGGTATGAAAAAGAAAGAAACCAGAAGAGGTTAGTGAGAATAAAAAAAATGCATGGTGCTGGTGGATATAGCTCAGTGGTATACTGCTTGCCTAGCAGATGCAAGGACATGGATTCAATTCAATCCCTAATACGGGAAATAAATAAGGAAAAAACAACAACAACAAAACCCAATAGAAAAGAACAGTAAATTCAGATCTCAAAAGATCTTTAACTAACATCTAATCAAGACAAAAAGAGAAAAGACATAAATAAAAACTACAAAAAGTGAAAAAGTCCAGACTGGTGGCACATGTCTTGAATCCCAGCACTGGGCTCAGGAGGCAGAGGCAAGAGGATCTCTCTGACAAGGCCAGCCTGGTCTACATAGCAAGTTCCAGGACAACTAGAGTTTCATGGTGAGCTCTGTGTTACCAACCTGACTGCCTAAACATGAGCTGAACAAGGACAACAACAACAGACACGCTAAGAAAGCCCAGAGGCCCACACTAAGAACTACAGGCAACTAAGGATGCTGAGCTCAGGAGAAACAGTCTTACCCAAGGAAGAGCATATCCATTGGTTACCCAATTCCAATGGTCATTCCTAAAAACGTACTTCCAAGTAACATCACACAGACTGAGTAGGTAGTATTTGTGTATTTAGGAATGGGTATATATCTATATATGTATATGTATATGTATATGTATATATATATATATATATATACACACATACATAGAGATATATATGTTACATAATATACATAGATGTATGTAACAATTATTGAAATAAAGAGGCCATGGGGGAAGATCTGAGAGAAACTGGAGAAACAGAAGACATGATCAAAATATATGAAAACAATTTTTTTCCAATAAGGAAAAAAGAGGCTATAAATTTGAAACAGAAAATTAAAAAAAGGTATATGGGAAGATTTGGAGGGAAAGGAAGAGGAAATGATATAATTATATTATGATCTCAGAAAATAAAAGAAATAATTAAAAATTTTATGATAAAAAGAAAATGAAAGGGCAAAATGAGTATAGGTGATATATACATTTAAGTCAAACACATAAAAAAGTCAAATGTATTCAATTTTAAATAATAATCAGGTGATTTAGGCCAGCCTTGGCACTGAAACAGGAGTTACAATAGATATATAGATCACCTTCTTAAAGGCAGCTAAGAGCTAACAGACAGTAGGGAGTCACAAACTAATGGTGAGCAGAGCAGAGTGTGCAGTCGGCTTCTGCCCTGACAGGGTGCAGATGCCAGAGAACCTGAACTGCTGGCTCTGATGGCTTCATCATGCAAGGACAGCATCAAGACTTAGTACCAGAGTAGACATGAAGTCTCAATGAAGACTTTGAAAACATTAAGCCAAAAGTTCTAAAAGCCACACATACATAGTAGGGAAGGTTGAGGCACAAACAAACCGGTCTCCGCACTTTATGGTGAGATTTCCTTGGCTCATGGGGGAGGGGTAAACTAGAAAACACTGACCAACTCTACAGTGGATTTGCAGCCCAAAATTTAATTTTCAGTGTGCTGCAAGAAAACTTAGAATGCCCTGGAATGGAGTTAGTAACTTTGCTACCTCTAAGAAGTTTAAACTCTCTCTGATTTAAACATCTTCTATACCTCTGTATGTTTCATATTTTTTTCAAAGACTATATGAAAATTTTCAATGTGGCTATGGGTTGGGTTTACCTCTAAAGGAGGAATCATTCTTGATAGCAACAATGGAGTTTAAGAGAGGACACAGCATTTTTAATAAGCTGAAAATAAACCCAGCAGCATAAAGGTCTATCTTCATCAAAATAGCCTTCAATAATTAAAACAAATACGTAAGACACATTTTGATAAAAAAGCATTTTTCTTCAAAAGATGTCACTGAAGGAAATTCTAAATTCTATGTTTCAGGCACAAGTAAAAAGATCACAAATAATTATAAAGTATGCAAGAAAAGATACAAAGGAAAGAAAAGCACTGGATTCATGTCTTCCAAGTACTCACACTATAGGACAAAATAGTTACAGAAGCACGCAATACACTATAAAGTACTGTACAATATTTAATAACACTTCTGTAGACAAGACTAAAAATATGAACTGATGAGACAATCACAAAAACAGAATAAACAGTTCAAGAAATGCCAAGTGGAAAGATTCCTGCAGTGTGTAGGCCTTGTGTACATAGGAAAGCCTGATAAACGATAGGATGTGCTTTGGTAAGATCTGTGTATGTTCTGAGTGAGTCTTTGGAGAGTTTTATCTGGAAGCGTGTTATCTGATCTACTGGTATTAAGTGGTGGTAGACCTTTAGGAGGAAGGCCCTGTTAGAAGTTGACTAAGTCATGGATTCTGTACCTTTTGAAGGGGTTAACTTAGCTCTCATAAGATCAATTTGGTTTTCATGAGAGCAGGCTATCATAAAGCATGGCCACCTGACATACTTGGTCTCTTCTGCATGCAGTAATTTCCCTTTCTGCTGCTCACCCAGGTTATGACCCTAGGCAGGAAAACAGGTGACCTGTGAGAACAGACCATGTTATTTAGAGGAACTTTGATACAAATAAATCCGTCTTTATAAAGTATAGTGTCTAGTATTTTATAATAGCAATACTCAACACACTAAGATTGATAAACTGGAAATCAGAAAGCAGTATAACACAACAGTTTAAACAGATAGAGTCTGTCTATCCAATTATGAATGAGAATAATGGGAAACTGTGATTGACAGGAGAAGTAAAAGAATATCTCTTTCTGTCCCTACGAGTTTTCTCATAGGCCCAAAGCTTGAAGACGAGAGGATCAGCTCATAGTCAAGTAAAATGAACAAGAATTTTTATGTGTTAGGGATTTTAAAAATGAATTTTAAAAGTAGAAATTGTTAATAATGCTAGTGTGTGTGTGTGTGTGTGTCAGAGATTAACATTGGGTGTCTTGTTCTTTTGCCCTCCACCTTAGTTTCTGAGACAAGATCTCTCTTTGATCCTAGAGCTAACCAAAGGAATAGCTAGGCTGGCCAGCCAGTGAGTTACAGAGATTAGTCTGTCTTGCCTCATCCCCTCACTCCCCAGTCATGGAGTATACAGACACAACATATGCCTGGATGTTAAGGCAGATGCAGCAGATCTGAACTCAGGTCTTAACAAGGCCTTTTACCCACTGACCAGTTTCCCCAGACCCTAGGGTTACAGTTTTTACTCAGGGTTTGTCACAGTCATATTGGGGTATAGGAAAACCAGCTTATGAAATAAACACCAAGCCTCACCCTAACTATTTGATAGATGGAGGTCAGAAACTGAAAATATACTTTTTAAAAAAAACTTCCTTCAAAAGACTGGAAGAGGGCTGTGAGTGAATTTTCTGTGGTAAAAAGATATGTTATTCTATTATAATTGGGATTGTTGTTACCTGGACCTATCAGTTTATCAAAACCCATCAAACGATATAGATTTAGGACCTGAGGCAGGCAAATGTAAGAGACCTTCATTTGGTTTCAGGTCGTGCACACCCATCCCTCTTGTAACAATGCACTTGGCAGTTCTTTCAACTGTGGGTAGCACACAGCCTTCTCCAAACAATGCAGCTCCCATCATCATCAATTCATCATCTTACTTCATGAACAACCAACTTAATAACTATTCTGGACATTATTCTATATCTTTACATCCACAATGTGCATATATGTGTATGTGTGTGTGCATATATATATTCTATACTTTTGACATCCACAGTACATATGGTTCCTCTCTATACTGCATATTCCCACTGTCAATCACTCCATTTCCAGGGGACATGGGGAAAGGACATTCTAACCTGGCTGCTCAGTGCTGAGTGGAGGTAGAGCTGAGTAGTTTTAGAAAGAAGTTTGGAAGGCTTGTGACATGATGACATATTTAGGCAGATCCAGACATGGACACCATACTGGACTCTGACCTCCTCCAGCTATTTAAATGAAAACCCAGGAGGGGTTTCTCTTTTGCAGAAGGAATTATAGAGAGATTGAAAATAAAAGGAAGGAGTTGTGGGAAGCAAAGAGCAGTTTCTAATTAATCCTTATGATCATGTAACCAGAGAGATAAGAACCTTCATAAAAGGTTTTGGGTTTAACTATTTTTTGTGTAGGAATGGCTCACCTGCACTTACGTGTAGCATGTGTGAGCAATGCCCTTGGAGGTCAGAAGAGGCAACAAATCCCCTAGAACTAGAGTTACAGATGGTTGTGATCTGCCATGTGGCTGCTAGGAACCAATCCTGATCTTCTGCAAGAGCTACAAGTATTCTTAATCACTGAGCCATCTCTCCAGCCCCACAGGTGACAATTAAAAAAAATCATTTTATTATTGTTTTTGTAGTGTTGATTGTCAAACCCAGAGCCTCATACCTGGGTAGGCATTCTGTCACTAATAGCTACTCTAGCCCTGTGACATATTTTTAAAACTGTATTCATCTATAATGGAATGCTCTGAATGTTTCTAGACACTGACGTATATATTCTATGGTGGATGTTGTGTACCTTTTTATCTTTTTTTTTTGAGCTGGGGATTGAACCCAGGGCCTTGCACTTGCTAGGCGAGCGCTCTACCACTGAGCTAAATTAAATCCCCAACCCCATGTACCTTTTTAAAAGCTCTACCCTCACTCCATTTTTTGCTTAAACAATCCTCATCCTCCTTAGATTATTTAGCAGGAGACTGCTTTTTGCTTTGTTTTTTTGAGACCAAGTCTTGCTATACTGCCCAGAATAGCCTGGAAATTGCTTGAACTTCCTGACTCAGCCTGAGTGCTGGGATTACAGGTGTGTACCACTGCACTCACTCAAATTGATTTCTTGAATCTTACGGAAAGCTCTACCTAGTAGTTGCCCTGACCTTTGGCCTCAAGCAGTAGAGTGTAAACAGAATGAAATTAGAGAGATGCAAAAGACATACATTGGAGTTTGTGCTAGAATGCCTGCCCCAGGTGCAAAAGCAAGGAAAGAGCTCTGAAGCACACTGCTTTGGTTTTCATGATGGTAAAGATGTATAAATTAAAGTCCTCAGAGGGGAAAAATAACCGCATCATTGTTAAAGTATCTACAAGGCTAAATGGCTGAACTGTGTGATTATGGAGAGCAAACATGTTATAGGACATAAACAAATTACTTTGGGCTATTTTCAGTCCCTTTGAAAGTCATTCATTGCCTGCCCTGTGTCTGATGGTAACTACCAAAACTTTAAAGTTGGGCAATGGTGGCGCACGCCTGTAATCCCAGCACTCGGGAGGCAGAGCCAGGCAGATCTCTGTGAGTTCGAGGCCAGCCTGGGCTACCAAGTGAGTTCCAGGAAAGGTGCAAAGCTATACAGAGTAACCCTGTCCCGAAAAAACAACAACAAAAAAACCCAAACAAACAAAACAACAACAACAAAACTTTCAAGTGTGTTAACAGACCACCAGCTTCTATCACTCCAAAAGCCAGGATGTCTCCAGCTGGAGGCTGAGACCTCTAACAGTTTCCTTGCTGTGCTGTATAGTCTCCTGTGGTCCCCAGCAGTGTTTGTAAAATACCTTCATTTATGACTTTATTTGTTCTGTAACTATAAAATCTCATCTAATTACTTCCACAGCGAAACATAGTATTTGGGGCAACTCGAATCTGTGCTCACAGTCCAGGCTACTCATATTTGGTTGCAGAATTACCTCTTCTTCCCTTTGAGGTGAAAGCTATTTTTATGACAAATGTAATATTTAAAGCTCCTTGTCATCTTACAATCATAAGAGGAAAACCAAGAATACATGAATACATGCGCTTCCATTATTTCCTTCCCCCTTTTTTTTTTTTTTTTAAAATAATTAGATTTCTCTTTGTAGCCCAGGGCAGCCTCAAAGTCTCAACATTCCTTCCTGTCTTAGCCTCTCAGATGCTGGGTCTATGTATAGTCTCTATTCGTCTACAAAGTAATGTCAGAGACACAGTCTGTGACTCCCTGGCTAAATAAATCTGTCTTAATTCAGAGATATCCCAGGATCATTCTTACTATGTATTTACAGAAATCAATCAACCCACCTGTCTTTCTTTCCTCCATCCTCCCCTCTCTTGCTAGTCCACTCTGTCTCTAAACACTCTCATGTGGAACCCTATCTTTAAAAGCTCCTTCCTTATCAATGGTTTTATTCACTAGAGTCTCAATTACCTACAATCAAGTGAGGCCTCAAAACAGTAAATCCCAGAAATAAACAATTCATGGGTTTTAAATTACTTTTATTGAACTATACTGCTAAAATTACTCGATTTTATTAATTATCACTAATAACCTCTTAAGTGTTATATATATAGTGTTTGATAGCCATATGTACATATACACACACACATATATATACATATATATGCATATATATGGTTATATATTTGGTGGTGTTTTGGGACACCTGGAGACATCTTAGAAAGCATCCCTGTAGACAAGGGATTTATTTATTTTTGATTTTGGTTTTTGGAGACAGGGTTTCTCTGTGTAGCTCTGACTGTCCTGAAACTCACTCTGTAGATGAGGCTGGCCTCAAAGGTGTGCACCATCATGCCTGGCTACTATTTTCAGCGGCACAACTCCTGGCGTGTATTCACTGGTGCATATTGGTGTGTGTGTGTGTGTGTGTGTGTGTGTGTGTGTGTTGTACAAGTGTGTTCATGTTTGTATGAATGCATGTGCTCAGGTGTCTTCTAGAGCTCATGTATTTAATAGAGACTGGGTCTCTCTTTTGTGTGTCCCTAGCTGGCCTCAATGAACTCACAGAGCTCTTCCTGCCCCTGCCTCTGCCTCTTCGAGCTGAGATTAAAGGCCTGTGCAACCACATATAGCACTTTATTTTTAATATAGGCTCTCTCACTAAACCTGGAGCTAATCTCTAGGTATCTGCCTGTTTCCACACACAAGAGGCAGGAAGCTGGAGATACAAACTCAGATTCTTATGAACATCTGAGCCATTTCTGCAACCTGATTTGAGACAAAGTCTCATCTGGCTCAGGCTGGCCTCAAATTCCCTATGTTGTGAGGTTGACCTTGAACTCCTCATCTTCTTGCCTCCAATTCCCAGGTGCTGGGATTACAGGTAAATGCCATTATGCTTGGCATTCTTTTTTTTTTTTTTTTTAAAGACATATATAGTATGAACCCATATTTATTTCCCTATCAAACTTATTTCCCACTCAAACTTGGACCTTTAAACGTACATAAAGAGATAACTGAAATATTTACAATATTTAAGATGTAATTTCCAATTGAGAGATCAAGTTTTCAAGCCTCTTTGTACTATTTTGATTTGCTTGGTTTCTGCTATAAAGATGTATCTTTTTTTTTCTCACAAAAAAGTCATTGTTTTAAAAGCCCTAATATCTGCCGGGTGGTGGTGCATGCCTGTAATCCCAGCACTCGGGAGGCAGAGGCAGGCAGAGCTCTGTGAGTTCAAGGCCAGCCTGGTCTACAGAGTGAGTTCCAGGAAAGGCACAAAGCTACACAGAGAAACCCTGTCTCGAAAAAACCAAAAACAGCCCTAACATCATCTAAATCTTAAGACTATTTAGAAATCCAAAGAATAGCCAGAATGGTGGGTGGTATATGCCTATAATCCATTCAGCACTCAGAATGTCTAGGGCAGGAGGATTGCCACAATGTCACTTCGGCTATATACTGAGAACCTATCTCAAAACAAACAAATGAACACCCGGCCCCAGTGTGCAAAGAATAAAAAGAAACCCAGAAAAAAGTAAAGTAAATAATCTATGGTGATTTCTAGGGCTCAAAAATGCCCAAAAGTGGTACGGGAAAGGTTGTCATCAAAGAGTTAAAAATGCAGTTAATTCCAAACAATTATGACTAATGTGGCCATAGAAGTTTAATGCAACTACTAAAAAATATTCTAGAAATAAAATAAAACATAAATGTGGAGCTAAGATGTGGATACAGAAGATGGAAAAGAAAATGTATTAATAGGTTTATTTTATTAAGGGTAAGGTCACAGACACTGCTTCTTAATTGTTAAGATAAAATTAGATTTAAATATACTGTTAGAAATTTAAAGTAACCACTAATAAAACAAAAGTAAAAGGATATAAAATTGTTAATCTACCAAAAAAGGCCAATAAGGATAAAATCCACTTAAAAATAGAATAAGAAGGGGCTAGAGAGATGGCTCAGAGGTTAAGAGCACCGACTGCTCTTCCAGAGGTCCTGAGTTCAATTCCCAGCAACCACATGGTGGCTCACAACCATCTATAATGAGATCTGGCACTCTCTTCTGTATACATAATAAATAAATAAATCTTTAAAAAAAATAGAATAAGAAAAAATAAGAGGGAAAACACAAGAATAAAATTCTAAAGTCAGTGATAACAATAAATGTGAAGGGATTATATTTTGCTGTCAAATATTAAAAACTCAAAGCAGATTATTTGTCTATGGTATAGAAGAGTCAGTCACACAAACTGGACCTGGTAGCACAGGCCTGAAATTACAGTTCCCTGGAAGGCTAAGGCAGGAGGATTCAAAGTTCAAAGCAAACCTCAACAACTTAGTGAGATCCTATCTCAGAAAATTAAAATGAGGCTGAGGATGTAGCTCAGCCATATAGCCTATATATAGCTGTGTGAGGCTCTGCTTTTATCTCGAATAGCAGGAAGAGAAATCATCATTTAAAGGAAAAGGAAAAACAAAGATAAATCAGATAAATAAAAACAAAATTATGCAAAGCCAAAAGTACTCAATAAAAGAAATAAGGAATAAATTATAGAATGATTTGTAAGCCACAGTCCATAGGATCTTAGGATGAATGCATATAATCCACTGCTTGCTTCTGTATGGCTTGTAAGCTGAAGTCATTTTTATATTTTCAAAGGGTTGCATAAAAATAAGAGACTCTATACTTATGGTTTACAAAGCCTAAAATACTCACTGTGTGAGCCCTTTAAGAAAAAGTTATCATTTTCGGACATTTTGTACAATTATAACAGGATCACCTAAGACTGGAAAATCCATAATATATAGAAATTTTGCTCACATTCTAGAAAGTCTAAGATCCAGAGACCAACATCTGGTGAGTGCCTGCTTGCTTTATCACCCCATTTGATAAGTGGAAGGGAAGACACTTAGACGTGCACACACAAGGACGGAGACCCATTTTACTAACACGGCTCTAAAGACCTCTCAACACTGTGACACAGGGTTAAATGTGCAACACTAGGACACTGGGAACACTCTCAAACCCAAGCAGCTGCCAACGTAGCCTACATACTCTAGGTTGACAAAAGGTCTAAGAGAGCATGATTCATAACTCACTGATGTACAGAGGCCTCTATGTGTTAAGGAAATCAAACTTTAATCATACATACTTTTATCACTTAGAATGTCCAATATGTTTTCTTTAGCATGTTGATATTGGCATGTATAAATTTTATATATTACACAGTTGAATTTACCAATTTTTTAATTGTTTTCAGAGATATAAGTTAGAAAGGGGTTTTCCACTTTAACTGTATTTTGCTTAAATATTCTTCTAATTTGAGTTTAAATATTCAAGAAATTAGCTTTCCCAAGACCTTCTGTGACCACGAGAAAATGACAAAACTCTAACTGCAAGACAGCAGAGATCAATGGAGGGAATTCCTGAGGTGTGGAGGTGTGGGACAAATAGAGGACAGAAGGAAGACTTTGAAACTCTTCTTGCTGGAAAGACTCAAGCTGTCCTCTGCTGAGCCCCTGAAGAATGCTCACAGCTGATGAAGTCCTACCATCACACCACCTCCCCCACCCCCACTGTTAACCAGCAGAGCCTGGGGAAGAACACACACATTATCATCTCTGCATCTGAAGTCACCTTAGCTCTGAGGTAAGGCAGTGTCCTGTCCAGCAAATTCTGCCTTGCTGCAGATAACCACTACTTCTGGCTCTACAACCTTTCTACCCCCTCTTCAGAGACATCCCTGAACCTACAGGAGAACAAGGAAAGGGGACCTTATCAAATAAACACTGTTGAACTACACATTACCCCAATCTTCTGTATCTTAGATTAAGACACAATGTATCCAGCAACACCTCTGAATTGTTTGTTACCATGTGACCTTGGATATTTCAACATACATCTTCATCTCATCTAAAAACAGCAATAACCCACCTTCCTCCTCCATGTCTATGCTCCAAACAGGACATAGTGCCTGTGGTATATGACACTGACAAGAGCTTTTATCTTGCTCCAGACTTGACAGATTCTTAACATTACCCATCAAGCAAGAGACTTTAAGTTGCTTTTCCATATCATAAAGTATCCTTTTGTTTCTGGCCTAGAACTAGTAAGAATGAATGCTGGATAAGTGTTTTCAACATCTCCGGAAATGATTTTTTTCTTTGATCCACTTACTTATATTAACTATTATCAACAATTTATGTGAATGTATAAATTACATGTACTGAATTATCCTTGCATTCTTGAGGTAAGTCTAAGGTATATTTCAAGTGTTTCTATAGTCTATTTAACATATCTTCATGTAGTTTCCTTTAATTTTCACTGTGTTTAAGAACCATTTGTATAGAACTCACCTGTTCTTAAAACTTAAAGCTGGGCAGTGGTGGTGCACAACTTCAATCCCAGCACTCGGGAGGCAGAGCCAGGCGGATCTGAGTTCGAGGCCAGCCTGGTCTCCAAAGAGAGTTCCAGGAAAGGCACAAAGCTACACAGAGAAACCCTGTCTTGAAAAACAAAACAAAACAACACCAAAAATCTTAAGACTGTAAGTGCTGCTGTTTCTTCTGGGTAGGGCTTAACTATCACTGTTTTAGAGCAGAACAGATTTTGAGGCCCTCACAAGACCTCTCAAGATCTGGCTACTAACACTCCTCCTGGAGAGAGGGGGGGGGTCCCAAGGATTATGAGGCTTTCACCAGGGCCATCCTCCTCCTGAGGATGTAAAAGAAGCAAACAAGTGATTGGGGTGGGTCTCCCTGCTGACATGGCTATCTGAGCTGACCATGCTCCTGTAAATAAATCCAAGATACTCATTGGTTTAACAGGCTGCATGTGGATGGAATCCTTTCTTTGTCTGTCAATGCCCTCCCTGAGAAGTCAGTAGATATTACTTTATATCTCCCTGGGAAGTCACTCAATAAACCTAAACCATGAAACTATCTGGATCCTGGACCTCATGCTTTTTGTGAAGGTGATCCTTTTAATATTACTATTACTTATAATTTTATAGGAGGTTGTTTTGCTTGTTTGTTTCTGAGGCAGCACCCTGCAATGGAGTACAGGCTGTCCTCTAACTTTCAGCAATTTTTTGTTTGTTTGTTTGTTTTTTGTTTTTCTGGACAGGGTTTCTCTGTGTAACAGCCCTAGCTGTCCTGTAACTAGTTCTGTAGACCAGACTGGCCTCGAACTCACAGAGATCCGCCTGCCTCTGCCTCCTGAGTGCTGGGATTACAGGTGTGCACCCTCATGCTAGGTAATGACAAATAAAACAGAAAAGCAGCTAGTAAGCCTAAGACACAAAAAAGAGAAAAATCCAAATGCCTATTTGCAACAAGAGACCAGAACAATAACTGTATTAAGAGTTTAAATGTGCTATATATTTCAGTAATACATATAAAAACAGAAGTTGTAAACTAAATGTAGACATTTGAAGAAAATATGAACAAAAGTTAAATAAACTAGAAACTATAGGGTTGAAAAGTATGTCAAAGATGACCTACATGTTTCCTATTGAAATCATATACTAGAAGGAAAAATGGGTAAGCATGTAGGCACACTTGTAGCTTTAGTTACTAAAAATTAAGAGGCCTTATATGTGATAGCTTCAATTATGTAATTAATGTTTAAATAATAAAAGTAATGTATTCACTGAAAAAATATTTTAATTTTGTTTTCTGAGATTGGCTTTAATACAGTCCAAGCTGACCTCAAAATCACCACCTAGCTGAGGACGACCTTGAGTTTCTGATTCTCCTAGCCTCTTCCTCTCAAGTGCTGGGATTATTTATAAGCATGTATCACCACACCTGGCTAGCAGGTTTTCTCAGTCATCACTTTAAGGTATGCACTAGTAGCTAAATTAAATAGAGTAACTAACTCATCCTTAAACTCTAGATCTAAAAAGGAAAATTAAATCAATATTCATCAGTTGACTACTATAGTCACTATGCTACAAGGAATGCAGACTCCAACCCCAGCTTGTTTCCTTATTTCCTTTAGGTCCATGTTCTCACACTCAGCTTTATTTTCCTCTCTATTACACACCCCGCTGCACACACACATTCTGTCTTTTACAGCAGAGACTTTGGTTTATTCCCTGCTGCAAATCTCCTAGGAATAGAACTTTCTATGAATAGGAAGAACAGCAATCAATTTTTGAGTAAATGAAATTGTAGCTTCTCTTCAGGAAGGTACAATCTGCTAAATGGAAGAGAGAAATGAATGCATATTACACCTCTATGGTCTGAATGTTGCATCCATCCCCACAAACTCTTTGATGAAACCTAATCTCCAATGTGATGGTATTGTGGGGCAATCAAGTTAGGAGAACTCTACCCTCAGGAGTGTGATTAATCCCATCATCAGACCTGTGAGAGCCTTTTCAATTCCTTCACACTGTAAGAACATACAGAACATGCCATCTATGAAGTAAAATGCCCCTGCTAGGTATCAAATCTACTGGGGCTTTCATCTTGAACTTCTTAGCCTCTGGTACTGAGAGAAATCATGTCTATTATTTGTAAATTATCCAATATAACATATTCTATTATAGCAGCCCAAACCAGCTAATGATACCAAATATTCATCAACAAAACAGTACTTCCTGAGAATGCATAAGAAGCAATACTAAACACAGTGTAAGAGTTCAGAAGACTGCAACATCCTAGACCACACAAAAAGTGACATTTGGGCTGAGTCTTGGAGAGATGAGCAGACTTTTTAAAGTTCACAGTTTAATGGTTATTTAATGATGTGCAGACATAACTTTCCAGGATGTTTTTATCACCTCTGTGCCATAGCTACTCCCTTCCAACTTCCCAGTGTCCCCAGGACTAAGTCACCACTAAACTGCTCTCTGTCCCTGTGTATTTGCCCGTTGTGGATACTTCATATAAGCACAGCCATATAATATAGGAAATCTATGACTAGCTTCTTTCACCTAGCATGCTTTCATGGTTCACCCACACATCATACAACATGCATCAATATTTCATTCCTTTATGGCCAACTAACTAGTACAAGGCTATACCACAGCACAAAGTCCAGTAATCAGCTGATGGACATTCGGGTTTCCATCTTCTCACTATGGTGATGTAGCTCCTTTTGTTCTTCCTAACCCCACAACCAACTTGCCAGAACATTTCTGTGCAAGCCATTTTCACCTTGTATCTAGACAAATACAAGCGACCTAAGTGGTCTTCTCACTTCTTGTCTTCATTCCCTGATTCATTGTGTTCTCAGAATCACAACCAAGAACATTTTTCCCAACTTAAGTCAGATCACATCACTTCTCTGCTCATAACCCTGTAATCATTTCCACTTTACTGTGAGCAAAATCACAGACCTTGGTAAGCGCTTAAAGCTCTGTTCACTTGTACCTATTACAACTCCGACCTCAATACTCACTACTTCCCCATTCACTCTGCTCCAGTCATTCTGGCTGGCTGTTCCTTCCAAAGGTCAAGCACATTCTCACCTCGGGCCTTTTCCTGGAATGTTCTTCCTTTAGATAGCTGCATCCCATCACTTCTTAACCTGCTATCATGTTCTCCACTATTTTTACACCAATCAACGTTTTTCCCCTGGTTCTGAGGACTAAACCTCACACACACTAGGTGAGTATTTGTCCAGTGAGCTATGTCCCCAGCTAACTAACAGTATTTTAAATTGGGGCTCCATCCTATTCCTGTTCACCTCGTCTCTTTGCAGTACATCTCATCACCTAAAAGATTACATATATATTTCCCTTTCTCAGACATATGCCCGAAGAGGACAGACTTTGTTCACAGCTCTATCCCTCACATTCAAAGCTATGCCTGGCAAATACGCTATCAATACATCTGCCAAACTAATGCTTCCGTCTCATTCAGCCGCACGACCATCGACCCTGTTTGTTCAGAAAGAGCTCATAAAATGTCCCGAGAGTTTCTTCCAGTGTGGATGGATTCCCTAGAAAGATTATACTTTGCCTCGAAAGAAAAACTGTGCTTTATCTTGTCAACCACAAGGAGGAGTTGAGGAGTGAGCTGGGCAAAGAAATCAGGTAATTCTTTCCCTTGCTTTTCCTCCTGTAACCTCAAGGGGGAAGAAAGCTGGATCTGAAACCGGCTATAATAAATGAATGGTTTTTCTCCACATTATGCGTTACCTAGACACACGTCAACAGTAAAGATTACAACCCTTCTATAGGCCAAAAATCAAGGCCTGGGAGTGTTTAATTCCTCTACTTCACAAACCAGATAAGAGTTCCCATCAACACAGGCACAAAACTTACGACGAAGACCAAGGCGTTCCGGGTCGTCAGTAGGCTCTCCTATTAAGTCTGTACTAGTTAATATTGACCACATCTATAATTCTTACACGGTGTAAGCAATCGGTCGCTGGGCTAAAGCCAAATCTCAGATCTGATACTAACTCATCCACACCCGACTCGCGTACACGGATCAATTTCCCAAGCGCTTCGCACTCACCGCCACCTGTTGATGCCCACGTTGGAAGAGCCGGCGAACCAGGGGTCGAGGATGTAGACGCAGCGGACGGTGTCGGCGCCCTGGATGCACTCCTTCAGGGCGGGGTTGTCGTGGAGCCGGAGTCCCTTTCGGAACCAGTGCACGGCGTTCACCCCCATGCCCGGGACGCGGCTGGTCACCCCGACTTCCTTTACCGAGAGCTTCAAGGGAGAGAAGCCGGGCTCATAACCGACACCTGCGCTTCCAGGAGAACCTCCGCACGCGAGGAGTGGGGAAGGGACGGCAGAGAGGGGACGGGAGGGGGCGACGCCGAGGCCGGGCGCCGAGGCGGCGAGCGCGCAGCTGGCAGATGAATGGAGGCTGCCGAGGCGCCGAGGTCCACGGGCGACGTCCTTCAGGAGCCCGCGCCCGCGGCCAGCGTCCGGAGGACTCGCATACCTTCCAGGGCCTGCGATCCCCGGAGCGCGAGCGAGCGCGCGGGGCTCGAGCCGCCACGACGGCCCGAGCTGGCCGCAGCAGCCCCGGGAGGCTCGTCACGGAAACCTCGCCCTTAGCGAGGCGGCCCTCGAGGAGACGGCGGCGCGTCCCAAGCGCTCTCCACCAGCGAACACGAGCTCCCCGCGGGCTGCGCGCGACGCGGCCTGTGCGCCCCGGAGCGGGCAGGGAGCTCAGATCGCGCGGGCTGGAGCACCAGGCCGCTGGACGTTCGCCGGGCCGGTCACCGGTCCCGAGGCTGCCCGGGTGACTCCGCCGCGTCAGCGGCCTCCGCCCCGCCCCCGGCTCCTCATTGGGCGCCGCGCGCCCCACGTGACCACCGGCACCTCACGTTTCTGAAGTGTGTTTACTACGCCGGGCCCAGACCGCGGCGAGAGCCGCGGTGCCGGGTGTTTCCGCGCCGGCGGAGGCGGCTCGGCGCTCGGGACCTCAGTTCTCGCCCGGCAGCCGGGCTCGCCGCCTCTGCGGGTCTCCTCGGCCCCAGGCCGCTGGCCCGGGAGGCCCCAGGCCGCGGGGGAGGGGGAGGAGGCGTAGCCCGGCACCAGGGGGCCGGGAGCTGCTTCCATTGGCTGAGGCCCGCCGAGGCCCGGATGAGCACGGGGCTGCGGGGAGCTCGCGGGCGCGCGCTCTGCTGGGCACGGCGCTCGTGCGCCCTCGCGCTGTACTCGGAGGGGCCCCGACGGGAGCGCGCCCAGGGTTCTTCCCGTAGGGTGGAAGGGAAAGCTGGGGCCAGTTCGGGCTACCCCGAGAGCTGAGGCGGAGCTGTGTGCTTCAGTCCACGTTAACCGGAGTCCTCCGCTCTGGAAGGAGCGGAAAGCACCCCCTTTAGCCTTTTTTTTCTGCTTGGCGCGGGCACTTTTGCACAAGCCCTGGAGAAGACAGAACCGGTACCAGATCTTCAGCACTTCCCGGCGTTTCATAATACTATCGATATATCGTCAATTTATCAACTCTGGTCTATTACACGAGGTGTAGTTTAAGAGGGTACCTTGATTAGGGTTGTTGTTTGTCAATTGCAGTTAATCTGGGAAGAGGAACCTCAGCTGGTAAAGGCCTCCATCAGGTTGCCTGTGGAGGAGTCTGTGGACATTTCCTCTTTCTTTCTTTCTTTCTTTCTTCCTTCCTTCCTTCCTTCCTTCCTTCCTTCCTCTCTCTCTCTCTCTCTATTTCTTTATTATTATTATTATTATTTTTAAATGCCGAATGCCGTTTATTGAAGGAGGGAGGTCTTAAATACAGGCTTACAGCACAATGGGAGAATCCCGGAGTTACAATCTTGCATTTAAGCTGTTTACATCCAATATGCAGGATACACAGACAAGGAACTTCCCTTAGGGAGGATGTGAAAGTCAAGGTCAGCAAGCAAGGTAACAGTTACCCAAGCCGGCCATACAGGTCCCCCCTTTACTAAAAACTGAGCTTCTGACTTAGGTTGCGTGGGAGGTCAGCAGGTCACCTTACCATCATGGAGACGCCTGCCCAGGCCACACAGGTGCTCTGTCTTAGGTTGATTAAGGACTGATGTGGGAGGACTTGGCCAGTGTGGGGTTGCACTGCCACTGCTAGGCAGGTGGTCCTCGGCAGGTTGTCTAAGAAAGTAGACTGAGCAAACCAAGGGGGAACAAGCCAGTAAACAGCTTTCCTCCATGGCCTCTGCTTCAGCTCTGTCCCCCAGGTTTGTTTGCATTCCTGCCCTGACTATTCTCCATGATGGGCTATTAACTGTAATCTGCGACAAACCCCTTCCTGCCCATGTTGGCTTTGGTCATAGTGTTTTTATTCAAGCAATTGAAATCTAACTAGAACACAGGGCTACGTGTGCACCTTTGCCAGACTTTCCATCAGTAAGCCACATGTCATGCCTTAGACATACAAGGCCCTTTCTGTTGAGGCAGGGTCTCATGTAGCATTGGCTTAATTTGAACCTGCTGTGTAACTGAGAATGACTCTTGATTCTCATGTCTGCATCCCTGAGTCCTAGCATCACCTATGTGCTTACAGTCATCCATGAAAATTTATATATCTACACATAATATAGATATCTAAATAAACGTATGTACCTATACCCATATCTGTCTGTCTGTCTGTCCATCCGTCTATCCTTCCATCTATCTATCTATAGATAGAGAGAGGGAGGGAGTGGGAGGGAGGGAGAATATTGTTAAGTTGGTTAAGGGTGGTCTTTAACTCACTTTGTAGCCAAGGAATGTCATTATACATCCTGTTTCAGCTTTAGGAGTACCTGGTGTTATAAGCCTCTGCCACTAGAATCAGCATAGCAATTACTTATTGAATGAAGCAGTTGTGTTCAAAGAAGATAACAAAACAGATAAACCAAACAACAAACCCCAGCCCTCGTGGAGTTTATTCTTTGTTTCTTCTTCTTTATTGTGCTGGATTTTCTTTTGATAGAGGAATGCTCTTTGGGATCTACAGCTCACTACAATCAATCATCTTTGAACTACCTAAAGTATATTTCCTCATATCCCTTTGGACTCAAATAAATGCTCCTTAATTTGTGAAAATATTCTTTACCTCTAGTACAAATATAGCTCCTCCCTTGAGTCCTCCAAGTATGTGTCTGATACATCACTTGACACACTGTTACGAAGACTAATGAACATTTTTATTATAATACCTAGCTGCATTGCCTCAACAACAACACTTATCACTATAATAAATGTGTTTCTGCTTCTCTCCAAAGTGTAACTTCTCAAGGACAGGGTCTCTGAGTCCAGAGTATCTTTGTGTGCCATCAATATGGAGGACAGAGCTTGATGAGTAATTAACTGTTAATTGAAGGCGGGCGGTGGTGGTGCATGCCTTTAATCCCAGCACTTGGGAAGCAAAGGCAGGCGGATCTTTGTGAGTTCAAGGCCAGCCTGGTCTACAGAGTGAGATCCAGGAAAGGCACAAAGCTATACAGAGAAACCCTGTCTTGAAAAACCAAAACATACATACATAAATAAATAAATAAATAAATAAATAAATAAATAAATAAATATTAATTGAACAAATGAATGAAGAGTTGCTGGGCACCACTATGTTTGGCAAAGTTAAAAAGAAATAAAATAGTGCCAGTTATAGGTTGAATTGTATTCCCTTCAAATTCTTTTTTTTCATGAATTTTTTTTATTTTATAGTTTAATTTAATTTTATATGTCAGCCATGGGATCCCCTGTCCTCCCTCCCCCCTCCACCTCCACCTTACCCCCAGTCCACCCCCCATTCCCATCTCCTCCAGGGCAAAGACTCCCCTGGGGATTCATTTAAACCTGGTGGATTCAGTCCAGGTAGGTCCAGTCCCCTCCTCCCAGGCTGAGCATGTGTCCCTGCATAAGTCCCAGGTTCCAAACAGCCAGCTCATTCACTAAGGACAGGTTCAGGTCCCCACTGCCTAGGTGCCTCCCAAACAGTTCAAGCTAATCAACTGTCTCACTTATCCAGAGAGCCTGATCCAGTAACACCCCCTTACCTGTGAAAATGACTACATTTGGAAACAAAGTATTTGAATATAACCAATTTAAGATGACATAATCATTAAAGTGTACTCTAATCTAACGTGGTAAGTGTCCTCAAATAGAGGATAAGTTTGGACATAGAGACAGAAGTGCATACAGAGAGAGTGCCGTGTGAAGATTGAAATTATGGTTGGCCACAAACCAAGGGACTAGAAGGAGCCAGCAAAGCCCTGGAACATCCTTCCTTAGTGACTTCAGAGACCACATGACCCTCTGATGCTTTTGGACTTCTGGCCTCTAGAACTGTTGCTTTGAGTTACCTAGTGTATGCAGTACTTTATAATGGCAGCTCTAACAAATGACAGCAAGAGACTAACTTCAGTGATTTAGGGAACCAATGTCTAAATGCTTCTCTCTACCTCCACTTCTGTTGCCACAGTAGCTCTTCCGTTTTTGGTTTCCGCAGAAGAGTTGAAACTCTCTACATGAAAACCATAGAGAATTAAGCATACTGTTCATTTTTGTAAAGAGGAGTGAACTTCTCATGGTCACTACTAGGGACCTTCTTAGCCTCTTGTCACCCATGCAGAAGACCTGAAAACAGAGCTGTGCCTTCACTCAGATCCTGTTGTATTCCAGGACCTATTTTTGTAGCTTTAAAAACACACAGTGCTTTGTGTTTGCCTTTGAGCAGTTTGAAAGGAAGCAGAGTGTCTCTAAAGACATAAAAGCTGTTTTCAAGCATCCAAACGAAATGGTGGGAAGTTAAGAGAAAATTGATCCATGTAGAGTTGACTTCTGTTTATGGATTGCTCATTCAATAAAGATGAATTTTTTAACAGACAGTGTATGGGTGTTTGTGTAACTTTAGCATTGAAGCATTAATCTTATGAAAGTGTATCAACAGTGCATTCCTCAAATACAAAAGGATTTTAATGGCACATCGACCATTAAATATATTTGGATTGGACAATAGAGATTGCCATTTAATAACAACCATTACTTATTGAGCAAGTGCTATGTTCTATATGCAGTGTATTAGTCATATTTGTGATACTTTTTTCTCTGAAACATTTTTGTGGGCTTTAGGGGGCTATACTGTGGCATCATGGAGAAGGTAGTTTTCAGCTTCTTCACACTGAAAACCAGTTATAGGTCTTTCTTTGCAGTAACTTTTCTGTATTTGATGCAGTCAGCAGATGCCCAAGTTGTGTCTTCCAGGGGCATTTCCAAACCACCCTGTGAGTCCAGTGGGTTTTTTAAGATGTTGTGGATATGGGGGTAGCCTGGGAAGGGGCTGGATTTTCCAAAGTGGTGGACAAGCCCCAAACTAGGACTGAAAGCAACAGGGAGAGTCTCTGGGTGGCTGCACAGGCACCCTGTGTCTGTGGACTAATGGCGGACATGTTGGGTGTAATCTTTATAATGCTATTAGGGTACAGTTAAATCTTTAGGGTAAGGTAAATCTTATTGATAAGAAAGTAAAACTCCAGGACATAAGTAATGAAACTGGATAAAAAGCCCAAACTGTTTCTGAATCCAGAGCTCTTTTCTTGGCATACAGCCAATCACTGACCCCCATTCTTTCAGAGTGAATTATATGTATAAGCGTAGTCAAGAACTGACTGTGGTGTCCCTTGCACCTTTGAGACTGAGTCAGGAAGGTTGTTGTGAGTTCAGGACCAGCCAAGGCTACTTAGTGAGGCTCTGCCTCAAACAAAACACACACACACACACACACACCAAAGAATTACTGGTAAAATTCTCGTTGGGTCCAACATCATGATAGTAGTAGAAAGAAAACAGGAAAAGAGGGAGAGCCTGCCTCCATCTCTTGGCTTTAACTTCTTCAGGATTGCTATGATTTGGGTGTGGTTTGTGCCCCCAGGGCACACAAGTTAGAGGCTCCGTCTTCAGCATGTGATATAAGATGCTGAGCCATCTCTCCAGTCCTACAATAAACTCTTCTAGAGACTATGCTGCGCTACTTTACACATCAGTTATTAGTTATCTCATCTCAGCTCCAAATTCACCTTCCATTGCCTCTTGTTAGAGCAACACCTGATAGGACATCTCCTTTGCCTCTGGCATTATGTTATGCACTGCCAGTAGAAGGCGGAGTGGGAAGTTGGGGTAGCCATCTCTTCTGAGTTCTCCTGTGCTTTTGTTTTCCTTTTCTGACCCCACTCCGTGGTTGACAGAAGCCCTTGAGAATGGACATGTAATGAACCAGTTTGTATCAGGTTTCAGTAGTAGTGTGGTTGGTGGCTTCCTAGAGTCTGGCAGACATCGTGATGGTGGTTATCCAGTCTCAGGCCAACTGCATTTTGGGAGCCACTCCCAGCCATGATTTTCTGCCTCCCAGTGGTGACTGGAGCTCTCGTCTGGCTAATTTCCTTATCCAGTGTCTGTAGCCATATCTTCTCCTGAGAGATGTAAATCCTCCCCTTGGGAGGCTTTACCATTCCAAATGTGTCCTTTGGTACTCATGCATGGGTCTGGGGTGTTCTTTGGAGCTCTATTTATCTTAGTCAATTGCTTATTATAACTCATAGTTCCTCTTACTGAATATTTCCCATTTGATTTGGCAAGTCATTTTGGTTTCCTGGCTGTATATTGATGCAATCCATAGTTGACCCAGTTAATAAGGATGTACTTGTGAACAGCCCTCTCCCTGGTTCTTATCCTACTTGCTGACTGAGTGCATTTAGAAAGTGTAAATAGTTACAGATGTAGCAATATGATATTGTGAAATATTAGCCAATGTTTTTTTTCCTTTCCATAGACTTTTTTTTGGTCCTATGATGATCCCTGTGCAGGTCATTGGATATGAGACCAACATCTGTGATCTGGTCTGATCTCAGAGCAGCATCACTAGGGACAAAGTCTTGTTCTGAACTCAAGCCTGGTCCAGGTGGCAATCAGCAAGTACCCCACTCCTCCACCAGCACTGTATAGACACTCTCCATGCTGGGCAGCAACATAAGTACAGGAAAATAAGATCAAATGAGATCAAACCTTCTCTAAAATAAGAAGGCAATATCTTACACACTTTTTTTTTTTTTTTTACCTAGGATCAGCTCCAGATTACCTAGATAAACTCTGATCTGAGAATAGAAAGGTCTTATGCCAATTTCCATCTGAAATCAGGAGGCCAAGTCCCATGGAAGAGCTGCCATTTCAGACTTTTGTGTACCACCCAGAATACGTGTATGGAATGCCATGGGACAGAAAAAGCCCAGGAAGCCCAGCCCAAACTCCCTGCTGGCTAAGGAGAACAGCCAGACTTTTCATCTCCACTGTTCACTCTTTAGATTCACTTTACGTGTATGAATGTTTTACCTGCCTGCATGAATGTGCACCATCTGCACGCCTGGTGTCCCAGGAGATGAGAAGAGGTCACCTGGAACAGGAGTTATAGAGTTGTGAGCTGCCATGTGAGTTCTGGGAATTGAACCTGGATCTTCTGCAAGTGCTCCTAATATCTGAGCCATCTCACCAGCCCCTGTTTTGATTTTGGAGACAGGCTCTTATGGAGTCCAGGTTGCCTTCAACTCTCTGCGTAATGGTTGATGACTTTAGACTTCTGATCCTCCTGCCTGGCCTCAGAGCTCTGGGATTGCAAGGATGAGCCACCTTGGCCAGGCTATGTGGTGCTGGAGATTAAACCCAGGGTTAGGTGAATGCCAGGTAAGTACTCTTTACTACATCCCAGCCCACAGCTTGATTTGTCTCCATGTGTGCTCTTCCTCCGAGGGGAGTGAAAGTTAGCGGAAAAAGAAAATCAGCACTTAAAGTGTTATAACAAAGGAATTGTGGGATGCAAAATGTCACAGGGAATTGTGACTAGCAGGCAGATGAGGACATAGGTGTTCAGTAAATGCCAACTTGGAGAGATTATAGCTGGGGGATCAGGCAGGATCATCTCTGAATCAGACAACAGCATAGACTGCCTTCCTCAAGACGTGATGTCCTTACATAGCAAGGGAATAGGATTGTCAGATAAATCTATAAACGAAATGGGATTTTATTTATCTGTAAAAATGAAATTATGAAAGTTCAGGAAAGTGGGTAGATATGGAAATTATATTTTATGAGATGGCAGACTCAGAAAGACTGTGTGTGTGTGTGTGTGTGTGTGTGTGTGTGTGTGTGTGTGTGTGTGTGAACATAGGTCATGAAATGATAAAGGGAACCAATGAGATGGGGAAAAAGGCACTGAGGAGTGGAAGACCAGTAGAACACACGTTTCATGAAAAGGGAAAGGATGCTTCTGCAAGTAGGAGAGTATGAGTCAGAGGGGAAAGAAGGAGAGAAAGATTAACTAAAATAAGTTATATTTGAGAACGCCATGTGGTAGTTTGAATGTAATTGGCTCCCATAATCTCATAGGGAGTGGCACTATTAGGAGATGCAGCTTTGTTGGAGTGGGTGTGGCCTTGTTGGAGGAAGTGTATCACTGTGAGAGCCTGCTTTGAGGTTTCCTATGCTGAGGATACTGCCCGGTGTCTCAGTCGACATGTTGCATGCAAGATGTAGGACTCACACACTCCTCCAGGAACATATATGCTTGTATGCTGCCATGCTCCTTGCCATGATGATAATGGACTAAACCTCCAAAAATGTAAGCAAGCCACCCAATTAAATGTTTTCTTAGTAAGAGTTGCCATGATCATGGTGTCTCTTCACAGCAATAGAAACACAAACTAAGACAGAAGTTTGAACCAGGAGTTGGGTATTGCTGCGATAGACCTGACCATGTTATTGTTTGGACAAATTTGGACTTTGATACTTTGGGTTTGGAAAGCAGTAGGATGCTTTAAGCACTTCTTAATCATCCATACTAGTAGGAGCACAGAAGACAATGGTATTGATAATGATTTGAACTGTTGGGAGTTCACTCAAGAGGTTTCAGAGGAGAAGAATTTCAGTATGTTACGTAGAGATCATTCTTGTGATACTTTGATGAAGAAAGTGGTTGATTTTTGCCCTTGTCCAAAGAGTCTGCCTGAGGCTAAAGTGGAGAGTTTTGGATTAATTCCATTGGCTGGAGAATCCTTAAAACAGCCTAGTAATACTCTATTGTGTGGTTATTAGTGTTAACTCTGATGAAGATTTATAATGAAAAGGAGCAAGGAAAAATATTTGAAGAGAAAAAGAGAACCAGAAAGTGGAATGGAGCTAAGTTCTGTGTTCAAGGAGATAAATGGATTAAAAGGAATAAAGGGCAAGATCCCATCCAGTTCAATTTCCGATTTGTGAAAAGGAACTAAAGAAAAGCTGGGGGCTGGAAAGATGGCTCAGTGGTTAAGGGCACTGACTGCTCTCCTGAAGGACCTGGGTTCAAATCCCAGCACCCACATGGCAGCTAACAACTGTTTGTAACTCAAAGATCTGACCTGCAGGCAAAACACCAATGCACATAAAATAAAAGTAAATAAATTTAAAAGAGAGAGACAGAGAGAGAGAGAGAGAGAGAGAGAGACACAGAGAGAGAGAAAAGCTTAGAGCCAAATGTGGTGAGGCACACCTTTAATCACAGCACTTGGAAGGCAGAGGCTGGCAGATCTCTTAGTTTGAGACCAGCCTGGTCTTGAGATCCAGTTTCAGGATAGCCAAGCTTTGGCAGTAAAAGACAGAAAACTGGTGAAGATGTAATTGAATGAGGGGGCCATGTTCTAGCCCCAGCAAGCAGCAGAACTTGGCAGCTTTGGCCATGTGTTTCTGGGTTTAGAGTTAAAGATATAAGAAAAGAGTTATGGAGCCGGGCAGTGGTGGCACACGCAATTAATCCCAGCACTCAGAGGCAGAGCCAGGTGGATCTCTGTGAGTTCGAGGCCAGCCTGGGCTACAGAGTGAGTTCCAGGACAGGCTCCAAAGCTACACAGAGAAACCCTGTCTCGAAAAACAAAACAAAACAAACAAACAAAACAAGAGTTATGGAATTTGCCTTTGAGGCCAGGCATGTGTCAGTGGTGTCCCTAAATGGAGGCCTAGCAGAGAACCATTGTATGAAGCTGAGAACTTGAAGCCTGGATTGCCTTGGAGACCCCAAGATGTTAGAGATGCCAGAGCCATGGGATACCTGCCAAAGATTTCTGCTAACAAGAAGTGGAACCAGCCCAAGAGAAAGAAGTGTGTTACAGTCAACAAAGCTGAACAGGGTTGGAGATCTAAAGAGCATTGTTTTTTTTTGGGGGGGGGAGTTCGAGACAGGGTTTCTCTGTGTAGCTTTGCACCTTTCCTGGAACTCACTTTGGAGACCAGGCTGGCCTTGAACTCATAGAGATTCACCTGCCTCTGCCTCCCAAGTGCTGGTCTTAAAGGCATGTGCCACCACCTCCCGGCCCAAAAGCATTTTGACATCAGACACAAAGATGAAGAGTTTGGAGTTGCTCAGTTGGCATTTTGAAATGGTAATGTATATATCCTGTGCCATTATTTTTTGGAAGCATGTTATCTGCTTTTTTATTTTGATTTCTTTACAGGTGATTATAGTTAAAAGACTGCAGAAATCTCAGAAAAGACTTTGAACTTTGGACTTTAAAACATCATTGAGACTGTGATAGACTATGAGGGTTTTTGAAGTTGAACCAAATGGATTTTGCATTATGATATTATTATAAGCTTATGGGGCTAGGAAGTCAAATGTGGTGGTTTGAATGTTATTAGCCCCCATAATCTCATAGGGCATGGCACTATTAGGAGATGTGGAGTGGGTATGGCTTTGTTGGAGGAAGTGTGTCACTGTGAAGTTAGGCTTTGAGGTTTCCTATTCTTAGGATACTGCTCAGTGTATCTGTCAACTTCCTGTTGCCTGTAAGATGTAGAACACTCAGCTACTCCTCCAGGACCACATCTGCCTGTGTACTGCCAAGCTCCCCACCATGGCCACAATGATAATGGACTGAACCTCTGAAACTGTAGTGAGCCACCCCAGTTAAATATTTTACTTAGTAAGAGTTGCTGTGATCGTGTCTCTTTGTAGCAATATAAATCCAAACTAAGGGGGCTGAAGAAATGGTGCAGTGGTTAAGAGCACATGCTGTTCTTCCAGAGGACATGGGTTCAATTCCCAGCACCCACATGGCAGTTTACAACTGTCTATAACTGCAAGATCTGACACCCTCACACAAACATACATGCAGGCAAAATACCAGTGTACATAAAATATAAATAAATAAATTTAAAAATAAAAAAAGAAGTCCTGCCTCATTAAAAAAAATCCAAACTAAGACACCACAGTGAAATCTAATACTTACATGCTAATTAAAAAACAAAAATAAGGCCTAGAGAGATGGTTGAGCAGTTAAAAGCACTTGCTCTTCTT
Organism: Onychomys torridus; assembly: GCF_903995425.1. Classification (NCBI taxonomy): domain Eukaryota; kingdom Metazoa; phylum Chordata; class Mammalia; order Rodentia; family Cricetidae; genus Onychomys; species Onychomys torridus. The sequence continues at coordinate 1,964,003 of NC_050462.1, forward strand.
TCAGAGGATCTGGGTTCAGTTCCCAGCCTCCACATGCCAGCTCACTTCTGTCCATGACTGCAGCTCCAGGGCACCCAATGCTCTCTTCTGGTCTCTATATGGTGTGCATACATACAGGCAGGCAAAACACTCATATAGATTAAATAAATAAAATGAAAATAAAGAGATGTGATGTCCCTTAAGCCTCTGAGAACTCAGATGTTGTTGCCCTAAAGAGAGAAAGGAGATGTTCTGCATCATTAACTGAGTTTAATCTTGAAATCATGAGAGGGAAGAGGAGAAGGGGGAGAAGGAGGGAGAGAGGAGGGAAGAAGGCAAGAGGAAGAGGGGGAGGAGGGGAGATTCTTGAGGGAAGTGTTGGCATGTCACTCCTGTAGTTTCTGTCATAGAAGGACCACCACGAGTTCAAAGCTAGCCTGGGCTACATCATGAATTTCAGGCCAGCTTGCAATGCATATGAGAGCCTGTGTGTTTGATTTTTAAATCTTGACGCAACTGAAAAGACCTAGAATAGAGCACTTTTGAACAGTGAGTAGCCTGAGAGTTTAGGACAGACATCAAGCTCAGTTATGGAAATGTGACAACAGCTGCTCCTAGCATTCATTATGATTTTTGTAAACAAATCTGTCTAATCATTTTTTAAAAGATTTATTTATATTTATTATGTACACAGAAGAGGGTGCCAGATCTCATTACAGATGGCTGTGAGCCACCACGTGGTTGCTGAGAATTGAACTCAGGACCTCTGGAAGAGCAGTCGGTGCTCTTAACCTCTGAGCCATCTCTCCAGCCCCCCTAGCATTCATTATTAACTAGTATTATTCTGCTTTGTTTTTAACAGGGTCTCATGCAGTCCAGGCTGGCCTCAAACTTACTATGTAGCTAAAGAAAGCCTTGAGCTCCTGATTCTTGTGCCTTCATTCCTTAGTGCTGATCTAAAGTGTTGACATCTTGAATACTTTTATCTAGGATCAGCTCTAGACAACAGAAAGCTCAGGCTCATCTGAGGAAGGAAGAGACTTGGGATTATAAATGTGCCCCACTGTCCCTGGTCTATGTTACATGTTTGTTCTGTTTCCTGTGTCCCTCTCATTTAGAATAAGTCCTGTATTTATTAAGTGAATTAATAAATACCACAATACATTAATAATATCCAAGACCACTTGAATCTATACTATGTGCTAGGCTTAGAGCCATATTATATACATTTTGCTGAGTACTTTACATGTTATTTTATTTATTTAATTTTCACAACAGCTATATTAGTTACATATTACCATTCCAGGTTTATAGATGAGTATGATAGTTAATTGTTTCAGCTTAACTGGATTTGAATCACCTAAGGAGACATCTGAACATGATTGAGAATGTTTTCTTAGAGATTTAATTGAGGGAAGACACACTCTAGATGTGGGTGGCATGATCCTGTGAACTGTGATCTTGGGCTTAATAAAAACGAAATATCTGTGCATCTCTCTGCTTCCTGAGTATGAACACAATGTGATCAGCTGCCTCACATTCCCACAGCCACATTAGAGCATCTCTCACCCACACACCTTCCCTGCTGTGATTGCTGGTGTCAAAATGTGTCAGAGAGGGCCTTGGCTGCTTCTGCTATGTGCAGGCAGAGCAGGAGCCAGAGAGCAAAAAGATGGCGGAAGGTTATTTTGCGAAACTCTTGGGACGACATGCCATTTAACCTGTAGAATCACTTAGAAGACAAATGGCTGGGTATACTATAGTGATATTTTATTGGTGCTGAAATGTGGTGATATTTTATTTGTGTGTTAATAAATAAAGTTTGCTTGGAGATCAGGAGGAAAGGCGAACCATTTTAAGTAAACAAAGTCAGGCAGCACATGTCCTTAATCCGATCACTTAGCAGGCAGGGTCTCTGTGTGTTCAAGGCCATACTAGGGAACAGAGCCAAGTGTGGTGACACATGCCTTTAATCCCAGTACCAACCATAGAGACTGTGGAGGGGCCCCAAAATAGCTCGACCACGCAACAGCCATGACAGGCTTAGGGGCCTAGACACAGCTTCTGTGACAGGCTTACTGGCAGGCAACACCCAGATCCAGTCAGGGATGAGGAAGTACCTGACATCCCAAACATTCCAACCCTTAGATAAGGTGGCCAGATGTGCTTGAGTCTAGCACACACCTATTTTTGTTACCCCTAGACAATTGTCAGGCAATCAGGGTCCTGGACCCTGGAAATCAGGGTCCTTACCCCAACCCCTGCTATAATAAAAACTCTGCCCCACCTGAGCTCAGGGCTCTCTGTTCTCACCGTTGTGTAGGTCAGACAGAGGGACCAAGCTCTGGAGCTTGAAATAAAGGCTCTTTGTTTTTACATGCAGAATTCAGTCTCCATGGTGGTTTTTTGGGGGTCCCTGCAATCTTGGCATAACAGGTCTGTACAGACAGACAGATAGTGACAGAGCTGTGTAGGAAGAGGAAATGAGGTAGCTGGGCTAAGAGTCAAGGAGAGGGCAGAAAAGCAAGGCATATAAGCCTGGGTAGACAGAAAGTCACTCTCCTTGTTAGCTGCAGACTTGGTGAGGTGAGGTTAGCTGGTAGCTTTCCGTATTTCCCTGATTTCTAAGGCTTTAACCCAAATTTCTGGCTCCATGTTTTTTTTTTTATTTAATAAGGCCATTTAGAATTTCGTCTATAGTATACACCTATGCGGGAGTTTCTAGATTAGATTAAATGGGGTGGGAAGATCCACTGTACCTGTAGTTGGTATCATCCCATGGGCTAGGAGCCTGGATTGAAGAAAAGGGGGAAAGCAAGCCAAACTCCCAACACCTATCTCTCCTGCTTCTGGGGTGCATTTCTGCTGCCAAGCTGTCCCCATTGTGATAGCCTGTACCCTCAAACTGTGAGCTGAAACAAGCCCTTCCTCCCCCAAGTCTTTTGTTGTTTGCTTTGTCAGAGACTTCATCATAATAAAGAGCAAAGGGACACACACAGGAGAGAACCAAGGCCCAGAGCAGTCAGCTCAACTGGCACTCAAAAACGGAAAAGGGAGGAAGCCAAGCCCAGAGCCTCCAAGTCCTCTGCAGGTCCTCCCTCAAAGGGACACTAGAGGCCGTTACAGATGTGCAAACATGGGGCAAGGCGAGGGACACAGGTTACCAGGAGCCTCAGAAGGCGTTTTGTAGAAAGTTGAATTCACGTTAAACAGAATGGAATATTTAAAAAGGAGTGAATGGAAAGCTCCAAAGAAGTGGATAGCTGGACAACATATGGCAGTATATTTACATACGAGGCTCATGTCGATTTTTATGTCTTAGAAAAAGTATGTCAAAAGCAAACTGAAAACAGAATGAACAGCATAGAAACCTGGGGTGAGGGTGTGTTGATTAGAATTAACATCAACAACCGCAGTTGGAAGGAGGGAATGAGGGATAGAAAACAGAACGATGCCAGGAGACTGTGTTTCATGCCTCTTGGGGCTGTGGAAGTGCTTCCTAAAGGGCGTGGGTCCATGGAGCTTGAACTGAGGGGTAAACCAGTGGCTGTTGGCGTTGTTATGCTGACATGCTGGCACTCGGAGAGGTGTCTGTGTAGAGAAGCAGATTTAGAGATTGCTTCAGATAGAAACCAAAGCCACAAAAGAACTGACAGGAGTCCTTGGGATAAAACACACAAAGTGACAAGTATTTTGAGCCCAAAGTAGAAAAATAGAATGGTCTCTCTGTCTGCAAAGCCAGAGGTACTATTGTTGTGAAGATAGGCTCTTGCTCTGAGCCCACACTGGCACTGACTGGTCATTCTATCACTTCTGCCTCATGACTGCTGGGATTATAGGTGTGTGCACCATGCTGGACTAGATTTTTAAGAACAGTTATTGGGCCAAACTAAGAGGTAATCAAAGGAAGGCAGATTACACACACATGCAGACTGTGAGAACAGACACTACCAATGGACCCTTTCCTCTCACCCTTAATAGTTTGAATTCCAGGACAGCAATCAAGTTGCCTGGTACTGGCTGATGCCACCTGGAGGACAGTGAAAGAAGTACAAAACAAGACCCATAAGAACCTGTACAGACCTGTGGGGACCATTCTGCAAGATGTGCAGTTAAAGCAACAGGTTTATGAAAGATGAAGTTGAACTGGGCACTTAAATGCTTGCAGTTTAATACAGGACGATCCCAATGAGCTTAATCTCCATGTGAGCAATTAAACACTGGGCTTTACTTCTAAAAACCAGAGCTGGCTTTTTTCCCCTCTTTGGGAGGGCTCTGGGTCAATACCCACTCACCCAATTATTTATTCAAAAGGACTTTTTATAATATGCCAAGGGGAGAGATAAAAGATCTCCCCCTTGCAAGATCAAAGCACACTGTACAGCCAAGTGAAGACCCTTCCAAACAACTGGTAACCGCGTCCCCAGCAAAATCATTCCATTATGCAGCCCTGCTGGGTAAAGCAAGCTCAGATTCTCTGACCCTGAGTAAGGTCTCACTAGGAAGCCTCTGTGGGTCACCACACTACCTCTTCTTTTTTCTTTTTGTCTGAGGGTTTCTTTTCTTTTCTTTTCTCTTCTATTCTCTTCTCTCTCTCTCTCTCTCTCTCTCTCTCTCTCTTTTTGTTTCTTTTTTAAAATGCCGTTTATTGAAGGAGGGAGGAGGTCTTAAATACAGGCTTACAGCACAATGGGAGAACCCCAGAGGGCAGAAATTCACTATGATGTTTTACAATCTTGCTTCTAAGCTGTTAACGCCCAATATGCAGGAAACGCAGACAGGGAACTTCCCTTAAGCATTCAGGAGGGTGGAATCTGGCAGGGAATTAGCATAAGGAGGATATTAAGGTCAGGGTCAAAGCTGGCTTTTTTTTAAGGGATATAAGGACAAGTTACCCTAATGGAGACAAGAATTCAATAAAGGCCAGATACATCTACCGGGAAGACTAGGCTGAATGTAGACAAAAGGACATCATGGATAAATCATGGGTGTTCTACACACAGAACTGTATTCTTCTATGCTCACAATGGTGTGTGCAGCTGTGTGCCTTTCAGCCACTGTTACTCAGTGAAAAAAGTTGGAACAAAAACATCAATGAAGGGATAAAATACATATGACAGGTTTTGCCTTTCATAGACATCATTTCTGCTCAACCAATCATCTATAAACTAATTTGCATATCCCAAACACCTATTGGAATGGAAGCACCTTAATCCAACTGTCTACTCCAACCCTCAAGGAGATCCTGACTTACTGAAGATTCTGCATCTAATCCCCCAAAATGCACCACAGCCGCCTCCCTCCCCACACACAGGTTTTTTCCCAGTCTTCAAAACTTTCACCCCAGTCAAGCTCTTTATCGCCCTTATTTTATTGATCTGAATTTTAGTTTTTTTTTTTTTTTTTTTTTTTTTTTTTTTGTGGAGCTGAGGATCAAACCCAGGGCCTTGCGCTTGCTAGGCAAGCACTCTACCACTGAGCTAAAATCCCCAACCCTGAATTTTAGTTTTTAAAGATATATGTATAAAGATAAATTGTTTCCTCCCTCTCTCCCTTCCTCCGTCCCTCCCCTCCTCCTCCTCCCCCTCCTCCTCCTCCTTCTTCTTCTCTCTCTCTCTTTCTCTCTCTCTCTCTCTCAACAGGGTTTCTCTGTGTAGCCCTGGCCGGCTGTCCTGGTACTCACTCTGAAGACAGGCTGGCATTGAATTCAGAGATCAGACTTTTTTCTATGTCACCAGCATCTTGTCAGACAGAAGGTTCCCAGTCACGCCAAAAGGGATACATGTCTCTGGAACAAACGGATGACAGACAGCATCCCATAATGCCTGTCTACATCGGAAGACTCCTCTTCTCCATTCCCCCAAGAGCCAACCAACGTCCAAAAATCAGCTGGAAGCAGTTTTTGAGAGGAACGACTTCCCTATTCCCATCTACCTGCTTTTCTATAATAAGTGAAAGTCTGGGATATAAGGATTCTGTCCTTAATTACGTCATCAGCCTGGGACGGCAGCCCAGCCTAAAAAGCGGGTCCTCTGTGTGTCTCCCTTTTCTCTTTCTGCTGTCTTCCCTCCTCGCGGTCTCTCTGTCTCTGTCTCTGTCTCTGTCTCTGTCTCTCTCTCCCAGTAAAGCTCTAAAAAGGTAAGCATGGCTCGTGACTTTCCTCCAGCATGCTCCTCCACCGGCATGGCCACCGCGGGTGGTGGCCAGCCAGGAGCAGAGCCGATTTAACCAACAATTACTACCAACCGGCTTGGAAAATTATTTTCTATGTGCCAATTTAATTTCTTTTCTAAAAAATTATTTTTACTTTATATCTATGAGTGTTTTTTCTGCATGTATGTATATGCATCACATATTTACAGGGTCCTCAAGGCAGAAGAAGGCATCAGATTCCCTGCAACTAGAGTTATAGACGGCTGTGAGCCACCATTTGGGTGCTGGGAGCCAACTCTGGTCCTCTGCAAAAGCAGCTGGTGCTCTTAACCTCCTCTCAACTTTGTTTTTCATGCCATGCTCTACTTTACCAAACTAGCAAGAAACTGACGTGCTATTCTTTTTTTTTTTTGAGACAGGGTTTCTCTGTATAACTTCAGAGCCTGTCCTGGAACTCACTCTGTAGCCCAGGTTGGCCTCAAACTCACAGAGATCTACCTGGCTCTGCCTCCTGTGTGCTGGGATTAAAGGCATGTGCCACTGCCACCTGGCTTTACCTGTTATTCTCTCTTCCCTGTTGTTTCCTTGGGGCTATATCTAGGCACATGGCATGAATGGTACAGTTTGGGAGCCCTCAGTGTGTCCTTTACTGCGGAAATGATTGTTGTTTCCCTAATGTGGTCCTTTCAGATGTCCACACTACTTGCTGACTACTTGCATGCTCTATGACACACAGGACCAGTCTGTTCTGATTAGATTGGGTTTTATTACTCAATTTCCACCAGTTCTGGTCACGACCTGGGGGCACTGCCACTGTGCAGTGTGGGATTCTGCCCTTCCTCTGCTGTGAGAGGCAACTCTTCCTAATCTCTGGTGACACAGTGCCACTTTTCTTGTTGTTTGTTTGTTTTGGTTGTTCGAGACAGGGTTTCTCTGTATAACTGCCCTGGCTGTCCTGGAATTCACTTTTTAGACCAGGTTGGCCACGAACTCAGAGAGATCCTCCTGCCTCTGCCTCCCTAGTGCTGGGTTAGTGCCACCACTGCCCAGCTAGATGCCACATCTTGATCCTCAGAGATACTTTACTCCTGTCTTCATGCCCTTATCTTTCCCCTAAAATGTCTCTAGTTACGTATTAGTAGGTAAGTAGTAAAAACACAGCTTAAACTGACTTGAAAAAAAAAGCATTGTTTCAAATGACTGAAAAATCTAGAAGCAAGGCTTGCTTCAAGCTGGAGTTGTTTTGAGCCAATCAAAAAAAAATTGCAATATATTCTTGTATTTTAGCCCACATCTTGAATCCTGAGGTAACTACATGGCCAAGAGACAAGCTGTCCCTCCTAATACTACCCAAGTACATATTAATGAGAAGTTAGAAAGTGGTGCTGTTTCAAGCCATTTAATTTTGTAGCAGTTGTATAACAATGATATGAAAACACCACTTATGAACGTAAGGGAAATCCTAGTACTTACTGATAAGTGTAACATTAGTAATAATGAAAGTTTTTGCTACTGAGTTTTATAACAAAACATAATTTTAGAAGCTTCTTTTGCTGTTGTTGAAGCCGGGGATTGAATCTGGGGCCTTATGCATGCTAGACAAGCACTTCCAGCCTTGTCTACAGTATCTTTTACACAGGACAAAATCATAACCTGCATTTAAAAAAGTTTTTGACAGGCACGGTAGTGCACACCTTTGAACCCAGCACTTGGGAGGCAGAGTCAGGCAGATCTCTGTGATTTTGAGGCCAACTTGGTCTACATAGTAGGTTCCAGACCAGCCAGGGCTACACAGATAGACCTTGTCTCAAAAGTAAAAAGAATTTTTAGTTTTTATTTAATTTTTTTGAGAATTTCTTACATGAGTACTTTATTTACATCATTTCTACCATTCTATTTCCCTAATCCAACTCCTTCCATGCCCCTCTACTCCTTGTCAAATTCATGGCCTCTTCTTAAATTACTGTTATTACACACTCTCTCTCACACACACACACACACACTCACACACTCACACTCACACACACTCACACACACTCACAACACACTACACATACACACTCACACACTCACACACACACTCTCTCACACACACACTCACACACACACTCACACACTCATACGTGTTTAGGGCTGACCACTTGGGATTAGATAACCTCTCAGGAGGTCTTATTCCTACAGAAAACTGAGTCTTCCTCTTCAGCAGTTCTTGTTGCCTGCAGCTCTTCATCAAGGGGTGGGACCTTGTGAATTACCCCATCTACATTGGCATATCAACTGGCATTGTTGTTATGTAGGTCTGGCTGAGGCAAGGCCCTTGTTGAGGTTTCATGGGTTCAGGGCCCTTGCTGCGTCTGGAAGACACTATCTTGTGGCAGACATCCTAGTTCTTCAACTCTCTCCATCTTTCTCCCCACTCATCCATGATGCTCCTGGATTGTAGGGTTCAGGGATCACATTGCAGATGGATAAATTGGGTTGGGTACCCCACAATCACGTATGCTCTGCATGCTGACCAGTTGTGGACCTCTGTAGCAGCCTCCATCTGCTGCAAAAAGAAGCTTCTTTGATGAGGGATGAGAACTACATTTATCTGTGGGTATTAGGATAAGTATTTAGAATACTGTCTTCATTAGGGTTTTTATTGCTGTGAAGAGACACCACGACCACAGCAACTCTTATAAAGGAAAATATTTAACTGGATGGCTTACAGTCTCAGAGGTTTACTCCATTATCATCATGGCAGGACATGCCAGGAAAACATGGTTCTGGAGAAGCAGCTGAGAATTCTACATCTTGACCCACAGGTAACAAGAAGGGGTCTGAGGGACTGGATTATGTCCTCTGGATACTCGAAACAGTTGTTTACCTTGAACTGGTTAGGGGGGCCCAGGTAGGGGGACCGGGATCTGTCCCTAGTGCATGAGCAGGCTTTAATTGGAGCCCAGTGTCTATGGTGGGACACCTTGTACAGCCTTGATGCAGTGGGAAGGGGCTTAGACCTGCCTCAACTGAATGTACCAGGCTCTGATGACTCCCCATGGGAGACCTTGCCTTGGAGGAGGTGGGAGTGGGGGGAGGATTGGGGAGAAAGCCTGGGAGGCGGGAAGAGGGAGGAGGGGGGGAATCTGTAGTTGGTATGTGAAATGAATAGAAAATTTCTTAATAGTAAAAAAAAGAAAAAAAAAAGTGATCTGAGTACACTGAGTGAAGCTTGAGCAAAAGAGCCCACCCCCACAGTGACACACTTTCTCCAACAAGGCCATACCTCCTAACAGTGCCACTTCCTTCTGGGGGACAATTCCATTCAAACTACCACAAATATAGTTAGAAATTACATTGGCTTTGGGAAAACAGCAGTAGTAGGTTCTCCTTTGGGGTCTATGGCCTCCCCAGCATGAGTAATTGTCTGGGTTTCCAGTACTAGGAATGAATTCCCTCCTACTGAGTGGACCTTTAGTTCAATCAGGTAGTTTTTAAAAGTTTTATGCATTATATGTTGAGCGTATTCTCCCACATTCTCTGCTACCCTTCCGTTTCTTCTTCTTCTTCTCCTCCTCCTCCTCCTCCTCCTCCTCCTCCTCCTCCTCCTTCTTTTTCTTTCTTCTCCTTCTTTTTTGATTTTTCGAGACAAGGTTTCTCTGTAGCTTTGGAGGCTGTCCTGGACTAGCTCTGTAGACCAGGCTGGCCTCGAACTCACAGAGATCCACCTGGCTCTGCCTCCCGAGTGCTGGGATTACAGGCATGCGCCACCACTGCCTGGTTCCCTTATCTTCTATTAGTCCCCTGTGGACCCACAGACAGTTTAATTTCTACATCAAATCAAGAAACTATAAATTAAAGAAAACATATATTTGTTTTTCTGAAATTGGCTGAATTTGCTTCACATGATTATATCTAGTCAATGTGAAATACTTTCAAAAGTCAAGGATGAGGACAGATATGTATCTTGGAATAAGACAATATTCTGTATTTGCTCCTCTGAGCCTAGGGATGGTAGCCCTGGCTGCTGGATGGTCTCACTAGACTCTTGGACATTTTACCTCTTCCAACACTGGTTTCCCCCATTGTTTTTCCTTTGTTTGAAAGACTTAAAGAGATTTCTTGCTGGATCTAGTGGCATAGTCTCAGATCCCTACAACTTGGGAGACTGAGGCAAGAGGGTCAGAAGTGGCGCACGCCTTTAATCCCAGCACTTGGAGGCAGAGCCAGGCAGATCTCTATGAGTTCGAGGCCAGCCAGGTCTACAGAACAAGATCCAGGACAGGCACCAAAACTACACAGAGAAACCCTGTCTTGAAAAACCAAAAAAAAAAGGAGTTACCAAATCAGTTTTCCAGATGAGGGAATGATGTAAGATTTTAATAAAAAGTTATTCTCTGTAAATATAATTATTGAGTTTTTGAGACAGGGTTTCTCTGTGTAGTTTTGGTGCCTGTCCTGAATCTCACTTTGGAGACCAGGATGACCTCGAACTCACAGAGCTCCTCCTGGTTCTGCCTCCCGAGTGCTGGGTGTGCACCACCACCGCCCAGCCTAAATGTAATTTTTTAAAAAAGATTTATTTATTTATTATGTACACAGAAGAGGGCACCAGATCTCATTACAGATGGTTGTGAGCCACCATGTGGATGCTGGGAATTGAACTCAGGACCTCTGGAAGAGCAGTCATTGCTCTTAACCTCTGAGCCATCTCTCCAGCCCCCTAAATGTAATTTTTGAAGTATTTATTTAATCACTCATTAAACACAAGTTTCTTTTCTTTCTTTTTTTTTTTTTTTTTTTTTGAGCTGGGAATCGAACCCAGGGCCTTGGGCTTGCTAGGCAAGCGCTCTACCACTGAGCTAAATCCCCAACCTTAAACACAAGTTTCTCAAAAATCAACTTTCGAGGTATGTTTTTTTTCTTTAAATTTAAAGATTATAATTCCAGACACAGGTAGGGATTGGTGTTTTCGTTAGTTCAAATAACATTTTCATTAGCTTTCTGTTTTTGATGGTTTCTTTCACTGCCTAAGCTTGGCTGTCCAGAAACTTAATCTGTAGACCAGGCTGGCCTTGAACTCAGAGATCTGACTGCCTCTGTCTCCTGAGTGCTGGGATTAGAGGTATGTGCACTATCATGCCCAGACCTAAGATTTTCTTTATTTCCTTTTCACAAGTTGGAAGCTTGGCTGGGTGGAGTCTTGTTCTGAGGTCACCACTCCCTTTATTCCATTTAGCATCTGGCTTTTCTTTAACCTGCTACACTTCCTGGTGCTCTGTACCTCCTCCTACTGTATGTACATTTTGTATTTTTTCTTGCTCATCTTGCTCCTTTTCATTACAGATCTGCATAAGACTGGCCACTAATAGCCACATAATGTAGTCAGTGCTAGGCTGTTGGGAAGGTCCTCTGCCAAAGCTGTTAATCCATAACTCTTCAATTTAGTCTCAGGCAGTTTTTGGACAAGGGCAGAAAGCAACCACATTCTTCACCAAAATATCACAAGAACAGTCTCTAGGCTACATGCTAATATTCTTCTCCTCTGAAACCTCTTGAGCCAGATCCCCACAGTTCAAATCATCCTCACCACCACTGTCGTCCATGTTCCTATTGTATGGCCTGCTTAAAGTATCAATTGCTTTTCTAGTCCAAAGTCAAAGTGTTCCATATTCCTCCAAACAAAAGCCTATCATAGCAGCACCCCAGTCTTTGGCACCAACTTTTGTCTTTGTTAGGGTTTCTTATTGCTATGAAGAGATACCGTGACCATGACAACTCTTATAAAGGAAAGCATTTAATTGGGGCTGGCTTATAGTTTAGAGGTTTAGTCTGTTATTATCATGGCAGGAAGCATGACAGCACACAGGCAGACAAGTTGCTGGAGAGCTAGCTAAGAACTCTACGTTTGGATCAGCAGGCAACAGGAAGAGAGAGTGACACTGGGCCCATCTCAAGCATCTGAAACCTCAAAGCACCTCCCACCCCAGTTTCACATTTCCTCCAACAAGGCCACATTCCTCATTGTGCCATTCCCTAGGAGCCTATGGGGATCATTTTCTTCAAATCACCACAGTTGGGAATCTAACAGTTGACACAGACCTAACCCTGTCCCTGGTGCAGTCCAGTGGGGAAGGGTGCCAAGAAAGGTTTGAACAGGATATGATGGCACATGCCTATAATCCCAGGACTTGGGAGGGGGCAGCAGAAGCATCAGGAATTCAGGGTCAGCCTGGGCTACCTGAGACCCTGTGTTCAAAAAAAAAAAAAAATCAGAAAACCAAAACAGGAGGTTGTTCATTAGAATATGGGAACTTGAAGGGAAAGGAAGGGGCTAGCATAAACTGAATGAATGCAGCTGAAGCTAAGTGTTAGTTATTTATCGGTGCTCTTACCCCGCAAGGAACACGTCCCAAACACGACAAATCCACAGAAGAGCTGTTTATTAATATAGGATAGGAAGAGACATGACAGGCCTGTGTGAAGCACACACATGAGGGAGGAGAGGAGGAGAGGAGAGAGGAGAGACCTGTGCAAAATGGCGCTGGCTTTTTAAAGAGTGGGCCGCGCATGCGTACAGGACCGCATATGGCTACTCCACGCATGCGCGTAGATTACATGGCTGCGCGCACTTTACACAACCATGTAAAGCCACGGAGTCCTAGCCACTCGAGATGTTCTGACCTGGAAATGGCTATTTTGAACCAGAAATAACTAGGCAGTCCACTGGGAAAGCCCAACCGTGTAGACATGTTGTGATTTCCTATCGCTAAGACTTTAAGGTAGACATGGAACAAGCAGAGGAAACAGGCAAGAAGAACAAGCTAAAGGTGCTTCATGAAGAGAAAGTAGTTAGGGAAAGGCTATCACAGAGACGCAAACAAAGGGAACAGAAGAAAGAGCAGGAGGTAATGTTGGTTTTAAAAATGGTGCTAGTTACTATGTGAGCGAGGTCACAAGGCACGAGGCATGACAAAACCCACTATTAGAGCTTTATTGGGGTGGGGCAGAAGAGAGCGTGGCCAGGCCTGGGGTGGAGACACATGTGGAGGAGAGAGAGAGGGGAGGAGGAGAGAGCAGAAGGAGAGGGAGGAGTCTGTGTCAAGCTTCTTAAGGATTCCCCTGCACATGCGCAGGTGGGCTTACAGAGCTACATCATACATGTGCTGATTATGTGACCTGGCTGGATGACTTAAGACCCTTTACTTAGCTACTGAACTGCGCATGTGCAGTCATATAGCTGGAGTGGCAGAATCCTAACATTCTTATTATATTCTTATTATAAAAAAAGGCAGGTGAACAGGAATAGGGGCGTTGTTTCTCCCCAAAAACTGCTTCCAACTGACTTGGTGGGCTTTGGTTGACTCTTGGGGGGGGCTAGGGAAGGGGCTTCTGAGGTAGACAGGCTTTTTGGGATGGTGAACTATCTTCTGCTGCCTTGGACCTGTCCATCATCCCTCTCGGCCTGGGACTCTGGCTGCTTGTGTCTGGGAGACTGAAGTAGATCTAACCTGTCCAAATGGATTTAAGTTCGTTTCTGGAGACTGGAAAAAATTTTGAACATATTGAGAAGCAGCCATGAGAAAATTAAACTCTTGGGCTGGTGATCATTATAGTGTTTAGTACTCTGCTTATATTGGTTAGTGCTACTGAGAGAGAGAGAGAGAGAGAGAGAGAGAGAGAGATTGGAACATGTTTTACCTGCCTGAGATAAGCTTTATCATATATATATATATATATATATATATATATATATATATATATATATATATATATATTAGTTTTTTGAGACAGGGTTTCTCTGTAGCTTTTGAGCCTTTCCTGGACTAGCTCTGTAGACCAAGTTGGCCTCGAACTCACAGAGATCCACCTGGCTCTGCCTCCCGAGTGCTGGGACTAAAGACATGCCCGGCAAGACAGATTATTTTAAGGCACCTGTTTCCTTTATTAGTTTAGAATCCAGGAGACACAGGTGATCAATTGTTGAGAGCATTTAACAGTAATAGACTGTTATATTAAAGTCTGTTTTTGCAGAGCCCAGACACTTTTGGGTCTGGGGGTATAAATACCTTTTGACTGTTACTGTTTCTTACCACCTGGGTATGTATTTGATGGTCATTAGACTCCAGCTTTATGGTGGTCCTGTAACAATTAGCTGAGTAGTTAATTAGAAGAGGGAACCAGGAAGAGAAAAGCTTGTGGGATGAGACCTCATTCTTCTGGAATTGGCGACAAGGCAGTGGATCCTGGTGTCCTCTGGAACTTGAGGGAGAGCAGGGTCCTGTCTGTGTCCCTGTGCATGGGGAGGAGACGCACTGCTCACTGGTCCGGAGTGAGGCCCATGGAGGGAGCAAATGAAAAGAAAGCTCCTATCTCAGCTGGGAACTCTCTTCCCATTAGGTAACCCTGAAAGGACAATTAAGTCTGGTGAGGTGGATAAGGCTGTCCCTCTACCCTGATAATAGGGAAATGAGAAGGAGAGGTGGGACCCCAAAACTCCCTCAGTACTGAGTAAGTGGCTTGGTGTCCAACAGGAAGGAAACAGATTGCTCTATACTGCATCCTGGGTTCTCTGTGAGGAGGTCTGCTGAAGGTCTGAGTTTGATGTCCCCATGCCACGGGATGCATGAGGGCAGTCAGCTGAGCAGTTATCTCTCTAGGTGGCACTTTGAACAAAGCTCAATTGATGGCCCGGTAGGGCACGCACTAGGCTGTGTGACTTTTTAAAATAGGGACCTGGAAGCCCATATGCAGCTGTTGCTCAGATAGCGTGTGCCAACAGTTGGCAATTTTGTTCATGGGCTTTCTCATCTCTCCTATGGTACACCTTTAATGCCACAGCTGAAACTTCCTCCTGTGGGGTCATTGCTCTCCAAATGCTTAAGTTTTAGCCCTAATGTCAGGAAGCTCTGGGAGACAAGAGACGGATTCTATTCTGTGTTTTGAATTAGTTTTTTTTCCTTTTCTTTTGATAGTTTGATGGTTTGAGGACAGCTTTAGGAAGACCTGCCAGGAGGCAGGTTATAAACTGATCTTTGGCTAGAGAGCCATCCGGATTATTATGATCCTAATGTGGGTGTTGATTGTAAACTCATTTGCATGTATCCTGTCCTGCTTCCAGACCTGTCTGTGCTTAGCGGCCTGCCTGGTACCAGAGAACAGAGTGGAGGTCAGTAGGTAAAAGTTCTTTGGAGTCAGAGATTCCTCACTGGGGAATGAAGTGGGCAGGAGAGAAAGACTCAGAAAGGGAGGGTTCAAAGCTTAGGTAAAAGCGTGGGGATAAGGTAACTCTTTTCATTTGTCCATTTGCTGGCAGAAGTTAGATAATTCTGTGAAATAAGGGGGTTCAATCAGCCCTTATGCATCCAAATTTACTGGATGTTTATCAGGATATTTAAGGCATTTCTCAGAGGAGGAGTGGGAACAAGAGGAGAAAGCCTCTATGCCCCTGACTGCAGCCAAGAGAAAAAATAAAAATAAAAAAAATAAAAATAACAAATGGGATCCTAGACTCATCTCAAGTGTTCCCGAGAGTAGGTAATCTGTAGACCAGCATAAATTAACAGCACAAGTTACCCCACCCATTGTCATGGGAAGGGCAAGGGCTGGGGGTGTGCATACCAGAGGACCCCCCCCCCCCCAGTCCAACAGCATTCAATACTTCGTCAAGAGAGAATGTGTTGTAGTAAGAAGCCTGAGGACACCCCCCCCCACCCCCCGCTCCCAGGGGTCTGGTGCAAGAAATGTATCTCAGGCTACAGTCGCAGGAAATGGCGAGGCATCGGAAAGAGAAAGCTAGCCAATCTAGTTAGGTAGTATGTTGTTCAGAGTGGTGCATTGGCTGGGCAAATGAAAAAAGAGGGCAGTAGTGCAGTTGTAGATCCAATAAACCTCGGTACAGGATCCTGGAAACAGAGCACTGGGAGAGCCTGCTTCATCACAGCACCAATGTTGGTTTTAAAAAATAATAAGTGGCACTGGTTACCATGTGAGGAAAGGTCAGAGGCATGACAAAATGCAGCATCAGAGCTTCATTAGGAGGAAGGGCGCAGGGGCGGGAGGGGGTGGCAGAAGGGAACATGGTCAGGCCTGGGGCAGAGACACATGTGGAGGAGAGAGAGAAGAGGGAGGAAGAGAGAGCAGAAGGAGAGGGAGGAGTCAGTGTCTGGCTTCTTAAGGATTCCCCTGCACATTTGAAGGTGGGCTTATGGAGCTAGGCCATGCATGTGCAGATTGCGTGACCACACTTTGTGCTTTTGTGCAATCACACAGCACATTGATGACATAAGACATAAGACCTCTTACTTAGCTACTGAACTGCACATGTGTGGTCATGCAGCTGGAGTGGCAGAATCCTAACAGGTAACACAGTCAAAAAGAGCAGGCTACCATGCTGTGGATATTGCTCTGTGTAAATAAAGTTCTGATTGGCCAGTGGCCAGGCAGGAAGTATAGGCGGGACAAGAGAGAAGAGAATTCTGGGAGGTGGAAGGCTGGGTAGGGAGAGACACTGCCAGCCGCCACCATGAAAAGCAACATGTAAAGACACTGGTAAGCCACAAGCCATGTGGCAAAATATAGACTAACAGAAATGGGTTAATTTAAGATAGAAGAAGTAGATAACAAGAAGCCTGCCACGGCCATACAGTTTCTAAACAATGTAAGTTTCTGTGTGCTTTCTTGGTTGGGTCTGAGCGACTGTGGGACTGGCGGGTGAGAGAGATTTGTCCTGACTGTGGGCCAGGCAGGAAAATTCTAACTACACTACCAAAGGCCACGTTTCAGAGAGGAATTTTATTATAAAAATATTATTTGTGGTTACAGTGACTTTCAGGCCCATCTGCAAAGAAATACTAAGGAAATATTTACCTTCAGGAGTTCCCCAGGAATAATAGGGTGTCAGCAATCGGCAGGACATTTTCCTATACAGCAGCAAAATGCGACCCTGCCCAGATCTTTTACTGCCACCACCACCTCTGTGGCGGGTGACACAGGCTATGACCCAGGGGTTGAAGAGAGGAGGGAGCAGTAAATGACCAGGGATGGTAGCCTGGGCCATCATCATCTCTTCTGTGGAGTGGGAGCTGCTGAGAGAATGACAGGCTCCTGTCTTCTCACATTGCACACAGTCGCTCTGGCTCCCCTTCTTCCCCCTTCCCACATCAAGCAGAATTTAGCATCACATAGTTCCCAGGACTTCATTTTTTCCTCAAAGCCATCACACACTATAAAAAACAAACAAACAAACAAACAAAACAAAACAAAACAAAATCATTCTAACTAGTTCAGATGGCAAAGATAAACGTTGAAAGTTGCTTAATTTAATCAGAGAGGACAACTATTGATTGAATCCAATCAATGTGGAGAAGCGCCGTAGAGGACGGGGCAGGCTTCTAACCCAGAGGAGACAGGTTCACAAAGGCAGTCATTGCCTGGCTGGTGTTCTGTCTTCTTGTACAGGAGCACCCTCTGGGCCAAGCTGCTGCGGTCTTCCAGAGTACAGCAAAGATCATCCCAGCTGGGCTTGCTGACTGTTGACACTCCTTCCAGGAAGGAGGGGTAGGGAGAATTATGGACCCGTCTGAGATCAAGTAACTCTTCCCAACCATGTCTATGTAATTCTGCCCAATTGCACGTGGTCTCGGGTCTCTGGGAGGGGCATGAGTCTAAGTGTAGAAGAATGAGGGGAGACGGCCTCCCTCTATGCAGCCTTGGGGAAGCCATCATGCCTGCTGGGTAGCCGTCCAAGACGGTGGCTTTAAAGCCACTTGTTCTTCTGCCCATGACCCCTTCCTTCCTCCTTGTTCTGTAAGCAAGCCTACTAAACTCTGTGGTTTCCCAGTGAACTTATGTGAAACTATACCCTAGTTTGTTGTGCTGGTTAGTTTCATGTCAACTTGACACAAGCTAAAGTCATCCGAGAGGAGGAAACCTCAATTAGGAAAATACTTCCATAAGATCAGATTGTAGGCAAGCCTGCAGGGCATTTTCTTAATTAGTGATTGACAGGGGAGGACCTACCCTGTTGTGGGTGGTGACACCCTGGGCTGGTGGTCCTGGGTTATAAGAAAGTAGGCTGAACAAGCTAGAGGGAGCAAGCCAGGAAGCAGCTCCCTTCCACGGCCTCTGCATCAGCTCCTGCCTTCAGGATCCTGCCCTGTTTGGGTTCCTGTCCCGACTTCCTCCAATGATGAGCAGTGATGTGGAAGTGTAAGCCAAATAAACCTTTTCCAACTTGCTTTTGGTGATGGTGTTTCATCACAGCAATAGTAACTTTAACTAAGACACTTGTCATTTGGACCTTAGAAGGAGGAGTGGACATTGTTTATGTCTTCTCCAGGAAAGAACTTTAGACTGGAGTAATTTCCTGAAAGGACAAATGCATTTTTTTTTTTTGAAAAATCATCTTGGATTTCATATCCTACTTGGGGCCAAAAGTCTCTGGCAAAAGATAAATACAATTTGCTTGGATGGAAGCAGCTGTCCACTCTGAGGTTCAGTGCCCATTCCCTTAGTCCTGGTGTACATGCACACACTGTAGCTTTGGGAAGACTTGAAAATGAATATGGAAAGATCTAGAGAGCAAGCACACAGGGTTAGCAAGCTAGGGACAATCTGTGTCTATTTCCTATTTGTGGCATTTACAGTGTTTAAAACAATGGGGTGGCTGAGAGAGTAATCTTCAGGTTTCAACTTGGAATGTGCATACAGTAGAGAAGCAGATAGTCTAGATTTGTGGTCTATCGCTAGGAGGTACAAGAGGATTTTATGTCTGGCTGGCTGTACTGTATTGGTATATTTAAGAGATTCATTATATCTATAAATTTAATTTAGTCTGCAAGTACTTGGGGGATGTTTTGCTTGTCAGAGTTGGTAATTAATGTGCTTAAAAGAAGAAATTGAAAATGCTGAATTTATGAATACAATTTAAAGTGTTTTACTCTGAAAAGATTTAATTAAACTAACTATAAACAGAACTGGTCAGAGGGGGTTTAGTCTGTGTAGGTTGAGAAAATGAACCCAAGACCCCTTATTAGAATGTATGCTAGATTTATTAGCAGAATAAGATTTGTGTGTTGCGGCTTAAAAAAGAAATGATACTTTACATCTCGCATTTAATTCATGGAATGTAAGTTTAAAGGATCACCTCTGTACACAGCACTAACTCCTTACCTCCTTCCCTCTCATGGACAACATGCTAAAACAGGGATCTTTAAAGTCTTCCTTTCCTAAGAGTTTTTACTTTTAGCAGAATTGGCAAGAGGGAAAAAGACCCTGGCTGCAGTGAAACCCGAAAGTTCAAGAGGAAAGAACTGGGAACCTGGAGGAAAGGAGGGCACCTAGGCAGAAGGCCACTTGGCAGGGCTGACCTTTCCTAAGGGCCCACTTATGTGTAATGGACTCACATTGGTTGTAGCTATTATGCAGAAGCTTCCTTAAATACTAGAAACTTTTTTCCTATGATATTTTTTCAATTCAAATGTAATTTATGAGCTGGGCATGGTGGTACACACCTTTAATCCCAAAACTCAGGAGACAGAGGCAGGAGGGTCTCTGTGAGTTCCAGGCTGGTCTGGTCTACAGGGCTAGTTCCAGGACAGCCGGGGCTATGTGGAGAGACTTTGTCTCGGGGGTGAGGTTGGGGGGTGGGGGTTGGGGGTGGGGGATAGGGGGGTCTGGTGGGGGGTGGGGGGTGGGGAGGTGGGGGGTGGGAAACAACAACAACAACAAAAGCCCCAAACAAACAAAACCCCAAAATTAAAATTATGGGTTGGAGAGCTGGCTCAGCAGTTAAGAGCACTGGCTCCTCTTATGAAAGACTCCTTTGATTCTCAGCACCAACCAACTCTGCGTGGTTACCACTTCAGTTCCAGGGCATCAGACCTCCTCTTCTGGCTTCTGAGGGCACCAGGTACACGCATGGTGCACAGACATATATGCAGGCAAAACATCCATGTACATATACCAAAATAGTTTCAGACATATCATCTTGGGGATTGACAACCTAAGTTCCAACCCCTAGTACCTAAATACAGAGCCAGGGGCTGGGCTGAGTGCTGTTGTGGGGGTGGAGACAGGAGGCTTTTGGTGATTGCTGGCTAATGGCCTAGCCCCAGATTCAGTGAGAGTGTGGAATAAGGCAGACAGTGGTATGGCAGGACCTCCTTTGGTCTTTGTGCACACACATGGACATACACCACACACAGGAATGTATACCATACAAAGAGGGGGAGGCAAAGAGAGATGGGGAGATAAGATGGGGGGAGAAGAGAGAAGGGGGAGATAGGGAGGCAGAGGGAAATGGGGAGAAGGGGTGGTGGGGGAGATAGGGGAAGAGGGGAGAAAAGCTGATTAAAAATTAATTAAGTGGCAATGAAGAGGCTTCATCAAATCTACTCTTTGGGAAAGTCAAGGGGAATCTTTGTTCTTACATTTGTGTGTGTGTGTGTGTGTGTGTGTGTGTGTGTGTCAGGGTCTCTAGTCCAATCTGGCTTCTAACACACTCCATAGCTGAGGATGACCTCGAATTCCCTATCCTCCTGCCTCTGCCTTTGAAATGCTGGCAGTCCTGGTGTCTTCCACCTTCCCTGGGCTGAACTCTGCTGGGAAGGAGCCTGTAGCTTCATGCATGGTGTGCAACCATTCCACCAAGTGAGCTACAGCCCCATCCCCACAAAGAGCACCTTGACAGAAGCTTCCAAGGGCATGCCAGCTTTCCCATTCGTTGATTTTGGGTTTTGTGACCATTGCCATGTGATCAAGCCCAAGCTAGTCTGCCCATATGGGAGAAGGCCACCTGACAGCTTAGTGGCTGTTCACCACTTTAGAGCAGATGGTGACAACACCACACTAGTAACCTGTTCAATCCGTCTGGGAGACAAGGAAACGCCTGACTCTTGGTCGATTTCCTTAACTGTTAGTGCACAATTTTTGGAGATAATCTCTGTGAACACTCTGAAAAAGATTCTCTAACTATATGTTTCTGAAGCAGACATCAAATGACTCCCAAATTTTATTTGTAATGTTTTTGCAGGTACTTACTGTTTCAAATCTCTGCTTGAGAAAAATTCCTTCTGAAATTTCGGGGCCAGAAGGGTGATTATGGACCCGTTTGATTAGCTTCCAAAGTAACAGTTCTCTGCATTTCCATCTACAACTTGGCTCTTCTGGCACACATCCCCATTTTAGCATCTCCCCTGGAAAAGCACCACAGGGATATTAGCGACAAGACATGCTAGCTCCCTTCAGGAACACTGTGTGGCTGTTTCCTCAGCGGGTTCTGGTCTGTGGACCACTTTCTGCGCAGACAGTCTGGTGGTGGGAGCAATTACTGCTATGTTGGTATTTTAATCTGCAAAGTGCTGCATTAAAGGCTATTCCTTGTTCAAACAGCCTTTTAAAAATGTAAAAGCTGCTATTTCATCTTGTTTGAACATCTTGTATGAATACATGACAAGTCAATTCCAACCCCCCTTTGCCTGTCTTGTGGTTTCTCCTTGGCAGCAGGAAAATGATAAAAGTGTCCTCTTATCATTCTGTTTACAGCCAGTAATCTGGCTTCATTAGGCCACATGCTAATTACTTTCTGAAAACAGAATTGAAGATGCATGGGGTAAATGGAAAGAAGCCTCTAAATGCTAAATGCTTTGGGAGGCTACTTTATGTAATGGCATGAGTGCTAACTGCCCTCCCCCCCCCAATGCTTCTGTGAAGATTAGACTGGGTTCTGATCTAATCTAAATTGTTTACATTATTGAAACTTTTATAACAAAAGGGGGATAGTATTCTTCCAAACAGTTTCTAGTTAATGCTATCTCTACTTACTAGTAATTGCTTACTATAATTTCTGTAACAAAACACTTTGACTGTCATTATTAACTGTTCTGGCATTTTATTCTTAAACATGAAAAATATACAATTAATTCAGGTGTGGTGGCACATGCTTTTAATCCCAGCACCTGGGAGTCAGAAGCAGGCAGATCTCTGAGTTTGAGGCCAGCTTGGTTTACATAGTAAGTTCCAGGCCTGCTATTATATAAGGCTACAAGGTGAGACCCTATCTCACAACAATAAAACAAAACAACAAAAACCCCAAACAATTATATTTCAGTTGAGTATTGGGAATTCAAAATCCAAGGCATACCAATCTGTTTGTTCTTAGTTACATCTAACACGCTTACCTATATTTGAAGCTGTGTGTTCCGCTGTTAATAATACATGACATGTTTCACTCTGTAAGTGACATAGTTCTGTTGGTAAGATTCAATAGTCCCGACCTGACCACTTGCTCATCAATCGTGTGTCCATGCAGGGATGCCAGAAATGACATTAAAGTTGAAAATTGGCTACTTGACCTTTCAAAGGTCAACGCCAACATGCAAACAGATTTTGTTCAAACACTGTGTCTGATGCCAAACTGGCATGACGGTGGCTCCTGGGAGACAGCTCCTAAAGGGAAGTGCAGCATTTGGGCAGGAAGTAAGGGCAACTGCCCCAGGAGAAAGGCCACCTGTAACAGGCAGGCATGACTTTCACATTAGCAGGGATGGAGAGCTAGGCTGGGATAGGTCTTGTCAGTCAGGGGAAACTTCCATAAGGTCTTTATGAAGAACTTCCTCAATACCACACTGAGGTGAGACGTGCTCTGTGAGCTGCCTTATGTCTGCTAGCTTGATGGCTTTCCGATGGTCCTTGACCTGTTTCTTGCCCCAGCTGTCACCCTGCCGGAAGTGTAACTCCAGTCTTCCCAGTGTCCTTTGATACCCTGCCCTGTGGTCGCTGGCTATGCAGCTGCGTGGAGAATAGTCTCCCTGTGATTCACCCTGCATGAGTGCCCAGGACACTGACAGCACCGTGCTGAAGGCTCACCAGAAGGTTCTTTCCCAGATCTCAACTGCTGAGATGGCTGAGCAAGGATTTCCAAAAATTTGGGCAAGTAAGTGGATCCGATTTCCTTCTAGGACAGCTTTGCTTATGCCCAGAGCCTCTCACATACCTCATGAATAGCCCCACTCATTACAGTGTGAGTTCCATGGGATAGCATCGATAATTTAGAACCTTCCACAAAGTCTAATCATATTAGTTCAACATCGTTTGTTATATATGCATCTTTCTATGCTACAGAAGATGAATGTCTTAAGAATTTATAAAGACAATGTATTATTTAGCTATTATTTCTGACATCTATATCTCTTATTTATGCCTCAGGCATTTATTTTTCTGCCTGTTGTATGCTGAGTCTTATGCCAGGATCTAACAGTAGAAGAAAGAATAATATACATTTTCTTCAGGAGCACCCGACTCGGTTAAGGGAAATGGACACATAGATGGAAAACAGCATATATCTTTCCTCTGTTTTCAACCTTCTTGACAGAGAATTTATTTATGTGGCCTATGATGTTTTAACATAATAGGAAAAATTATGACTGATCACATACTGTGATGTATTTGGGAATGTAACACAACTTCAGCAACACCTGTAAGTCTAACCTGGAAGAAGGCCAGCTTTGCCTTCCTGTTTGACGATGCTTCACCATGGAAACTGACACAGCAAATTAAACTTGTTAATATTTCTCTTTCAAGAGATAAGGGACAAATTCTGTTGAGATTCCAATGGCCCTTTGGAAACTCAAAAGGATTTAATTTAAACTTTGATTTTAGGAGTTGTCAGACATGTCAGAAAGTTCAAAAGCATTTGACCCCATGTGATCTTGATTATCTGTTTGGCCTAAGTAATAATACAAGGTCTTTAAAGGCAAGTCCAGAAGGTTACATAACGACCGTGAAAAAATTCCATAATGACTATGAGCAAACTTCAGTCGTCAGAGACCTAGTCACTGATACCCAGAGAATAAGATGTTACATTGAAACACAAAAGCCTTGTTTCCTAGACCAAGACAAGAAAAAAGTATATATGATCTCCCAGGCACCTACATATACAATACCCAGTTTAACACTAGGCCACCTGTGCCTTTGAAGCCCCTCTGGGTGCCTCTTTGTTCCCTCCAGTGTCCCCCTCTAGCCTCTAGACTCCGTACATGCACAAATGGGTCCACATATCACACACACACACACACACACACACACACACACACACACACACACACACAGAGAGAGAGAGAGAGAGAGAGAGAGAGAGAGAGAGAGAGAACACTAAAAACCAATTAAGCATCCTACTTTGTAAGTTAAAAAAAGCAAAATAAAGGAAATAAAATGTATGTATCCTATCAGATAGTAACTGAGATAAGCTGACTAATGAAACAGAATAAAGAATCTTGAAATAGACAAACTTGATTTATTACAAAGCCTATTGAATGCCACAAACTACCCTTACAAAAAGAGAAAACAGTCTTTGATTTCTTGTAGTTCTGCAGACTGACTGGCCACTTTTCTCAGTCTCCCTTTGACTCAGCCCTGCAGCTGTATTCCACTAAGTGCTGGGCTGGAAGATCCAGAATGCCTTAGTATTAGCTGTTGTGCCGGGGCTGGAGAGATGACTCCGCAGTTGAGAGTAGTTGTTGCTCTCCCAGAGGATCAGGGTTCAGTTCCCAGCACCCATGCGATGGCTCACAACCACCTGTAACTAAAGTTCCAGGGCATGCCCTCTTCTGGACCCTACCTACACTCTACACATGTGATACACATACATTCATGTGGGCACAATACTTACCTATATACAATACATCTTTACAAAAACAGAATTTGATGAAAATAATGAAAATGCAGAGAAATGCACATGTTCGGTTTAGTTATTTTGTTTTAGTATTGAAAGAGCTTTAAAAGACCTCCCCCACTGCCTGCAGCTCATGCACAAGCTGTAGGCTCCTGCTGGTTGCCCTTTAATACATTTTACTGCCTGCTATACCACACTGTGGAGTAGTGTTGCCTCTGCTTTGTTTACTCTTGTGTCCCATTGGCCAACACAAGACTTTGGGGATGGGGGTGGGGGGGCATAAAATGTGTTAAATGAACAAACACACTACTATGGATCTGACCCAAGCTTCCAAATGGAATGGAAATGGTCAAATTACCTAAGGTAAGCTGTTCTCATTAGAAGCCTTTGACAAAGCAAAGATGCAGCCTCTCTATAATAAACCAAGTCTTTGTAGACTGTTTTTCACAGATCCCAACCATTAACAAAACCTCTGGGTGTCTTTTGCCATTCATCCTTCAAGGTTTTGCGGCCAGAGCCTGTGAGTCTGGTAATGTTTCTCTTTCCAGTTACACCCCTTTCAGGGCAGGACCACATAAGAGCCTAATAAAGGTTTACAGCCTAAAGTGAGTGAGAAGGTGCCAGCAGTGAGCCAGCCTAAAGTGAGTGAGAAGGTGCCAGCAGTGAGCCAGCGAGTCATTCCACAGGTTTCTATTGGCCAACTAGCTCTTCCTTGATATATAAAACCACCAGCAGATGTCATGACTGATCTGTGGTGACTCTGCTGGAATGGTTGTAAACTGTTCTTCATCATCCTCTATGAGCAAGGACAGATATGATGTTTGTTTATCCATGTAGTGAAGACCTAACATGTGTCTCATCTGTGCCTGGCCTTAAGAGAACAGGGATGAGAAAAATAATGGCAGACCTTGCTGTCTTGGAGAGTTATACTGAGGAAGGGAGCTTGTTCGGTGAGTGACTTCCAACACTTGTAAGTTGGGCAATGCTGTTTAGTGTCTATGACACTAGGCAGGTTAAGTAAAGGACACAGAGCACATGTAGTTTGAGGAGATAGGGGAGGTCTCAAGGAGAACGTCTATTAAATTCTGAAAGATTCTGAGTTATTTGGACTAAGGACCAAGGACGGTCTTTGTTCTTTTTTATTGAGAGAGCAAGAAGAGAATAACCCATTGCCTATGGAGGCGCTGAGCTAGTGAGGAGAGGACCATTGCCCGTGGAGGCTCTGAGCTAGTGAGGAGAGGACCATTGCCCGTGGAGGCTCTGAGCTAGGCTTCCTAGGCAAGGATTCACACTCAGCTGTCTACTAGCTACTCCTCAGTTTCTCTGTCTGCTCCATGGGGAGGCTATCAGTATACGACCACAGGGATTTTCATCAGGATCAAAGATGTTAGCATCTGTTTAGCACAGGCACTCAGCGTGTGTTAAGATTTATTGTTATTTACTGGAATATTCAGTTATATTATTTGCCCTTCAATTCCTTTTCAAATTGAAAGATTTTCTGCCTATGTATTAGGATTTTGCAAAAAAAAAAAAAAAAATCCAAACTCCCAAATTTCATTAAAAAAAAAACCACTTAAAATTATTTATTTTATTTTCATGTGTTTTTGTCTGCATGTATGTATGTGTTTATGTATGTGCACCACATGTGTGCCTGGTACCCAAGGGGCCCATCATATCTTTTGGAACTGGAGTCGTAGATGGTTGTGAGCTACCATGTGGGTGCTGGGAACTGAACCCTGGTCCTCTGCAGGAACAAGCATCTCTAGATTTCCTTTCTGAAGCACCAACTCCCTTTGGTTTTGATCGCTGTGTGTCTTGTGCAGCAGGTATGTGAAAGCCTGGCCAATTTCACATGACACTAATAGGTAATGGATAATATATTGTATTTCATACATTGAGTCATGTTTTTCTAATCCCTTAAGAGTTCTCATAGATTGCACCACTTCAATAGAAGCCACATCCTTGGATTTTAATGTAGATTCATTTGAATGTTATTGAAGCAGAAGATGGTTGTAGGGCATTATCATTTTATATCCAATTAGTTTTAATTGCAATCTTTTATTCTCACTGGACAATACAGTCTCTTCGGTCTCAAGTCTCCACACCAGCCGCTGTCATTAACCTCACTTGGCTGTCCAATGACGCTCTTAATGGTTACATTTTGGGGATGCTTTGAAGTCTCTTTCCAATAATGGGGAAACTAAAAGAGAGGCACAGGACACAATTAAGTGGTCTCAGGCTTCGTAGATATTAGGAGCAAATAAAAAGGACAGAAAGAAAAGCAAAGGAAGCCTCTCCCCAATATAAAACTGAAAAATAGTGAAGTAGATCCGAAAGGGCTGTGTGTCAGGGCAGTGGAGGTGCGGGGAGGAGACAGTACCTAATAATTACAAATGGATTTTATTTCTTGAAAGTATACTTCAGAATGTAAGTGCAAAGATGTCACCCACCCCTCTCCTCATGAAGGTCATGGCTCATACATCCATAACAAAAGACAAGTTGGTAAAAATAAAGTGTAGTGAATTTACTTAAAATTTTATGTGACACAAGAGTCTTCAGAAATGAATACTCTGGACTAGAGAGATGGCTCGGGGTTAAAAGCACTTGGCTGCTCTTCCAGAGGACCTGATTCAAGCACATGGCAGCTCACAAGTATCCCTGACTCTCCAGTGCAGGGATCTGACGTCCTCTTTCAGCTTCCTTGGGCAGGCTCACACTTCAAGACATGTTCACTCTAAACACCCACACACGTAACACAATAGTGTATATAAGCCAGGGAAAACCATTTTTATGCTTCGACTTGATGAAGGGTAGGGTGTTTGTGGAGAAGTGAGTGAACCAAGCTGTGCCCCTGTGGTAACGGACTGTGGCCAAACCCAGCAATGCCCATCGGCTCAGATTCATCTAGTTCTCACTGTGGCTTCATCCCCTGCACAGGGCTTGGCCCTGTAGGTCAGAGTTTATGCCCAGCTCTCAGAAAGGCAAGGGAAGGCTGTGACTTTCTTGCTTCCAAGGACTTCTCCCTCATCTTCAGAACTTCCACCCCACCCAGGGTAGCATTTCCTGAGACTCCACACAGTCTAATGCCCATTTGAGTCTTAAGTAGTGTGAGTTTCTACATTCTAACTTACTCATTATGTGAATCTCAGAATTCTTTGATTTTCAAAGTATTCCAGAACTTTCTTCAGGACATTGAAACAATTACAGAGTCTATCCCATGTTTTTAAAGCCATAGAAGAATATTTATTGATATGGAAAAATGTTAACAATATACTTCTATATGAAATGTATAGGAGCTGGTGGTGGTGGTGGCGGCGGCGGCGCACGACTTTAGTCCCAGCACTCAGGAGGCAGAGCCAGGTGGATCTCGGTGAGTTCGAGGCCAGCCTGGTCTACAGATCTAGTCCAGGACAGGCTCCAAAGCTACAGAGAAACCCTGTTTTGAAAAACAAACAAACAAATAAAAAAAAAAAAAGAAAGAAGAAATGCATAGGATAAAAAACAGTATATATATATCATTTTCATGGAAAGAAAAATAGCCATATATACAAAATCATGCATAAGAAAAAAATAAGAACTGTATACACCATTTATTGTTATCTCTTTAGTGGACTGTATGAAATTGTAACCACATCTTTTATTCACATTTTTATTCCCATTTTATTTTAGTCCCATTTTTATTCACAGCTGTATACAAATATACACAAAAATAATGTTAAACAGGACTCATGTCTCTTTGGCTTCTTTAATTAAGGGATGCTTTTGTCACTGCTGTTAGAGTTTTCCTATATGCAAATTTAGTTTTATATTTAAAGTGTGTGCTGTTGATCCACCAAGAGGACCCAGAAAATTATTCCCAGGCCTAAGCAACTCCATCAGATATTTCCAAACAGACAGGCTAACTTACTGGGAAATTCCTGTTTCATTATGCTTGGGCAAGAGTTAATATGTGACATCTACAGTTGGGTTTTATGCAATTCTTAAGGGATGGGCCCTCACACCGACTTCTTACTGAGACTGCGTCAACTTCTCTGGCAAAGGAAATTCTACTGTGTATAAATGTGCCTATGCCCAGTTGATGAAGCCAAGGAGTCAATAACAGCTGTTGTCAAAAGACAAGCCATCAGTCTGATTTCTAGAAATCCCTTCTGTTCTAGATTGACCTCACGTTGCTGTTCTGAGTTGATTACAAGGTCATTTCCCCATGTGTCATTCTTACCGGTTTGAAATGTCCAAGGTGGTGATCCTTGGAGAATATTGAGCATGTCCTAAGCAGCTCTTCCTCTGCCTGAGTTCCACCCAATGAACAATCGCTCTGTAGGGAAGCCTGCATGTGCCACACTTGTAGCTGCCTCAGTTCCCGAGAGAGAGGCTGTGGCAGAGCCCATGAGGAGCCCCCAGTGCCAACAGCATTCACGTTCTGTGTTCCCTGACCTCACTGCAAACCAAACCTTTAGTAATGAGCTGAAGGAGCTATTCTTTTGTTGTTGTTGTTTTGTTTTGTTTTTTTTCAAGACAGGGTTTCTCTGTGTAGTTTTGGTGCCTGTCCTAGATCTTGCTCCGTAGCCCAGGCTGGCCTTGGACTCACAGAGATCCGCCTGGCTCTGCCTCTGGAGTGCTGGGATTAAAGGTGTGCGCCACCACCGGCCGGCAGGAGTCTTGTTCTTAAAGACACGCACACAGTTGTGACACGGCAAATGAAGGGAAGATACTTAACGCAAAGTTTAGATTGAAATGCTTTCCTTGGGTTCTGTAGAATAATTGTGTTTATACTTCTAGTACTCAGAAATGTGGAGCTACTTCAATTCATGCAGGAGTGTTTTGCCTGCATGTATGTATGTATGTGTGTATGTATGTATGTGCATGCCTGCAGAGGTCAGAAGAGGGCATTGGATCCCCTGCAACTGGAGTTACAGACAGTAGTGAGCTGCCATGTGGATACTGAACCTGGTTCCTCTGCAAGATCAGCAAGTGCTGTTCACCAGTGATCCATTGCTCCAGCCCCTGCATAGTCATCTTAAAAGCAACAAATCTTTGGTTACCATTGTGGTTTATCTAGTAAACGAGGAGAACAAGGACTGAAGGACCAATGGACCAGCTATGAGTCACGGGCAATTCCAAACAGAGCTAGGGCATGTGTGATGTTCCTAGAAAAAAAAAAAGCTGCACCTGTGCAAAACATTCTACAAGTCTGACTCATTAAAACTTCAGTGAAGGGGCTGGAGAGATGGCTCAGAGGTTAAGAACACTGGCTGAGCCTGGCGGTGGTGGCACACGCCTTTAGTCCCAGCACTCATGAGGCACAGACAGGTGGATCTCTGTGAGTTTGAGGCCAGCCTGGGCTACCAAGTGAGTTCCAGGAAAGGCACAAAGCTACACAGAGAAACCCTGTCTCGAACCCCCCCCCCCCAAAAAAAAAGAACACTGGCTGTTCTTCCAGAGGTCCTGAGTTCAATTCCCAGCACCCACATGGTGGCTCGCAACCATCTGTAATGAGATCTGGCTTCCTCTTCTGGCCTGCAGGGACACATGCAAACAGAGCATTGTATACATAATAAATAAAAAAAAAGAAAGAAAAAGAAAAAGTGCTTGTGCTATAAAAGAAAAACAAAAAACTTCAGTGATTGTAAAGAGTTGGAATATTGCAGGTCCAGGGCCTCGCTTATCATGGCCTATCTTAGACCTCTAAATAGCCACCTACCGTCCACCTCTGTGTGTGCTCAAACACCCTTTATGATTGGAGATTAAATCCTCAGGAAGCCTAACAGACCCCCAGGTGCTACCAACCCAGGGCTAGTGATGCCACTGAGTAGCACCTAAGGCCTTTGTAAATATCTCCCTGCTTTGCTCTAACCTGCCTGCTGTGGTCCCCACCACCATGTCTGTCAAATATCTTGACTTACAGCTTTCTTTGTTCTGTAACATACAGTCTCATGTAATCACTTCCATGGTAGAACATGGCGTTTGGGGTGACCCGAGTCTGTGTTCCTGGGCTACAGTAACTCATGCTTGGTTCCACAGTGACCACCTCTTACTCCCTTTGAGGTAAGGGCATGGTTTTTTTTTTTTTTGTTTGTTTGTTTGTTTGTTTCTTGCATCCATGGACAAAGCCTTCAGCCTTCTGATCAAACTCAATGCCCTTTCTATCCCATTCTGGCCTTTGAATGTTCTTTAGTTGGTGTTGACTAAAGGAATATGACATTTGGGTCATTATGGCTAGTGGCCATCACCTTGTTCTGAAGCCTCATAATGCTCTCACTTGACAACCTACCAGGAAAGTGTTCATATTATTCCAGTTTATGGTTGAGAAGATCAAACCACAGAGGATAAATAATTTCCCCTACATCTTAAAGGATGATGAAGCACAATTGAGATTTAAATCAGTTCTTTCTGATTTACTCACAATGCAAATGCTTACACTTAAGATCATATTCAAATACCCAGAGCCATCTTTTCTTGGCAGAGAGCAGATAACACCATCTTTTAAGGCTCTTGGCCTTAAGTAATCTTGCTTGATATGAGTAACATTGTTACCAGGTCCCAGGATCTCAATCTCTGAGAATGCTCTTTCCCTGCCTGGTCCATAATGAAGTCAGATGTAATCTTTTTAATTCAAGCCCTTCCCCCACCCCTTAGTTACTAACTGCCTTATGCCTCTCCCACAAAATTCTACTGTTTGGGGGATGGGCTTGTAGCATTAAGGAATCCATAAAGTGATTTTCAGCACCCTGGAGGGGTAACTGCTGAGGACATGTGACAAGCCTGAGACTATTGGGCAAGACAAGAGTGTGGGGCCTGACTGGGCTGCCCCCACTCCCAGATCCAGGCAGGCAAATCACCTCATAAATAATCTTCTCCACAGGCTTCGCTGCCTGCTCTAAATGGGCTTGGAGTGTATTTCGCTTGTTTTTAAAGAGGGTGTGAGTGAACGGTTGTCATTTAAAATTGCCCAGAATCCAGGTTATGAGAACAGGTGGGCCTGAATTTGGAGCAAATTAAATGCGAGGCTGAATTTAAAAGCAAACACGATGGAGTGCTTGTTTGACTTTAGAAGGGATTCGGTTACTCTTGGGAGTCTTTAAAGCAGGATGTCCCTCACTGCAATTAAAAGGTGAATCTCTTCGTTGGGCTTTGGTCTGCACACAGGACCCTTCAGAAGTGTGCTTGCCTTACCAAGTCAAGGCATTCATGTAAAGCAAAAGATAACTGAAAAGATCTGATTGTTTCTTATAAAAACTAATGCCCAGGAAGCTCTTCTTCCTATTTTTTAAATGGCAAAGCTGCTATAGTAACCCCCTTCATGAGAGAGATCTTGTTTTTAAATACCATGCCATGCTCTTTTCTAAAACTCCCTGAAGTCAAGATGAGGTACTTTGTACAAGCCGAGTTATCCACTGCTGGAAAGCTCTGCACCAGTAGGTGGCGGTCTAAGAAAGAGATTCCCTTCCTGTAAAAGCCAACACCTTGCTTGAGGCCTGGAAGCAAAATCACACCCTTTCTCCTGCCTCTTCCTGAAGGCAATGGCTTTACTCTGACTTCTTAGAGGGTCTCACTTTACTGGGCCCGACTCTCCAGGATTGCACTGTTGTTTGTGAATATTGGCAACCACAATAACATTTCTTTTCGAGCTGTGCTGTAGGGAGGCGAGGAAGTAGCTGTTATGCAAGACCTTAGCCTTTGGTTCTGGAATCAGTGAATCATGCTAATGAGGATGACCAGATGAAATAAATGGAGGACCTAGACTGTTCATCTCCTTGTTTCAGGTTTAGTGTCTCCCAGCATTTGGGTACAATGGTAGGGCTCGTGGAGAAGGAAGTGTGGAAGCCATGTGTGGGGACAGAGTGGCCCATTGTTGACTATGAGTGTAGCGAGCACATACCCCGGTTATGGGGGAGGAATAATCACTCTTGATTCAGACTTGGTATAACACTCATTGATTCACACAGTGAGATTACAAGCAATATTTATCCTGTCTTCCAAGTGGAAGCAGGAGTACCTCTCCAGGTGTACAGGTCCGGACTCGCCACATCTGTTCCTCTGGATCTTGGGTCAGCCTTCCCCTGGTCAGCCACATCTGCACTGGGGACAGGATCTCACGTCTCTGGCAGAGGAGAGTCGTCTCACGCGAGGGCCTGACGAGCTCTGTTGGTCGTGTCTGAGGCTTCATCTTTTATTTTATTTTCTTGCTAGGTTTCTAGTCTTATCCCTACTTCCACACATAGCTTATAGCTTATCACTGCTCCATTTGTGGTTTTCTTACATCATTCTATTGCTTATCACTCCTGACCAGGGTTGTTCACCCTAGGCCTTATATGTTCCTTACAATGAGTCAGGGGTGTTGAAGCCCTAGGACTTTGCTCCTCTGTTTTTCTAGGATTTTCTTTCTCTTCTTCTGGTCTTCTATCCATGCCCCTAGCAGAACAGATGACAAATGCCAGCTAGTGAGTCAGTCTCAGGTCTCATTTCTGCCAGGCCAACCACCATCCCTGCTTGGCCACAGCAGAAGCTTTGTAAACACTGTAGCATGGATCCCCGTGTGCTTGGGAGCATTCCAGGAGGAAGGGCATCGAACTAAACAGAGCAGACAAGACCCTGGCTCTTAGGAAGGCCAGAGAAAATGAGTCCACCATTTAGCATGTGAGTGATGAGGCCAAGGGAGGAAGAACAGCAGGGCAGAGTGAAGAGGGAGCTAGAGTGTTTGGGATGGACGGACAGCAACTGAGGCAGGGGGAGGCTTTTTAGAGAGCCAATGAGGAAGCTTTGAATTTGAGGGACAGTAAGGGACCAATAGGTTATTTCTAAATTCGTGTGTGTGTGTGTGCACCTGCACTAGTGCTCACGTGGAGGACGTTATGTTTCTGGTTCTGTCACTCTCTGTCTGGAGGCCAGCCCTCAAGCCCCAGATGCTTCTGTCTCCCTTCCTGGGGAGATCCGTTCCTCTCCCATTCCCTTACTTTGTACTTACCTCTGTGTTTATAAGGACTGCAGTTTGCTTATTAAAGACTTAACAGCTAACATCCTCATTAAGTGAAGACATACCATATTTATCTTTCTGGGTTTCCTCACTCAGGATGATATTTGTCTAGTTCCATCCATTTACCTCTGAATTTCAAGATTTCATTTTTTTAATGGTCAAGTAATACTCCATTATGTAAATGTACTACATTTTCTTTATCTATTCTTCTGTTGAGGGACATCTAAGCTATTTCCAATTTCTGGATATGATGACTAGAGCAGCAATAAACATGTTGAGGAAGTGTCTCTGTTGTAGTACGAAACATCCTTTGGGTACATGCCCAAGAGTGGAATAGCTGGATCTTGATCAATTCCCAGCTTCCCAAGGAACTGCCACACTGATTTCCATAGTGGCTGCACAAGTTTGCACTCCCGCCGGCAATGGATGAGTGTCCTCTTGTTCTGCATCCTCACCAGCACAAGTGGTCATCTGTTTTATTGATGCGGGCCACTCTGACTGGTGTAGGATGAAATCTCAAAGAAGTGTGCATTCTCTGATAACTAAGACTGTTACTTCTTTAAGTGCTTCTTGGCCATTTGTGTTTCCTCTTTTGAGAATTCTGTTTAGTTCTGTCCCCCATTTTTAAATTGGGTTCTTTGTTTTCTTGATGCCTAGTTTTTTGAGTTCTTCATATATTTTAGATATGAGTCCTCTATTGTATGTGCAGTTAGTAAACATCTTTTCCCATTCTGTAGCCTGCTACTTTATCTAAATGATGGTGTCCTTTGCCTTACAGAAGCCCCACAGGCCTGTTGTGAAGCTCAAATTTATGATAAGGTATATGGAACCAGTTCTTCGCAGGATCCCAGGCCTTTTCAATGTAATGCCATTCTGAAGTTTTATTTTTCTCATATCCCCCCACCCACCCCGGGCTCCCTCATTGGTTATTGGGCAGATTTAATAACTTTCTAGTTGCCTAGGTGATGTGAATAGTCCTGTTTCAGAGTCTGCATGGGCCCACTCATTTCCATGACCCCGTTGTCAAACTTGATTGAGAGTTCTGTTCTTGGTCCCACACAGATGACTCTTGGTAGCCCTAGTGAGGCTGGAGTGGAGAGCCAGAGATGACCCCGAGGCAGCCTGTTCCTTCCTCCGCTGAGGATATCAGGAAGGCAGGGCACAAGTGTTCTGAGACTACTCCCAGTGAGAACAGTGTGGACTCCATCTCTCTTCTCTTCCGGTCAGCCTGACTATCTGATGGTAGTGATGGTCTCTTCTTCTCTTTGCGTCGCCGCCCTCATCCTCTAGCCTTGAGGACCGCTTTCCCGGTTAACACCTCTTTACTTGGTCCACAGGCCCTCAGATCTGCGAAGGGATCCTGCTCTATTTGTGTTGGCATTGCTTGAGATCTCTGAATTAGGAAAGTGTTGTGTATCACCCGAAGGCCACAGAAGACTGGGATCGGCCTGACCTGTCTTCTTCCGTAGTGTACTAGGGGCATTTTGTTCTCTGCTCTTCTACCAAGTTGCTTGCCTTTCATCATAGCCAAGTAAACAGCGTTCTTTTACCAAAGACCCCAAAATCTAAGGCTGCATCCACCAAAAACTCGTTCTTTTTTCTCACAATAGAGAGAGAGAAATGAAAAGTTGACGTGCCATTTCTAGGTTTCTAGAACATTCTCTAAGAGATTTTGCCTCATTAAGTTTGCCTTGATAGCAAAACCAACATATATTAAAGATAAAAAACCAAGTCATTAGAAAAGAGGATGCTCTTCTTATTGGGATAATGTAACAAAATGCCCTAGTTAGGGCAGTTTAAATAGTAGATATTTCAATTTCCCAGCTCTAGAAGTTGGAAGTCTGAGGCTGCTGTGCCAGCATGTTTGTTGGTCTAGGAAGGTCACTTTCCAAATTACAGAATGCTACCTCCCTAAGCCATCTGGATCTCTCCCTCTTGAAAGGATACAAATCCTATCAATAAGACCCTATCTTCATGACATCTTTTGAGCTCAATTATCTTCCAAAGGCCCCATCTCCAATACCACTACATTAGAAGTCAGGGCATAAACATAGGGCTTTGGGGGACACTGTTCAGTCCATAACACTTAATGTTACAAAAGAGTTTCCTGGCATATAGGCAGAGATGTTCTCTTACCACCAATACTGAAATTACTGACAATAGTATTTTCCTTACTTCTCATGGCTATATATCTGATGTGAGGGGGTGAAGAGTACTAGATGAGGTATGCGTGCCAGCTTTGGGCCCTTTCAGAAATCCCTGCATGGGTGTCAGTCAGTGCAACATCTAGTAGCTTCTGGAAAGTTCCTTGGGCTTAAAGATTTGGCTGTCTAATGCTGTCTGATTTCAGCTTTGGGCTTCAGCCTCCAGAAAACAGCCACAGCAGCCAACCCATCTTAGAGTCTACTTGCGCATTTGAAAATGCTTTCTGTAACAAACGAAGATTTTCATGCTTCTGCTGGGGCTAGGCGATGAGAAAAAGCACAGTGAAAAGATGAAATTTTTATAATCCTGGATTATTGAAATGAGTCAGTAAACAAACACATAATCTAGATAGAGGTAGAAGACCTGGGAAATGTCACAGTTTAGACTGAGTGCTCTGGGAAAGCCACCATTGAGGAGGTGATGTTTGAGCTGTGATGTGGATGGCCGTGTGGAGTCACAGTAGAGGACACGGTAGGGCAAATGTACTCAAGGGGAGGTAAGTGTGTTGAGTTCCAGAAGGAGCAACAGCTCTGTGTGGCCAAGGTTCAGGGAGGCAAAGGGTGAGGTCAGGGGTTTGTGCAAGGTTTAAGGAATATGGTAGACTATCTCAAGAAGTGATTTTGTTTTGAAATACAAAGTGTGATGGCTATTCTTGGTTGTCAACTTGGTTGTCTGGAATGAACTACAATCCAGAAATGGAGAGCACACCTATATGAGATTTTCTGCTTGGTTTGAAGTAGGTGAATCTACTTCTAGTCTGGACCTTTGAGGTAGGAAGACACACACCTTTGTTCTGCATCTTGAGGTGTGGGAAGGCGTGGGAAGACTTACCTGTAATCTGGGCCACACCTTCTGCTGGAAGTCTACATAAAGACATGGAAGAAGGAAGCTCTTGTCTTTGCTTTGCCCCCGCCTTGCTAGCACATCCGTCCCTTCACTGGCATCGAAGCCTACTTCTTCAGGACTCCAGTACATACAGAAGACCAGCTGGGACACCAGCCTTGTGGGAGTGAGCAGCTACTAGATTCCTGGACTTTCCATTCACAGCTAGCCATTGTTGGATTAGCTGAACTGCAGCTAATATATATATGTCATATGTTATATATAGTTTAATTCCATACATTCTGTGACTCTAGAGAACCCTGACCAATACACAAAGGAAGCCCATTGCAACTTTTTAAGGTACACAGGAGTGCCACTGAGTGGCTTATTATATAAAAGGTCTCCCTTCCTAAGTAAGGAGAATGGGCTGTAAGGAGATACGATGGATTGTGGTGCCCTAGAAAGATATGCCTGTATTCTAATCCCTAAAGCTATAAACCTGAACTTATTTTTCAAAAAGCTTCTTTGCAGACATAGATAAGAATTAACTGATGACTCCAGGATCCAGTGACAAGTGTCCTTAGGAAAGACAGAAGCAGAGGAGGCACTCAGAGGAGAGGGCACTGTGAAGGTGAAGAAACAGGAAGGTGTAGTCATGAGTTGAGGAAGGCTTGCAACTACCGGATCTGATGGTGAGTTTTTGCCAGCTTATCACTAACCCAAGTCATCTAGGAAGAGAGAAGTTCAGCTGGGGAATTGCCATCATTAAATTGGCCTGTGGACTCATCTGTCAGACATTATTATGATTAATGGTGACCACAGGATGGCCCACCCGACTGTGTATAGAGCCACCCCACACACAGTGGGCAGGAGGCCTGGGTTCTATGAGAAAGCAGGTTGAGTAAGCCATGGAAATCAAGCCAGTGAGCAGTGTTCCTCCATGGCCTCTTTCTCAGTTCCCAGCTCTGAGTTCCTGCCTCAGTTTCTCTCAATGATGGAGTGAAAGGTGTAAGATGAAATAAATCCTTTTCTCCTCAAGTTGCTTTGGTCATGTTGTTTATCAGTGACAAAAAGTGAGCCAGACTAGGACACAAAGAGACAAGACTCAGGAAGGGTTCTAGATCAGCGAGGGTTCTCCAGAAACAGGATTGACAGGTGTGTGCGTGTGCACGTGGGCACACGTGCATGTGTGTTCACCTAGAGCAGTAGTTCTCAACCTTTCTGATGTTTCGACCCTTTAATACTGTTCCTTACATTGTGGTGACCCTCCACCATAACATGATTTCATTGCTACTTCGTAACAGTAATTTTGCCATTGTTGTGAATGGTAATGTAAATATCTGATATGCAGGATATCTGAGATGTGATCCTCAGAGGGGTTGCAACTTACAGGTTGAGAACCACTGACCTGTAGGGACCCGCTAAAGCCTTCAGATGTCACTTACTGTCAGCCAGTGATGTGTTGAGTTGTGTTGGATCTTATGGATCCCATGGTCCAAGGGGAAAGGCAGCTTCCACAGCTGCCTGGGCTTGCTTCAATGCCTTCCTGGTTTGTGCTGTTAGGGTTGCCCAGCAAATGTGGGGGTGGAGGGGCCCACATTCTGAAGAGCAACCTGCTTTCTTTAAAGTTCATCAATTTAATTTTAGTCTTATCCAAAAATCATTTCAGGACCTTAGGGCTGGAACCTGTGGGTAGAATGTAGTAGAGGCAACCAGCCAAAGAGAAAACTCAGGAGAGAATCAGGACACAAGACAACTGAGGGTTGTGGTCAGTGAGGGCTGCTGCTAACTCTGGTACCTCTGAGAAGTTGAGCTGTCATTAGGGAGGACAACATAGTAACACTGTATTCAGCTGCTGTAGTGGTAAATGCTCCATCATCATTGTAACAAACACCTGAGATGGTTATCAACTGAAAAAGTTCATCTTGGCTCCCTGTCTTGCAGGTTGAAGTTTATGATCAATGGGTCCTTTTGCTTTTGGGGTTCTGATAAGGCAACGTATCACAGTGGGAGCCCATGCAGAGCCAAACTGCTTATTTGGTGGCCAGGAAGCAGAAGAGAAAGGGGTAGGCCCCCTAATCTTCAAGGGTATCCTCAATGATCTAAAGACCTTCCACTAGGCGCTAGTATCAAGCTAGAGACTGTCTTTAACACGCAGGCTCTTTACTTCCTCTCACTCTTGTCTTGAGCATTTTATGGTGCCTGAAGCTGGTCATGAAAGGCTAAGAATGAGGATCAAAATACAACGCATAAAAGCTGGCAGGAGACTAATACCAGCACTTGAATGGCTCTTCCATGCCCACTGCACTATTCTGGCAGTTCACATAAATTAATTCTTACAAGTGACTTAGGCCTTGTAAGAGAGATGGCCTGCTATTTCCATCCACTTTACTGATAAGGAGTTGAAGAACCGGAGAGATACTAAGTGCCTTTCTCAATGTCAGGCAGCTAATGAGTAGCAGGGCCAAGATTTAAGAGTAATATTTGATAAGAGCTTTTAAGTAATACCAATTCAAACAAGCAGGGGCGGACATCCCTGCATGGAGCACTGGGCCACACTGCCTGTCTAGACCAACAGATCCGTGCTGAGTCCATTGTGAGGAGTTGCATCTTTTATAGACTATCTACATCCATGTTTCCTTGCATGAAAAACATACCAGTACTTACTTGGATTGATTGCATGAGAAAAACCAACCTCTATGTGTTTGGGTCTCCTTCTTTTTAGGTTTTCTACTAAATTCAACTGAGTCTAGTGGGAACACCCAAGTTGTTGAATGGCTGATACCCCAAATTCCTTTTATGTGGTTGTGTAGCATATCACATTTTCTGCTTGTCTTAGCACATGAAGAATAGGGGCTGCAACAATTCTGTCTAATGCTGTATCTTGCACAATGCCTGGTACATATTGAATGCTCAGCAAATGTTTGGAATCAATGAATAAGTTATATATGATTGATTGATTGACAGCTATGACTACAGTGAATGTTGTCCCTTGGTCATTTTTTTTTTTAATCATCACATTTGCATTCTCTGTGCGTTGGCTGCAAGGAGAAAAGACAGGAGCTCTGGCCTTGTGGTCATGTCAATCTAACCTGGCATGAAAAAGACACTACAAATGACTCATCAAGCCAAGGAACTGTGGGGAGGTGAATACATTTCTGAATTTTGTGGTTGTTCTTGCAGTCTGGTGTCTGCATTCGATTTTGCTTCGGCCACTGCTTTCCTCCTCTCCTTTAACTCTGCGCCTCCTCCGACACCACCCTACCATCTTGATTTATGCATCTCATATAGACTCTTTCCTTTTTCCTGTCCCTCCTTATTTCCCTGGACACTGTGCCCGATCCTCTCTGCTCTGAAGCAGTGATTTCTATAACGTAGGCAGGCCTGTTTGCTTCCCCTTAATGTACCCTGCCTGTGCCCTCCACACCACTCATTTCAACTTCCTGCTGTGATTTATCCAGCAATCAGAACCCTTGTCCAAAATTGGCTCTGTGGCGTGGCAAGGCTTAATACCCTTGTCTTAGCCCTTCAGGGACAGCTCCTGACGATCAGCTGGGAAACTCCAGCCTCTTCTTTGCTGATCCTCCACCAGGGCCAGCTCAGCCACATGAGCCATTTTGTTTAACACCAACCAAACTGAACCATTAATCCCCATAGTAATGAATGTGTAGCATGTGGAAAGAGGCATGTCCCTCTCTGTCTGTGGGAGGGGATACCCTGCCTGTGATACTCCTGTGTTTTCTTCCCATGGTGGAAATAGATGAGCTGGGGCTGAGACTCATTTCTGCTCAACATCATTTTCCCAGTACCCAGATAGTTGAAGTTAGTGAACCTCAAGATGCCATCCTACTCTAGAATTTATGATTTTATAAACTCAGAATGACAAGCTCACTTTAAGAAATGAACACAAAGGTGATCTGCTCATCCACCAGGAGGCAAATCTTAGACTTTCCCTATAAACATTTATTATAAGGTTAATCAGCTTTAATCTCAGAGGTCAGATAGACAGATAGACAGGCAGTAAGGATCAAATAATAGATGACAACAAACATGAAGAATTCAGGAGCGAAGGACTCAAGCTCCACTGGTGACTTGGGCGTGTACAGAGGGAGGGCTGGAGCCATGTCTTGGTGGGTGAGGGCACACACTGCCCTTGTAGAAGAGCTGGGTTCAGTTCCCAGCACCCACGTGGCTGCTCACAATGGCTTGTAACTCTAGTTTGGGGGTTCAGATGCCTTCATTTGGCCTCTGAGGGGTCCTGAATGCACATGGTGCACATACATGGATCAGTCATACATATA
Source organism: Onychomys torridus (assembly GCF_903995425.1). Lineage (NCBI taxonomy): Eukaryota > Metazoa > Chordata > Mammalia > Rodentia > Cricetidae > Onychomys > Onychomys torridus. The sequence continues at coordinate 2,005,092 of NC_050462.1, forward strand.
CATGTATAAAAATTAAATAATATCCTAAACAACCCTAAAGGAAGCTTCTGAGAGGAGGACCTGCTTCTGGGCCGTCACAGCTTTCTCGTTTCCTCTCGCCTTTCCTTCTCTCCTCCGACAAGCACATGCTTTGTTTTTATTTAAAGCTACTTGTTTTTTCCTTGTGTTCAAATCTGTTTCTGTAGGAAATTCATATGATGATAAAGCTAGCAAAGATTGAGTCCCCAGAACAAGAAAGAATTCTTTGCATTAGATGGTCACTTTCTTTCAAGAGTCCTCAGCAGACTGTGGATGTGCCATGCCTTGGCTGTTGCATGAACTAGTTCTTCAGCATGCATTCCCTTTACCCCCACCCCACACTTGTGGGTTCCTTATCTGTGGAAATGTGTGACTAATGTGGATTCCAGTCATGAATCTTGCCCACAGGAAGCTCAGAAACAGATAGAAGCAGTCCTGGTTAGTTTTTTGCCAAATTGACCCAAGCTGGAGTCATCTGAGAAGAGGAAATCTCACTGAGAAAGTGCTTGGGCAGATTGGCCTGTGGGCAAACTGGTTTTTTTTTTTTTTTTTGAGCTGAGGACTGAACCCAGGGCCTTGGGCTTGCTAGGCAAGCACTCTACCACTGAGCTAAATCCCCAACCTGTGGGCAAATCTGTAGGGAATTTTCTTTGTTAGTGACTGATGTGAGAGGGCCCAGCTCACTGTGGGTGGAGCCACCCCTGGGCTTGTGGCCCTGGGCTGGTGGCTCTGGGCTGGTGGCCCTGAGCTGGATAAGGAAGCAGGCCAGGCAAGTCATGACCAGCAAGGTGTGCACAGTGCTCCATGGTCTTTGTGCGGTTCCTGCCTCCAAGTTCGTTCCTCGAATTTCTATCTCAACTTCCTTGGATGATGGACTGTCATGTGGAAGTGTAAGCTGGGACAAACTTTTCCTTCCCAAGTTGCTTTTGATTGTTGTGTTCTGTCCTAGAAATGAAAACCCGAATGAAGACAAAACCCAAAAGCTCCAGGCCCTGAACAGAGTCAGCCAGGAGAACATTGCCCTGGTGAAGAACTTCAAGACTTCATGCTTGCTGCCTTCAATGGCCACACCAGCTCTTTCCAGCCATCACCATAGTTGTGCAGAACACGACAGGCTGCAATTCCATGCTCCTGGGCCCTGGCAGATACTCATGCCTGGGCTAGAAGAGGGTCAGGGAGCCAGGTCCTCTTCCCTTTTCCCAAGTCCTCGACATGCTCTGTGTTCCTTCAGGAGTAGTCATAAAGAGAGGGACTTTGTAGCTGTGTCTGGGTTCGTTCTCAATGACCTTTGCCCCAGATGGCGCTGTGTGGTCTGGCAAAGAACACGTGATGCATTTGTCACTCTAGCATGTGCACATGCCCCTGCATTTGGTCAGACTGCAGTTGCTCTTGGGTACCCTGCCTTCTGGTCATTAAGCTACAAACACTGTGCAGTGTCCATTTTTACCCCTGTATTCTGCCTTGAATGTTTTTTAACAAGGTCTTTGTGTATCACACCCAAAGCCTTAGTCTCAGTCTGTGCTTACTCTTCCTGACCCCTCTCCCTCCTGTGATGCACTTGAAGCCTCCCTTTGATCAAGGCTGCTTTTTCTTGCAGGAAAACCGGAAGTCTGTCACCTGGCCATGCAGGGGTAGCTTCTGTCCAGATACGGACTTGAGCAACAAAGTGAACCATTGTGCTGTTTGACTAGATGGGAAAAGTGGAGAAAGAGTAGGTTTTAGGATAAATATTGGGACATAGGGGGAATTAAGAAACCCAGACAGTCTTGAGATGTCTATTGGACAGCTAAATGCAGAAACAGAGTAAGCAGTTTGATATGGGAGTCAGCGACCCCCTCCCTCCCCCATGCTGGAGTTGAAACCAAACCATTAGTACATTGTGTGTCTAAAGTTCTGGGCAGGGTGATGTCACTAGGGAGTATAAAAAGAAAGGACTAAAGGTCAGAGGACTGAGTCCTGGGGCACTGTGATATCTCTAAGTAGGGAGGATGCCAGGGAACCAGGATGTAAGAAGGCTAAGAAACAGTGAATGGGACAGGGTGGGGGCAGGTGGAAGATCAGGAAATACAAGAGTTTCAACAACATGGAAACCTGTGTCAATGCTGCAGACAAGGTCTAGGCCAATGGATGAGGCAACATAAAAGCCCTTAGTGGCTTTGAAAAGATCAATTTTGCTAAATTCTAGAAACTATGAGAGAGGAGCAGCAAGTTTAGTTAGTCTTTTTCAGGAGTTTGATTAGAAAAGGGGAGAGACCATGGTGGACTAAGGGACGATGTGATCTTAGCAGGATGCTCTGCACAGCGTGCTCGCTGTGGTAGCTGCCAACAGCCACAGCTCTGCAGCCCCCTGTAGAGCACCACAGTTTATTCAGCCAGTCCTGTAGAAGAAGACATCTGATGTCTCCACCTGTGCTCTAATTAACATCTGCAACACTTCTGGTGCATTGGAGAAACCCAACTTGGAAAATAACTATTCATCTCTGTCCTGATAATGATTGACAAAGGGCGTAAGCGAGTCTGGTTTGGGTCCAGTTGGGTCAGGACTCCAGACTTCTTTCCATGGTGTCCAGGGGACTGTGATGGGTAAGAAGATGCCAGTAGGGGTTGGGGATTTAGCTCAGTGGAAGACCGCCTGCCTAGAAAGTGCAAGGCCCTGGGTTTGATCCTCAGCTTCCAAAAGAAAAAAAAGAAGAAGATGCCAGTGAAGCCATGGGGTGGGTGAAAATTTGTACAAAGGTGGGTGCAGGTGGAACTGGTTCAGGATGAACTTCAAAGGTAGATTTCTACAGATTGCTATGATATTGTCTCTCGTCAATCGTGGTTTATCTTTCTGCTCATTTCTTAGGCCAAATTTTCAAGTCAAATTCAGTGGATCGGGTAATATGAATATTTTTAAGGCTCTTGACAAGCTGTGTGCCACTCTTTATTTCTGCCCGCTGAGTGTGAGGATATCATGCAATGAATTTCAAGTGATTCTACTAGAAAACATTTTCAGTGTTTCGAAAGCAGAAAATGATTTCTCATTGTGGTTTTAATCTTTATTTTAAAAGTTATCAGAGAGCTTGAATACAAGCCAAAATAAGCACTGACCTGCACGTGCAATGAAAGTCCATTTATTGAGGTTGGCTTAATGAGGTGGAGCAGAGGCTCTGAGCCCCGGGGAGCTGGAGGTCTCAGAGGCGCTGCCCTCTCTAGAGCCTTCAGCTTGAGAGAAGAGAAAAAGACGCTCATCAAGGAGAAGAGACCAAGGGCTTTCTCCAGGAGCCTGTCCTGGTGTACCAGGATGCCATTCCAACCTCGGTCTGGGATTTCCTGAGTGTCCTTCATTCCCCTCAGTGCCTCTGCTGTGAGAGCAAAGTGAACGTGCCCTGGAGGCAGAGAGCAGCGCTGATGGAGGAAACACAGGTCTTTCCCTTCTCCTTCTTCCAGGATGTCAGGATGATCCATGGCTCCACTTCCCCATGCAGGCACCTCCAGCCCCAGCTCCTCCGTGCTTAGAGCACACTCCCTGTTTCCAGGCTAGCTGCTGCAAAGATTGAGTTCCTCAGGAGTGAAATATGAGCCTGTGTTTCAAAGGTGGGAAAGGAGGAGGGAGGAGAAAATTTCACCTTAAAAATTTTGAAGTCCCAGGTCTGCATAACGCAGAAGCACTCTGCCCCTCTTCATCCAGAATCAAGAGGAGGGTCTGCCTTTGTTCGAGTACCATTATTTTCACCCCTTAATTGCATTTGGGAAAGCCACGTGATCTCCCTGTTTCTCAGTTTGTAAAATAAAGGGAATAGTTCAGTGACATTGTCTTTTTGGCACCTTACTGTCCAGTGAATGGGATTATGTAGGTTTGCTTTGAACAGGAATACACCTTTTGAAATCCAAGATGTACAGCATGGTGTTCTGTGCCTTTTAGTTCTCTATTGGGTTGAAGAGTAAAGGGCAGGATCTGGGGATGGGTAAGAGCGTTTGCTGGGTGTGGGAGTTAGAATGAAATTGGCCCCATAGTTTCAGAAAGTGGAGGAGGTATGGGGGCAGGCTTTGAGGTTCCCTGAGCTCAGGATACTACCCAGTGTCTCAGTCAACTTCTTGAAGTCTGCAAAACGAGATGTAGCCAGCACTGTGTCTGCCTGCTCCCTGCCACGCTCCCCGCCATGATGATAATGGACCGAACCTCTGAAACTTTACGCTTTTCCTTATAAGAATTTCCCTCAGTTAAATGTTTTCTTTATAAGAGTTGTCCCAATCATGATGTCTTTTCACAGCAATAGGAACCCTAGCTAAGACAGTATGCAAGCATGAGGACCTGAGGTCAAAACTCTAAAACTCACTTAAGAAACTGGCCATGACTGCTCACACTTGAAACTCAACATTGGGTTATAGAGACAGGCAGATTCCTGGAGCTCCTCAGCCAGTTGCTCTAAACAGCAAGCTTCAGATTTAGTAAGAGACTCTGTCTTACAAGAGTGAGGTGGGAAGTGATAGAGGGAGATTCCCGACATCCTCTTCTGGCCTCCTTCTGTTTACCAGTGCTTGCAACACACACACACACATACACACACACACACACACACACACACACACACACACACACACGTACACATTTACAAACACACGCACACACACATGCATGCATGCACACACACACAAACATACACACATACTCACTCAAAAAAGTGAGAGGTTTTGGGGAAAAAAAAATGTCTCTCTTCACTGTTTCCCAGGTCTGGAGTGAAGCAAACGTTCATGCTCTGGGTTAAGGCAAATTCACTAACCTTTTGTGATTTCAGTTTCTTCAATAAAATGGCGACCTGAGTTGTGCCCATTTCATGAAGTTGTTAGACTTAATCCATGTAAAATGCTTGGCACATGGTAAGTGCTTGCTCCAGGTTGACTTGTTATTAAAACCATCATTAGTTAGATCTAGTTCCAGTTTCAGGTCTCCTGTTTATTTAACTTCTGTGCCCCAGATTTCCCTCATGGGGATGAGGCCAATGCCGTCTAAGTGCACAGCAGTATTCTAAGGACTAAATGAAACAATGTAAGTGAAGTGTGCAGTGATTTGCTTGCAGGGCTCTGTAAACAGATACTTAAGCATTGGCTCTTCATGTGGGTCATAAGGCAGATGATGAAGTGGGTGAATACGCCCCTCCATGGTCGGGTCTTGGTGCTAGAGTCTGGGATCTATCAGGAGCTGTCCTTTCTCCAAATTTCATCCATGTCGTGTTGCTTTCTCACTTAGAACACAACACAGATGGACTCTGGGAAGAATTTTGAGCCCTCTGGGGTAACTCTCACAGACACCGGATGTTTGAAATGACCATGACAGTAGAGCAAGTCTTCCGCCACTATTGGCCACTAGCCACCCGCAAAGTGTTTTCTCCAGCAGCTGCGGAGACTGCAGCAGGCTTGCTCCTAAGAAGGCCAGAACTGAACAGAATCACAATTCAAAATCAGGTGTTGAAGATGGCGAGCTAACTGCAATCCAGGAGGGCTTTGTTTTCTCATGTAAAAGAACCCGAAGGAGGGCAGAGCTTGGCGTGGTGGCACAGGCCTGTAATCCCAGCACTAGGGGGGTGGGGGCAGGAAGATCCAAAGTTCAAGGTCATCCTCAGCTAGACCATAAGTTCAAGGCCAGCCTAGGCTATGTGAGACCCTGTCTCCACAAAAAGTAAAACAAAAAATAATAACCAAAGGAATCCTGTGGGCCTCTACTTCAGAGAAGGAATGGAAACTTGAGCACAGCACAGAGAGCTAGGTAAATTTCTTCTCTGCCTTCATCAGCACACAGTTTGAGTCTCAGGGCAGCTCTGCTGGCCTCCTCTGGCTCCAGCGATCTAGCTATGGCATTGTCTTTCTGGAAAGGGAAAAACCTAAGAATTCATCTTTTTTAATGAAGCTCTCCTGAAAAGCACCAGAGGATTTGTACTTATATCCCTAGAAGCCAAAGAGGCTTCCCAGAATAAACCAGAGTTCTGTTACCGATTTTAGTGAAGGAATAGACAGTAGAAACCGTTAGACCAGTCAGATCTTCTTTCCCCCTGCCTCCGTCTCTCTGTCTCTCTGTCTCTGTGTCCGTGTCTCTCTCTGTCTCTCTCTGTGTCCGTGTCTCTCTCTAGGACTGAACCCAAGTCCTCAGGCATGTCAGGCAAGTGCTGAACCACTAAACCACAACCCCAGCCCGTGGACGGTATTTCTCTTAGCCAGCTATGTTGATTGTTTGTTCAGGGGTAAGGAGGTGACTGTATCCCATGTCACTTGGCACTTAGCCATCAACAAAATGAAATGGTGTCCCTGGCTGATTAGGCTTTCTTTTTGTCCTTCAAGATCGAAGGTCTGCATTATAGGAGATTATATGGTATGCATATTTATATTGTAATTTTCTTCTCAAATTCCTATTCATGGCTTAATGTCTACTTCCTTCTTGGTAGTTCTACTGCATTTGATTTTAAGCTCTACCAAACTCTTCAAGTTCTCCCTCAAAGGTCTCCTGGCCTGTCTTCCCAGTTGTTAGAGTTCAGAGGTTTTTGTTGACCATGCTACAGTTGTTGACAGCAGCGACTGCTCCTTCCGTCTTAGAATCATTCTGTCCCTGTGGCTCCTGGCTCTTTCAACTCCCTCCTCACTGTGTCTTTCTTCTGTTTTTAGCCCCAGTGCTCTCTGAACCTGCTCTCTACTTCCTCCAATCTGCTCTTTTTCTTTTTTCTTTTGGTTTTTTGAGACAGAGTTTCTCTGTAGCTTTGGAGCCTGTCCCGGACTAGCTCTGTAGAATAAGCTGGCCTCGAACTCACAGAAATCCACCTGCCTCTGCCTCCCAAGTGCTGGGATTATAGGTGTGCACCACCACCACCCGGCTTGCTTTTTTTTTTTTTTTTCTTTTAAATACTCTGTTCCTCAGGTGTTGTCTCATGTAGCACAGGTTGGCCTCCAACTCACCATGAAGCAGAGGATGACCTTGAATTTGAATTCTCCTGTCTTCACTGTGGAAGAGCTGGGGATGGCAAGCATGTGTCTGTACACGAAGGATGTCAGTCATCTCAGTGACAATGTCTTAAAGATGACATGCTGTGGATGATTGATTGATAAATAAAACGCTGATTGGCTAGTAGCCAGGTAGGAAGTATAGGCGGGACAAAGAGAGAGAAGTCTGGGAAGTGGAAGGCTGAGGGGAGGAGATGCTGGCTCCCGTCCAGGGAGCAGCCTGTAAGGGCACGCAGGTAAAGCCACAGAGCACATGGTGACATATAGATTAACAGAAATGGGCTGAGTTTAATGTAAGAGCTAGACAGTGGTAGGCCTGAGCTAATGGCTGAGCAGTTTAAGTAATACGAGCATCTGAGTGATTATTTTATAAGCAGTGTGGGGTCCCTGGGGCTGGGCAGGACTGGAGAAAACTCCAGCTATAATGATACATGTATGTTTCTATCCAAGACTTCTCTCCTGAGTGCCTGCCTTGCATATCAGAGGCTTAGTAGGCCCCTCTTCTCTGAGGCCCCACAGAGGTTGCTAAAGTAAGTTCAAAACAGACTTGTCCTTCCTTTTGTGAAACCCATCCCCCTCCTTCTTTTACACTGAGGAATTCTTCCCACCCTAGATACAGGGCTGGTAAACTAGCTCCTTCCTCATCCTTTCCCCCCACAACCGATGCATCTCAAAATCTCGCTGGTCCTGGTCTTTTCCTGGGTCTTGCATCTGTCTCCATCCCACTTTCCTGTGGTGCAGGCTCTGCCAAGCTTTGGCTTTCTCATGAAACTTTTTTAAAAAAGTTGTGGTAAAATAACATAGTATAAAATCATGTTAAGTACAGCGAGGTGTACATTTTAAACACCAAATGGTCTACTATCACACTGCTGTGCAACTCTTAAAAGCATCCAGGCACTGGGCGGTGGTGGTGCACGCCTGTAATCCCAGCACTCAGGAGGCAGAGGCAGGCAAATCTCTGTGAGTTCGAGGCCAGCCTGGTCTACAGAGCTACAGAGAAATCCTGTCTCAAAAAACAAAACAAAACAAAACAAAACAAAACAAAACAAAACAAAACAAGAACAACAAAAAGCATCCAGGCACAGAGCTGACGGCCATGCTGCAAACCCCCAACTCCATCACTCCCCACTTCCCTCCAGGCCTTGCTCACAGCAGTTGACCTGCTGTCTCTCTGCACTTGGCTTTTTTTAGGTATCTTATGTAAGTGACAGCCACATCACGTAAGGTGTGTGATTTTGTAGTTTAATTTCACTAGCATGGAATCCTCAAGGCTGCTCTCTGTTGTAGCATTTTCCAGCATTCATTTCATTCTTAAGGCTGAATAGCATCCCACTTTATGTCCAGACATGTCACCTTCAGTTTAGACACCCATCCACTGATAGACACATGGTTTGTTTCTACCTTTTGGCCATTGCAGATGCTGCTACTATGAACATGGGTATAGGACTGTCTCTCCACAACTCCATTTACAACTACTTTTATTTTAAAATTTCTATACCTATAAGCAATGTGTTTCTGATGTACTCAGCCCCCCACCCCCATGTCCTTTCTTATCCCTGCCCCATGAGTCCCTTGCTGATTTCATGACTATGTTTTCATTGTTCATTTATTGTTATTGTTTTGGGCCCAATACATTTCATAAGGATTGTTTATAAGAGTGTGGGCACCTCAGCAGAAGTACACCACCGAAGGAAATGTTTTTCCCCCATCAACCTTTATCTGTATAAATATCAGGGAGCAGCAGGACCTCAGGAGCCCCTTCCTCTCCCATGAAAGAGTATAGCCCAACCTTCTGCAGATGTGTGTATGTAACCACAGCTTCTGTGAGTTCAAGAATCCACAGCCATACCATGCCAGGAAGTCAGTGTTCCATCCACTCCACTCTCCTACTTCCTCTGATTTTTACATTCTTTCTGGCCCTCTCTTGGCCACATTCCCCAAGACATGGAGGAGGCATTATAGATAGCCCATTAATGGCAAGACATGCAGCAATCACTTATTCTTTTTACATTGAGTCCCTGTAGTCACCACTAATCACCAAAGCTGACACCAGCACTATTCTGTAGACACAAACAGTTAATGAGGAGGCAATTTGACAGGCATAGCATGTGTAGTCAGAAGTTTCCCTGTGTCCCGTCTGTGCTGCGGCTGCTTTAGCAAAGCAACAGCTGTAGCTTTCCCACCAGCACCTAGGACCTCCCCAGCCATAGGCTTTTAACCAGTTTACAGTGTCAAAGTGAATTCCCTTCACAGAGTGACGTCAATCTGTTTATAATTCTTCTGTTATATACTCGTGACCAGAATGGCTAGACCACATGGTAATTCAATTGTGTGTGTGTGTGTGTGTGTGTGTGTGTGTGTGTGTGTGTGTGTGTGTGTATTGAACTCAGGGCTTCATAACTGCTCAGCATGTGCTCTACCAGTGAGCTATAGCTCCCAGCTGGGTAATTCTATTTTAAATTTTTGTCTCTCATGGATGTATATAATAGCTTTCTCACTGCCTTCTAGTACCCTCTCCGTTGTCAGTAGGGTTTACTTTTTTAAATGCAAACACAATTTGTCATTTCCTTGATTCAAGCTCTTCTTTGGCTCCTGATGAGGCAGTGATGAAGTTCAAAGCTTTACCACAGTGCACGGGGTTCTGGTGACACAATCCCTTCGCTTATCTTGCTTCATTTCCAAACATCCTCTCCTGAGTGTTCTGCCTTGAAACCTGACATCCTGTATTCATCAAATGCTTTAATTAACTCACCAAACTAGCATTTACTGATTGTTACTGTACCAAGGAGCAAAGTCCCCATCTGTGTGGATTTTCCATGTTGGTGGGCAACAGTGGCAAAATAATACTTCAGGTGGTGCAAAGCAAACATTAAGGGCACAGAGAAGGCCAAGAGAGTTGTGCTTTAGACAGGGTGGTCAGAGAAGAGCTCTCTGATGAGTGATCTGTGACCAAAGATCTGAATATAAGGACAACTATCTGGAACCATCAGAGGTGGACCAGAGCACAGGGGCAGCGGCTGCAAAGTTTTGCATGAGTGACCACAGCAAGAGCCGCAGGGGACCAGTGCAGCTGGTGTAGAGTGGTTGACGATGGGATCAGAGAATATGGAAGACCAGGCCCTGCAGATTCTCAGGCCATAGCAAAGACGGCGACGTCTTGTGGAAAGCTGTCTGGTGGGAGGGGGGATAACAAGAGAAGGGATGAACTATGATTTACTGTTTTAGAAGGACTACTCCCAGTGCACCTGAAATCCACACCAACATAGCCAAGCAATGAAGATGCCGGTAGGAAGAACAGGAACATAGGCAAAAGACCATGGGAGGGTAGACAAGGACGGCTGTGATGGAGGTTGTGGTGGTTAATATTGACTGCTAACTAAATAGGACCTAGAATCACCTAAGACACGGACCTTCAGATGTATCCATGAGGAAGTGTCTAGAGTGGATTAATTGAGGAGGAAAGACTGACCCTAAGTGTAGGGACACTATCCCATGTGCTGGGGGCCTGAGCTGTACAAAAAGGAGAAAGCAAGCTGAGTGCCAGCATCCGCCCCTCTCTGTGACTTTCCTGCTGGGACAATCTGTACCCCTGAACTGTGAGCCACAGCAAGCCTACCGTCCCGAAGTTGTGTTTGTCAGATATTTGGTCCTAGCAATGTGAATAGTGACTGGTAGGGGCTGGTGAGATGCTGGGCTCCGGGTAAACCCTGAAGAGGTGGCTCACAGAACATGCTGAAGAACTGGAAGTCAGGAGGGAGAGGAAGAGAAAAGTGAGTCTGAGTTTGTGACATTCTACCCAAATGGGACAGCCTTGCCCCTTTGGAATCATGATTGTGAAGATCTTCTGGAAATGTGGATCACTATTTATAACAAAACATTAAGTCAAACAACAGAATTCAAGCCAGACTTGGTGGAATGTATCTACAATCCTAGCACTTGGGGAACAGAGGCGGGAGAAATGCAGTGAGTCTGAGGCCAACCTGGACTACATAGTAAGACCCTGTTTCAAAACACAAAGCACAACTGCAAAAACAGAATTTAAATTAATATATCCCCGGTGATCACAGCCTGCAAATTCCAAAAAAAAAAAAAAAAAAAAAAAAAAATCCACCAAGTAGCCTAGATAGTAATAATTCTATGCTAATTAAAAATTAAATAATCAGCTTTAAACACTGGCTAAATATTACCAGGCTCTTTTCAGAATTTGACCATCATATAACTCCACAAATTAGCATTCTAGGTCACAGTACATAAGAAAGACATACGGAATATAAACAAGGAACAGAGAGTGAGGAAGGGACCCGAAATCCTCCACGTATTAAAGGGGTTCACAAAGGCACCCTGCTAGTTACAAGGGAGGCCAACCTGAAACGCAGCCTACTGGCTTTTGATCCCTGAGTATAGGCAGATCCTTAAACATTTATTTATTTATTATTTGTTGTCCTTGCATCTGAAATTATTCTGGAATGTGTTTCTTATTGCTTACTGAAGCCTCGGTTCTTGCTGATTTATTTAAAATCACCATACTCACACAGACTTGTTTGCATGCAGAGTACACCCTATTTCCAAAGTCGAAAAGATGGGAAATGCCTTTTCCTCTTGCAGAGGCAGGCACAACGTGTGAATCCTAATATTAGACCTTCAGATGTGGGAACTTGGCAAATCCCACGTGTGTGTGGCAAATGCTTACTCCACAGTTTTTCAGGGTCTCTGATTTATTCAACAGGGTGAGTTATTAATAACTCTGTAGTGTTGGGTGAGATACAGTTACCTGCCATGATAAATGTAAGTCCAGAAGTGAGGGAAGAAAAAACCTGGGAAGTCCCTGCAACCCTCCATGATTTATGTTTAATAGATTCCTATCAATGTCATCTTCCTATTATGAAGGTATTTGAGTAAATACTGTAGAATTGGAGAGAAAATTCTCAACAGGGTTGTTGTAAATCTTTGAGGGAAGTTCAGATACCGCAGAGAGAGAATGGAGGCTGCGGGAAAAATGGACTCAGATGCTCCTGTCACTGGGTGCTCAACACAGAGGAAGAGGTAGGAAAAAAAACAAAACAAAACAAAACAGGATGCAGGCTGGAATTCTGCACATCCAAACCCAAATTCTTGCCCTACAACCCTGGGAATCTTAGTTTTCCAGTATCCAAATATTTTCATGATGTCCTAAGCTGCAGCACATACCAAGTAGCCAAATACCCACAGCCCATTCCCTGCTTCTAGATTTTGTTTTCAGATGCAATGTGCTCAGTTAAGTACATTTGGTTTGCTGTATTCATGGCTCCCATACCAGTGGATTCAATCAGATGCAGATAAAAAGATCCAGAAAAGAATTCTAGAAAGTTCTGAAACACAAGATTTAGATTTGTCACACAGTGAACTCTGTTCTGAATCCACAAGCATGAAGGGATGTGTCATCCAGTTCTGTCTCCTCTATCATTTGTTTGAATAATCTCCTCACATCCTGTTCATGTCCTAGCCCCACAACTGTGAACATGTATTGATTTTTGTTTTGTTCTCTAAGGGTCACCATATAATGCTATTTGCATAGCATTTATATTGTATTAGATTTTCAAAGTTGCCTAGAGATGATGTAAAATACACAGGGCCATGTTCATAGAATCCATGCCACTGCTAGTCCATTTTATATGACGCCCTTAAGCAGCTGAAGGGGACCTTGGAACCCATCCCCACAGCTTCTGAGGAACAACTGTAGTGCCTTCCCCAGTCTCCCTTGCAGACAGAGGTGGTCATGTGATCCAGTTTGGGCTGAGAAGGTTCTGGGGGTTTGCTTGTTGGGTGGAGACCCTGGGATGCAGGGTTTGTTTCCATGAGTAGTTCAGAGTCTGGTTCTGTCACCGAGCTCTGTAATGGAGGAAGGGCATCTTCCCAGCACACAAGGAGAGAAAACTTGGGAAGTCCACTGGGGAAGGAGATGCTTGAACTGGGTAATGGAGTATCTCTGGACTCCGTTTTTCTCATTTATGAAACAATTATTGAACCAGATCTCCCATTTATATTTTAAATGTAAAAAATAGCAATTAAGAAAACCTTACTGATAAATATGAAGACAAAATGGAAAAAGCTACATCCTATCTGGAATTTTAAAACCCCAGAGCATTTGGTTATGGGGCTTTCTGTGTGTATCTGAGTATATAAATTCACCAACTTCAATATGCATCCACTGCCCAGAGCTCATAACCAGATTCATTCTAAAGCATGGCCTTAAGATGGACAGATTTTTTATAACTTATTAACTTTTTTTTGACCCACCTTTCTGAAGATTATTCATTCTTGGGAAAATCTCAAATTGCAAAAGATTCCAGACAATGAAGAGAACTTCTTTCCTGGCAGTGAGAATGGAGGGGGGGGAGTTGATCATGAGAGACAGTGAGGGGCTGGGATTAACGTGACATCACCCTGACCAGAGAGGCCCCACAAGACACTTTGCCCGATTCCCTTTGAACAGAGATGAGAACTAATTTTATCCAAGGCTTTCTGGTGAACAAAATGTTTTCATGTCCTTTATCTTATTTGATCCTTACACCAACCTGACAGGGAAGCATTATTAATATCCGTGTTTGACAGAGAAGATGGGATCCGCTCAAGGTCAGGCAGCATATGTAAGAGGTAAAACGTGGCCTGAGATTCTGCAAATTCTGCATTTCTTCTCCTGTTCCCAAACTGCTTCTAATTGCAGCTAATCTGAAGAAAACAAACTGGATGTCCTCAAACAACAGAATCGTCAGTGCGACCATCACACAGGATGGTCAAGCAGCCACTAGTATTTCATTCCAGTGACAATAACTCTTTTGGAGACAGGAGGATTGCAAGAAGTAAGTGCAGAGTAAAGGCCTTCCACTGGTTTGGACAGGCAAACTGCTATAACAAGGCGCTAGCCACTCTTCACTGAGTAAAAATTTACTTATCACTTTCAAAGTGTAGATATTCCTGAGTGGATTTCAGCTAAGGGGTCATTTAGCAACGAGGGCCTTTTACTTATGACAACACTGTCTTTACACATAACTTACATAGTTTGTAGTTATGGAGGGTGTGAGGCCACGTGGATTGAGGTCCTCCATTTGTGAGTCCCACATCACTATTTTTCCTCACCCTATTGGACAGAACTGGTCACCTGACTCTGACATCAAAAAACCAAGGTGGAAAATACAGGTTCCCCTTCCCCGGGAGTTTCTTCACAGGATCCAAGTTCAACAGTGGGAACAGAGCATGAATGCCAGAGGCCTCTGCTATAGGCCTCAGAGTATTGGAAATACGCTGCTTCCCATCCCACAGAACCAGGGGAGGTCCACTGCAGCTCTAAAAAAAGGGGTCTTTTGTACCGCAGACAGAGTTGGACCACCAACATTGGCTCAGACTAAGACTTTCTATCGTGCTGAAGGAAACAGGTGCTTCAAGGCATGAAATACTTCAGGAACATCTGCGTTTTAAAGAGGTTCACCTATGGCTTGGGGAGAGTTCTAGAAGCATAGCATAGTTGAAGCAGTTGTCAGCTGTCTTCTGGAGATCCCCAGTACCCATGTTTACCTTGCTCTTCTCTCTGTCCAAGGAAGCCTCCTCATCTATTCTTCATGGAATGGCTGCTAACTCCAGGGATCCCAGCCAGGATCAGTAGAGGATTTGGCTAGGGACCAAGAGAGGGAGTTCAGAGCCACATGTGCTGGGCTCCATTCCTGCAAGGCAGCTTTATATTTGTGGTGTTCTGCAGAAGGTGACCAATGCTCTTAAGCTTACGTGCTGTCTCTTTCCCCTTCCAGGTTCTGATATGTTGTCTCTTCCTGTCCCTTCATGTCTGTGGTTTTATACAACTCTGTCCTCTATTCATAACTTAACTATTATAATCTTTAACAATATTTGATCTTATGTATCTATGTGAGTGCCTGGATGTGTGTATGTGTACCACATGCCTGGTGCCATCAAATCCTCTGGAACTGGAATCACAGGCAGTTATGATCTGCCCTGATGTGGATGCTGAAAGCAGAATTCAGGTCTTCTGCAAAAGCAGCAAGTGCCCTTAACCACTGAGCATCTCTCCAGCTCCGTCTTTATCATCAGAGTAGTGGGATGGTCCACAGGAGACCTTCAGCAAATCAGATCTGTTAATAACCCCTCATAGACAGGGATGGGAAGTGTCATCAGACTATCATCTGATTCTTCCTGTGTCCCCTTCCAGATGACATTCTTCTACCCCAGCTGCACATGATCTGGAGGGTATACAGGAGGTGGGAAGTTAACTGAAGGGGTTCTGCCACTACAGGTATCTAGAGGCCTCAGCTGTGTGGGGTGGGACTTTTGGAGTCCCCCAAACTCCTGTCAATAATTCTTCACCTGTGCTATAAGTAAGCCTGGTAAACTCATTGGCTGGACTTGGGTGGGATCATTCTTTTGTGCCTTATCTAGGATGCATACATGTTTGTTCATGCAGTTCCAGGCTTTCTACACTGCCCACTGTGGTCCCTCTAGACTCATTCACACCGCTGCTCTTAGTTCCCTTGAAAAATCCCTTTTTATTGTATTATGCCATTTATTCCCATTTACTCATTTTTCTTTTATTAATCTATTACCATCAAGTTTTCAACTCCAAGCAGGTGGTCCTTCTGTTTGAGACAACGTCTCAAACTCATGATCCTCCTGTCTCTACCTCTGGAGTGCTAGGATTACAGGCATGAACCACAATCCCAGAAAGAATCCTTCTTTGTTGTCCTCAGTAATATTTTTTATCAGCCTCCAAGATTCAGGGCTTTAGCCTCTCAGGAATTATTACTACAGGGCTTTTGGTTCCTTCCTGATTATGTGTCTCCAGTTCCCTCTTCTTGTACGTACCCTTTGAATATCTGATTTCTCATCACCATCCCCAGTCACATGGCCTCTCTACCGCTCCCAGGATCTTCTAAAAGAAGAAATTGCTAACAAGGCAAGTGGAGGACTCATCAAATGTTTTGCTGCTCACAGAACGAGCATTCCATCAGTGAAAGAAAAAAAAAGTTGAATTATGAAGAATCTGGTATAGGAAATAAAACTTGTTTTGAGAGTTTTGAGTGTGTCCAGAGGGATCCAGATGTTCTACTTTCTGGTCGTTCTTTGCCCCGGTTTTCTCTCCATCCAATTATATTAGAAGTCTGTGTGTTGGCTTCACCTGTTTCTATCTGAGCTTTGTGCTAGCCATTCCTCTTCTCTAACTGTCTCCATCCTCCAAGGAAGATGGTGTTCCGCCTCCAGTCCTTTCTTTGATCATGCCTTGCTGAGAGGCAACTTTCTTCCCACATCCTCTCTTCCTGAGCTCATTCATCCTCCTCTTCTTTATTCCTCCCAAGAGGCAGCAGAGATCAGTGGTAAATAATGGATTTTTTTAAATCAGGCAGAACAAGGCGTGAGTGCCGGCTCTGCTGCTCTCTAGACTGAATGGCTTTGGTGTGGGGACTGAACCTAATCTTTCACTTTTTTTTAAACTTGTAAATGGGTAAAAATGAAGACTTCCAGTTTGAGTACCAAAGGAGACCAAAAATATACAATATGTGGCACATAGCAAACATTTAATAACCACTCGTCATTTATTATAACCCCGGCTATGTCACCTACATACTAGCTTTAAGCTGTTTTTACAGTGGGACTTGAGGTCTTTGAGTCCCTTCTCAAAGACTTAAGCAAGAGTGTTTTGCTTACTTATTGTCCACTGCTGCCTGTCAATCTGTTCAGGTTACTACTCCAAACAGGTAAGAGTTGCTTAATATGTGTGTATATAAAGTCAGATTAACCTGATATTAATGGGGTAGTTTATAAAGAGAGTGTCAGACAGTGCTCACAGATGTTTTACAAAAGGAAACGTTAATGCCAATTACAGAATCAGATACAGCAGTGAATAACTTTGATTTTTAATTGGTATATATTCGTTGCAGATGATATTGAGTTTCAGAAGGACATTTCTTTATTTAAGAATTATTTTATTTTTAATCATTGTATAAATGTGTGTCTCTGTGTGGTTTAGGTGATTGCAGTACCCATGGAATCCAGAAGAGGATGTCAGATCCCCTGGAGCTGGAGTTATAAGCAGTTACGAATCATCTGACATGAGAACCCAAACTTGGGTCTTCTGCAAGAGCAACACAAACTCTCAAACCGTGATCCATCTCTCCAGCCCTCACAAAGACATTTTCATACTAGTATCTAAAGTACTGTGAGCACATTCTGCTCCCATGCTTGGGACTGTAGTAGTTTGAATGAGAGTGGCCCTATAGGCCCATCTGTTTGCATAGTTGGCTCCAGTTAGTGGAACTGTTTGGAAAGGATCAGGAGGTGTGGCCTTGTTGGAGGATGTGTGTTACTGGGGGTGGGCTTTGGGGTTTCAGAAGTCCACATCACTCCTAGATGTTCTCTCTGTCTCCTACTTGTGAGTAAGGGTGTAAGCTCTCAGTGCCGCTCCAGGACCATGCCTGCCTGTTTGCCTGCTGCCACATTCCCTGACATGATGGTCATGGGCTCACCTCTACACTATAAGCCCCAGATAAACACTTTCATCTATAAGTTGCCTTGGTTATGACATCTTATCAGAGCAGTAAAGAAGTAGTTAAGATGCTACCACATTAGTGTCCTTCACAATCTTTGATTCCTTTACTCTCTATTCTTATTTGATTTCCAATGTGTTCTCATTATCGGACCATGGGCTGTCTCTTCTAGAAAGATGGCAGTTACAAAATAAGTAACCATCAGCACTTAAAATGTAGATACTAAGGATGGCTTGAAAGCCTGGCTTTAGAACTCTCTCACTTATCAAAACCTAACACTTACTTCAAATGAGTATAATTTCAAAAGACATATTTTATAATCACTTTTTATGGAAAAGATGCACATTTGTGTCCAATTGTGTCCCCAAGTCTTGAGCTGTCTTCCCTTCTCCTCAGGGACCTGGCCCAATTTCCTGTTTCTGTGGACATCCCAATTTGCATTTAAGCTCTTTATGATATGCTTGTCACCCGGTTGATGTATCTGGATTTAGCTACTTTCGATTGTTTCCCTCAACATTAAAATTTTCCTGTCCTTTATAATTCAAGAAGAGTTGCTCCCTCCCCTGTTTGAAGCGTTATTTAAGACAGACAGTTTTGGAGTGGAAAGACCTCTGAAAGACATCTGTTTTGTTTCAGTTTGGAAACTTCTTGGCTGCAAGTAACATGTGCAAAGTCGAGTGGCTTAAATACAACACTGTTCTTCTTTCATGCAGTGTTAAGAATGGGAATAGGTTGGCTTGGGGTTATTTCAAGGGCTCAGCCACATCGGTGAGCACCATGACTCTTCCTATCTATCTAAGCTGCATCTTTGGTGTGTTGGCAATATGTCCTGCAGGGCTGAGCAGCATAGCCAAACATTCTAACATTTGTCATAGGATGAAGAGGATAGAATCAAAAGAACCTTGTTCTCTTTCAACAAAGAGAACCAACTTTTCTGAAGGCCTCTGACAGTCCCTCCTTAACCCCACTGCCCCCGCACCTGCTCACAAACCCCTCTTTAGACTGAGAAGTATGAGAAAGGAAAGGGCTGTCACCTTTGCCTTAAATGATCACAAATGTCCCCTGGTGGTGACACATCACTACCTACAAGCAGTTGGGTGGGGTTCTATTAGTCAGGAAGTAAAAAGACTATTGGATGGGCCCCTGGCCCCTGGATGGTCTCAGTGTGTCTTTCCATCACCCTTTCTAGATGAAGCTGGGCTCTATTAAGGTTAAGGGCTTTATTAAAGACCACACATCCAAAACTGTTAAAGCCAAGACAACCCTTTATGATCTGGAAATGTCTGTGTCTTAATGTTCTAGAAAGTATTCCATAATTCAGTGCTCTTCAAAGTAAGCTTTAGTTACATAATACGTGGGGCAAAATGGAAATCAATGGGAGCCAGAGCCAGGGAAATTCCTTTTTCTGTTTTTATGTCTCAGACTTACTGAGTGAAATATTTGCCTGTCCAAATTTGTGAAGTTAGTTTATTTATTTATTCCAACAGTTATTGCCTTCCCTGCAATATACTGAGGAGAATGTTAGATGCTAGGAAAATAGGTCATGTGTGTAAATCTTTCACATAGGTGTCTCCTCAAGTATTAAGTGGAAATACAGTGGTAGAATTATAGAAATCACTGGTGACAAAGATAACATATTTTTCAAAGCCTGAGTTATTTTTTTCCTTCTTGGTCACAGCCTCCTCTGAAATGGCATCATACCATGTGACTAGTATTTGGCCAATCTGTGGGCAGAAGGAATAGATGCTATTTCCAGGTCTGCCTACAAAACCCTGTAAACCAGTGGTTCTCAACCTCCCTAATGCTGCAACACTTTAATACAGTTCCTCATGTTTGGTGACCCCCAACCATAAAATTACGTTGGTTACTAATTCTTAACTGTAATTATGATTCTGTTATGAATTGCAATGTAAATATCTGTGTTTTCTGATGGTCTTAGGTGATCCCTATGAAAGGATCATTTGATTGCCAAGGGGTCACAACCCATAGGTTGAGAAACACAACTGTAAGCTCTTCCCAGAGAGCAGAACCATCTCCACTAGTCATTTTTTTTCCTGCTGTATAGGTCATCAATCATCCTGCCTTTTTTTGTCCTTAATCTTTTTATGCATTAGAAAATAAATGTCTTTGGAGGAAACCTTGACTTCTCATAGTCTTTTAAAAGTATTTCCCATGGATTCTTTCTAGTAAATGGCTTTCTATAGTTTTTTTCAACTTCCTGAAAATGAGGAGAGGTTTTCCTTCTTAATACAGAATTCAACTTTTCTGCACAGAAAGAAGGGTCTAAAAGAGCAACCCTGTTGTTCAAGTCTAGTTAGCAAGAATGGAAACAACATCAAGCCTCATATCAAGGGTGGTGCTCGGCTTCCAGTCTCAAGATTATGTGTTCTTGAGCAGTCCTTTTGGTTCTGCTCTTCAGTGGGGAAAAGAAAGTAGGAACAGGCTGGAGAGATGGCTCAGTGGTTAAGAGCACCGACTGCTCTTCCAGAGGTCCTGAGTTCGATTCCCAGCAACCTCATGGTGGCTCACAAACACTTGCAATTAGATCTGGTGCCCTCTTCTGGCCTGCAAGCACACATGCAGGCATAGATAGATATCTAGATATCTAGATATCTAGATAGATAGATAGATAGATAGATAGATAAACAAACCTTTTAAAAAAAGAAAGTAGGGACATGGAAGAAGAATAAAGCGATTTAAACAGCTAAGCCTCTCACCTATAAAAGTAGGCCACCAAACCTAACTGTGCTGGGTTCTTAGAAGATGCCATAAAATTAAATAAAATAATAAAATGGTTTAACCCCAAGGCCTAGCACATGCTACAAACTTAAAATAACGTTACTTCACTGATCTGTTGTAGTAATTTAAAAGACAGCACAGCCCAGTGGTCAAGAATCTGGATATTGAAGCTAAATTGCCTTTATTTAAATTTGTGCTCATTAATTATTTGTGGGTTGTTCTTATGACTCAGTTTCATGTTCTCCTTTGTCCCCATTTGTGAAATGCCAGCAATAATGCTAGCCACTTCATAACGTTGCTGTCAGGACTGAGTTACCACACTTAAAATGCTTAGAGAGGTACTTGGCATAAACATTTCAAAAGTTAGGTTTTCTGTTTTCCTGGCTTATTTTATCTCCTTCTCAATAAAACAGCGAGGCGCCAAGCAGCCACCATGACTTATAAGCCAAGCAACACTAAGTCTTTTTAAGCTCTCAATGTTAGAACATGGCTGTTATTCTTGGTATGAGTCATTACTATCCATTGCTCTAAATACCCATAGCCAAACCAAACTGATAGAAATGAAAATTGATTAAATTCTATGGCCACTCTTTCTGATTTTATATACACACATCTACATACACATGAACACACACACAAGCACACATGAACACACATACACACAATTTATATTGGATGTGAAATATTTGGTTTTGTGACGGTTTCATGTGTTCTAGTATCCAAAAGTGTGGATTTATTTCTTAAGCACCTAATGCTGTGAATGTTAATTTCAATAAAAACTACATTTCTGTAAAAATCAAGAGAAGAGAAAAGCAACATGTAAGCATGTGAAATTTTAATGTAGTAGGAGATGCCTGAAGTTTTTGCTTCTCTTGAGCTGATGCTGTGCTTTTCTGAATTGGTGTTTCAGTGTTAACTACTGGCTACATATAAAACACTTCATAAACAAACACTAGAAACTGAATAACACTCTTGATCAATATGTCATTAAAAAGCATGGAAACATTGAAAAGGTGATCAAAATAGCCAATGACCTATCCACTTCTAGGCCATTCATGCCAATTTGAACATAAATGAAATATAACAACTTTTGATTTTTTTTTTTTTGACCAGACACTAGAAATCAATTCCTCAGGTCTTTGCAATTTGTCCTAAAAATGCATTATCACATGAGCACGCTGACCTGTGCACATTTCATTAAAGATGACCTATCTCTAGGGGATATTAAAACCAGGGGTGGGAACCGTGATAGATTGATTCCTCAGCCCAGCCAAAGCCAAGCCCTGTGGGATGGCTAGGTCAGTGAGGGTCCCTCAAGCCACTTGCTCATAGACCCTTGTCACTCCTGTTTGCCATGTAGAGTGTCCTCCAAGCGTTTCCTCAGAGTACCCATGGCCCCTTGCTATAGACCTGGAGATTGGGCCTGTTGACAGTTAACATTACCTCACAGAAGAAGGAGGTGGGAAGGGTCATTGGACCCTGCCTGATCTCAGTCCCCATCTCCTGTGTCTCCCATCTAGCTGTGAATCATTCAGCCTTCTGGTCTCAGGAGGTGCTAGGTTACATAGACTGTAGAAGGTTAACTGAAGTGGGGATGTAGATACACAGCTACACATAGTGGGATTGCTTTGGGGGTCATCTGTTCTCATAGAAATAATGCTTCACTCGCTCACGCATGCTTTGTAAGTAAGCCCAATAAGCCCATTGGTTCCTCAAGCTGGGCATTAGTGGAGTGGTACATTGGTTTTTTTACTGAGGTCCTGTTAGAAGGGAGTTGATATTTATTTACATCTCCCCAGGAAAAGAGCTCCTGCAAGAAGCCAGGATTGGTGGTTCTAATACAGTGCGGCTTTTGGAAGTTGTGTGGCAATGTGGCTTTAAGATCAAACTGAATCTGGGTCTCAGCCCTGCTTCTATCATTTTCTGCCTGGGTGCCCTCGAAGTGCCATGTTTTTGTCATCTGTAAAATGACAATACTGATTGTTCCTCCTTCTGTGAGAAACTGAGAATTCTGATGTGCTTTGCAATGTGTCCGGCACATAGTAAATGAAATGTAAATGTGTGCATTCTTATAATTAGGCTTGATGATCGTGGATGTCATTCAGCTGCTGGCCCTTTGTTTACCTTGTTTGTAAGTCAAAAGGAGTGGGGCTATTTATATTCATTTGAGGATATGGAACTGTGTTAGATGATTCTCTTCCCCAGATCGTGTCCTGTGACTCCAGTGTGTGTGTGTGAGAGAGTGTGTGTGTAAGTGTGTTGTGAGAGAGTGTGTAAGTGTGTGTGTGTCACGTGCGTGCATGCGTGCGTGCGTGTAATTTATACTTTTATCTGGACAAAAGCATAGGAGTAAAACTAGCCCATCATAATGAGCCAAGACATTGGTTTGTGGGCAAAGCAAAGCCAATCTCAGGTTGGAGTCATTTTGACGTGGCTCTTTTCCTCACATCCCATAGTGAGTATATTATTCATTAAGCAAATACATAATAAATAGGTATTGATAGACAGTTATATAGCAGACATTTTATTAGAAATTGTGCCAGAACAATGAAAAAGGGGACTTGGAGTAAACAAAGACTCAAACACCTCCTCTCTTGCAGACCAATTTCTAACTGTCAGAAAGGGATGAGTGAATGAGTGCCATGTGAGCTGTGCCTGCAGAGTAGAGTTTAAATGACCAGGCTCACGTCTCTCCTGCCACCTCTGGACAAATCACTCCCATTTCTTTCTTCCTTGTACTCCTTCCTAGTACTCTAATGATTTTGTCTCCTGGCAACACACATGGCTAATGATCACACTCAAAAACCACGCATCCCATCACACTTAAAACAAAAACCAACCTCTTTAATGTTTTCTTTCTCCTTTTAAAATTTATTTTTAGTCTTTAAATGTGTATGTATAAGTGCCTACATGTAGGTATGTGTACCATGAGGGTTCCTAGTACCCACAGAGCCCAGAAGAGGGTGTTGGATCCACTTGAACTGGAGATTCAGGTGGTTGTGAGTTGCCAACTCTGGGTGCTGGGAACTGAACCCAGGTCCTCTGCAAGAACACCAAGTGTTCTTAATCACTGACCTATGTCTTCAGACCCTCTTTAACATTTTATTATGACTCTCTTCTCCAGGCCAGCCACACTCATCATCTTTTTCTCCTTTGCTTTAAAAAGTGCTTTCTCTTATATTTTTGCTTGTAAAGTACTCAGGAGGCAGAGACAGGTGGATCTTTGTGAGTTGGAGGCCAGGCTGGGCTACACAGTGAGTTCTAGGAAAGGTGCAAAGCTACACAGACAAACCCTGTCTCAAAAAAGAAAAATGCTTTCTCTAGCCTGGGCACCCTTCCTGAGGGGCTTTCTCCTCCATCTCATCGGTGTGTCAGCTCCTCGGGGAGATCTTCACTCTTTAAAAACGGACCCTAAAAATCCACCTTGAGTCAGGTGTGGCATTGTACACCTATAACCCCAGTACTTGAAAGCCTGGGGTGGGGAGACTGATTGTGAGTTTGCAGTCAGTCTGGGCTGTGTAGGTATTCAAGGCTGGCCTGGACAAGACCTTTAATTGAAAGGGCAAAAGCCAAATGAAAACAAAAGAAATTAAAAAAAAAAAAAACCTAATTAAATAACAACACCACTCACCTTGCTCCATGTCTTGCTTTCTTTCACTCCAGCTTACCAAGTGCTTACAAGAATCTGCTGCATGTCTTTAATGTGTGGTGCTTTCTTTAATCCGACTTCAGGAGATGAAAATGATGTCACCCTTTTCAGATGCACAAACTAAGGCCCAGTGTATGGATGCAGGTCACGATGCAGGGGGTGCGGGTGTTGGGTGGACTGAGCTGTCTGTGTGCGATGCTGTGGGCAGGGAGTTCTCTTTTAGGATAACTGCTTTGGTCCTCAGACACTGTTCTACTTTCCTTTAGTCTTCTCTGTCTTGGAATGCTCATTCTTGCCCATCACTTTGAAACTAGAGATCAAGCCTTGATTTTTGTCTCTTCACCATGGACCAGTCTGCCAAGGTGTTAAGTAGGCAATAGTTGGCTGTGCTGATCTCCATTTAAACCTGCTCAAGGCTGAGAGGGTGTTCTAGGCAGAGTGTGGCCTTAGCCATTTCTGTCTCTCCCCTTTCTCTCCTTCATGGCCTGCCGATGCCATACTGCTCAGAAGTTGCAGGAGATGCATTTAAAAACAACCTTTGGCTCAGCTCTCGTCTGTGAGTGGCAGTGGGCGGGTGTCAAGGACTGACTAACGGGTTAGTTGAACTGGAAAGCAGACACACATGGCGTGTGCACACAGACACACATGTATTTCTCTTTTACAAAGAGAAACAAAACAAGAGAGTTTTTACGTGTCTCCCACTCTAACCACAGCACATTGCTTTAGTTTGCCGGACTGAGTGATTATCCACTCTGCAGAAAATTGCTGTTTTGGTTTTTTGCTAAAGGGTGGTTTGTTCTGCAGTGGAGAAGTACAAAGACACTACGTTTTCAAAGGGATGTTTTGGTTATGAAGTGGAGCCCCCGGGTGTGGGAAGAAGAGGACTGGCCCAGAGGTCAGGAGGTTTTGTGTTTAGACCTCTTTCCACCCTGGACAAATCTCTTTCTGAGTTTGAGCCTTTCCTAGGATGTTTGCTGGTCTACAAAGGAAGATTTCTTTGTCCTCCATTTCCTGATCTTGAAGTTCACTGAGGACCAGTGAAGGTCCGGAAGACAGGTACACCTGGGTCAAGGTCAATTTTCTGACCATGGGCTGGAGACTCAGCCTTGGGGAATTGCCCTTCTTCTCCTGTGGAGTGGTGGTGACTGACAGCCTTTGCATTAGAAGGTGGGCTGTAGCAGGAATCTTAACAGTTCTTATTAATGGAATCAAACCTGAGGCCAGTTATTGCGGTGAATGCTGGAAGATCAGAGAAGCAGAACAAGCCACAGTTTCCTCACCTCACCAGTTCCTCAGCTGGTCTTGTTTCCTCAGACTGGAAATTTCTGTGTCCTCATCCAGAATGAATCTCAGCTGAACTGTGTTGTTCCAAAGCCTAAAAGCTTAACCAGCCAGATGGTTAACCAGCCAAATGCTTCTAGTTCTGGTCCTCACGCCTTATATATCTTTCTACTTTCTGCCCCCACTCCCTGGGATTAAAGGCATGTGTCACCATGCTGGCTGTATCCTTGAACACACAGAGATCCACCTAGCTCTGCCTCCCAAGTGCTGGGATTAAAGACATGCACCACCACCACCTAGCTTCTGCTATAGCTTGCTCTGACCCATTTTCTAGTCACGATTTTTGGTGCTGTATCTAGTGGCTGTCTGTTCTCTGACACCAGATAAATTTATTAGGGTGCACAATATTTTGGGGAACAATACCACCACAGTGCGTGTGGAATTCATGAAGACAGTACGTGTGGACACTTGGTTTGTTTGGTATTTACTGTGTAGCATGTCATGAGGAAGAACTAATTATAAGAATCAGAATGGGCTGCAGACACGGCTTAGCTGGTGAAGTACTCAAGGACCTGAGTTCGATCCTCAGAACCCACATAAAAAAAGACAAGAGTTGTGGCACGTAGTTCTAATCCCAGCTTTAGGAAGGCAGAGGAGATAGGCCACCAAGACTCACTGGCCAGCCACCCTAGCCTACTTCATGAGTGACAGGCTAGTAAATCTCAAAACAAACAAACAAATAAATAAAAACAAAAAAACAAAACCCACACAACAACAACAAAAGAACTGGGTAGTGCTGAGGAATGATATCTGAGGTTGTCTTTGGTTTCCATATGTATGTGCATGTGTGCCTTCAAACATGTATGCCCTTTACACACACACACACACACACACATACACACACACACACACACACGCACGCGCACACGTGCACGTGCACAAAGAGAGACAGAGACAGACAGACAGACACATGCACACACACATAGTAACAATAATAATTATCAAATCAAGGACAGAGGAGATAGAGAAGGAAAGAAAATCTGAGTTGAGGCAGAGAATACGGTCCCTGACTTCAAGGAGATAAAATGTATAAAACATCACAACAAAAAAGATGATCTGAATTGGATGCCAGGGAGGAACAGAGAGCAGTAGTGTGAGCTTTCTGAGGGGTCTGAGAACATTGCAAGCTGACAAGGGTCGTCAGAGACTTCCCAGGAGAGGGAATTGGTCCTGCTGCTTGAGTGGCAGGAAGTGGTGGGTTTCTGGGGAAGGCTGTGAAGGTAGGCTTTCAGATGGCACAGAGGGTTTTTAATAAAATATAAGAGGAGCAAGGTTTGTTTAGTCTTTCTTGGGGAGTACAAATCAATAGTCATTGTTTTCTTTCTATACAAAATCCTAAGTCCAAAATTTACATCAGCAAAGTGCTGTGTTGGCGCTGGGGACTGCATCCTCCCAGGACAGGTCACTTCCGGTTCTGTCTTGGACTGACTGAGAGCATGGAGGCAGTGAATGAGTTTGGGAGAGCCAATGCCAACTCTCCGGCAGTGGCGCAGGACCTCCAGGTGCAGGAGAGTTTGGCTGAAGAGCCCTGGGAGAAAGGCCTCTCTGTGGTGTGTGTTTTTTGTGATTTAAAGCCACACTGCTGGCTGCTCAGCAGCACACTTGTCCTGAAGCCTGTTGAAAAGCTCCTAAGAACATGTGCCAAGCCTCACACTTAGCTGAGATCCCATAATGGGTAAAGTATTAAGAAAGAGAAGGCCACAAAAGACTTAGTTTTTCCAACTCTCCTTGCAGGTGATAAAGCTGAGTTTAGACTTCCATTTCTACTTTAGGCTTTACTTCCTCCCTCTCCCCTCTTCTTCTCCTCTCTCCTCCTTCTTCTCCTCCTCATCGTCATCTTATATTTTGAGATAGGGTCTTACTCTGTGGACCCCAGACTATCTTCAAACTCACTACATATCTCAGCCTGGTCTCGAACCTGTAGTTCTCCTAAGCCCAGACTCCCAAGAGCTGAGATTTAGGGATTACAGCCATCATGCTTGGCTTCAATTCAGGCTGCTTCTTCTTCTTCTTCTTCTTCTTCTTCTTCTTCTTCTTCTTCTTCTTCTTCTTTTTTTTTTTTGAGCTGAGGATCGAACCCTGGGCCTTTTGCTTGCTAGGCGAGCACTCTACCACTGAGCTAAATCCCCAACCCATCAATTCAGGCTTCTAAAGACTCCCTTGGAGAAACTGATGGAGGGAAGAACTTTGGGTCAGGGAAGGGGGAGTAGTCACCCCAAACCAGAGAGAACCATAAAGATGAGTATGAGAGCTTGAGGCCCTAGAGGACAGATGAATGCAGCATGCCATGTCCGTGTACTGCTGAGACACTCTGTGACATGCCTGAGCGTTCTCCAGGAACAGTGTCTGTGAGATGGATGATGGACACCCATGTTCAACAGACACAATACACACAGACAGGACTGAGGCTGGTAATCTCTAAGACAGAGACTTGCCTTCTTTCCCAGCTTTCTGGCATCATGGATGCCAGAATTTTCACATTAGTTAACAGGGGAGGGGTGGAGGAGTCCTTTCTTCATTCCTAATTACCGGATCCCCAAAATGTCTCCTAGCAGCTAGGAGACAGTTGGGCATTTTAGAGCAGATTACATTTGGGATTGCCTGAGACATGTTCACAGAACGAAAGGCTCATTTTGGCAAATGGTTGGGGCATGTGGTAAACTTGCTCCATCATCTCTAGGCCACAGTGAAGCAGGACTGGAGGGAAGGTGAGGAGAATGGTATTTATGGCTTCCCTGGGGGACTCCAGAGCAGCAGCAGGAAGTGCATGAACTGGTAGGCCCTGTTTTTCCACACAGGCCCCAGCTTACAAGATAGTGCCACTCACACTGGGGCAAGGCCTTCTGCTCTTCACCTGGAAATGCACGTCCCGCCCACGACCCCCAGAGTGTGTCTTTCTCATCCTATTGGCACTTTGAAAGACTTTGCTGAGTCTCAAGGTTATGAAGGGCAGCTGCTGAGCAGAGGTGGTGTCCCCTGAGAGCAAAGACTGGTCTGGAACCTCAGTAGGTGACAAGGGTAACTACTTGTTTGTACAGTGTGAAGTACTGTGTCTGGGTATTTGAGTGTCTCCTGGTCAAGAGATGATGTTCCAGTTGCAGAATTTATAAGCAAATTTCTATGAACAGTTCTGCAGCCCCAGATTCCTCCAAGTATGTATGGATACAGTACATTTTTGTTTTTCTTCCTTCACTTGGTAGAGACTGGATTTTGTTCATTTGGGGCCTGTCGTGAATACTGGGACTGTGAACATTGTTTTACAAGTTTGTGTTCACACAGATGGCTCACTGCTCTGAGAAGTGCCTTGGAAATGCTAGAGGAACTTTTGAGGAACTACCACACTCTGCTGAGTCAGGTTCCAAGGGGCAGTGGGGAGAAAACACAATTTGTGTTTTGATGACATGATTAGTTATGTTTGCTCAGTAGTCTGGTTACAGATGAACTCAGCTACCTCTATTCACCATGACCTCTTCCTGTGTGCTCTAAGAGGTTAGGACCAGAGGTGGTGGTGGTGGAGGTGGTGGTGGTGGAGGTGGTGGTGGTGGTGGTGGTGGTGGTGGTGGTGGTGGTGGTGGTGGTGGAGGTGGAGGTGGTGGTGGTGGTAGAGGTGGAGGTGGTGGAGGTGGTGGTGGAGGTGGAGGTGGTAGAGGTGGAGGTGGTGGAGGTGGTGGTGGAGGTGGTGGTAGAGGTGGAGGTGGTGGAGGTGGAGGTGGAGGTGGAGGTGGAGGTGGTAGAGGTGGAGGTGGTGGAGGTGGTGGTGGAGGTGGTGGAGGTGGTGGTAGAGGTGGAGGTGGTGGAGGTGGAGGTGGAGGTGGAGGTGGTGGTGGTGGTGGTGGTGGTGGTGGTGGTGGTGGTGGTGGTGATGGAGGTGGTGGAGGTGGTGGGGGCTGGGTGGTGGTGGTGACTTCTTTCATTTTTGAAAAGGTACCTACATTCCTCCCGGAGGAGAGATCCTGTTCCTTGGCTAGAACCAGGTCTCCATTTAGATAGGTATGACCTCTGCTGTCTAGATCCAGGGAGGGGTTGTCTTCAGTTTGTCAACCTTTTGTTTCATCAGTAACTCATGGCAACACTCAGCTCTCTATGGATCAGGGGGAGCGTGATAAAGCCTCAATGTGTAATCTTGCAGGCAATCTTCGGGATCTACCAGAGCAAGGACTGAGGGACTAGTATTTCCTTGTTGCTAATGACTGACTTCATTATGCTGCCGCCCTGAGCTAAGATTTTGCTTTTGGCTTATAATGGGAATCATTAGATTCTAGAAAATCTTCTCTGTGTCCTGTTTCTAAATTTGATTTTCCCAGAATCAGAGAGAATACAAATTCTCCAGAGCTTTGTGTATAACGAGTGAATGTGTGGAGAAGCCAGAGTACCTTCATCTCAGTACCTGTGGCCTGGCCTCTGATCCCAAGCCTGGTTCCAGGGCAAGCCCGAGAGTGCAGCATGCTTAGAGTTTTCTGTAGAAAAATAACTAAATAACCCTAGTTTTCTCTCTCCTCTCTTCCCACTCTCCACTTCCCTGCACAATGAAACAGCTGAAGCTTAGCTCTTTAACCCTTGGCGGGGGGGGGGGGGGGGGGGAGGCAGGGGGAGAGGCAGG
This sequence comes from Onychomys torridus, assembly GCF_903995425.1. Classification (NCBI taxonomy): domain Eukaryota; kingdom Metazoa; phylum Chordata; class Mammalia; order Rodentia; family Cricetidae; genus Onychomys; species Onychomys torridus. The sequence goes on from NC_050462.1 coordinate 2,034,934, forward strand.
TAAAAGTGTTTGACAGTTATGTTCTCTTGTGACCCTTGGTTCTTTCTCACTTGCTGATTTCAAAAAAGCACTTCTCTCCACAGCTGTTGTGTTCCACCCGGGATGCGACTTTCTGAAGCAGGATATACCAAACTGTTAGCTGAAAGACGCGGCCTATAAAGATGGCAAAGTGGCGCTTCAGAAAGAACTAATCGTGTTAGAAGTGGATTGGATTCTACATTCGGCAGAATCATTGTGGCACAGTCAAATAACAGGTTGCTAATACTGTAGATGGAAAATTATCCCCTGAGTTGAATGAGGGTCACATCTCCCTCATGTGGTCATTCTCTTTCTTGCTTAATGTGTATGTTCCTTCTTCATAATGAACTCAGTAATGGGAGTTTAAGTGGAGATGCTTAGTGCAAACCAAAGACACTGACAGAGGGCTTTGCAGGTGCACAGCAGTAACCTCCCATTTTAGAAATACAGATCTCAAGAAATGTGTGATCCGTGATGCTCAGAGTGCTGTGATAGGTGGTGTGGATCATAGACAGATTTAGTCTCTGGCCTCAGACCACTTCTAATCTAGGAGGGAAGAGAAGCAAGCCTAGAATCAACTAGAACACAGATAATCACCCAAGTTATGTGTTCCCTGAGCTGCTGCAGGCCAGATGCTTTGCTAAGATAGACAAGACAGTTGCTAGTGCTGAGGAGATTCTCGTCTATAAAGCACTTGCTGCACAAACGTGAGGATTTGTGTAAAAGAATTCTCTCTTTCCACACACTCTAGGACATGTGTTCTGCTCAGTCTACCATTTAAAATGTTAACACCACCCAGCTGAGCACTCAGGAGGTGGAGCAAGGTAGATGTCTGTGAGTTTGAGGCCAGCCTGGTCTACAGAGCAAGATCCAGGTCAGGCACCAAAACAACATAGAGAAAACCTGTCTTGAAAAAAACCAAAAAATAAAAAATGTTAACGCCACCCACAATGATCTTCACAGAAAAGCACAAAATAATCTTTGACCAAAAATTGGGGTACTCCACAATTCAGTCAAGTTGACACATTAAACTGTGACCATTGGGGGCATACCAAGCTTTTAAAAACCACCTTTGGCTCTTAGCAGCCAATCTATCTATGCACTACACATCCCAACCAAACTGGGCTTCCAAATCATGCCTAGCTTTTCTACTGCTCTGTCCTGATGTCCATATTTGCTGCTTCTCTGTGTCCTAACTGCCCTGTTAGGGGCTACCCAGGTATCACCCTCTCTACCCACTGTTCCCCACTCTCCTCACAGAGAGGTTATCTCACCTCTCCATGTTTTCTGAGACTCCTTCCAAGATTTTACTAATTCACATAGGGCCAACTGGAAGGACTGAATGCCCTGTCAAGTTTTCTCCCTCCCTCCCTCCCTCCCTCCCTCCCTCCCTCCCTCCCTCCCTCCCTCCCTCTATTCCTCTCTCCTCCTCTCTCTCTCCCTCCCTCTCTTCTTCTTCTCTTCTTCCCTCTCTCCCTTCCTTCATTCCTTCCTTCCTTGCTTCTCATGTGTTGCATGCATGTGTGTCTGCAGGCATGCATGCAGGTGCATGGGAGACTAGAAGGCAACATCAGGGATCCCTCTCCACTGTTCTCACTGTCTGCCCCCGCCCCTTTGTTGCCCCTTCAATCATGAAGCTCACTGATTGGCTAGACTTACTAACTAGCAAGCACCCAGTTCAGCTTGTCTGTGCTTCTCAGTGCTCGGATTAAAGGCATGAATCACCTCTCCAGTTCTTTATGTGGTTGCTGAGGATGTGAAAGTCTTCACGCTCTCACAGCAAGAACTTTATCCACTGATCCGTTTCCTCGGCCCAGTGAAGTTTCCTGATAGGAACAGGTCTTGCTGACTCTCACGTCCTCACCTAGAAAGTGAGAATGATACCCGCAGGTTCAATGAGACAAGATGGCTCACTCCAAGTGCTCAACGCTGACTGTGATGAAGGGCAAGCCCTCCTCAGCGTCCTGCGCGGCTCTTCTCTTTGTGGAGGCAAAGGATTGACCAGATGTCGGGGCAGCCACTGCCACGGCTGCTGAGAGAAGCCTTCCTCAGAGAAGGAGACACGCAGCACCCACAGTTCTGAGGGGCGCTCCTTTCAGCAGGGTGGAGCAATGGCGCAGTTGCCTGGAAGTATGCATGGGGAAATACACTCAGCTTAAGATTCACCAGGAACTGGTCTTCCCCCTCCGTGTTCCCGAGGGAAAGATGGCTCTGGTTATGTCAGACTGATGCTCAAATGACTCTGATAAGCTTTCCCGGGACATGGGGTGGGGTGAGGCGTGACAAAGGATTGAGAAAGAGATTGATGGAACTGAAGATTTGGGAAGACTGACTTCCTCGGGCAGCCCAGCTAGGGGAGAAGGAGGGAGTGAAGCTGGCGATCCTCTGAGGGTCCCATGGCAGCTGAGCTGGGCCCTGGTGGCAGCACCCTGAAGACAAAAACCTCTGGCAAGCTGGGCGGTGGTGGCGCAGGCCTGTAATCCCAGCACTCGGGAGGCAGAGCCAGGTGGGTCTCTGTGAGTTCGAGGTCAGCCTGGTCTACAGAGCTAGTCCAGGACAGGCTCCAAAGCTACAGAGAAACCTTGTCTCGAAAAACCCAAAAAAAGAAAAAAAAACCCCAAAAACCTCTTGTCTGACTTCCTTTGCTTGAAATGTTTTTGTGAAACTCACACATTGATTGTGTATGGGATTATTTCATCCATTCTCATCCTTCAATGCTCATATATATGTCCGTGCTTACTTTTCTATACAATTTAAAGATGTTTGAGGGTTGACATATATTTTATACATTCAAGTGAATACAGAATGCATTGATCAAGTCAGAGCATTTATCATTTCCCCCTCACTGTTTCTTTACGTTTGGATCCTTTGAACTCTCTACCTCTAGTTCTTTATAAATATAGAATAAGTAACAGGTTAGTGTGAATCAGTATCATCTCTGTGTCGTGGAACACCAGAATCTACTGGTTGTACCAACTGTGCTCTGGCCCTCACTATCTACCTCCTCTGTCTCCTCCTGCCTTCTAATTCATATTCTATCAAGCAAATACTAAGAAGTTACCGTTCTTGGCACTTAGGGCACACATCACAGAGCCAGTTTAACAGTAAAGTGGTTGTGCTGGTTTACACACCCACACAGAGTGTACCCATACTGGTTTGACCACGTTTCTTTGCATCATTGCCAGAGCTAGTGTTAAAAGATTTCTTAGGTATCATATCAGTTATGTGGTAGGATGTCCAGCCTCTGGTGATGCCCCACTGTGGTAGTGGAAGTCAGGGGTCTGACCCATTGTTTTTATGGTCTCCCAGTGAGAAGTGATTTCTCAAGAGGCCACAGCACAGAACAAGATGGAAGGGCAAGAAAGAAGCTTCTATTTATATGAATTAAAACAAAACAGCTTTAGAGCTGGAGTGGTGGTGCACACCTTTAATCCCGGTACCCAGGAGGCAGAGGCAGCAGATCTCTGTGAGTTCAAGACCAGCCTGGTCTACAGAATGAGTTCCAGGGCATCCAGGGTTATGTAGAGGGACCCAGTCTCAAAAACCAATCAGTCAAACAGACATCCCCCCAAACCCAAACTAAAAGAGAGCAGCTTTATTGCAATATAATGCACACAATACATAATTCACAAACTTATTGTGCACAATTCAGTGAGTTTGAATGTAATTGTGAATATGTGCAACCATCAGAACTGCCAAGTTTTAGAGCATTTTTTCCCATTAGAAGGAAACCCTTTATCCTTCACTACAGGCCTCTCCTATCAGCTAGGATCTCTCACTAGCTCTAAGCACAAGCAATGTTTCTTCCTATGGAGTCCCTTGTTCTGGACTTTCATGGAAATGGAACTACGTTTTGTATGATCTTTTATGACTGTTTCTTTCAGTTAGCATTGACGTTTTCAGGATTGCTTCACTTACAGTATGTGGAATGTACACATACTTCATTACATTTTATGGCCCAACAGTATTATTTAAATATGCCAAATTCTGCTTACTCATTCACGGATGGACTTGAATCACTTTACAGTGTTACCCTCTTCAGTGTTTCATGACATAACTGCATATTAGTATATAACCTAATAGGCAAATATGAAAGGTTTCTCATGGGTGCCTTATAACTATATAACTATATATAACTATATATAACTATATATAACTATATATAACTATATATAACTATATATAACTATATATATATAACTATATATATAACTATATACACACACACACACACACACACACACACACACATTCATATACAGGTTGCATAGACATAAATCTTAGGAAGACTTCCCTGGCCGAGTTAGTGCTCAGTGAGGTTGAAGGTGCCTGTGTCGGAACTAACTCACTTTTTTGACCTGTCTTCTTGAAGGATCCAGCACCCAAATCCAGCTGCTTCCTCTGGGACGCCCTTTCTGCTGTGCACACACCTGGCAATGCCAGGGGCCAGCCCAGCCTCCTGCAGGAACGGTCTTAGTTAGGGCTCTTGTATGTACGTGGCAGAGCTCACTCTGGCATGGGGTTCTCCACAGAGGTGCATCCCCTCCCCCCAGGAACAAGTGGTGTGATCTGGAGATATTTCTGATGATTGCTCTAGGCATCAGAGATTTTGTTAAAACCATTATGGTGCATAGGACAGTCTTCCGCAACAAAGACTTATTCAGATCCAAACATTAATAGTGTACACCTAGTATAAGAAGAAAAGGGGGCTTACCAGGAGACACCAGGCAAGACCTGGGATGGCAAGATCACACACACACACACACACACCCTCATATTTATATGTAGTACTAGTTAGTGTATAGCATGTGTTTGCATCTCTCTGAGATGGAGTCTATTCTCTATTTACAAAACAGTTATCTATTTCTCTAGGAAAGCAGAAGACAACGATGTCTTTGGGCACAAACCTGCCTGGGTCCTCATGGCCCAGGTGGGTGGAAGACACCCACAGACTCTCCTAGGTCCTCATGTCCTGGGATGGCTGAAGACATGTCTAGGTCCATGACCTTACAGCAGACAGGGTCTGTGTTGATGTCTATGGCTTCAGCTACCACTGAAGGCTGGCAGATGCCCAGGGTCTGGACAGCTACCAAGAGCCATGCTGCTACCAAGTCCAGGCTGATCCGAGTGGCCTGTGTTGCCACCTGGGGCCATGTTGATGTCCATGCCCCAGTTGTGCTGAAGGCCATGTCTGAGTCCATGGTTCTACCACAGCCAGAATCTGTGTTGATCTCTGTGGTTTCTGTTACCACTGAAGGCCATGCAGATGCCCAGGGTTTGGGCTGCCATCTGGGGCCATATTGGTGTGCGAGGGCCATACTGCCTCTGGGGCCATGGCAATCTGAATGGCCTGCACTGTCACCTGTGGCCATGTTATGACATTTGGGCCCAGACTGCTGCTGAGGATCATGACTGGGTCTGTGGTCCTACCACAGCCAGGATCTGTGCTGATATCTGTGGCCCCTGTTGCCACCAAAGGCCACATGGATGCCCAGGGACTGGGCTACCATCTATGGCCATATTGGTGTCTGAGGGCCATGCTGCTGCTGGGGCATGCTGATCTAAGCAGCTTGTGCTGTGACCAGGGTCCATGGTGTCGTCTATGGCCAACCTGTGGCAAGGACCATGTCTGGTTCTGTGGCTCCTGTCACCACCTAAGGCTGTGAGGATAACCAGGGTTTGGTCTACCAGCTGAGACCATGTTGGTGTCTGAGAGCCAGGCTGATCTGGGTGGTCTGCACTGCCACCTGGGGCCATGGGGGCCCAAGCTACTCTCGAGGGCCATGTCTGGGTCTTTGATACTAACTGTAGCCAGGGTCTGTGTTGATCTCCATGGCTCCCATTATCTCCAAAGGCTGTGCAGATGCTTGGGGTCAGGTCAGCCACCTGAGGCCATGTTGGTGTTCAAGGGCCATGCTGCCACTGGGGCCATACTGATCTGGGTGGCCTGTGCTGTCACTTGGTGCCATGGCCTGAGCTACAGCTACAGCAGAGGGTCATGTCTGGGTCTGTGGTCCTGCTGCAGTTGGGGTCTGTGTTGGTTTCCATGGCCCATGTTACCACAGGGGGCCATAGGAACCATGAGGGTTGAAATCTGAGGGCCATGTTGAACCAGCCCTTTTTGGCCTTGGGAAAGTTGGTTCTGCCCCTTACTGGCCACTGCAGTGTAAGAGCTGGCCCACCCCTTACCTGAAGGGGGTGGTCCTAGTGGCCCAGATTGACCAAATCAGCTACCGCCGAGGTCCACATCCATGGCTTTGAGTTGTCCACCCCAACATCTACCTCATCTATGATCTGCCAGACTCTGTAAAGGGACTGTTCCTGCAGAACCATATCAGCAGGATCTCCATGACTTGGGCAATAGCAGGATATCCTAGAGGAGTTTTGGTGAAGGTCCAGTATTGATGGTGTACCAGAAGCCAGAGGCCTTGAACCTGACCAACAACTCACTACACAATGAACATTTGTAAGTAAAGCTGTTTGGACAAAAGGGCCTACTGTGTGACACACCACAGCTCCCAAGGCCACTGGGACGAATGAAGAGGTGTTGGAGAGGTGGGCAAGATGGAGGAGTGAAGGTTTTTTGTTTGTTTGTTTGGTTTTGTCTTTAATATTTTTTTATTTTTTTTTGGTGGTGGGTGCTACAGAGGTGAGGTGCAGATATGGAGGGACTGGGAAATGAGAAGGATTGGGGTGCATGATGTGAAATTCCCAATGAATCAATAACACATTATGTTTACAAAATCACCATCTTTTGTTCACGTGGTCATCACAGACACCTGCGGATCACAGTTCCCAAAGAGAGAGGTCATATCACTTAGCTTGAAGGAACTGTCCACCTCTCACCATCCATTGTGCTAAGTGGCAACATTGCTGCTGCTCACCATTACAGGATTCTGTTTCTGAGGACCACAAGGGATAATTCTCAGAGAGACGGACGCCCAGGCTGAATGTACTCTCCCAGCACCTACCAGGCTTCCTGGAAATCTCTTGCTGTGTGTGCTTGTGTTATCTACTGGACCTTGAACCCCACTGGCCTCCAGGATCAAGAACACCATCTGATAATGTGGAACTCAACAAAGCCCGCTCCCCCCAAGGAATTTGCTTTCACACAGTAATGATTAATAGAAGCCTCACTTTACAGACTTCTCAATAAAACCCAACCAAACAGATCAAACAGAGCAAGTGTTTCCAAAATAGTAAGGAGTATCCCCACCACCACCACCAGCCACCGCTGGAGAGAGTCTGAGGCACATCCTGGGATTATTGAAAGGGGAAAGAAAAGACCTGAGAAATGCCTGCTGGATGTTACTGAGAGCACCACTTCCTTCTAAAGCAGTCAACTCCACATGTGAAAATGCTGGTGAGAAGCTCCACTATGGAAGACATTTAAAACTCTGTGTGAGACCCCATCTACATTCTAAAACCAGAACTTCTTTGCAAACAAAGCCAAACCCAGGTCAATGGAAACAGGGAGCTGCTGTGGTGTGGAGGCTTCCAATGACTACAGCCCACAGCACTGGCCTGGGCTGCTTTGGCTGGGCTCAGCATTAGTCTCTGAAAGTTCACTGTGGTGAGGACAGAGTTCCACATAAGCTAAAAGTAAAAATGACATGAATTTACTGGAATGGGCAGAAATATAACCCTTCCCCCAAAACTCTTGTTGGACTTAACCCTCCCCCCCCCACACACCCTGTACCTTACCAGGAGCTTGGAATATGACTGCATTTGGAGACAGTGGATTTAAAGATTAGTTCAAGTTAAAAGAAAACGATTAGCGTGGTCCTAACCCAGCTGGACCCATGTCCTTCTAAAAAAAGTGGTTCAGGTTCACAAAAGACACCAGGAACACAGAACAGAGGAGCGGAAGGCCATGTGGGTATGGGAGACAGTGGCTGTCTGCAGAGGAAGAGGAGAGGCTTCAGAGCAAACTACCTGACCCTGGACTTGGTCATCTAGAGTGTCTGCTGTGCCTCAACCCCCAGCCTCCGAGTCCCTCCTGCTTGGGTGTCTTGTTCCCGCAAACTTGTGTCGTTATTTCCTTTGGTACCTTCCCACCTTATTTTCCAGTATGAAGACTTTTTAATTCTTTTATTATGGTTCTTAGACATACCTGTTGAAACTAGCAACAGGAAGGTAAAGAAAACTTAACAGCTTTACAAGACAGCCCCAGGAGAAGGCCTGAAGAACCAAGGAAAGTGCCCCAGAATTTTGCCTACCTGTTTTTCCAGTACAACATTCCCCCAGTTCACCTCCAAATGCTGTTCTCTTTTCAGGCAGTGGCCTCAGCACCAATCCTCCAGCAGTGTTTGGAGTCTGCTCTGGGACCCTCAAGGGCCTTCCTACATGGAACTCAAGGCAGATAACATTATAGTCTTCCTGGTGGAATACACAGACTGTAACCATGGCTGTCATTCACACTGTGCCAAGGGTTGTAGTCAGTGTTCTGTCGCTGTGAAGAGACACCATTGCTGTGGACTGGGTCTCAGCTGGACCACCAGACCGAGGGAGAACGGGGTGAAGGTACTCGGGATAAGTGGGATTTGGTGAGTGACAGACAGCCACAGATACGAGAGTATGTTGTGAAGCTGCTTCAATTTTACTCAGACCAAGCAGTGAATTTTATACAGTTACTTGAGGAAACACGGCAATCGGCCAGTAGGGTGATAGACATAGAATCAACACAATTTGCTCAGAATGACTAACAGATCTCATGAGTACAGCCTTTATTTCCCCTTTTGTGGTTCCTCATCCAGACAGAGAACATTACGGCCCTAGCTGTAGCTTTCCTTCTACATAATCATTAAACATTTGTTCTGTATCAAAATTAAACCTATCCCACCATAGTTCTAACCAGGGTCTTATATGTGTGAAAATATTTAACCTTTGCTTGTAGGTGAGAAGGCACCAGGGGGGTTGGGACCTAGCTAATCTTTCCCTGAACTGTAACTTATGTCATTCTGTTTTCATACCATCATGATTCATCCATCAGTTCCCATGTTTATCATAAGCTCCCGTGAAAGGTAATGGTTCTAAATAATTATTATATCTAGGATTAAAGTTAGGGGGTTGCCACCATCACCCCTTGATGAGAAACTCTATTTGTCTCTGGATAATTCTTGTAGGAATGACTAATTCCTGTAACTGCTTCCTCGTGCTGCTGTCGGCTGCGCATGTGGATTGCCTATGATTGCCTGTACCTTTACTTTCATACTCTCTTTGCTAGAGTCTTCGTCCTTCTGAATCATAAGTTGTTTTTGTTCTAAATCATTTATGAATTTCCCTAAACTTTTGGGACCCTCTTGAACTGCTTGCCTAAGAGCTTAAGTCATAGGTGGGGGTATTGAAGCCACTTTTGAGGAATCATCACTCTCTTTATGGGGCACATCAGGAACATTAAGGGTTAACTTCCTGGAATCAATACACAAGGAAACAGCAATAATCACAGCTGCAAAGAGAAGAAGGCAGAGTGCCAGCCAGCCTCTGCAAGCAGATCTGTGTGGTTCCGTGTAGCCTGGCACCATGAGTCGGGAAGATTGATGAGGGGTCGCCGGGGGCATAGACCCAAGAGCCTCGAGCCCCCCTTTCCCATGTAACTACTTCATCCAAGACATTTGTCACGCGGGTGACACCGTCGTGGGCATGGCACACCATGACCACAGCAACTTAATACTGGGGCTTGCTTACGTTCAGAGGTTTAGTCTAGTATTTATGGCGGGAAGCATGGTGGCACACAGGCAGACATGGTGCTGGAGAGGTAGCTGAGAGTTCTATATCTGGATCCATAAGCAGCAGCAAGAGAGAGTCATTGGGCCTGGCTTGAGCATTTGAAACCCCAAAGCCCACTCCCAGTGACATACTTCCCCCAACAAGACCACACCTACTCCAACAAGGCCACACCTCCCAATCCCTGGCATTCTGATGTATGAGCCTATGGGGCCATACCTATTCAAGCCATCACACCAAGGTTCCCAGCCTTTATGGAGAGGGTGTTGTAAACTCCTGTGATGTTGGCAGTCCTCTCACTAAGAGCCTTTTGTGTAGACCTAATGCTAAGAACAAAAGGGTGAAAGATTTACAACTGTACACAAAAATGTGAGTGATTACAAATAATGCCCTGGGTGAAAGAAGAAAAACTGAGTGGTGTGCTCTGTATGATTCCAGTCATATAAAGTAAAACACTGGCAAAACTCCCATTTTACAGGGTTGGAGGCAGAAAAACTGCATTAGGTCCCTGTAGGTGCTGGAACACACACTGGGTGACTTCAAACAATAGCTGTTTTTTCTCTCACAGACCTAGAAGCTAGAAGCTCATTGGCAATCAAATTGTCTTCAGGTCCCTGAAGACTCTAGGGGAGGTGTTTTCTTGCCTCTCTTGCCTTCTAGTAGCTGCCTGCAATCATTGCTGTCCCTTAGTACTCCAAACACCACGTGATCATATCCATGTCTCTCTCTTGGTCTTCATGGGGTGGGGGTGAGGGGCTACTTCCTGTGTGCTGTCTTTCTTTCCTGTTTTTATGAGGCTATCAGATATTGGATTAGAGTCTACTTGTATCCAGTATGAGCTTGTGTCAATTTGATTGAGCAGAAAATACCACATCCTAGTTCCAAACAAGGTCACATTCACTCACAGGTACCAAGTGTTAGGACGTGAGCATGTCATTTGTGCTCACTACAAATGGTTGCCCTTTTGGTGAAAGATTTTGGAAACCATGAGGAGTCAAATGGTCTCCTGCTTCTGGACCCAGATACTAACAGTGTGGTAATTTCAACTTATGAAATTTGTCCTCCAACTCACTCATGGCGTGTGGTGTGCATTATCCTCTGCTATGCTTTGAGAAAAACTCAAGCTGCCTTTGTTTAGAATTTATACTCATTTAATCCCTTGATTTATGTTTCCCTAAAATATTATAGAGAAGCAAATCTATCAGTGTCTCAAAATAAGGGAAAAGGAGACTGTAATTAGATACATCAGCAGGAGCTGGGGTTTCTCTCCTGAATTTGTGATGGAGAAACTGTAAGTAAAGTAATAATGTGTTCAATGTTTCATACATCTATTTCCCAGAAGTATCTACACACATTTGATGTTTGTACGACTATGTCTCAGGCATTATGTGTTTATTTGCGGATTCTGTTTGCCTGATATAGAGATTCCTGGAGTTGTTCCATGGCCCTTGTGTAGTTACAGGTTGGGGATCCCATTGCTACAGCCCTTTAGGGGATAATAAATAGTGGAAAAGAACACAGAATTGGGATTCAGGCCGAGTTGGAATCATAGACATTGAAATTTTCTTTATTATATTAATTTCTGCCTCGATTCCTTTGCCTGTAAAATTGAATGATGTAATGGATTCTAATTCACAGAATTTGTGAGAAATATGAAACACTTAGAAACTGCAGGTTTCAGTCAGACAGTATTCAGGACAGATTATATAAGTGTTAGCTACTATTATTATTGCTACTGTTCTGCTTATCATTAGATTCTTCAAGTCTGTGACTGTTGCTAGCGTGAGGGTCAAGGCTGATCATGTCCTGATTCTGATTGGAGCAGGTGGGTGTCAGAATACAGATGACTAGGGCAATCTTACCTGCAAATCAATGCTTTATTGCTGCTGTTTTTTCCTGGAAAGTTGTTCTGCAAACTGTGGTTTGTCTCATGTAAAACTTCAGAACCACAAAGCATCACATTGAGGCCCCCAGGGTCACAAAGACTTCCAAGGTAGAGCCTTGATGGGCACCATGATGAGCAGAGAACTTCAAGAATTACCTCCCATGAACTGAAGACATGAAATTCCTTATCAATACAAGCCAAGGCTGTGCTGCTTCCTCTCATCCATGCAGCCCAGCTTGGCTTTTCATCCTGCAGGACTCAGGATTTCACAGGAAGTAAACGGAAATGCTGTTTGCTGCTGCTGTGGTTGCTTTTCACTTGTATTATTTATTTCGCGTGTAGGAGTGGTTTTGTCTGTGCACCATGTGTGTGCAGTCCTGCAGAAGTCAGAAGAGGGCATTCGGTCCCCTGGAACAGTAATCATGGTTTTGAACTGCCATGTGATTGCTGGGAATTGAACCTAGGTCCTCTGGAAGAGCAGCTAGTGTTCTTCTTAACTGGAGATTCATGTCTCCAGCCCTGCACACCTCTTCCTTAAGGTCAATCAGAACAATCGAGAGGATGCCCAAGTGCTGAGAAGGTCCCATTACACCGTGAACAGCAGCTATTTATGTGAGTGGCAAGTCAGCTCTGTACCTCTGCCTTAGTCCATTTTCTGTTGCTATTATAAAATGTTGTAGTTAGAGTTTTCCTGCCTGGCCCAGTCAGGACAAATCTCTCTTACCCGCCAGTCCCACAGTCGCTCAGACCCAACCAAGAAAGCACACAGAAACTTACATTGTTTACAAACTGTGTGGCTGTGGCAGGCTTCTTGTTATCAACTTCTTCTATCTTAAATTAACCCATTTCTGTTAGTCTATACTTTGCCACATGGCTTGTGGCTTACCAGTGTCTTTACATGTTGCTTTTCATGGCGGCGGCTGGTGGTGTCTCCCCAGCCTTCTACTTCCCAGAATCCTCTTCTCTCTTGTCCCGCCTATACTTCCTGCCTAGCCACTGGCCAAACAGTATTTTATTTGTACAGAGCGATATCCACAGCACTTCCCCTTTTCTTTTTTTTTTTTAAAGGAAGGTTTTAACTTTAACATAGTACAATTACATATAACAAAACAATTATCTAGCAAGAATTACAGTTACAATATTAAAGAAGATATCCTATCTATCTTATATTTGTGAGTCTAAGGTTTTATATCTAACTTATCTTGTATCATAACTGAGGAAATTATAACTATCTAGTCTTCAACCACATCAAAGACATCAGAAGGATATAATATTATCTGAGAACCAGGAGAAGGATGCAAGCATTTTTCAGGAGTCTTGCAAGAGTAGACAGAGACAGCTGGCAGCCTGGACAGTCACCTAATGTACCTTTGTAAAGTTGGGGCATTTGTCTTCAGCCCACAGGGCTAGAGTCTCTTGGTCACTTTTCTTAGTGTCCTGTAGAATGTCTGGCAGTTTCCTCTGTGAAGCAGGAACCTGAAGGACCATTTTGTCAAGCAAAGTTCAGTGGTCACCTTTCTATGGGTCCTGCACGTACAGTCAATCAAGCAGTCCAGGCAAGAACAGTTTGTTGCCAAAATGGCTATTTTTGGCAAGGTGAAGATAAGATATGAAGTTGTCTTCAATGCCCATCCTCGTCTCTGAAGTAAATCGGTGCTACCAGGAGCAGACATGTCTCACTGTCCAGAAAGTCTAAATTTTAAAAATATTTTAAATGCCATATTCTGAAGGTCTTTGAAGTATTTGAAGATTACCTATCTATCTGAAATATCTCTATGTATACCTAGAAGACTTAACTAACATGGCTATGAGTATGATTATCACAGATGATTAATTATTAATCTATTTTTAATTATCCATTTCAATTTTAAACGAGCTATATAAACACAATACCTTAAACAGGAGTAGAAATATATACATAGTATAACAAAATTAACTTTAAGTTTGTATTAATAGACTAAAATCTAAACCAATGTAAAACATTTTAAACAAGTTGTTGCTCTTTAGAAGTAAGTTCCTTCCTTAATCTACCCTTTCATCCTATTGTATCTATATTGTATCCCCTTTTCTTCTTTAGAAAGAGATCACATTTATAATCAACCTGCTTTAAAGAAAAATATTGGTTTTTCTCTGTCCCACACCAGAGGGCTCTTCTGATTTGGGACACAAGAATCTCTTAACCTTCTCTTTTAGCAATATGTCTGGGTTTAGAGAAGGAGTGAGCCAATTCCATCTCCAAAGCCAGCTTGATAATTTTGGGAATGTGGGCGTAGTTTCTCTTACTACTTCCTGCTGGAGGGGGGGCGCTGTATCTTATGGGGATACAAAGAAAATTTTAGGATTATAGAGTAGTCCATTAGGGTGAACCTCTGAGCCAGTTGCCTTGAAACCATTCGGGATGTTGGATCATCTGAGCCATGGTGTCATTGGAGACCTTTCAGGTGGTCTTGGCTGATCAAACCTGATGTATCTTAATCTGGAACAAATCCACAGCCTCTGTCTTTCTGTAGAAACAAAAGCAGAGACTCTTTTCCAAAGCAACATATCCTTATATCCAAATTTTGAAGTCAAGTTACCTTTAAAATTTACATATTTGTTTAACTCAACAGCTTTTACAATCAAATCTTTTTCTGCAGTTAAAAATCCCAAAGACAAGGCAAACCAGATTCTTTGTGTAATATCCATCTTTGTAAGACTGAAATGCTGCTGTGGCTGCTGGCTCCGCCCACCTCAACTTCCCAACCTGGCGGTGGTACAGTTTACCACCAGCTCTGGGTCTGGAGCCATGTGTACCATCAACTATCAGAAGCAGTTCTATCAAAGCAGCGCATAGCCTAGAAACTTTTTTTTTTTTTTTTTTAAACTAGCAAAGGCTAAATCTACCACGCAGCAGATTAAAGTGCCGCTTGTAGATTCTTCATTCCCGCCACACTGCAGGTCAGATGCACACGCCAGGAACCCGCCATAGTAGCTCAAAGGGGCAGGCTGCCGCTAACTTGAGAGAGACAACTAGGAAGCTGTTTTTAGCTCCGTTTTAGAATCTTTTTTCTCAGGTTTTAGGTGGAAACTCTTGCAAATACGTTGGGCGCCATTTGTAGTTAGAGTTTTCCTGCCTGGCCCAGTCAGGACAAATCTCTCTTACCCGCCAGTCCCACAGTCGCTCAGACCCAACCAAGAAAGCACACAGAAACTTACATTGTTTACAAACTGTGTGGCTGTGGCAGGCTTCTTGTTATCAACTTCTTCTATCTTAAATTAACCCATTTCTGTTAGTCTATACTTTGCCACATGGCTTGTGGCTTACCAGTGTCTTTACATGTTGCTTTTCATGGCGGCGGCTGGTGGTGTCTCCCCAGCCTTCTACTTCCCAGAATCCTCTTCTCTCTTGTCCCGCCTATACTTCCTGCCTAGCCACTGGCCAAACAGTATTTTATTTGTACAGAGCGATATCCACAGCAAAATGTAATAGGGAATAGCTTATAAAGAACAGAAGTTTATTTAGCTCACACTTCTTGGAAGACTGAGAGCATGGTGCTGGCATCTGGTAAGGGCTTTCCTTCTGCATTATAATAGGAGAGGATGTCTCTCGGTGAGAAGACTGAGTGTTCTTCCCAATAAAGCCTCTAATGCCATTGTGGGGTGCGTCCTCATGGCTCCATATAACCCAAACTATCTCCTGTAGTGGATAGCCATCCCAGCATTGGCCTGGAAGTTCCAACCCCCACTGAGGCTTCGGTAATGGTCACGCCCACGAGGCAGGGTGGAGGAGGAAGCGGAAGACCAAGGATCGAGAAGAGGTCTCTCTCTTGGTTCAGGGACCCTGGACGCTGGAGGTAGACCGAGCAGAGTTCTCCAGAGAACACCGCTGGACTGCGCCATCCCTTTCCCAGACCCTGCAACCTATCCCTTCATTTGTAAGTTACCCCACAAAATAAACTTCCCTTTTAACTACGTGGAGTGGCCTTAATAATTTCACCAATAATCTCCTAAATGCCTTATCTTGAGACATCACTAATGCATGAATTAGGGGTTAAATTTACAATACAAGAACTTTTGAAGGCCACAGATTCCACAAGAACCAATCAAGGAGGGTGAAGTTTGGGTCAACATCCTCTGTGATATTGTATCTGCCCAGGAAACTCAGTTTATTGTTCACATTGTTCTCAAAACATCCCAAGACCTAAGATGGGGAAGTATCTGACCTCTACAACATTTCTACACCTTTAAAAGCTTGGCTTCCCTTGTTCATGTAGTGAAATGATGGTTGATGGGGTTTGCTCTTATCAGAACAGAGTGCTCACAATACTCCCTTGATATTCATATCAGTGATATCCATTCCATTGTTCCACTTCTCAAGACTATATTTATTAAATTTTGTATCTGTTGACATATAATAGATAGGTGGATTATAGATGAATGGATAAATAGATGAATGGATAGATAGATATTGAGGATAAATAAATGATGGATTAATAGATGATAGATGGAAAGATTATTGTGGTGGTATTGTGTTCCCCACAATATTGTGCACCCTAATAAATTTATCTGGGGTCAGAGAACAGACAGCCACTAGAACAGAGCCAGAAATGGAGGCTAGAAAATGGGTCAGAGCAAGCCATAGTAGAAGTTGGGCTTTGGTGGTGCACGCCTTTATTCCCAGCACTTGGGAGGCAGGGCTAGCCAATCTCTGAGTTCAAGGCCACTTTAGAAACAGCTAGGCATGGTGACACAGCCTTTAATCCCAGAAATCCAGCCTTTAATCCCAGGGAGTGGAGGCAGAAAGAGAAAGAGTATATAAGGCGTGAAGACCAGAAACTAGAGGCTTTGGCTAGTTAAGCATTCAGGTTTTGGAATAAGGCAGTTCAGCTTAGACCCATTCAGATGAGGACTCAGAAGCTTGCAGTCTGAGGAAACAAGACCAGCTGAAGAACTGGTGAGGTGGCTGTGGCTTGTTCTGTGTCTCTGATCTTCCAGCATTCTCCCAATAACTGGCCTCGGGTTTGTTCTTATTAATAAGACCTGTTAAGATTCCTGCTACAGATAATGGATGGATATATGGGTATCCAGTTTTACTGGGGAAAATTGATTAATATAATAGCCATTGTGGGTGTGAAGGTGTCATTCATATCTTAGTACATATTATAAATAAGTACATTGTGTACAGACTGCACACTAAACTGTGGTTCAGCCTTGCTGCATGCTAGGCACTGCTCTACGTCTGCCACCTATATTAGCTCATGTGGTGCACACAACAATCACACAAAGCAGGAATGGTTAGGACCCCTGGTTTGCAGATGAGAAAATCAGCATGAAAAGGTTAAGAAGTCCTTGCCCAAAGTCATGCATCTGCTCAGTGATAATTTGAAGTCAGCAGTCTACTTCCAGAAAAAAATCCTCATTTTTGCCAATGATGCTCAGCTACCTTCTGTTCTGATGGCCTCACCTCATTCCAGCTATTTTGGTGGGGTTATGTCGTGGATTTTCCCTGTTGTGACATGGTACTTTTCATTTTCATCCACGGCTCCAGGCTCCTTACTCCCATACCCTATTGAATCCCTGAAATGGCCAGAGTCACTGGGGTGACTTTGAGCCTCAGGAGCAGGCTTCAGGAGGCAGTGTCCCTTAGTGACCCACTTTTCTTTCCTAGTTCATTTTTCTCCCCAAGGCAGGACACAGAAGCCAGAATGTCTTGTCCCCAAGATTGATCACAGAAACTAAAATCCTTTGCTGTGGATATTGCTTTGTATGCTATGAATGTGTTGCTCTGATTGGTTAATAAATAAAGTGCCAATTGGTCAGTAGCCAGGCAGGAAGTATAGGCGGGACAAGCAGAGAAGAGAATGCTGGGAAGAGGAAGGTTGAGAGGAGTCACCAGCCAAACACAGAGGAAGCAAGATGTGAAGGCAGAACTGAGAAAAGGTGCCAAGCCACGTGGTTAAACATAAATAAGAATTATGGGTTAGTTTAAATGTAAGAGCTAGTCAGTGGTAGGCCTGAGCTAATGGCCAAACAGTTTTAATTAATATAAGCTTCTGAGTGATTATTTTATAAGTGTCTTATAAGTGGCTGTGGGGTCTGTGGGGCTAGGCAGTACTGGAGAGAACTTCAGCTACAATCCTCTCCATCTTCCTCATTCTTCTTGAAGAGGAGCTGCCATAAGAAAACCCTCTGAGGCTGGACACACAGGTCAGATGGAACAGCACTTGCCTAGCAAGCATAAGAACCACATAAAAATTTTGGGCAAGTGGTACATGCTTGTAATTCCTGTGCTGGGAATGGAGAGGTAGGGGACCTCTGGGACCTGCTAGCCAGTCAGTCTAGTGTAACTGGTGAGCTCCAGGCCAATGAGAGTCCTTGTCTCAAAGGAGGTGAACTCCACTTAAGGACACCCTGAGGTTGTCTTCTTTGGATTTGATATAACTGTTCCAATTAGTAACTCATAATGTTACTCACCTGCACTTGGGCCCACACAAGATCATCCCTATCAACAAGAAAGGGGAGGGTCTCATGGGGTCTTACCCTTTACATCTGAACTATTGGCTAAAGATAGACTCAGTGAAATGGGAGCCATTGTCTTTGGTTGCCTGAAACTGCTGATCCCATCAGGCTCCAACAGATAACCATAGCCACAGACAGCCCTGGTTCATCTCAGTGGGTTACAAAACAAGATAGGCAAGCATGTGAGAGAGATTTGTGGGTAGAAGTACTGGCAGGGTGATAGGATGGTTTGGAATAAAAGTGGTTAGTGTGTATTTTGTACATAGAGAAATTGTCTATAAATTTTAATTAATCAAAAATTTAAAAATAGCCGGGCAGTGGTGATGCACACCTTTAATTCCAGCACTCGGGAGGCAGAGCCAAGCGGATCTCTGTGAGTTCGAGGTCAGCCTGGTCTCCAAAGTGAATTCCAGGAAAGGCGCAAAGCTACACAGAGAAACCCTGTCTCAAAAAACAAACAAACAAACAAACAAAAAATTTAAAAATAAAAGACATTCTCTAATGACTACTTCCCTGTTACAGAAGGGGGCCTGGTCTGTGCTAATGAGGAAGGAATGGGGCACAGAAAAGTGAAGAAGGATCCAGAAGGTCCTTGCTAGGTTTCATCACTGGTGGATCAGCATTGGAGGCTCTTCTTTCATGGCCCAGTTGCCCATGTTTCGACCATGGATGTGCTGTAGTGTGTCCTGACATACTGGGCTCAGAAGCTCCTAGACACTGAGCATGTGGAGGCTTGCAGGAAGGCAAAGACCCAGCTATATGCCAAGAGGGTGGCAGTGCCAGTTCTCCAGCTCCACGGACACACATATTCAAGCATTTGGGGCTCTTGCAGACCTCACCCTATAGAGCCCCTGTCCGGATGCTTGTTTGTGTCTTTAAAAATATCACTTCTATTCAACAAGCAAATGTAGCTACCGTATTTCCCTGAGTTCTGTGAGCTCCTTGACCACGCAAGTTAATTGAGCCTTATTCATAGCTGGTCATTTAGAAGTTAAGGAGGCCATGACTTGTGGGTGGGTTGATATGAGGACAATCTTGGGGACTGAGCCCTCAGCATGTGGGATGTGTCACTGTCTCAGGTAGATAGCTCCAGACCTGAGGTCACTGTGAGGACAGGCAGTCAGTGCCTGCTGCAGAGCTGCTCGATGCTGTGGAGAAATCTCTATATCTTTCCAGGTCACAGAAGTCTAGGCTTTATTTTTCCCAGGACATCTTTCCATCATCTCCTGAGCCTGAGAGTCTTTCTTTTCTTTGGAGGTCAGTCAAAGATCCATGCTGCAATATTCCCTATAGTGACACGGGGTATGGAAAAAGAGGAGCAATGGCTTGTGGTCCTCACAGAGTCCCGAGAATGTGCCCTTGAGAAAGAATATTGGTAATATTCTTTGCAATGGAGGGGGAAAATTAGATTATTCCTGCAGTGTATTTCCATCAAATAATGAAAGCACACTCACCTGCGATTCCACGTTGGGATGCTCCTTGATTTTGGGGTTTTCCTTTGAGGAGGGCTAAATAAGGACAAGCTTCTCAAGGAAGCCTTGAATTCAATTTCAAGAAAAACCTCACAAGGCTGGTTAAACAAAAATCCCCATGCAAAATAATTGCCTGACCAACCAATTAAGTTCTCTTTAGAAGTTAGTAACTTTCAGCTGACCTTGGTGGAAGCTGGAGCCACAGTTATAACTCTGGTGTTTGATTCTGTTTTTTAAAGATAAAACTCCTACAGGGTAAGAAAGCAGCTCTTTCTGGAGACCTGAGAAACACCTTCTAGTTGGGCCTCTCTTTAGAATTGCTGCCAATATCTTCCCATCTGCTTGACCTGACTGGGGCCTGTCTTTCAAAACCAAAGCCTGGATAATTTAATCAAAGTGGTTTGCCGTGGTCTTGATGGCCTGTTCAGAATGCTGCCTCTGGCTTCTGCAATGTGTCTTGGAAATATGGACTTTCACATGCTGCTGAGCACTGGAGCACTGTCTATAGAAGGAGGCAGTTTAGCAGGGCAAGCCACACCTCACACAGCTCAATGTTCCAGTCTGTAAAGCCCAAAGATGCCATGGGGAGCCCCAAGGAATTTTACAGTTCAGCCAGGGAGTTAGGAAGAGGAAGTCCTGCTCATCGTCTGGCTGCTCTGCGTTGACGTCAGTTTTTAGTAATCACTATGTTTTGTTATTTTAAAGACTTATATTACAAAATGAAATATCCATTGTAAATGAGCCCAGTGAGAGGGGAGACATGAGCAGAACTCTGCTGTTGAATTTTCTTATCAGTTCTGTGGATTATATAAAGCAAAGAAATAGAGACAGTTATAGGTGGAAACAATATGCCCAGCTCAATAAGATGCGTCCAACATGGGAAAAATGCCAGCACCACTCTTAGCCAAAGATCTTAGCAAAACTCCCCAGTAGCTTGAGGATATGGGGCAGCTGACAAAAGCTGGCTGATGCCAATCACCGTATGAGTCTGTAGATAGCCAGCAGATGTTTAAAACTCTAAGTTTGGATACAGTACAATCACATTGTGTAAGTCAATGGATACATCTGGAAGGACATAACATTGTTCGCAGTCATATATTTGAGTAGAACTAGGAAACAGAGAGCTGGTTTCTAATGTTATGCATTCTGTACAGTGTGGCTTATTTTACAATGAGCATTTCATTCTCTAATAAGCAAATCTTTAAAAAAATACAGAAATTCATAAAAGCCAATGTCAAAGGAATTCCCACGAAGAGCAAGGATAGTTGCCCAGCCCTCCAGTGTGAGCTTTGGAGCTGGTCCTCACACACAGTGCTGTAGTCATGCCGTAGTTTGTAGCTAGAATCTGCTCACTCTTGATTGGCCAGAGCCTATGGCAGCTCAGGGGTTAAAGACATTAACACTGCCTGCTGTCCCTGTAAGACATGGGGTGTGTGTGTGGCAGTTTCCTGGGAGCCTCTCTGTTATGAGGCCATGAACCCCTTGAGGTCAGGACTGAATCCAGGTCCCCAGGACTTAGTGGAAGGTCTAGTACCTTTCCCCCACAACCACCTAGAACTCTGAGAGGAATGAAGTCATGGCTTTTAAGTATTTGTGATCTCAATTTTAACAGACAGTTAATGTTCAGCTTCACTGAGTAGGTGTTTCCATTGTGTTTAGAAACTTCAGTTAAAATTGACACAATATAAAATGATATTATCCTTCCTTCCTCTCTTTCTCCCTCCCTCCCTCCCTCCCTCCCTCCCTCCCTCCCTCCCTCTCTCCCTCCCTCTCTCCCTCCCTCCCTCCCTCCCTCCTTCCCTTCCTTTCCTGTTTGACACAGCCTGGCTATGTAGCTCAGGGTGACCTGAAACTCACAATTCTTTCCCCCCAGTTTCCTGAGTGCTGGGGTCACAGACTAGACCTCTATACCTACAGTACTTAATATTTTTGATGTCTTTGGTGGTATTTCAAGAATATGAATGGTTGATGTAGGTAGCGTTCTAAAGAGGTAGCAATGCCTATGACCACAACGTATGAAGTCCAGCAGACAGAGTCTACTGTGGAACATGGTTCAATCTAAAAGTCCAACAGATGTGAGTTTGAATTCTATCTATGCCAAGAGTTAGCCACATGACCTTGAATAAGTCATTACTGTGTCTGCAAGCCTCCATATGCTTATCTGTAGAAGGGGTGTTTTCTCAGAAACCTCTCTTAGAAGAATTCTACAAGATCCTGTATAGAAAGCATGAAGGTCGAGTACCCAGCAATCAATCACTCAATAAAGCAGGTATTTATAATATAAATATTTTAAATTTATAATACTATTATAAATATTTTAAATTTATTCGTTGTTAATTTCATATACGTACACAATGGATTTTGATAATCCCCACCCCCACTCCACCCACTCCAGCTCTTCTCACACTTCTTAATAATCCCTTTCCCAACCTCATGTCCTCTTTAACCCACTGAGCTCAAGTAGTGCTATGCATGTGGACATGGGGCAGGGCCATCACCGGAACTTGGGCAGTCTATTGGGGCCATGCCCCTGAAGAAAGCTGACTTTCTCCCAACAGTCCTCAGCTGCCAACAACTCCTCAGCTCCGGGCGGGGCCTGTGAGCCCCTCTCCTCTGCATGCTGGTAGTTGATGGCTTGATCGTGTGCAAGCAACCGCAGGTGCTGTGTGTTCAGGAGTGCGATGACCGTGTTGTAGTCAGGAGACTGTTTCACAGCGGTCCCCCAAGTAGAAAGCCGGTGCTACTATTAGTGAGTTTAGCAGCTGCAGAAACCAATGCTGAACTCATCAATAACCACTGTCTTTTGTTGCTTCCCCTGGCGACACACACACACACACAGACACAGACACAAATAGACAGACAGACAGACAGACAGACACACACACACACACACACAGACACAGACACAAATAGACAGACAGACAGACAGACAGACAGACAGACAGACACACACACACACCTGCTTTCTAAAAGGTAGAAGAAGATGATGAGTCCTTCACAGATATGGATTTCAATGTTTAGGGCATTAGGGGTCTAAAAGACCCTCCACCTCCATGGTTTTATATTCGACACTGCAGTTTGACCTGTAAATTCAGCAGCAAACTGACTTAACACTGTACATTATGCCCCTTACATGAGCAAAGCACCTTGACTGGAACTTACTCAAACCCAAATTAAAGTGTAACTCAGAAGAAAGAAAATCACCTTTTTAAAAGTCCCAAGCTCCAAAGAGGACAAATTCTGAGAAGGCAGCGGCTGCTTCTTTCAACTTTGGTCACTGGCCCCCAGCACAGAAATCAATTCATTTGTGCCAACAGATTATTTCACCCCTTCTGAAGGAAGTCAGCATTGATCAGTGTCAAGGACTCAGGATACCACATATGAGCCATTCTCACACAAGGCTGAAATTCGGCTCTTAATGGAGGGGTCTTGCCATTCCTCAACCTTCCCAAGGCTCAGTTCTCATTTTCCAACGTCTAAAATGGAGATAATGGTGTAACTTGGACAATCCCTTAAATGATGATGCTGTTTTTTTTTCCAGACCATATGACAGGGCCAATAGAGTTTGTTGTGAAAACTAAATGAGAAATACATGTATATTTGCAATTATATACCTTCATTATATTATATCCTATGCAGCATATAATGAGTTTATACTAATTATTAACATACACCATATAGACAATAGTACACACTAATATATATTCAACATTTTTTCTGTGTGTGTGCTCCTGTTGTCCATGGGTTTACTCCAAGAACAAAAGAAATTTCAGAACACAGCATATCATAAAGCATGTTCTAGTTACAAAATGTCATTTTGAGAGTTTTATGACAGGTGTGGGTTATAATAATTAGTTAACATGAGATAATGTAAGGATTTTTGATAATGAGATGTTAGTGACACTGGGTTTAGGGTAGCTTGCTGCTGTGTCTTTTAATTGAGCATTTTTTGTGGACAAATTTGCTTATTGAAGTTAAAAATCTGGAGACCTAAGTAAACAAACCACTCTATCTTCTTGCGGGTATGTTTCATACCTCCCCAACAGAACTTGCTTTTAACAACTGTATTTTCTTTTCCCATAAATACCCATATTTTATAAAAATTCTGAGATGCAAGTAAGCAAAGACAAAAGAAGCAGAGCTATTATTTGAGTGTGATTTTGATGTGCACTTTCCCAGACTCGTTAAATGACTTCTATTACTATATTGTTTAATAGAACATCGTGAGCACCTTTCATTGTTATTCTGTAATGTTTAAAATATGTAGTATTTTGTAGTATTTGTCACATAATGTTTATATCTAAAGGTCTATATCTTATTTAGTCATCACACCATGTTGAGACATCTAACTTATTTCAAACTGATTACTATTTTTACATAACATGATAGACATTTTTAGAACAGGAACTGAATCATACCAACAGTTATGACTGTAAAAATACATAGAACTGGGATTACCAATTCCAAAATACACATGCTGAAAGGCCATTGTAAGGGAAACAAGGCCTCCCCCACTAGCTCTGCTAATTGTAGATTCAGTGGAAAATGCTGCACTCTGCCCCCACGCCCCATACCAGAAAAGTTAGCCCATCATGCTGTGCTAACAGGATGCTTGCAGGATGAACGCCTGCGGTTGTGCTTGCAAGATAAATTGCTTGAGAAGAATGCTTGCCAAATAACCCCTTGCTAGATAAGCTTGGAATTCATTTACCTACCCAGACTCTGAGAAAGACCGTGGAGACATCTGGTCTCCAGATGCCTGCACTCTGGATGACCCCGCTCCCCTGCCCTGATAGAACTGCCTCTTAAAAGGCCTGCGAGCCTTAGACTTGGGGTCACCGGCTACTTCTCGCGCTGGTGGCCCACGAGCTCGTGCTAATAAAGCTTCCTTTGTGACCCGATATCAGAGTGAAGCTCTTTGTTTTGGACGCCGACCCTAACATTTGGAGGTCCCACCGAGATTGGTAAGGACAGTGGTGAGTCGGCGGGGAAGCAGCTGTTCAAGCGGCCCGTGAGGACCCTTGGACAGTGGGGGACAGATGTGTCCTGAACCCACAGGCTGCAGCTCTGGAGGACGCTCTGGAGTGTGGGGACCCTGGGACAGGGGCCCCATCTGATTCCCTTTTGTCTAGGAGATTTTTCAGACAGCCCGGGCCAATAGACAATCTTTTGGTTTCATTTTCCCTACCATTTTGCCGGCTTGTCTTGTTTGTGTGTTGTGTCTCGATTTTTGTGTCCTTCTGTGTCTGTTTCTACTTGTTTGGAATGGGACAGTCTGCCTCCACCCCTTTGTCCCTAACCCTCTCTCATTGGTCAGCAGTGACGGACCGCGCATCGGACCTGGCAGTTCGGGTAAGGAAGGAAAAGTGGCAGACTTTCTGTTCTTCTGAATGGCCCACCTTCGGAGTCGGGTGGCCAGTAGATGGTACTTTTGATCTTAATATAATTAGGGCAGTCAAACAAAAGATTTTCATTCCAGGTTTGCACGGACACCCAGACCAGCAGGCCTACATTTGGGTATGGGAGGATCTGGTGACTGACCCTCCTAAGTGGGTCTGACCCTTCCTGACTGCTCCTACAGCACCTTCACTAACTTCTGCTCCGATTCTTGCGACCAAACCTTCCCAACCGACTCCATTAGCGACTCCATCCCCTCCTCAACCCCCCTTACCTGAATCTCAGAATGACCTCATTTCATTTGCCTTAGACTTCCTGCCACCGCCGCAGCCACCTCCCTATCGGCCCGAACCACGACCTCCGGCAGAGACTGGGCCTGAGTCTGTCTTGGTCTCCCCGTCGGGTCCAGCACAGGGAACCCATCAGAGGAGAGCAAGGCCCCCGGATGAGGCACCCCTGGCTATCACACTGCCTTTGCGCCCCATTGGGGGAACGGTCAATGATGGGGCCAGGGGTGACATGCCCACTCTCCAATACTGGCCCTTTTCCTCCTCTGACTTGTATAACTGGAAAAATAATAACCCTCCATTTTCTGAGGACCCCTCCAGATTAACAGGTCTCTTAGATTCCATCATGTATTCCCACCAACCTACTTGGGATGATTGCCAGCAGCTCCTGGGGATCCTCTTCACTATGGAAGAGAGAGAGCGCATTCTCCTGGAAGCCAGGAAACTAGCCTATGGGCCAGATGGGCGACCAACTCAACTCCCCACCCTGATTGATGAGCGCTTCCCATTAAGACGACCAACCTGGGACCCAAATACCCCGGAAGGTAGGGAGCATCTGTCCCTCTATCACCAGACTCTAATGGCGGGTCTCAGTGCGGTGGCCAGAAGGCCCACTAATTTGGCTAAGGTAGGTGAGGTTCTTCAAGGGCCTGATGAAACCCCCTCTGCCTTCCTCGAAAGGCTCATGAAAGCATACAGGAGGTATACGCCTTTCGATCCACAGTCTAAAGAACAGAAGGGGGCAGTAGCGATGGCCTTTATAGGACAGTCAGCTGCAGACATAAGACGCAAGTTACAGAGATTAGATGGTTTGCAGGGACTGAGTTTGAGAGATTTAGTCAAGGAAGCAGAAAAGGTTTATTATAAAAAAAAAGCGATAAAATCGAAATTTATCATGGATCCTGGCAGTAGCAGTAAAGGACAACTCAGGGCCTCGAGGCAGAGGAGGTCGCCCGCCTTTAAAGCCTAACCAATGTGCATACTGCAAGGAAGAGGGTCATTGGGCCCAAGAGTGCCCCAAAAAACCAAGAAGACGAGGCCGGTCAGTCTTGGCCCTTGACGACTGAGGAAGTCAGGGTTCGGAACCCCTCCCCGAGCTCCAGGTAACCTTTGAAATGGAGGGAACCCCAGTCGACTTTGAAGTAGATACGGGGGCAGTCTTTTCAGCAATACAACAACCACTCGGGCCACTATCTTCCCGCAAGTCTCTAGTCCAAGGGGCCAACAGGAATAGAGAGAGACCCTGGACCACTCAGAGAACAGTCAACTTGGGGAAAGGTACTGTGCAACATTCTTTTTTGGTCCTCCCTGACTGTCCTGCACCTCTCCTGGGGAGGGATCTCCTGACAAAATTAGGAGCCCAAATAACTTTCACTGCCCAAGGACCTGAATTAAAGTTTGCCCATCCCCTGGTCGGGGACCTCTGCCTCCTCACTTTAGAACTCCCAGCAACAGAGGAATATCGGCTGTATGGGACCACCATCCCCACGGCCCAACTGACTATGGTCCCCACAGGACTGGGAAATGAAGAATGGACCCACAGGTTCCCGGAGGCTTGGGCAGAGACTGGGGGACCTGGACTGGCAGTAGAACAGCCACCATTGTGGTCACCTTAAAACCCACAGCAGTTCTGGCTCGGGAAAAGAACCCCTTTGTCTGGCAAGAGAAACACCAGACAGCGTTCGAGACGCTGAAGAAGACACTCCTGTCGGCACCTGTCCTCGCCCTTCCTGATGTGAGTAAGCCCTTCACCCTGTACCTCCACGAGAAAAAGGGGGTGGCGGTTGGTGTACTAGCACAAGCTCTCGGACCCTGAAAAAGGCCTGTCGCCTACTTATCCAAACGACTCGACCCAGTGGCTAGAGGGTGGTCCACTTGCCTCCGGGCACTGACAGCAGCGGCTACTTTGGTGAGAGACGTGGACAGATTGATTCTGGGGCAGCACCTGACCATCATTGCTCCCCATGCGCTAGAGAGCATTGTTAGCAATGCCTGGGCCACCTATTGCCAGACAACGCTACTAGACCGAGACCGCATCACATTTGGGCCCCCGTCCCTTTTGAATCCGGCCACCCTCCTCCCAATCTCCCCGGAGGAGGGTGAGAATAAACTAGTTCATAACTGCAAGGCCATCCTAGCCGAAGAGACCGGGGTCTGAAAGGACCTAACAGACCAGCCTCTAGCCCACTCTGATCTGATATGGTATATAGATGGCAGCAGCTTCCTGAGTGGGGGGCAGAGAAAAGCGAGAGCAGCCGTAGTGGACAAAAATCGGGTAATTTGGTCTAGTAGCCTCCCGGAAGGAACTTCAGCCCAGAAAGCAGAACTGATAGCACTCACGCAAGCTCTCACCAGGGCTGCAGGAAAACGGGCCACAATCTATACTGACAGCCGGTATGCGTTCGCAACAGCACATATACATGGGACAACATATCGAGAGAGAGGGCTACTAACATCGGCTAAAAAAAAAAATCAAAAATAAAAAAGAGATTGAGGCCCTATTAGAGGCTTTAATGTTACCCTGAGAGCTGGCCATCGTACATTGCCCTGGGCACCAAAAAGGGGACTCCCCAGTGGCCGTGGGAAACAGGAGGGCCGATCAAGAGGCAAAGGAGGCTGCCCTCCAGGATCCAAGGAGCCTGGCCATTCACACCTGGACTCCAGAGGATTCAGCTCCTGAAGAGGCTCCACCCCCGGAACTTCTGAAAGACACTCTGGAAAGGATCCACAAATTAACCCATTTGGGCAGCAAAAAATTGATCCAGCTGACTACAGAAGATAAGACCCTCTCCCCATCTGAGAAGAAGCAAATGGCAGAGAAGGTGGTAGCTGCTTGCCGGGCCTGCCAACAGGTAAATGCATATCCTGGGAAACTGGCCCCCGGAAAAAGGCTACGAGGAACCCGCCCTGGCCAGCATTGGGAAGCAGACTTCACCGAGGTAAAGCCAGCTAAGTATGGCCTGAAGTACCTGCTAGTGTTTGTAGATATCTTTACAGGATGGGTAGAGGCCTTCCCTACCAAGAGA
Organism: Onychomys torridus; assembly: GCF_903995425.1. NCBI lineage: Eukaryota > Metazoa > Chordata > Mammalia > Rodentia > Cricetidae > Onychomys > Onychomys torridus. Next base: position 2,063,243 of record NC_050462.1, read on the forward strand.
GAAATGGCGATCGTAGTTGCCAAGAAAATCTTGGAAGACATCTTCCCTTGGTTCGGGTTACCGCAGGTAATAGGGTCAGATAATGGACCAGCTTTTGTGGCCCAGGTAAGTCAGGGACTTGCAAAGGTACTGGGGATTGATTAAAAGTTACATTATGTCTATAGACCCCAGAGCTCAGGACAGGAGAACAATTAAGGAGACCTTAACCAAATTGACCATGGAGACTGGCTCTAGAGATTGGACGATGCTCATACCGTATGCCCTCTTTAGAGCTAGAAATACCCCTTCCTTCATGGGTCTTACCCCCTTTGAACTGCTCCTTGGGTGTGCACCCCCAGTTAAGAACCTAACCCTCCAGCAAGAAAAAATCATGCCTTCCCCTCTGTCTGACAGGCTGCAAGCCTTAGCATCTGTCCAGCATACACTGTGGAAGCAACTGTCCGCTGCGTACCAACTTGGCGGGGACAGCACTGCCCATCAGTTCCACGTGGGGGACTTCGTATATGTCTGCAGACACCAGCATCAGACTTTGGAACTCTGGTGGAAGGGACCATACCAAGTCCTGCTGACCACCCCAACGGCGGTCAAGATGGACGGGATCGGCGCCTGGATCCATGCCTCCCACCTCAAGCCAGCCAAAGTGCCAGATGACTCCTGGACTGCAGAATGGACTGACAATCCTCTTAAGCTTCTGATTCATCGCCAGTGCGACCGAAAGTAACCCACATCAACCAGTGTCTCAGACTTGGCAGGTTATATCAGGCCAAGGGGAAATTGTATGGGAAATTACCTCTAATCGGCACCCACTGTGGGGCTGGTGGCCTGACTTGCATCCGGACCTCTGCCAGCTAGCAGCAGGGTCAGATGACTGGGATATCCCTACAACTGACCCTAGGAACCCTAGATCGCCAGCCGTCTGTCAGGATGGAAAGAAAACTTGTAAATATAATGGAAAGAGATACGGGTGTAATAAGAAAATCAAAAACAAAACTTAAAAAAAGACTAGATGCCAGAAAAAAGAACTTACAAGGCTCTCAAAGCTGGTTTGAGGGATGGTATAATCAATTCCCATGGCTAACTACATTATTGTCAGCCCTCACAGGACCACTTATTGTATTAATTCTTGTCCTCATGATTAGACCATGTATCCTCAATCGAATCTCGGCTTTTGTATGATCCCAGGTAAATGGGGTTAAGATGATGGTCCTGAGACAATGATACCAGCCGATATCTGGCAGTGACCTTTAGGATTAAAGGTCGGCACAAAAAAAAGGGGGGAATGAAAGGCCATTGTAAGGGAAACAAGGCCTCCCCCACTAGCTCTGCTAATTGTAGATTCAGTGGAAAATGCTGCACTCTGCCCCCACGCCCTATACCAGAAAAGATAGCCCATCATGCTGTGCTAACAGGATGCTTGCAGGATAACCGCCTGCGGTTGTGCTTGCAAGATAAATTGCTTGAGAAGAATGCTTGCAAATAACCCCTTGCTAGATAAGCTTGGAATTCGTTTACCCACCCAGACTGAGAAAGACCTCGGAGACATCTGGCCTCCAGATGTCTGCACTCTGGATGACCCCGCTCCCCCGCCCTGATAGAACCACCTCTTAAAAGGCCTGCGAGCCTTAGACTCGGGGTCACTGGCTACTTCTCGCGCTGGTGGCCCACGAGCTCGTGCTAATAAAGCTTCTTTTGTGACCTGATATTGGAGTGAAGCTCTCTGTTTTGGACGCCGACCCTAACAATGCTTTTTTACTGGCTTAATTGATATATAATTTACATACCGCAGAATTCTCCCAAAGGGCACAGTTCATTGGTTTTTGAAATTAAATGTATAGTTATGAAGTCATCATTGTGCTTATTTTCAGAATGCACCCCCCCATTTCTATCATTCAAATTCACAGTCACTCTTCTATCTCCAGCTCCAGGCAACCACTGATCAACTCCAGAATGTTGTCTTTTCTGGAAATTTCAACCAAAATGTAGACTTTTGTGCCGGGCTGCTATCTTTCAGAATGATTTCAAATTGCTTCATCCTGTAGCTCTATGTGAGTCGATTTCTTTGTTCTGTTTTATGGTTTAGATCTGTAGTGCCCCCAGGCTCATGTGTGAAATACTTCCTCTCCAGCTGTAGTGCTGTTTGGTGAGGGTGTGGCTCCTTGGGGCGCTGGCAGAAAAGGGTCACTGGGGGCAGGCTTTGGAAGGTTATAGCTTGGTCCCTTGTCCCTGTCCCAGTTCACACTGCATAGTCCTCTGTGATGTGAGGCACCTCTGCCATATACTCTTGCTTCTATGAACCCCACGCTGCTTTCCCCACATGATGGACCGGAATCCTTTCTAACTGAGAAGCACCTTTTTCTCCCTGTGCTTGTTTCTGCTGGTAGTTTGGCCACAGTGATGGAAATTGACGAGTATACTATCAAGTTGTGTCTGATTGTGTGAGTGTGCCACACTGAACCAACTGATGGACATGTGGGCTGTTTCTACAATAGTCACTATACGTACAGCTACTATATGCATTTGTGTGAGTGTGTGTGAATGTCTCTTCTCTTGGCTAAACACTTAATGATGGAATTGTACAGAAGGTTTATTTTTAACTTTAAGTGAAACTACTCTTTCCTAAAGTGGCTTCACATTGCATGCCCACAAGCCATGTGTGGGATATTAGTCCCTCCACGTCACTGTCATCCCCACGTGTGAGGGATTGGTCCCTTCGTAGCCTTATCATTGCTATGAGCTATTAGTGAGGTGCCCATCTCTCCACGTCCTCGACAGAGATCCTTATAGTTTCAGTTTTCAATTTCTTTTCCTTTCAGGTTTTTAAAAGAATCCTTTAAAACAGTGAATTGCTGGGCGGTGGTGGTGCACGCCTTAATCCCAGCACTCGGGAAGTAGAGGCAGGCAGATCTCTGTGAGTTTGAGGCCAGCCTGGTCTACAGAGTGAGTTCCAGGAAAGGCTCAAAGCTACACAGAGAAACCGTCTCGAAAAACAAACAAACAAACAAACAAACAAACAAACAAACAAACAAAAAACAGTGAATTCGTACATTATAGGAAACAAAATCACACAAAACAAAGAACAAAATTATCTCAAATAATACTCAAAGCAGCTTGGCCAGATTGTCTAGGTCTGGGTATGGACACAGTGTTCCAGTGTAGGTAACTGAGGTCACATAGCATGTGCCACGCTTTCCATGCATTGTGACTATCCACCATTTGCCAGTTCAAAGCCCCCACACAGAGTGGGTGTTTTGATAATTAAGAATACACTATTTCAACTGAATCTGCTAGGGGGAAAAAACCCTCTAATTCTGTCTTCCTTGGTGGCAAAAATTTCACAGAAGCTAAATATGGCAACAGGCCCTTAGGATAGAAGTAGTGGCAGAGCTGGAATTAAAATTCTTAATTCCCTTAATGCTCAGTTTAAATGAAACACCTAACAGCAGGCTATAGTAAGCACAGTGTCACTAACAGCTCATGATCAGATCTATAAGCCAGAGAAGACCTGTGTCAGGGGCGCTCAGCAAACTGTGAATCTGACCACACCTGTGCACATCTGTCCTATAGGCTTCTCCCTGGACTCCGCTCTGCTGCTTGTCTGATGAATTCTCACATCCAAATGATAAAGGACGCCAAGCAGCTGCTAGCCAGTTGTATGCCTTCTTTTGAAATAAATGTTTCTTCAGTTACTTTGCCATTTTAAGATGGATTTCAGGAGTTTTAAGAGTTCTTCGAATATTTTATACAGGTCTTTAATCAGATATGCAGTTTTGAAAGTTTTATTTCAGTCTACAGCTCATCTTTGCATCATCCTCTTCGATGTTATTGTGCCAGGAGTTGTTTTCTTAATTTCATTTTGAAATTGCTGTTGTATATGGAAGTACAATTGGTTTTATATGTTAATTTTTCCCACAACCTTGCTAAAACTATATATTGGCACTAGTAGAACTTACATTTTTTTGGTAGATTCTACAGATCTTCAACATGTAAAACTATGTTTTGAAGTTTTTTTGTTTGTTTGTTTGTTTTTCGAGACAGGGTTTCTCTCTGTAGCTTTGTGCCTTTCCTGGATCTCACTCTGTAGACCAGGCTGGCCTCGAACTCACAGAGATCTGCCTGCCTCTGCCTTCCAAGTGCTGGGATTAAAGGCATGTGCCACCACTGCCCAGCGAAGTTTTAAGTTTTGATCAAAGCTGTGTAGTCTTTAACGTTGAGCTATCTCTCCAGCTCATGCTTGAATTTTTGAAATTAAAGTGAATCTATACAACATAGAATTAACCATTTTAAACCATACGATTTAGGAGCATTTGATACTTTAGTGTTGTATAGCCATCATGCATACAGACTTCCAAAGCATAAACTGAAGGAAAACCTCATGTTTATTAAGTAGTCATTTCCTCCTTCCCCTGAACGTTCCTTGTTCCTGAGTGATCTGTTTAAAGTACTTTTGTGTTACCTACTAGATGTCTATCATACAAAAGGATCAAAAAATATATGACTCTTGTGTCTGCTTTCTTTCATTTAGCATTTTGAAAGTGATTATTATTATTATTATTATTATTATTATTATTATTATTATTATTAAGGTGGAGTGGTGGTATGTGTACCACAACTTGTGTCTCTAGGGGTCAGAGGACCTTTGTGGGATTGGTTTTCTCTTTCCAGGTGTCAATCTTGGGTCCGCAGGCTGAGCCATTTTTTAGCTTGCTGAAGCATGACTTTGAGGTTCCTCCGCACTGTGGTGTGGACCTCAGCCCTTGGATGGCTGCGTAACATGCTATTGTGTCTATCTGTTGCATTTTCATTTTGGGGGTTCCATTGATGGACTTTTGGCTCATGTCCATCTTCTGGTTCTTGTAAATTTTGCTGCTGTGGAGCAATTGGGTATGAATATACTTTTAGGTGCTTTAGTTTGATTTCTTTGGGGTGTAGACAGACCTTGGAGAGGACAACCGTGTGTTAAACTTTTTGAAGAGCTATCAAGTGTTCCCCACACATCTGCACCCTTTCATAGTCTCACCAGCAGCGTATGTGGCTTCCGATTCTTCTCTCTGTCTTTGCTAAAGTGTGTTTTCAATGAATACAAGTGACAACCACCCTAGTCGGGGTGAATTGTGTTTCTTGTGGCTTTGATTTGTATTTCTCAAATGGGATTACATTTTGTAACTTTATAGTCTTTTAGTTTCTTGATTTTTTAATTTATTTTTTAAAATATTTTTTATTTTTATTTTAATGTGTATGGGGGCTTTGCCTGTGTGTATGTCTGTGCACTGTGTGTGTGCAGTGCCCCAAGTGTCAGAAAAGGGTACCAGAACCCCTGGAACTTGAGTTACTATCTATAGAGGAACCTCTGTGTGGGTGTAGGAGATGGAAGCCAGGTCCTCTGGAAGAGCAGCCACTGTTCCTAACTGCTGAGCCATCTTTCCAGCCCTGGATGGCTTTCTTCATGCTGACACTTTTACTTGTTTCCTGACTGGATTGCTTTAAGAATTAAAATGTGTGCCTTGACTCATCTCCTTAGTTTTGGGTAAAATGTGTTGACTTTCCTTGTCCGTGTCTCAGTCTTATTCACTGTCCCCTGTATTGCTCTTACCACATGGTTTTCTTAGAAACAAATAACACAGTACTGTAATAACTGATTTATATAATGCTAACTTTTTGAAGAAACTGAGGACCAATGAGAGATGGAATGTTTGTTAAACTTTTATATTTGCCCACATATGTAATGTTTATGTCTTTGTGTACAGTCAAATTATCATGTAACATTTTGTTTGGTCCAAAGAACTTTCTTTAGTATTCCAGTAAGTTTCCCAGCATCATCTACACATTATTGAGCTGAAGATGACATTACTTGGGCTTCACTTCTGAAGGATTGTTTTCTTACATACAGAAAGAAGTCCTCTGTGCTGGTTTCTTTCAGCACTTTGGACATGCCCTCCCACAGCATCTCAACCTGTGCTGTGTCTGATGGAAAGTTGACTTCTGTTTTAATTAACCCTACTTCTGTTTTCCTGTGGTGCTATTTTCTATATGGCAGGTATTTTGTGTTCGTTTGTTTTTAAGATGTTTATCTTTGTTTGAGGCTTCCAATAGTCAGATAACTACATTTCTAAATGAGAATCTCTTTGTGTTTATGTTCCTTGGGGTTGATGGAACTTCTTGGATCTACAGACTAACTTGTTTGGACTCCCACTTGGCCAGGGATAAGTGAGGAGCATTTCTAATTTAGATGGGTTTCTCATTTCTCCAGGCTCCCTTTGTTACTTGCTGGCTAGGCTCTTATTATATCCTCAGCTATGCCCCTCCACAGCATAACTATGAGCTTTTCCTGCCCATATTGCTGCTTTTACTGTCAATAATTCTGGGCACAGACTTTCCTTCCTCTGCTCCAAATCAACTCCTCCTCCCAAGAAGGCTATGGCTAGATAACACTAGCACTACAGTGTCTTCATCTGGGAGAGGGCATTGGTGCTGGAACAGACGCCACAGACTCCTGCTCCAAGCCAAATCCAATAGTTGTTCTTTGTGAATGTATACTTTTCTATTGGTTGTTTGCCTCTGGTCAATTTCCAGAACGCTGAAACAGTCATTTTATATTATGTTGTCCAGTTTCATCTTATTGGGAGGGAGGAGAATTTGCCTTTTTCTCTTTGCTTTCACTGAAAGTTATGATTGTTTTTCTGTTTTTAAGACTTTGATACAGAGTGATACATTGATTTCCACAAAGATTATACTATTTCCTGATTCCTCTGCAGTTTATAACAACGAGAATTGTCCAGTGCATTTTCTAGGACTTGATAATAGCATTAAATAAATACATTAAGATTTGTAGAATAAAAAGGCTTACACTATGGATTTAGAGTTCTCTAGTTATGACTACTTTAAGGTTCTTATTCAAGACAAAGGAGAGATAAGGTACATATTTAAAGCCTCTGGATATAAATTGTTCTTCTATAGAAATTCTAGGCTTGTCTTACTGCCTCACCATAACAACTGGTTATCAACCAAAATACTTGCCATGGTCCTCATGTTTAAGATGGGTAAGCCTTAGAGATCCTTGCTTACATACAGAGAACTCAGAATTTAATACCTTAACCATTGCAGTGGGAAGTGCTGGTGGTGACATTCCAGAAAACCAGTGTCAGGGACAGGACAGTTTCTTAATAAAAGAAGAAGCGCAGACTTTGCAAGAGGTTGGGAGGGACAAACCACAAGTCGGTATGACACCCAAGTGTTTTCCGTCAGCGCCGATGTGGATTTGATAACTGACTGTCCTAAAGGCTTTCCAAGGGTGATGTGTGAGGTTGAGCATTTTCCACGGGGAGCCAGGGAATAGGAAGGAGATCTACAGACAGTCCATGGAAGCCAGGAAATGAAGACAAGGGTTTGTTTCTGACTTTATAACATGAAACAGTCAATAGAAAAATTCAAGTTTGCAGAAGCATAGGACTTCTATACATTATCCTACCTTCAAGAAATAATTACTGATATGTTTGCCTATATCTTTCTTGGCTTTATGTATGGGAAAGAGAAAGAGAAAAGGTGTTATTTTATAATCCATGTGGGTTCTTATTTGTTTGTTTAAAGTCTGCCAATTTTTTTTTTTTTTTTAGCTCCTTGATACTATGTCATTTAGGAGAGGAGACTGGAAGCCAGAAGGCAGAATGGTGAGTTTTGAGCAAAAGCATATGAATCCATTGTGAAAGGCATAAGAGAGTGGTTGGTAAGGAATACATCCATGATCAGATAATGGGACATTCAGTAGCTGGGAAGGTAATAACTTGTTACATCACGAGATTGGAAAAATAGAGCCATGAGAATCATCCAAGCTGTACTCCTCAAACAAACCATGGTGATGTGTCAGTTTTAAATTTCCAATCCATCCGGGACTGATGTTATGTGAAACATAAAATTATATGTCTGGGTATCACAGAAACTTAAAAGGGTTCTAAGACTACTCAATTTCTGCACTTATTGAGGACTGACAATAAACAGTCTGAAGGCCAGAAGTGGCTCAGACAGCCTGCACTGGGGAAGAGTGTTCTAAAATACTTGTTGCAGGGATGATTTATATGCCAAGGAGGATGAAAAACAGGGCTGTACTCTGAAATGTCCAACAGTTGGCTCTCTGGAGTGTGTGTGTGTGTGTGTGTGTGTGTGTGCGCGCGCGCGCATTAAGGGGGACTTAGTGCATTTGACAATGTCCATGTCAGAAATCCACTACCACGGAACTCACGCTACTAAAATAGAGCTAGTAGTGCAGAACAAGAATGGGATGTGCACATGCTACTTATAAGCAGATCTTCTGCTTAGGCAGCTATTCAGGGAACAGAAGTTGAATCTACAACCTTCAAAACATCATAAGAAAATTCAGATTCACTCTACCCATTGGAAAGCAGGACCAAGAAATGAAGGAACCCTTCTGTTATCAGAGGCTTGCTCTACTGTGCAGCCAACTCTGCAACAGAAGCCAGAACTTACTTCTTGAGGTTCCTTTGCTGTTTAGGTGCAAGCCTGTGACCTAGGATTAGTCAATCAAATGGCCTCCCTAGGTTCCACCAATCACACAGTCCTCCTCTGGATTCCAGTTCAGAAGAGGATCTTGGGGGAATTTCCATGGAAATAGTCGCACCAAGAATGGCCAGATCCTGGCAAGTAGTGGTGAGCAAACCTGGTATTGGTTCCTGTGTCATCCATAAGAGCTGCAGAGTCAGCGGTGAGTGGTGGCTGCCCCAGCAAAATCTCCAAAGTGGATCTTGGGAACTCACACTCAGATCCTCTGGAGAGTCTTGTAGATTCTTGTCTTTGCCGTGGTTCTAGTTGGCTTTTCTGTCTCTGTGATGGCCACTGTGGCTCAAAGCAACCTAGAGAGGAAAGGGTTTGTTTCAGCTTACGCGTCCACATCACAGTCCATCACTGAGGGAGGTCAGGGCAGGAACTCAAGGGAAGAATCTGAAGCAGAAACCATGGAGGAATCTGCTCACTGGCTCACTCTCTGGCTCAGCTTTCTTATACAGCCAGGACCACCTGCCTACAGATAGCACTGCCGACAGTGAGCTGGGCCCTCCCACATCCATCACCGACCAAGCTAATTTCTCAGAGATGTGGCCGTGGACCAATTTGATTGAAGCAGTTATCTCATTGAGGTTCCTGCTTCTGTTGGTGTGTCAGGTTGACAATAAAGAATAATCTGTAGGTCTTATTAACTGTGTATTTTTAGGATTGATATAATATTGTATCTTACTTTAAATGATCACCTCACTGATACATATAGTCATCTACTACACAACGCTACTAATTACAATACAGAATTTAATGGAATTTAGTAGTCACAAAACTGCTGCTATGCCCTCAATCAACGGCATTTTTGTCATCATCCCACGATGAAGCTCTGCACCCATCAGTAGTTCTTTTCTGATCCCCTCAGTTGTTCCCACGCTATCTCAGCCCTAGACAATTCCTGTCTCTGTATTTGCCTATTCTGCACATCTCATATGAGTCTACATATAGATAATAATGAGTCTTTTTGACCGTCTTCTTCCGGAGAGCTTCATTTAACCCTTTCCCCATCCGCACTGGAGGATGTCTCAACACTTCTTTCCTGATGAAAAAAATTCTGCAGTGTGAGGAAACCTCATTTTAGACATGTGCCAGCTGATGGGATTTGAGTTGTTTTCATTATTGTGAACAGGCCTGCTAGAAACACCACAACACAAGGGTTTTTTGGAGACCTATTTTCATTTCTCCTGGGTAGACAGCTAAGGGTGGAATAACTTGGTCAGATGTTTAACCCTTTGAAGAGTGCATAGACTGTTTCCCATGAGGAGTGAGTGCATAGACTGTTTCCCATGAGGAGTGCATAGACTGTTTCCCATGAGGAGTGAGTGCATAGATTGTTTCCCATGAGGAGTGAGTGCATAGACTGTTTCCCATGAGGAGTGCATAGACTGTTTCCCATGAGGAGTGAGTGCATAGACTGTTTCCCATGCGGAGTGCATAGACTGTTTCCCATGAGGAGTGAGTGCATAGACTGTTTCCCATGAGGAGCGAGTGCATAGACTGTTTCCCATGAGGAGTGAGTGCATAGACTGTTTCCCCATGAGGAGTGAGTGCATAGACTGTTTCCCATGAGGAGTGCATAGACTGTTTCCCATGAGGAGTGCATAGACTGTTTCCCATGAGGAGTGAGTGCATAGACTGTTTCCCATGAGGAGTGCATAGACTGTTTCCCATGAGGAGTGAGTGCATAGACTGTTTCCCATGAGGAGTGAGTGCATAGACTGTTTCCCATGAGGAGTGCATAGACTGTTTCCCATGAGGAGTGCATAGACTGTTTCCCATGAGGAGTGAGTGCATAGACTGTTTCCCCATGAGGCTGAGGCATCCCCTGGTCTCTTAGCAGTGTACAGGAGTTACAGCTTCTCTACATGCTTGCTGATATTTACTGTCTAGCTCTCTTTATTATATGTGTGCTGGTGGCACAAACTGGTACTGCATTTGGTTTTAATTTTCATTCCTCTGATGGTTGATGGCACTGAGCATCTTTTTGTATTCTTATTGGTCATTCTGATAGCTACTTTAGAGAAATGTCTGTTCAGAGCCTTTTATTATTTCTAAATTGGCTTATTCATCTTTTTCTTATTAAGTTATGCAGCCCTCTGCACATTCTAGTGCAAGTTCTTTACCAGGTATATCATTTGCAAACATTCTCTCTCTTTGTGTGGGAGATCTTTTTAGTTTTCTGACGTGCACCACATTTTTTATTTATGATACAGAACAGGAGAAGCCCTGGATTCAGTCTGAGCAGAATCACAGCAGAGAGGGTTTGCAGTGAGAAAATACTGAAGATCACACAAAGCTAACGTTGCTGACTAAAAAGAACCACGCCAGCCCACATTGTTCATATCTGTCTACTTTCTTTCTGCTGTCTAATACTTTTGTTTGGTTGGCTTTAGACAGGGTTTCCCTATAGCTTTGGAGCCTGTCCTGGAACTCGCTCTGTAGGCCAGGCTGGCTTTGAACTAATAGACATCCACCTGTCTCTGTTTCCTGAGTGCTAAAATTAAAGGCGTGTGTCACCACTGCCCAACACATTTTTTTTAACATATATATAATTTTACGTTGTTTTTGTTTACTCCTTGCCCAGAAACCCATACTTTTCTTTTAGTTATTTCTCAGGAACCTTCCATCTTTGTGTATATATTGAGCGATATAAGGCAGGTCTCTCACTGGCCTGGATCTCGCCAAGCAGACTAAGCTGGCTGACCAGCAATACCCAAGGACTCAGCATCTCTGCTTCCCAGTAGGCACCATCATGCCTGATTTTTTTTTTTTTTTGAGGCGAGGTCTTTCTAAGTAGCCCTGGCTGTCCTAGATCTCGCTATGTAGAGCAGGCTGGCCTGGAACTCTGAGAGCCACCTGCCTCTGCCTCCTGAGTGCTGGGATAAAAAGCATGTCCTATTACACCAGATTTATTTATTTATTTATTTTCATTTATTTATTTATTTATTTATTTATTTATTTATTTATTTGTTTATTTATTTGTGTATTTATTTATTTATTTATTTAAAATATGGGTTTTGGGAATTGAAGTCCTTATGGATGCAAGGCAAGCGCTTTACCAACTGAGCTGTCTCCCAGCCTCCTGGGTTGTATTCCTTACTTCTTAAAAAATTATATCCTCTTGCTGTAACTAAAATTACTTTCCATAAAGAAGAAAATCATTCTCTTTGAGGTCAAGACATTCTAGTAATATCTACAATTAACTACTTTATTGGAGAGAAGTTTCTAATCACTGTAAATCTTAAGATTAGGCAATTTGATTGACGATCTTTTAAGAATATTGCAGAAAAAATTACCCGAATTGAATCACATGACTTCTCAGATATTTTTCTACTCTAAGATTTTACTCTTATTTTTCATTTATCCATCTATCCATTATTCTTTGTTCCAAGAAAATATTTAAGAGTCTTAAAGGGACTCATAATAATGTTATAAGGCAACATAAATTGGAGGAAACAAGAAAGGAAAAAAAAAAAACCCCAGGTTATAGACCTAAAATCAGAAGCAATACAAATATAGAAGAATCCATCCCGCCAGCCAGCGTGCTGTGTTATACAGCTGCAAACCTGCTTGGGGTTTTCTGGAAGTCTTGGCACAGAGGAGACCTGGTCAGTCACAAGATTCATAGTGCCTATCAGGTGCAATTCCTCTCTACTCTAGAAGCAGAAAGAAATGTCTCCTGATCCCAGCTCTGCAAAAGTCACTGATTTACTTTACAATATTTCCTTTTCCTCTTCTCCTTTGGGAAGTTAGTCATTTTGCTAACTGCTCTTTCCCCCACTTTTGATGGCATTTGGGAAGGCTGGCAGCTCTAAAGCAAAGACCTATGGGCCACCACACAAAAATAATAATAAACATGCCTCTCTTCCTCAGAATCCAACCACGCGAGTCCCTAAACCATCTCTACCATGGTCCCTTTGAGTAATAATCATAACTACCATCTATTGGGTCCTCAGGAGCTTAACTGCTTAACATCTCTAGTCACAGAAATCCAAAATAAGATGGTCTTCTGCCATGTTGTAGGTGGAGAATGTGTTGGTCAGACTGTGTGGTATTTCTGGGATGAAACTCCCGATGGAAGCAGCTCATGAGAAGACATAGATAGCTGCTTTGCTCACAGTCTCTGTAGGCTCTTTGGCACCACGTGCTGTGATGACATCAGCACATGGGAGCATGTGGAAAAGGCTCTTCACCTCATGGAGAAGGTGGAGGGGACTTGGACCAGGTAGAACCTTCAAAGTTAAACTTCTGGTGATCTTCTCAAAGCTGGGCTCCACCTCCCAATTTTCCCAAAATTTCCAGTGCTGCAGCTGGAGACTACTCATTTAACATATAAACCTGTGGGAAACATTTTGTATTCAAATTGTAAAAGGGAAACAGACACAGGCAGATGATCCATTCAAGATCACTGTCACGGTTTGAATAGGGATGACCCCAACAGATACATGTGTTTGAATGCTTGGCCTGGATGGAATGGCAGTCTTAGGATGTGTGGCCTTGTTGGCATAGGTGTGGCATTATTGGAGGAAGTGTGTCACTGTGGGAGCAGACCTGGAGGTCTCACATGCTCAAGCTATGTTTGATATGGGACACAGTTCATTTCCTGTTGCTTGCAGATCAAGATGTAGAACTCTCTGCTACCTCTCCAGCATTATGATTGCCTGCATGCTGCCTTGGTGATAATGGACTAAACCTCTGAAACTGTAAGCCAGACCCAGTTAAATGTTTTCCTTTATAAGAGTTGCTATGGTCATGGTGTCTCTTCACAGTAATAGAAACCCTGACTAAGACACCCACAGGACTGGAAGGCTGCAGCCAGAATCACCGGCCATACCTGTTAGGCTAGAGAAGGAAAGAGTTAAGGATGAGCATGCTAAGCTTGCACACATTGGTATTGCTTATATAACACTGTGCTGGGCAGGCCACCAGTTCACATTCAGCAAGAGCTGCAAAGGACTCTGGGAAATTTTGGCTCTGGCTGGGTGATTATGTGCCTAACTAACACTTGACACATTTGTTTGGAAGGGTAGGTGTGAGGTTCTATTACTTAAAGGACAAAAGAGCAGTGTCTGGGGGTAGTCAGCAGACTCCAGCACTCTCCTGGGGATGCTTCTATTGCTTCTGACTTTCAGATTTGGTGTGACTCAGTATCTTAGTTATACTCCTACTGCTGTGAGGGGACACCATGACCCAAAGCAACTTATCAAAGCAGTGGCTTATTCAGGGCTTTCGGATCAGGGGCCAGAGTCCACAGAGCACGGCAGCGTGCAGGCAGGAACGGTGCTGGAGCAGTACCTGAGAGCTTCCGTTTGATCAGCAAGTAGGAGGCAGAGTGAGAGACCAGGAATGGCCTGAGTCTTCTGAAACCTCAAGGGTGGCCCCAATGACACAGCTCCTTCAAGAAGGCCACACCTCTAATCCTTCCCAAACAGTTCTACCAACTAAGGTCTGAGAATCAAGTCTGTGTATCCAGGGGAGCCATCCTCAGTCAGACCACCACACTCGGGGTCCGTCCACTGGGAGCAGACAGGGCACTACCTTGTCATTTATTCATGTATGACTGAGAGTAGTCTCTCACTTTTGACAAGCCACCATTTTTATTTCTTCTCTCTGTTCCCTAAAAGCAAAGTCATCATTCACATAGAAATGTGGGGCTACCCAAGGCTTTCTGAGTCTTCAGATAGAATAACTGAGATTCAGTGTGAGTGACTTGTCCGTGAGTACTGACAAGGTGGGAGTTGAACATGGATGTCTTGTTTTACCTTATCACATGAATGTAAATGTTTCAAGCCCTCTAGGCTCCTCCTTGGCTGGTGGAGGACAATAAAAAGAAAAAGTGTGTGTGTGTGTGTGTGTGTGTGTGTGTGTGTGTGTGTGTGTGTGTGCTGTCCATGTGTGTGCTTGCCCATATGTACATATGTCTAAAGGCTGAGATCAATGTCAGTGTCTCTCTCTATGATTCTTGTCTAACTGAGCCTGGGGCTTGCTAATTTGGCCAGAGACTATCTGTCCAGCAGGACCCCAGGATGTGCCCATCTCTGTGTTTCTAGCATTGGAGTTGCAGATACATTCTCATGCTCACTTAACAAGCATTTTACCCACTGAACTACCTCCCCAGCACCCCAAAACATTAAGGAAACAGAAACGGAAGAAAGATTTATAGAATGAGTGTTAGTAGAAGAGAGCTCAGGGGAAGCACAGGGGAGTGACAGGCAGAATGTGCTGGAATGTAAGTCACAAAGGCAGGAAAGGCTCAGACAGGAGAAATCTTGGTGGCGAGAATGACCACTTAAGAATCAAGAGCTGCAGGAGGTTGTAAGGGCAGAGGGTGGAAGTGAGGGGGCAGGCAGATGAGTGGGATCAGGATGCATGTTGGGACATCCTCAAAGATTCAATAAAAAGTTGAAAAAAAAAAAAAAAGCTGGGCGGTGGTGAGCATGCCTTTAATCCCAGCCCTTGGGAGGCGGAGGCAGGAGGATCTCTGTGAGTTCGAGGAAAGGTGCCAAAGCTACACAGAGAAATCCTGTCTCGAAAAAACAAACAAACAAACAAAAAAAGAGCCAAGAGCAAGTTCCCTCCTTTAGTGTGGGGTAGTTAGCCCAACCATCAGTTAGTTGTTCGTTAGCTGGCAGCAATACACAGGCTACAGAAATGTCAGTTGAATGCAGGCCATGGTCCCATCCACAGGAGCATCTGTAGAGATGGAGACTCAGGCCCCAAACTGGGAGGAAAGGTGAAAACTGATAACAGCTATGGGAGGAGTACTGTCTGTTAGTTTGCCCAGGAAGCATGATGGAGAAGGCCCCGTGTTCATCAAAAGGGATCTGGTTAATAAATTATAATATTTACCAGGAACAGTGATGCAGAGACATATGATTGACTTGGCAAAAGATCTATAAGCTATTATGAAGTGGGAAAGAAAGTGGTATGGGCAGTATAATACAGTTCTGTTCAGAGAGGTACACGGGTCTGTAAAAACTATCTGGAAGATGGACACAAATATTTGAATATTTCGGAAATACTGAAAAGTATGGAAATGGCACACAGTGGTTATTTTGGAGGGTAGGATCTGAGTTTTCATGTTTATTCATTTTCAATGTTTTTCTTTTTCAGTGAGCATGTATTTCTTTTATAATTGGGAAAATGGGAGAGAACATGTGGAAAGGATGCAGAAAGAAGGGAGGGAAGTGGGTTAGAACCAAGTGCGTGTTCATTCATGGTTGCAGGGGCTCTGCTTGGAATCCCAGGACTAACACGAGTAGAGTAGAGCCATCTCTGCCCAGGCGGGGAGATCTCTGTGGGTCCAGTGTCCTCCCTTCTGTTCTTAACTGTCTCGTTCTACACCTTCTGCTTCTTTGACCCACCCCGTACCAGCTGCCCGGCATAGTGGGGTGGGAATTCAGTTGATCCTTGGGAAGGTGTCTTCCCACATCTAGGAGTTGGGCCCAGCTGGGTTTTGCCTGTGTTCCCCAAAGGGTAGAGAAAAGAAAAGAGGGAACAGGAAGGGAAGGACAGCACGAGAGAGTTTGGGGTTTCTCTCTGGGTTTTTCCCCACTTGTGTTCTTGGGAAACAAGCCAAGAGTTTGGAGAGAGCATGAACACATGTATTCTGGCCCAGATGGACTTGGGAAGACGACATTGGGAGGTGGTGAAATGGTCCAGTGGTTTAGAGCAGGCACTGCTCCTACAGAGGATCTGGTTTGCTTTCTAGTATCCACATCTAGTTTTTTCTTTTTTATTTGCCAGAGCTGAGGACTGAACCCAGGGCCTTGTGCTTGCTAGGCAAGCGCTCTACCACTGAGCTAAATCCCCAATCCCAGTGTCCACATCTAATGGCTTACAACTCCAGGGAGATCTGATGCATTTTGCCTCTGAAGGTACCTGTATGTATGTTTATACACACAAACATACACTCAGACACACAGACACACACAGACATACACAGACACAGACAGGCAGACAGACAGACAGACACACACACACACACACACACACACACACACACACACACTTAGAAATAAATGTGAAAAGAAGATGCTTTTGTCCGGAGTGGCACCCAGATTGCAGACTCCTGTGGAGAAGCTTTAGGGCCGTGTTCTTGACAGCTGACCAGTGGGTCTCATGGCCCCACTTGTTCTTCAGTTTGGGGTCTGGGGTTTGAGAACACTGCTGAGGCCACCTTCCATGTGAGCAGTGGGAACAGCAAACGAGCCAACCACAGGGCCAGGATAAATGAAGGCCATGAAAATACCCGGGGTTGAATAAAGACTGCTCAAAACGGACTTGAACACAGGCTGTTCCTGTTCAAGTCCATCACTAGACCCGCTTTTCCTTACAGGCATTTTTATAAACGATGCATATCAAATAGAATAAACCCTACTATTTAAAACATAATTGCTGACAGCTGCTTCTGCTCACAAACAGTGAGATGATTTCTCTCTGGAGGAGATGAAATTTTGTTTAGCAAAATTCAATTTAATTAGATGCTTGAGCAAGCACCCCTCTCTGGCCCCTTCCTCAGCTGTGGAGTGGGGGAGGAGCACATTAAAGGGGTGACCAGAAAACTGAAGCGCTAACCTCTACGACAGGAGCTGGAAGGAAACCTCGGGGCTCTGAGAAAGGGAGAAGTCTCCAAGTGAGGTGGTGGTAGTGGCAGAGGAAATGTCCCAGTGTCTAAGATGGCTCAGATACCTCCAACACTGAGATTAGACATAAATGAGGTTTTTTTTTTGAGCAGAGGATCCAACCCAGGGCCTTGCACTTGCTAAGCAAGCGCTCTACCACTGAGCTAAATCCCCAACCCCATGAGTAAGTTTTAATACATCAGTTCTGGGTCTTGTGGTCCCCAAACTACCCCCTTTAAAAGGGCATTGCTCAGATGACAAACTGAGTTGGTGGTGGTTCAGAAACATCCCAGCTCTTGGGGCTAGAAATGTGGCTCAGCGGTTAAGAGCATTAGTTGCTCTTCCCGAGGACCTGAGTTTAATTCCCAGCACCCACATGGTGGCTCACAACCATCTGTAATGAGATCTAGTACACATGCTTTATACATAATACATAAATAAATCTTAAAAAAAAAAAAAAGAATTAGAAGAAACTGTGCTCTTGATAGAGACTGCCCAGTGAGGCCGGGCGGGGCCACCCCTGTTGCTTTCAACAAGGCCCTGAGCTTCTTGAAGTTTCAGCCCCATCACCTGCAAAACGGGAAAGGGACACATGGGTTAGAGGAGGCCAGCTGTCAGAGACACTTTGTGTCACACCTGGCCTGTAAGGACTGTTGGGGAATGTCAGCAGAGGTGTGACGATGAGGAGACGGTGGCTTTGGTGACACTGCATCATGGCTGCAGCTGTGTCCTACATCACCCCACACTCCAGTGTTTAGTGTCAGCTGAGGTGAGCTGACCGCTGGACTTAGATGAAATAATGCAGGGATTCTCAAAGTGTGATCCCTGGGTCAGCAGCATCAGACTCACCAGAGAACTTTCTAGAAAAGCAGGTTCTGAGCTCCTTCTCAGACCCACTGGACAAGAAACAAGTGTCCATGCGGCAGTCAGCACACTGTCGAGCCCCAGTGTGAGCCTGATGCCCACTGAAAACCTGAAAATACCAAAGTCAAGAACACTCTTCCAGTGTCTCTCAAGAAAGGATCCACAGTGTCCGTGTTTTTTCACCTTGCTGCAATGTGTGTACAAAAATCATGTACTTTCACTGAGTATGCCTATAGATCAATATTTATATTTATTAAAGTGACTTTATGTCCTCCCCTTCTGTTGTATAACTTGATCCTCCAAAGGAACAGCCATCATCTGCCTCAGACCAGCCTGCTTGCAATAGTCCGTCGTGGTGGCGCTTAGCATTCCCTGACTGGAGGAGGTGGCGAGGGTGTCACTGAGCCCTCATCCGAGAGTGGAAGCCATGGTCCATGCTGGGGAGAGTCATTCCAGGGCCGCTACTTTGGGGTTGTCCACATTCTGTAAGCAATTCCAGTACACCAATCAGCTCCCCAGTTGATCTGTGCAGGAATTGTAATTTGGTTTGTCCTTGGGATCTTAAAGAGTGAGTGGGCATCACTTATGTCTCCCCAAGGAAAGAATTCTCAAAACACCTATTTTCCATTTTCTGTTCCTCCTGTGCTGGGGTCTGAACCAGAACCTTGTGAAATGTAGGCAAGTGCTCCACTGAGTTATACCCCCTGCCTTTCTTTTGGGTGGGGGGACATTATCTTGCTATGTGGCGAAAGCTGGCCTGAACTTGCAATCTTCCTGTCTCAGTCTCCGAGTGTTAGGATTCCACACCTGTGCTCCCATGCCTGGGACATGTTTCTCCTCTCACCCTGGAGTCTCCACCCTCCCAGAAGAGTCTCAGTTTACCTCATCAGTTTATCAACTCAAAGCTCAAACTCCCATCAATTCTGTTTGTCCTCCTTCTTAAGTGGCATTCAGTAACAAGGGGAAGCTAGTGCCAGCTCATGGTGTCCCTGATCTGAGGCACTGGTTCTGACCACGCTCATCTGTCTTTGGGTTCCTCCTGGTGACACCCTTGGATCCCTGTCACCTCTTCTTCCACTGAAGTCTTCTTCAGCCCTCCCACAGAGACCTTTTTGGTCCCTAGTGACTTGGACAGCAGACAAAAGCTCAAGGAGAAGGGAGAATAGATTTAGTAATAAAGGACAGAACGTTCATTTATCTCATAGACATTCACTGTGCTTTCTTCTTTCCACCTTTTAATGAAAAGCCAAAATAGAAGACATACGTCTTCGAGATGGAAATGTAATGAAAACAGGTAACATTCTAGGAGGCTCTGGTTGCTATAATCGCTTAAATATTCAATTCAAGATTCTTCCCAAGAACTCAAGGTCTAGGTTATATGACAAGAAACATCAGGAATTAAGTTTCTTTTTACTTTAGATAGAATAAAAACTCATGTCTTGGTAAATCTGGGTTTAATATAAAACCAAACCTTTTCTAATTATTGCAGGCCAGTTTCTTTGTCATTGCTGACTTCTAAAATAACACTGTATTTTAAAAACTTACTTAGCATTCTACATAGGCAAACAATAGAAAGATTCATTTTTTAAAAACATCTTTTCCCTTAAATTTTGCTTGAAGTTTACCTGACGTGCCACTCGCTCAAGGACACTGACTAGAACTGGATGTGATGACACCTTTCAAGGTCACTAGTTATGAGGGCTGCTTTATGCAGCAGCAACACATGACCTCCAAATCTCAATGTCTTCACATAACAAACATTGTATGGGTTTATTATTATTATTTTAAATCTCCTGCTCATTCTACTCTTCTCTTGGATTCCACACAGACTCCTAGGATCCAGGCTTTGTTGTAGCTTGGGGATCTATAGTCTTTCCAGAAGAGCAGGGGTTATTGGGCAGGTGCACTGGTTTCTCTTAAAAATTCTACCCAGTAATGACAAATAATTTCTGTTCACATTTATTTTAGCCCAAGCAAGTCACACCAAACTTTCACTTGGGAAGGTTCAGATCTGTTATGTGCCCATACAAAGCACCCACAGTGTTTACTTGAATGCTGGTTTCTGAACTCTATACTGTTCCCACTGAACCAGAACCAGCTTGCTGAACGAGGGCTCAGGATGACAGCACTGCTATTCATCCATCATAGCTTGATGCCCATGATCCTGCCATTCATGACAGCCCCACTGTTCCAGGCAAGTTACCCATTTCCTGGTGGCAATTCAGCAAATCAAAATCAAGTAACAAAACGCTAGTGCCCCCCATTCCCTACCTCCACCCCCACCCCCCAGCCAGAGAGATAATCATTGCTTTGCCATTGGCCAGTGCTTAAAGGAAGAAGTGGAAAGCTACAACACTACCACATCATGTTCCTGAGGAAGTCTCTGCCATCTAGTAATTTTGTAAAAATTTAAGGCACCCAGGCAATTGAAAAACAATCAGAATTATTTTTCATTGAAATTAACTACAAATTTTGATAATTGCAGACTCATTATGAACCTAAAACCAAACCCAAAGACCTTAAAATCCACCCAGTGAATCCTAAGTTCCCCCAAGACTTACCTCAAGCCAGCTAGGTTCTGATGCTCTAAACAAGGAAGGCAGACTTGCTGTATACTGTGGGGCAGGTTGGACAGTACACACTGGGGACACAAGTCCCAAAGACACAGATGTGTTCCAAGAGGCCTGCTTGCTGAGCCTGTGATGAGTCTGTATCTCTCTAGCATCTACAGTGTAACCTTTCTGAACCTGAAAATGCTGTGATTTTGTGAACTGCATTATAGTGGGATTCTACTGACAGCCTTGGGCAATGACTACTTTAAATGCTCCAGATCTTTTTCTTCATGCTTCAAGTCATTTAAACTTTGCAATAACCATATCTATTAGTGTGCTTTGTATTCTTATAAGAAGATGCCTGCGGCCTGGTAATTTATAAAGAGGTTTATTTGGTCCCTGGAACACTAGCATCCTGGCAAGTTTCCCCTTGCTGCATTACAACCCAGTGAAGAAGTAGAAAGAGAAAAACTGTGTCCAAGGAGGCACATTTGTGAGGAAGAAGGCAGGAGATTGAAGAGACTGGTTCATTCTGATTCTAACAACTTGCTGTCTTGGGAATCTACTTATATTAGACCCAACCCACTCCCTAAAGCACAATATTAATCCATTCAGAGGGTAGAATTCCATGACCTAAATACCCTCCACTAGGCTCACCTCATCTCATCATCTAGCTCAGGCTGATCTTGTACTTGGCATCATCCTACCTGTGCATCCTGACTACTGGAACTACTGGTGTGTACCACCACATCAGGGAAAATATACCTTCCCCCTTCTCTGGTGTCGAGATCAAGCCTAAGCCCTTGGTCATGCTGGGCAAGCTCTCTAGCATCGATTCCTCCTCCCCAAGGACTAGACCTTAACTATTTAGAGGATTTACAATATTAGCACACCATGCTTGGTCCAAACCAAAGCTTGTAAGATGGGCATTAATCCCATCACCCTTTAAACAACAGATGAAGCAACAGGTCCAGATTAAGTGCTTCCTGTAAGCCATGTAGCTGCTAACTGTAGGGACTGGGCAAAAGCAGATGTTCCACCACATCCCATGTGATGTGGACCTGGAAATCTGATGGTGTGGCAAGATTCTAAAGAAAGGGCACAGATAAACATAAAGGACATTTAGGGTCAGGTGGGCTGTGCTGGCTCTGATGGAGGACACCAACTATCCCCAACAATCTGGACCTTCATCGAGTGTGTTACGCACAGAGCAGGGGATGGATCAGCCAGTCTCAGCAGAAGTCTCTGTAGGCCGACAGTCTACAGTCTCAGGCTGTAAGTATCCCGGAGGAGGAAGCTTCAGTTGCTGTCAAGACTCACACTCAGAACGTGGAGGAAGGCTCTGTCAATTCTCAGCCTGAACAATACAGGGAAGGCCTTCCTAATTTCCCATGGGTCTAAGGCCTTGGCCCTTGACGTGGCCAGACTCATGTCAACAATGCATATTCGCTCAGCACTCATCTGCTTTACACACTTTCTAGTCTTCTTCACCTCCCAGGCTTTCCAGCTGAATTCACAGCCATTGTATGACATCCATTCTAGTTGAAGGGACCTGAAGGCAGCATGTAAAAGCGGGGAGGGGAGCTTTGTTTTGGTTTTGGTTTGAAGAATCACCCCAAAGCCTCTTGTGTTGAAAGCTTGGTTCCCGGCTGGTCGCACTATGGAGAAGTGCTGGGGTCATGAGGGCTTCGCCCTAGTGAATGGATTAAAAATACAGATGGCTGCTCAGATTGATGGCACTATTGGGAGGCTGTGGGAACTAGGAGGCAGAGCCTCCGTGGAGGAAGTAGGTCGCTGGGAGGATGGCCATAAAAGGTGTCCTAACCCTCTGGCTGCCGGAAGAGAAGCAGCCTTCCTCTGTCACGGCTTTCTGACATCATGTGCCTGCATTATCACAGGTAGGGCAGCAACAGCTGACCATGGACTGAAGCCTCTGAAGCAAAAGGCTGAAATAAATTCTTCCTCAGACATTTGTCCGCAGCAACGGCAAGTGACGGCCAAGACCAACCATCACAACAGTGTTCAGAATGAGCCAGTCCAGTTGACCAAGGGCCGGCCAGACTACACTCGGTGCAGGCGCTCAGCTCTGAACGTTCTGCTTTCAAAGGCATGTAGACACATTGGCTATGGTTCACCAGAGGCTCATCACTACAGTAAGGGATCTGGACTCAGTAATAAACTCACACCGGGGTCCTGACTATATGAAGTAGCTTACTTGAATTATTTTAGTTATGCTTTTATAACTGTTTATGAGAAAACTCCTGATAGCATAGAGAAAGATAGAGAAAGAAATGGAGGCACAGAAAGGCCGTAAAAATGAGCTGCCCAGTCCCTGTGAGCCCCTAGGAGCCCGGGTTAGGTGATTTTGTGGGTTTTCTTGTGGTGTTCTTGAACCCTCTGGCTCCCATGATCCTTTCTCTCTGCTCTTCCACAGGATTCTCTGAGCTCCACCTCTGGGTTCCCTCACCCAGCCTTAACAGGAGAGGAGGTGCCTACTCTTACTGCAACTTGGTATGCCACGGCTGGTTGATATCCATGGATGGCCTGCCCTTATCTGAAGAGAAAGGAGGAGGGTGGCTGGGGTAGGGGTGACAGAGGAGGCTGAGGGGAGGAGAGGAGGGAGGAGGAGAAACTATGATTGGGCTGGCAAAAAGTTAATTGATTTATTAAATAAAACAATATAGCCTTTCCACACATGGCTAATACCTGTCAGGATCATGTTAGTGCATGCACATCAGTCTTCTTCAAACCAGTGTTTTGAAGAATCACTGAAGGGTTCCATTAAAACACAGATGCTGAGCCAGTAGTTCTGGAGGTGAGGGGACTGGTCCACATGTTCCCAGACTCCAGGTGGTGCCACTGGGCCACAGATGACACCATGAGCAGTGGGGCCTCTGAATGCTCTGTTTGAGACCCAAGTGGGCAGCGATGGGAAGAGCCAAGGGTGCTCTGGGGGCTCAGGCAGCTCAGTGGGGCGGATATGAGTAGCATGGTTATCCTCAAAGATTTAAGGTTGCCAAAAGCAAATCAGATTTAACTTTTAGAGCCCTCAAGAACAGAATAATAGAAGCATTTCTTTATTTCCTGTGTTGGACCTTGACTTCGACCTTCAGACTTCTACACCTAACTGTATGCAGAGCTAGCACAGGCTATCCTTAAGGCAGTTTGAACTTAGTATGCCAAGTGATCCATCCTCCCGAATTTTCTACTTCACCCACTCACATTAGAAACTTGGGGCCACCTGTTCCCAGTCATCAAGGTCAATCGCTCTGGTTTCCTGTTTCAACAACACAACTGGCTTCTCTCTAGTTCCGACCTTCCCTCTCCTACAGGTTCCAGGCCAGCATTTTCCCAAAGACAATAATGACTACATTTGACACACTGCCTTCATCTGACAGTCCTCACACCTCTCTCCACACACGGCTGCCATAGTGAGCTCTGGGGTCTACTTCTTACCCCACACTTTCTTGGTTTAACCCTCACCAGTGGCTCTGTTTTCAGGATGGGACCCCATCTCCTCTGAACGACCAACATCTTCCTTGACTGAGCTTGCTCCCTGTGGTTTTCCTGCATTCATTCTCTTCCATGCCCATCTTGCCTATTGACCTCTAGTAACACCCCAAACTCTGTGTTTTCCTCTTCCTCCTCATCCAGGCTGACTCCACTACCTGGAAAGATCTTTGTCTGCCAATCCTACTCATTCAATGTTCATAATTATGCTTCTCCCAGAGGGAACACTGAGCTCCCACATGTGTACACTTTTATTTTCTGCCACTACTACTAGCATGTTTAGTATAGTAAGCCTACTACTAAAATGATTTGGGAATATATCTGTCTCTCTCTTACATGAACCAACTGTTATATGCAGCCATCTACAAATATTGCTGATATAAAGTTACTTGTTTTTAAAAACCACCTTGGGGTTCTCTTTGACTTCTCTTTACATCTGTGTGTAATCTAATAAGCCCCAATGGTTCTATCTTGGGAGTCCACTTCTCATTGGCTGCTTGGAGAGCCTCAGCAAACTGCTCACGGTCATTCTCTCTCCTTCCCTGTCTTCAGCTTCCTACTTGGTAGCTAGGGCAAAGCTCTGACCACACCAGTTAGCTGTATCACACCTCTGTGCCTGCCCTCCAGAAGTTTCCCAGCACACCGAGAATGAAATCCAAAGCCCTCAGCGGGGCTCTTATAGTTTTCCTGACCCAATGTTCCTTTCTCTGTCACACATATCCCTCTTCAGGCATCTTGGCCTTTGTACTCTTAATCAGGTTTGTAAGCAGCCACCCCTTCAGAACTTCACTCTTGGTGTTCCTCCATCAGAATGTTCTCCCAGAGAAACACAGGTGTCCTCTCTCTTCAGCCATGTCTCCATCCAAAGTCAACCCCCCAAGATGGTCTTCCATGGCCGTCCTTTTATTTTTTTAATTTAAATATATTTATTTATTAAATTTTTTTCATTTTACATATCAACCCCAGTTCCCCCTCCCTCCCCTTCTCCCGCCTCCTCACCGCCTTCCCACTCTACTCCCATCCACTCCTCAGAGTGGGTAAGGCCTCCCATGGTAGTCAACAAAGTCTGGCATACCAAGTTGAAGGAGAGCCTAGCCCCTCCCCATTGTATCAAGGCTGAGCAAGGTATCCCAACACAGGGAATGGGCCCCAAAAAGCCAGTTCATGCATCTGGGATAAGTCCTGGTCCTGCTGCCAGGGACCCCACAAACAGATCAAGCCACACAACTGTCACCCACATTCAGCGGGCCTAGTTCAGTCCCATGCAGGTTCCCGAGCTGTCAGTCCAGAGTCAGTGAGCTCCAACTAGCACCCGTCAGCTGTCTCTGTGGGTTTCCCCATCATGATCTTGACCCCTTCTTCTTCTTCTTCTTCTTCTTCTTCTTCTTCTTCTTCTTCTTCTTCTTCTTCTTCTTCTTCTTCTCCTCCTCCTCCTCCTCCTCCTCCTCCTCCTCCTCCTCCTCCTCCTCCTCCTTCTCCTTCTTTTTTCTTCTTCTTCTTCTTGAATGCTGAATGCCATTTATTGAAGGAGGGAGGAGGTCTTAAATACAGGCTTACAGCACAATGGGAGAACCCCGGAGGGCAGAAGTTCGCTTCTGATGTTTTTTTGTTTTTGTTTTTGTTTTTTTTTTTTGTTTTTGTTTTTGTTTTTGAGCTGAGGATCAAACCCTGGGCCTTGCGCTTGCTAGGCAAGCACTTTACCATTGAGCTAAATCCTCCCCCGCCTCCCATGTTTTACAATCTTGCATCTAAGCTGTTAATGCCCAATATGCTGGATACACAGACAAGGAGCTTCCCTTAAGCATTCAGGAGGGTGGAATCTGGCAGGGAATTAGCATAGGGAGGATATCAAGGTCAAGGTCAGCAAGCAAGGTAACAGTTTCCCAAAACGGAAGGCCAGAGACCTACAGGTCCCCCCTTTTACTAAAAAAAATGAGCTTCTGACTTAGGTTGCGTGGGACGTCAGCAGGTCACCTTACGTCATGGAGACGCCTGTCCAGCTATGACTGTCCTTTAAAAACTCATACCCCTTGCACTCTCAAGGCCCTGACCTTGGTTTATTTTCTCCATACTGTTCTCTGGCTTTTGTTTGTGTTTTTCGAGGCAGGGTTTCTCTGTATAGCTTTGGTGCCTGTCCCGGCTCTTGCTCTGTAGACCAGGCTGGCCTTGAACTCACAGAGATCTGTCTGGCTCTTTCTCCCAAGCGCTACCACTTCATTGCCTGTTCTCTGTCTTTAATTAGTATTTTACTCTGTTTTCTGTTGCTTTCATGGCATAACATTTGATACTGCATACTTTATAAAGAAAAGAGGTTTATTTGGACTCTGTGTTTCTGAAGATGGAGAAGTCTAACATCAAGCAGCTGCATCAGAGGAAGGCCTTGTGATGCTCCAACTCCTAGTAGAGGGGGACATCAAAGGGGACAAAGCAGAGCCCCCACTGTAGCTAACCCATCCCCTGGGAGAGGCAGGAATCCATATTAGGGAGCCACCTCATGACCAAATGCTCCCATCTCTCAGCACTGCTGTATTGAGGCATTAATATTCCATTGCATGGCCTGTTAGGCAATCTCTTGATTTGTAACAATCATATAAGTTTTGCTTTTTCAATTGTACATTTCATCCATTAGTATCTACATTCCTGGGAAATAAGGATTTTTGTCTTTTTCTTTATTGTATCCAGGGCCTGGAACAATGCATGACCCACAGTAGGTACTCAGTGATGACCTGTGGCTAGAAGCTCCAGGGAGATACTGTTAAGTTCATTAGAAAGACAGACTTCCTATCAGTGGGTCCTGAAGACGACTTGGCTTTGGATGGAACAGATCAACAGTCATGAAGAGCTTTGGTTCACGTAAGATGAACAAGAATGCTCTTATGCACATGCATACAGGGACCCAGTGCCTGTGGGGAGCAAGAGTGGGGAGCAAGACAAGTCTTCATATTAAGGATTCAGCTATTATCACTTTCATTTACTTACTTGGATCTTCGGGGAGCCGTGATAGGATGCCTGGAGCTTCTTGAAGAAGTCTAGATGCTCCCAAAACCACTACTAAGTGTTTTCCAACATGCAATTTTTTTTCCATTTTTTAAGGAAATACCTGGTGATGCCAAAACTTTATACAGAAGGAGAAAGAAGAAAACCACAGGAAGGTTATTTGAGGGACTCACTATAAAACACAGATGGGTTAGTAAAGGACTCACTCTAATATTTTATTGAATCTTCTGTCTGTTTTTAATTTTTTGCTTTTATTTTATAGAACACACATGTTCCTATATTAATTATTGCTGAAGAACAAATTACATCCAAACATGGTATCTTAGAGATGCCATATTCCCACCTGGGTTCTCAGTTCAGTTGGTTTCTGGCTCAGTTGGTAGTTTGACTCTGAGCTGTTCATGTGACTGTTGTCAGGCTAGGCCTGGGCTACACATGTGCTCACAGTCTGTCTGGTGCCTGGGCTCCATTCAAGTGCATCTAAGGCTCCTCAGACATCTTTATCCCTTTGTGGTCAGATCATATGGTTTTCCCAGGACGGGCTTTGGAGCTCTCAGGGCCATGGAGATGATGGCACAGGATGCTAAAAGCTGCCCCCATCTCCCCACCCCCTCTGAGAGACAGCCAGGCAGAGATCATTTATGAGGGAGCCTTGGCAGTGACTAGCAAGACTCCACTTAGCTTCACTCCACTGATTTTATCGATGCAGATTTCATTTAGTTTTACAAATGTGAACAGAATGACCACCAGAGGCGGGGTACCATGTACTGTGCTGGGCATCTAAAGATGAATTAGGCCGTTTCCCTCTTCAGTTTACCTCAGTGTGAAGGATGCTACCATATGCTGTTATTTTCTTTAAGTTTTATGCTAATTACTTCAATAACATATCTGACAGTCATTGGGTATTCCATAGAGATTTAAGTGAATTAATTCCTGCAAAGCACTGATCCCGGAGCCTGCTCATAAGAAGGGCTCTGTAAGTGTCAAGATTTCTGAGTTAACTTCCTGTTTGCGCTCAGATCCACCAATGAGGTTCCCTTCATCTGTTCTGTAATTTAGGGAGCTACATTCTCTGGGCTTCCTTACCCTATAACTCCCAGGAAGGTTCAGCCATTGGAGGTGCTGGTACAAGATGAGAAAACAGAATTTGGAGACAGGCCAGGATATTTTTACTCCCTTTCTCTGCATCCTGGGGCATTCCCCAGTGTCTCTAGCTCAGATCTGTATGTGGTTTTATCTCCTGCAAGACAACCTCCTTCTGTTCCTCCATCCCTAGCAGCTTCCTATCATGTTTAATCTCCAAGCTGCCCTCTGGGCCTCTGGTCTCACCACAGCCGTCAACTGTAGTGCTCATTTTCTGTAATGAATCCCTTTGGATGGAAAGACCTCAAGTACTTCCTGTCTCTCTGAAAGAGTGAGCTGTCAACATCAATGTCACTGTCCCGTGCAGGTGTGCGACAACTCCTTTGCAAGAGTGCTGTTATTATGCTTATTTTATAGACAAAGAAACCTGGGCAGATGGAGACCAAGTAACTTGGAGTGCCACAGACTTAACAAATGATGGAGCTGGGACATGAACTTAGATGCATCTATCTTTGGTTAGGTATGTGCTTAGCATAGGTAAAACCGCCTTCAAACCACTCTCTGGAGAAGGGTGCCTCTGCATATCCTGGAAAGTCCTCCTCCTCCTACTAATCTTTCTAAGCCATTTCGTTATGAAGTTCCTCTCCATGGGAACTCATAAATGAATAATCTATATGTGGTCCATTTCTACCTGACCTGCATGAGTGATTTATTGGTGATTTAGAAAGCTTTGCTATCTAATGTACAGGCATAGAAAGGCAGGGTGATTAAATGCAGGGTTTGTGGTCAGGTCCATAAAACACTGAGTGCCAGACCCCTGCAATGAATGTAGCCTTGAGTGCTACAGTGCTTTCCCACTGTCTCTAGGGTCACTGACAATAACTTTTTATAAAAAGTCATCCATAGCAGTCTGAAGAGTGCTATTCTATGCAGAAAACAGTCAAAATAGCTGCCTTTGAGTGTGTGGGGGGAGGACAGTTTATAAAGGGAAAATTACTATTGTTCCCTAGAGCTAGGTATGAGAAATGCAACATCAGATTAATCTCAGACACAAAATAAGAAGCATTAAAGATCCCTGCAGTCCAGAAAAACATTAAACTGGGATATCGATGGGAAATGACTTTGGTTCAGAGCACTGGGATTTTCATTTACAACAGAGATCACGGCTGTTACCAAGATGATATTTAACCCTTTTAATCACACATCCACTCTAGGGATTTATGACTTAGAGGTACAAATTCAGGGGCGAGTTGATACTTCGGGACTTTTTAACAACCTTGGCAGCTGTGATTAGTCTGACAGAGCCAGTCACGGATAGTTCTGCCTTCCAGGGTTCCAGCTATGAAACTTACCTTTGTTCAGCCATCCAAGTGATTTAGCCATAGTCTTCCAGTTTGATGCTGCCACTGTAAGCGATGTTAGAGTGAGGTCTTCCAGTGGGGGTGTTTGAAGAAGGCACTGGCTTCTGGGGCATGCAGTCAGGAGAGAGACGCTGCATCCCTAAATGTCTCATTCCTGCTCTCCAACCCAGACAGCAAGTGAGTCCTCCTCAGTTCAGGCTCCTCCCTCGGCAATGTCTCTGGAGTCACTGGGTTCAAGGCCCTCTCTAGGCATTGATCAGAGAAAGCATCCTATGGCATTCACTTACCACTTGCAATTTCATCCCAGATTTGTGAATGTGGAACACTGCAGCCCATCTATTTTCATTTTATCTGTAGTGAGTTGATCTGCTAAGTCTGGGGGAATTCCAAGGGACCGAAGTAAAAACCAGAGCAAGCCGAAGAGGGGTCTCATGAACCCCAGGTTTCAGCCTGCTGAGAGATGACTCACTCAAGTGCTTGCTGTCTGGGTCTGAGGACTTGAGTGTGATCCCCAGCACCCATATTTGTTTGCTTGTTAAAGCTAAGAGTGATAGTTCATGTTTGAAATCCAAGCACTGGGAAGGGGCAGACCGACATATCCCTGGGGTTCACTCACTGGCCAGTTACCCCCTCATTTTCTTAGTTAGCACCAGGCCAGAGAGGCTGTCTACAAAACAAAAGATGGATGGCTCCTGAAGAATGACATTAAGAGTGAGCCCCAGCCTCCTCATGAACGTGCACACAATGCATCACAGATGCACACTGACCTCCACACAGATTCTAAGCTTTCACAACCTGGCAAGGAATGCAAGCCTGTGCTTGAACAAGGCTTGAAAGGCAGTCTCACTGCACTGACCTTTCAGAATCTCTGCCTCTTTATCAATAATGCAAACGCCAGTTCACTGTGCAGAGCAGGTACAGCGCTTAAAACTCCCAGAGATCAGGCTATATCCCCACTGTGATTTCAGAGAATAAATACAGAGAAGGAGGCCCAAGCCACAGGCAGGCAGCAGGCAGCAGCTAGCATCTTGCCTTGAGCTCCTGGTTGTGGTGGTATTGTGTTCCCCACAATATTGTGCACCCTAATAAATTTATATGGGGTCAGAGAACAGACAACCACTAGATACAGAGCCACAAATGGTGGCTAGAAAATGGGAAGAGTAAGCCATAGCAAAAGTCGGGTGGTGGTGGTACACGCCTTTAATCTGAGCACTTGGGAGGCAGAGCTAGCTGGATCTCTGAGTTCAAGGCCACTTTAGAAACAGCCAGGCGTGGTGACACAGCCTTTAATCCCAGAAATCCAGCCTTTAATCCCAGGGAGTGATAGCAGAAAGCAGAAAGGTATTTAAATCCTGAGGACCAGGAACTAAGTTGGTTAAGCATTTGGCTGGTTTAGACTTTGGAGCAGCACAGTTCAGCTGAGATTCATTTGGATGATTCAGAAGTTTGCAGTCTGAGGAAACAAGACCACCTGAGGAACTAGCAAGGTGAGATAGCTGTGGCTTGTTCTGCTTCTCTGATCTTCCAGCATTCACCCCAATAACTGGCTTCAGGTTTGATCTTATTAATAAGATATTTTAAGATTCCTATTACACCTGGTACCCAGACTGCCCCTGGTAGTAGGTAAGAAATAATTACTGAAAAGCAAAAAGAAACTATCAGTCTATCATTTTACTCCCATGAAACCATGTCAGATTTTAATACCTAATACATAAACTTTCCAGCCTTCAGACCACGAATTGTGGGAGGAAAAGGTGTCCAGGCTGGTGAGGCGAGCTCATGTCTCACATTAAGAGCAGGGTTCATGAGGACTTGGTAAGAACAAGGCTTTGCCACAGTGGCCAGCAATTATTCATAAATAGAAACTCTTTTTACAAGAATCCAACACACAATGAGCTAGAATCTTCTAGTCCCAATTCCAAATGCATTCTGATTGGCTCAGCCTAAGTTATATAGCCACACTTGTCCCATCAGTTTGGGTGTGGTGATATGGCTACCTGGAACCCATCTCTTTGGCTGATGGGGCAGGGTAGGGTCTTTATACTAAACAGAACCATGGTGTGTGTTTTATAATTGTCTTGCAAATTAAGAAGATCTGGGCAGTGATTTCCATTCTCAGAATATCACTATGCCAAATGTGACCGCCTCCCTTAAATTCTCCATTTTCTTTCTTTTAAAAAATGTCTTTGAAAAAAGTGTGTGTGTGTGTGTGTGTGTGTGTGTGTGTGTGTGTGTGTGTGTGTGTTTGGAGATGGTAGTGATGTGTGTATAGCATGCATGTGGATGTAGCATGCATGTCAGAGGAATGGTTCTCTCTTTCTATCATGTGGGTTCTGTGGATTGAATAAGCACCTTTACCTGCTGAGTTTTCTTGGCAGCCCAATTCTCCACTTTCTAGTTTAATTCCACTTTCAGAATTCAAGACATCAACTGCTGGATGTACACAAGGCTAAGGATCCATATCTGAGTTGTTGAATTTGCAACATGGCTATATATTTTCTCCAACCATCACTGGGCTCATCATCAGTTAGATTAATCAAGATGGTGGCCAGGTAACAGGAATCACCCAGTGATCACACAGTCACCAAAGACCCAGAAATTGTGAATCTTTTGTTCTTACAGCCTTCTTGGCCTAGATTATCTTTACATAATCCAGCGACTGAAATCCTATTTGGGATTCTTAGGGTACAACAACTGTCAAACCCCATCATACCCAGCCTCCCACGATCCTGACAAGTTTAAATCACCAGCTTTACCATGAGATATAGGATTCTCATTTGAATTTGAATTTTGGATACCAAAAGAAAAATTTTAACAAATGTAGTGTCAAAAGACATTTCGTTCACACGAAAATATTTATTGTTTACCTTAAATAACCAGAGCTTATCCTGCAGTTTTTAAAGATTTACTTCTACTTTCAATTATGCAAATGAGTGTGTCTCTGTGGGGGGTGGTGACCCTGAGTGTAGGAGGCTGTGGAACATGTTGAATCCCCTGGAGATGGAGTTGCAGGAAGTTACCAGCCTCCTGCCCTCAGTGCTCAGAATGGAGCTCAGGTACTTTGCAAGAGCAATATAAGGTCCTAAGCTCCACAGACCCCACATGTCCTGCCTTTCTGTCTAGCATCCCACTTCAGTTTTATTCAGGGACAGTCCCCTTCTTTCACATTTTTAAAATTCTGCTGCCCATTGGTTGGCTGTTTCTATTTTCTTTTTTATTCCTCATTAAATAGTGTGATACTTGAGTGTAGAATCGCCCTATGTTATCTTTTTTTGTTTGTTTGTTTGTTTGTTTTTGTTTGTTTCAAGACAGGGTTTCTCTGTAGCTTTGGAGCCTGTCCTGGACTAGCTCTGTAGCCCAGGCTGGCCTCGAACTCACAGAGATCCACCTGGCTCTGCCTCCCGAGTGCTGGGATTACAGGTGTGTGCCACCACTGCCTGGCCTATGTTATCTTTTTATTTCCCACACCACCTAAGGGAATATCTTACACACCATAGAAATTAATAGCTGAGTTAGGAATGGAACATTTACTGCACATGGACCCTTGACTATCACATAAATGAGATACACGAAAATCAAAACTCTTCCCTCAAATCATTGTGAAAGACATGCTTATTTGAGCAGTTAAGAACAAGCCTCTGTACGTCTTACATATCATATAAAAATAAAGCTATACGGGTATTGTATGAAGTAGATAGTAATACCCACTTCACAGATGAGAGCACTGAAGATGCAAGGGTAGTGTGCTTAAACTCCCAATGCTAGCAATGGGCAGACTCAGGATACACTGCAGACACGTCTATCTCTAACTTCTAGAACTCAAGTCTAATACTAAAGAGAGACTGCGGGTTGGAGATTCAGCTCAGTGGTAGAGCGCTTGCCTAGCAAGCACAAGGCCCTGGGTTCGGTCCTCAGCTCCAGAAAAAACAAAAACAAAAAATGAAAGAGAGACCGCACAGACCTTTGTTTTCAGTGATTTAATGGGGAGCAGGAATACATTTCTCTTTTGTACACAAATCAGTCCAGGGAGATAGGCAGATCCACTTCTGAGGTCTCCGAGGACTTGGCTGCTCTCTCTACCATCTTTTTGTTGCATGACTGATGTCCACTTAACGTCTGCAATCCAGTCTCTGGAGCTGAGAAAGCAGGAAGTAAGGTCAGCACCACTTCCTGGACAGAGGGTATCTAGCTTCTCTTCACACATCCTTTCAATTCACAGCCACTGGTCAAAACTTAGGACAGAGCCATCCTGGCTTCCAGGGAAGCTGGGAAATACAATTATTTTCCATATGTAATTAGTTGTCCCTAAGCCCTGCCAAAGTGCAAGGAGTGTCTTAGAAACACCCAGAGTCTCTGTGCTAGCCATCATGGAGAAGGGTGTGGAGAAGACTCTGGGTGGGAGTCATGAAAATGGAGAGGTGAGTGTATGCAGAAAGTTACAGGACATGTGCAGACAGGGCTGTGTTTTCAGTCTCAGGGGATTGTAGGAGGGCTGCTGCAGTGAACATTTGGGTTTTTTTTGTTTGTTTGTTTTTTTTATTGTCTGAGAACGCTGGAATCAAATATATTTTTTGATCAAATCTACCCCCTCCCTCCCCTCCAGATCCTTCATGACTCCCACCATTTTATCCTTCAACTTCATGTCGTCTTTTTTAAATCTACTGAGTGCTGTCAGCACGGGCATGGGTGCAGGGCCATCTCCTAGAACACGGGCAGCCTATGGGGGTCTCATCCAAAGAAAACTGACACTCTTTACCCCAGAAGCCATTCATTGCCAGTAGCTCCTCAGCTAAAGGTGGGACTTCTTGGGCCCTTCCCCGACCTGTGATATAATGTTGGCTGATTTACTATTATGAGGTGTTATGAGTGTAGTCACAGTGAGTTCCCATGTGCAATGGCCCTGCCATGTCCACATTTGCTCTTCCTTCTTGACCAGCCTCTCTGTGCTGGAGAAGTTCCCCTCTTCCTGAAACCGCTGCCTCCCAGTGGTTACCATACTCCCACCCTTTGAAGGATCCAGGAACTTGCTTTTCTAGCCTCCTTGGTATCCAGGGCAACAGAATGGATCTGCACGGCAAACAGTAGCTAGTGAAGCACAAGATAATCCACTCTGGAGATGGTGGCAACCCCTCTATCTGTAAGAGGCTGCCAAATCAGGGGTTCCACAGTTGCAGTGACCATCGCTGCTGGTGTAAACTGAGGAGGCTGTGCCCTGGGGTGCAGCCATATGCCTATGGTAGACAGTGTAACTATCTCCACTCTACACTGTTTCCCATAATAGACTCATGTCTTGGCCATGTGATTCTACAGTATGCTATGACAAAGAACAGTCTACGTTCTGGACCCACTGACCTTGAGCTTGACTGTAGGACTCTTTCCATGCTCCAGACGGTAGCTGGACAGGACAGCATCATCCTGGGTCTATTGAGAAAGGGCTTCAAGAAGCATGGTGAATGAACTCCCATCGGTCCACTTGAGCCTCTCCCTTCTGCATGAGAAGTTTGCTCCATATAGCCAATGACCCTGCAGGCTGGCCCTGGAATAAAGGCAGCTGAAAGAATCAAACTTACCCAGGCCCCAGCTAAGGTTGGCCAAGCCCAGCAAGCTTGGTCTAATGTCAGTGAGGTTTATGGTTGGGTTGCAGAGCAGTTTTTCATGTGCCATTGCCACAGAAGAGACCTGACAATAGTCTCCCTGCTGGGCTGCTGGGGAGGCGATTTGGAGCTATGGGGGCATCGACTGCCACCTGCTATTCTCATGGCTTGCAGCCTGAGGTCAAATACCCAGCACTCGCCCGGAGTTGGTTGTTCCTGGTTATGTGGCTACTAAATCTGCCTCTCTAGCCTTTCTGCAGGGCCTGTGGTGTCTGATACCCTTGGATATATTCTTTTTTTTTTTTTTTTCACGAAATAGGAGTAAGTTATGCAACCCAAAAACCAGCAAGTGTGAGAGTCCTGGATCAGGGCAAGAAAGAGTGTCTCTCACTCTCTCAGTGGTCAAGGTTTCAAATTTGCTGCACGAAAGTGTTTCAGTATTTACTGTCTTTGGGCTTTGGGTTAAAACGTAAACATGAGAACTCTAAGTCTACATTTCTTAAATTTGGCACACTACTTCAGATCCTTCTCTTGGCGCTCCTGGGCAGACTTATTTTTTCTTTCAGACCAGTGAAAAGAAGACTTGGTTGTGACCCAAGAGACACAGACTGCAGTCCCAGGGATGCAAACAGGTTGTGATCCTGGAAGCATCATTCCTTCCTTGGCTCTTATTTTCCTCTATCCACTTATTTTTCTAATAATAGCTGCTGTCTTGGGGGAAAGAGATGATAGGGCATGTCATTGGAAGCCACAAGCTCTAAACAAGGTGCTGTGTACGTGTGTCTGTTTCTCAGGTGATATGCCAATGTGTCATAAACACATACGATAGTCTAGAAGAAACTATACAAACACATTGTGGGGTTTTGAATAGGAATGGCCCCCACAGGCTCACAGATTTGAATGCTTGGTCACCAGGGTGTGGGACTATTAGGAGGTGTAGCCTTGTTGGAGGAAGTGTGTCACTGGGGTGGGCTTTGAGGGTTCAGATGTTCAAGCCAGGCCCAGTGTCACTTTTTCTTCCTGCTGCCCCTGGGTCTGGGTGTGAACTCTCAGCTACCTCTCCATCTCTGTGTAAGCCTGTGCACAACCATGCTTCCCTCATGACGATAATGGACTAAACTGTAAGCCAGCCACAACTAAGTGTTTTCCTTTATAAGAGTTGCTGGGGTCATGGTGTCTCTTCACAGCAACAGCACACTGACTAAGACACATTTTAACTGTGGCTTGCTCAGGACTGTAAGATTATGAGAGACTTGAATGGCTTTTTATAAATGCTCCTGCATTTCCCATGTTTTTATAATGAGCATGTATTACTTTGGTAATGAGAAGAGGTTTTTTTTTTTTTTTGTGAAGGCTCTAATGTGCTGTGTTAATATAGGATATTTATCATAGGACATTTTCTGGAAAGGACTTTGGCTAAAAGTGGGACTTCCTTACAAATTAAAGTAGATACAAAGAAGGACAAAGAAAATGAGGAGGAGAAAATAGGGGACAGGGTAACAGGGAAGTGCCCCGAGGCAGCCAGGGCACTAACCACTTATGAGGAAGAGAGAAAAAAGAGAAGGATGATGTCTTAGGGTGACTACTGCTGCGATGAAACACCATGACCAAAAGCACTCACAGTTCCGTATAACAGTTCTTCATCAAAAGCAGTGAGGGCAGGAACTCACACAGGGTAGGAACCTGGAGGCAGGAGCTGATGCAGAAACCATGGAGGGATGCTGCTTACTGCCTTGCTCCTCGTGGCTTGATCAACCTGCTTTCCTAAGAACCTAGGATCACTAGCCCAGGGAGGGAACCACTCACAATGGGCCAGGCCCTCCCCCATCAATCACCAGTTGAGAAAATGCCCCACAGGCTTGCCTACAGGCTGATATTAGGGAGGCATTTTATTAATTGAAGTTCCCTCCTCACAGATGACTTTAGCTTGTCAAGTTGGCATAAAACTATCCAGCACAACTGACCCCTTGTCAACTTGACACACAAACACATCACGGTTAAGCCACAACCTTTCCTTTCTTGTCCATCCCCAAGATGATACATTAATATCAATATCAAAGTATAAAACATTTTACAAACTTAAAAAGTCCCATAGTCTTTAAAGTTCAGTCTTTTTAAAATTCAAAGTGTCTCTGGGCAGTGGTGGCACATGCCTTTAATGCCAGCACTTGGGAGGGAGAGGCAGGCAGATCTCTGAGTTCGAGGCCAGCCTAGTCTACAAAGTGAGCTCCTCTGTCTTGAAAAACAGAACAACAGCAACAACAAAATTCAAGGTCTCTTTCAAAACCCAAAATCACTGTAAGAAGTTCAGTCTCTCAACTTTGGGCTCCTAAATAATCAAAAATAAATTAAATCTAGTCTTACTTCAGGAGGGAAGAACCATAGCACAATCATAATCAGAACAAAGCAAAACCAAACTCCCAACAGTGTGAGTAACTCAATGCTCAATGTCTGGGATCCACACACAATCTTCTGGGCTCCTCCAAAGGGTTTGGGTCACTTCTCTGGCTCTGTCCTCTGCAGCACACACAGCTTGTCTTCTAGGCTCAGGATGGCTCCACTCCATTGCTGCTGCTGTTCTTGGTGGTCATTCCATGGCACTGGCATCTCCAAAACTGCTGGAGTCTTCTGTTCTCCATGACCCCTTCCTACCTTCAAAACCAGTACCACCTAGATGACTGGTATATTACCAAGTTTGGCTGCCAGCTTTGGTTGCCTCTGAAACACAGATTCTGTGTGCTGACTCTCATGAAACACTTCCCAGAAGATTTCACCTCAGTGATGCTGGTCTTTTCTTAATCACTGCTAATTTTTCAGCTCCAAATAACCAGCATCGATTGTCCCAGTAAAACAAAGGCTTCCCTTCAATGATGCTGGTCTCTTGCTAATCATGGCTGACTCTTTAGCCCCAGCTGACCAGAACAACAGAATCTTAATTCAAAACAGCAAATGTCCCTGATAAAGTCTTTAAACTTCCCTCTGAAAGTTCACAAGGCCTGGTATTTTATGTGGGCTCTCATTTATGACCTACATTAGAAC
The DNA here is from genome assembly GCF_903995425.1 of Onychomys torridus. Classification (NCBI taxonomy): domain Eukaryota; kingdom Metazoa; phylum Chordata; class Mammalia; order Rodentia; family Cricetidae; genus Onychomys; species Onychomys torridus. Next base: position 2,101,426 of record NC_050462.1, read on the forward strand.
TAAGGTAGAAACTATTGTCCCCACTTTAGAGGAAAAAAAAAAACTATGGCATGGTATGTTCAAGTTATTTGCAAGAATGAAGGGCAAGTGAGTTTAATTTGCCTTGTTTCAAGTCCATCTAATTCACGCCTTGCAGTATAACACCAAGGGCAGAGGCAGAGAAGAGCAGAACATTCCACTAGGGAAAATCAGAGAGATCTTCATGGAAGAAGGGACCCTTGAGCTGTCTTGAAGCGTGAGCAGGAGTCTATGAGGACAAGGATGCAGGAAGGGCATGCTAGGCAGGGGAGCAGAATGTTGAGGCAAGGGGTGGAGAAACCATTTGGCTTCTTTCTGAGATCCCAAATATTCTGGTCCTCACTGAAAGTGAGGGGCCAGCAGGAGCAGCTGTGAAGGATGAAGGGCCTGTTAAGACTTTGGCTCAGCCTCTCTTACACCTGGTGGCTTCTTCTCAGAATCAATCACAGCCATGAGGTGATGCCAGCAGGCAGGGATGAACCATCAGGGGTCCCTCAGGGCCTCCTGCTTCCAGCCCATTTAGGCCTCTTTTCCAAAGAGGAGAATTGAGTCTTTTCCAGAATATTCCCTAGTGAACTTTGAAGGCAGCCTGTCTGGGTGCCAGAGAAAGCAGCTGGGTTGGAATGTGAGAGGAAAAGTTTTGGCAATAAAAGACAAACGTCTTTTATTATCTCAAGTGCGTGATGGTCAAGGCTGCAGCCTTTGCAACGGCAGGATTTGAAGCCCGCTTCTCCAGTCACCTACTGCTTGACCTCAAGGGTGGTGCTTCCTGCCCAGGCCCATCTCAGTTACCTTTCTGTCGCTGTGACAAAACACCACGATCAAGGCAGCTTATAAAAGAGAGTGTTTAGTTTATGGCTCACAGTTCCAGAGTCTATGACCATCATGGCAGGGAGAGTGGCTGCAGGCAGGAAGGTGTGGTGCTGGAGAAGGAGCCAAGAGCTCACGTCTGATCCACAAGCACGAGGCAGAGCAAGCTAGAGAGAGCTAACTGGGAATGCCATCCCCAGTGGCACACCTCCTAATCCTTCCCAAACAGTTCCACCTACTGGGGACCAAGCATTCAAACATGGAAGCCTATGGGGCCTGTTCTCATTCAAACCACCACATGCCCCTTAAACATGTCACACATCTAAGCACCATCAGACATGTTTCTTAGGCTAAAGAATAAATGAAGCCATGAAAAATGTGGGGCTAATACCGAGTAGATGGTGAACCCAGAAGCCGTCATGGCTAACTCATTCAGCATCCATTTAGCAAAGGAGTATTGAGAATTTTCTCATGCTCAGTGCTGGCTTATCACCGTGAAGAGGATATGCCATGTACATGCCTCCATGCAGCTAATAGTCTAGAGAGGGAAGCAGAAATAACACACACAAGCCCAAAATAACGAACCTTATGCAGTTAATAATGTGGTAGAGAGTGAGTACTGTGTGTGAGTGTACACACGAATGCCTGTGTGTGCTTTATCTATGACACACAGCAAGCCCTCCTTGAAGGACTGACATTTGAGCAGAGATTAGAATCCAAGGAGCTAATGTCATGAAAATACAGGACAAAATGATTCAACAATACCAGGTGATACAAGAAAGGCAATAGGCTGGATGAAGGAAGAAAATATATTGAAGACTTGCTCAGATTCCCATTGTAAATAAAAAGTTCTTTAGAATTTCATACATGTATACAACAAAACAGGATCATATTTGCTTACTTCCCCTCTCCAGCTACTCCCAGACCAATGCCACACCCCTTCCCACCCTCATGTCCTCTTCCTTTTTTATTTCTGTTAAATAATTTGCCAAGTCAAATAGTGCTTCCTATGTGTGCACGGGTGCGGGGCCGTCCACCAGAGCACAGCACAGAAGAACACGAGACCCTCCCTCCCCATCCACGCTGGAGTATTAACTGGCTCTGTCTTGCGTCGGCCATCCCTTTTACAACTGGAAAAAGACGACAGCCCATATGGAGCTGAAGTCAGGACATGGGCCCAACAGATGGCTGCAGAGTTCCTCAGCCCCACGCCACCCTCACGGGGACATGCTTTACTCTCACAGAGAGATGGGTATGTGTGTGTGTGTGTGTGTGTGTGTGTGTGTGTGTGTGAGAGAGAGAGAGAGAGAGAGAGAGAGAGAGAGAGAGAGAGAGAGAGAGAGAGAGAGAGAGAAAGCATACACACATGCGCTGGAATTGTGGCAAGAGTTATACAAGTGTCATAGCTGTGGAAACAGCCTAACACATTGGACAAACTAATCAAGACAAACTGACAAGTTGCTAAGCAACTAATCCTAGTGCCTCAAAAACATGCTGGAGAAGGATGTTGTGAATGTTGAGGAAGCTAGTGTGTGTGTGTGTGTGTGCGCGCAGTTACACTTTGTGTGCATATATGTGTAGGTGAGATGACCATCTCGGTTGTTTTTGTATGTGTATATGTGTACACCTGTGGGTCCATGTGTGTGCACATGTGTATAAGTGGACACCTCAGGCCCATGTGTGGAGTCCAGAGGTCAGTACCAAGTGTCTTCCTTTACCACTCTCCACTCTATGTTTTGGAACAGAGTCTCTCACTGAAACAAAGCTCATCAGTAGACCAGCCGACCCTCAGGATCTGCCTGTCTCTCTGCCCTCCACCTCTAGTGCCGGGCTTCCGTACCTGGATGTTATCCTGAGGATCCAAACCAGATCTTCCCAGAGGAAGCCCTTTAACCACAGACCCATCTTCTCAGCCCCGCCACTCCCATTTGATTTTGTGGAGACGGGATCTCTCACCAGCCAGAGCTTACCCAGTAGGCTAGACTGGCCACCCAGCATGTAACAGGGGTCTCCTGTCTCCACCTCTCTAGCACTGGGGTTACATGTATGCACCACCAGGCCCTGCTTTTCCACATGGCAATCTGCAGATCAAACTTACACTTACAAGTCGAGCTTTTACCAACTGAGCTACCCCTCCCACGGGCAGTTTAGTGATTGTGGCTGTGGTGATTTGAATGAGGAAATGTCCCTCACAGGCTCACGTGTTTGAAGACTTGGTAGCCAGTGGGTGACACTGTTTGGAGTTGTGGTGGATGTGACACTTAGGAGGTGAAAGCCTTGTTGGAGGAAGTTTGTCATGGGAGCTGGGCTCTGAGGGTTCATAGACGTGCTGAGCTTCCTGTGTGTGGTTGAGATGTGTTCTCTAAGCTTCTTGCCTCCTGCCACCATGCCCTGATGAGTCCTCTCTCTCTGAAACCAAGGCAAACAAACTTTCTTCCCTAAGTTGCTTTTGGTCATGGTATTTTATCATATAAATAGAAAAGTAACCTACAGTGGTCAAAAGTAAGGGCCCCGAACTAGACTAGAGAGCTCAAATCCACTATCAGCAATCTGATTTGGGACAAACAGCTCAACCGCTCTGGGCCAGTTTCCTCATCTAAGACCTGGGAGCCGTTACAGCCTGCCCATGCGCTGCAGGGGTGAAATGAGTACACAGAACAGCACCGGCAGGGAAGAGGGGCAACGTTCTGCCTGATCACGACTTGAGTTAAATAAACATTTGCTATTGTTTTATTACTAAATTTACACAACTATAGCAGAGGTCATCATTCCTGTTTTGTGTAAAAATAAATGAATGGTTGACAAGGAGAAATGTCCTCTCCATGACCACATGGTTATCAAGTGGAGGGTTCTGGCTTGAAGTCCTGTGGTGTTTCTGCCTTTAACAATGCTTCTCTAATAAGCAGTTCATTAAGCACTCTACCATTGGACACAAGAAACGTCAGGGCCTGTGTACACATTTGCCAAGAGCCGGTCATCAGCAACCTTCGTGAGCTTGCTCCTGCAGCACAGTGCTTTCTCACAGCAGTGGCAGAACCCTGGAAGGAACTCAGTGAGCCATCAGCGAGCCCATAAGGACGAGTGCTTAAGGAGCTCTGCAGGGGAATGCCGTGGACAAGCACAGGCGCTACACCTTGTAAGATGAAGGACTCACCTTTTGCTGTTTTGAATAACTGACTTCGCTCACGAAAGCCACATTCATGAATAGCCTCCTGATTAGCATATTCATGCCCCCCCCCCCCGTTCCCTGCTGTAATATCGACAGTCTCTGCATTGAAGACTTATTGAATATGTCAGGTTTGAAAATGATCCCGTCCTCTGCCCACATGCTTGTGCTTCGGTGCCTTGGACTCCTCTCCCCAATGACTTTCTCTCCTTTCCTGTCAATTTCCAGTGACCAGGTCCTACACCTTCATTCCACCTCTAATCTTGATTTCTAGGGTCCCTTTATCCCTCCTGGGACCTGCAGCCTCTCCATCCTGCCATGGCAATCTCTGCAGCCCAGTGTAATTATGGCCTTGTGAATCTCCTCTGCTCCCCCGGCCTCTCCGGCTTTGTCTCTCTTTCTTGGCGTGGTGAAGCCCTGATTAAATGCAAGGCTGCCTGCTCTGGCCCAACCTGCAGCTGAATGTGGCAAGACAAAAATAAAACCACACAACTTCCTGCTGGTTTTTGCTTTAAATTCATGACCGGACTTCACAGGATATCTCTCCAATAATATTTCTTCAGTGTGTCTGCTATCTCTCTGTGGACATGTTCCATCCCTTTTCTTACACGCCAAGCCTCCTCTCTTATCTACCAAAGGGCCACACTTCAGCAGCTCTCTCTTCTTTTCTGTGTTATTTCCTCTCTAGACTTGAACAAATGACTTCACTCATAAGACTCAACATTCACAAATAGCCTTTTTATTAACACAATCATTTATTTCCCCTATCTCCATCACAACAGCAAACAGTTGTCTTTTCTATTCATTTGCTTCATGTGTGTGTGTGTGTGTGTGTGTGTGTGTGTGTGTGCGCGCGCGCGTGCGCGCGCACGCGCGCATTATACTTCACATGATTATGGACATGCATGTATCAGAGCACTTACACATGTGCACACAAATGTGGAAACCCAGGTTGATGTTGGGAACCTTTCTCAGTTGTTACCCACGTTATTCTTTGAGGCAGTCTCAGTCACACACAGAGCTGACTGATATGGCTGTCTTGCTCATCATCTTGCTCTGGTTTCCACCTTCTGAAGTTGGAGTAACAGGCATGCCACCATACCCACCTAGTCTTTATCTAGGTTGTATCAGTCGGGGTTCTCTAGAGGAACAGAACCTATAGAATGAATGAATATATACATATACATAAATATATTTATACATATGCATGTATATGTACATAAATACATATACAGTAAATTCCCAATACATAAATATGTGTATATATGTAAGGGGATTTATTAGAATGCCTTACAGGCTGTGGTCCAGCTAGTCCAACAGTGACTGTTTACCAACGGAAGGTCCAAGAATCCATTAATTGTTCAGTCCATGAGGCTGGATGTCTCAGCTGGTCTTCAGTGTACACTGGAATCCCAAAGAAGTAGGCTCTAGTGCCAGTGAAAGAATGGACTTTCCCTGAGAGAGCAAGAGCAAGCAGGCAAGGAGAGCAAGGTGGAAAAGGCAGCAAGCTTCCTTCCATGTCCCTTATACAGGCTGCCACCAAATGGTGTGGCCTAGATCAAAGGTAGATCTTCCATTGCAAAGATCTGGATTAGAGGTGGGTCTTCCCACTTCAAATGATTTAATTAAGAAAAGAATCCCTCATGGGTGTACCCAGCCATTTGGATTTTAGTTAGTTCCAGATGTAGTTGAGTTGACAACCAAGAATAGCCATCATGGGGGCTGGAGAGATGGCTCAGCGGTTAAGAGCACTGTCTGCTCTTCCAGAGGTTCTGAGTTCAATTCCCAGCAACCACATGGTGGCTCACAACCATCCATAATTCGATCCGGTGCCCTCTTCTGGCCTGTAAGCATACATGCAGACAGAATACTGTATACATAATTAATAAATAATTTTTTTTTAAAGAATAGTCATCACATAGGTTCTAGCGATCTGAACCAGTCCTTCTGCAAGGTAACCACCAATCCATCTCCCCAGCCCCACCTTTTTATATTAACCTTCATGTGGCTTCATTGCATTACTGATGCTGTCCAACAAACAACACCGCAAATCCAGCAGCTCAAACCAGCCCTTATCTCCTGGTTCTTGCAGGTCAGGAGCTGGGTGTGGTTTTGTCCAAAGCCTCTGGTTACAGCTCTCTCAGCAGGTCACAGTCACTTCATGCTTTGATGTGGATGGTGGCTCTCAAGCGTACAGCATGGTGGCTGTTGGGAGCCTTAGTGGCTTGTTGGCTGCTGGCTGATGCAAGAGCCTCCTGCCACTTGGGCATTTCCATGGGGCAGGTCTCAGCTTGGCACTTCATGTCTGCTTTGGTTTGATTGTAAAATGTTCCTCATAATTTCATGTATTTGACCACTTAAGTGTCCAGCTGGTGGCACTGTTTGGGAAGGAGGTGGAGCCTTTAGGAGGCAGTGTCTTCCTGGAGGAAGTGGATCACTGGGTGGGCCTCAACGTTTTATAGCCTGACCACACTTCCTGTACAGACTGTGGATAGCAGCTTTCTGCTTCTACCATCATATTTTCCCAGCCACGGTGGACTGTATCCCTTCAAACTGAATGCCAAAATAAACCTTCCCCTCTCTTGAGTTGTTTCTTGAAGTATTTTGTCATGACAATGAGAAATGTAATTAATACACCATCCTTCAAAACCAGAAGCCGAGGGAATGTTTGAGATAGTCATTATAACCTGGTGTCAGATGTGACATCCATCTCTCTTGCCTCAGCCTCTTTGTGAGAAGTAAGTGGGGAAGCAGCAGAGAGAGGCTAGAACTAATGTGCACGGCTATTAGGGATGAAATGGCATGGCCACTCACTTCTCCACGGGCACAGGCCAGTGTCTCCGGTGGGGCCTGCACCCGCATGCCGCGGCTCAGCGGAGGCCGGTACTGCTTCCTTGGGCACTGGCCACAGGCAGGCTCTCAGAAGCTCTGGTGAAACAGGAAGGGGGAGCTTGTTCTTTGTCTAAGCCTCTCCAGGCTGCACTGTCACCTGGGTACTGCTCAAAATAATACAACTTCTCAGGCTCCACAAAGAGCTGATGTGTCCTTTTCCCAGAGTGGGACCTGGGACCCTGAATTCAGAATAAGCTTCCCTGTGATTCCACCAGTGAAGAAGCCACGAGTCTGCTGGAATTGTCACCCTTTTATGACTGAAAACATATGTGATCGGGAAGCTCTCCCATCTACCCAAAGTTTATTGAATGACCTTGGCCACTTCACTTACCTATCTTACCTGCATTAGTATCTTCAAATATCCGGTACGATTCAAATGTGTTTATTGTTAAAATTCACTGTGTATTCATTGCACATGGCATCATGCTGCATAATGACATACCCATGAATATATCACAGATAGAAATCCCGTGTTCTCCACCTCTTTCTTCCCCGCTCCATGTCCCTCTAGGCCCCTCTGTTCCAATTGCCAGTTTCACGTCTACTTTCCTGTCATATGTACACACATGGTTCTATATGTCTATACAAAGCCTAAGAGCCACTGATGAGAGGAAATATACCTTATTTGTCTAAGAATGGCTTAATCCACATAATACGGTCATTTCCAATTGTATCCCTTCTCCTGCAAACAGCATAACTTGGTCATTCTTCATGGCTAAAGATCTTCTATTCTGCATCTACACCCCATTTTATTTATCCATTCCTCTGTTTTTGGACACCAAGGTTCGATCTGTAACTTAGCTGTTGAGAACAGAGCTGTAACAAAGTGCAGATCTCTGTAATGTGTTGACTTGAGGTCTTCAGGGGCATACCCAGGATTGGCAGAACTCGGTAATGCGGTAGCCCTCTTTTGGTTTTGTGAGAAAGCCCATAGCGACTTCTACGGTGGCTGGACTAGTTTATATCCACACTAGTGGTGTGTAAGGGTTCCCTCAGGTCTGGCAGTCCCTAGAATCATGCTAATATAGCCTTGCTGTGGTCCACAGGACATCCCTTTAGGTGTGGCAACAGGCAGCTTCACTGCATTTCAATAGGCTGTCCTTCCAGAAGCCTACAAGCCCAGCTACAGGAGGTGCTCACAGCCCCTGAAAGGCACAAGAGAGCCCTGAGAATAGATGACAGGGCCACCCAGGCAACGCCAGCATCTTCTGGGACAGCTGGTGAGTGCTGCTTCCTGTTGACTCCTGGGACAGGGCCACAGGCCTCGGCTTTTGGATGGTCAGTCTCCTGTGAACCCCTCTGCCAGCTGGCAGAGTCTGGCATCAGTGAAAGTTTCTCTGTTGGGAAGGAAGGAATCACAGAGCCATGTCTGGGTAGTTTGGCTCTGCCACTTTCTTGTGCTGAGACCTTGGAAATGTTGGCATCAAAGAGACTCTGTTTTCATAAAAAAAAAAAATCAGCATAGCTATTCATATATGTCATTTATATAAATGCCTGAAAGTGCTAATTATTTATTCGATGTCTTCTAATTATGGTGTCAGCTGGGATAATGTGTGTGAAATGCCAGCAGAGCTGTTGAAAGGTTTGGGGCATGCATTCCAATCACTGAGAGCCTTTGGGACCCACAAACACAAGTGGTCATGTGATTTGGAGGCAACTCTAAAGGAAGGTGGTTAAGGGCAGGATGTGTGTTCCATGGGGCCACTGCCCTGTTCTCCACTAAGGGAAAGCTGAGAAAGCTAAGAAACTCCTATTTTTCCATATAAAGCACAGACAGACACACTGTGTGCCGGCATCTGAACAGAATGTCTGTACCATTAACATTTCATGAAGAATCTATTAAGAAGTAATTATTTGGATTAGAGAGATGACCCCATCCATAAAGTTCTCACAGCACCACGCTGTTATTTTCTCAATATACTAACTCACATAAATACTGAGTTTGATCCCTAGGACCTGCATTTAATCCCTAGGACCCTACATCCAGGTGTGGTGCAGCCCCAGCTGTGGTGAGACAGTCAGATTTCCAGAGCGCAATGGGGAGCCACTATAGAATACGTAAAAAGCCCTGGGTACCAGGGCAAGACCCTGTCTCAGAGACAGCTCCTGAGAATGACACTGGATGTTGACCCTTAGCCTACACATTCAGGTTCACAAATGCGCACATGCACACGCACATGCATGCACGCTTGTGTATACACACATGAAAAGAAAAAGTAGTTTCCAGTGATCCTTTAGGGACACCCATCAAAGCACTGGATTGGAGTGTAAGGCTGGCTGGCCCTTGCACACTGAGGTGATGTGGATTAAGGTAAGAATCCTGAACCACACTGAGTTTACTGAGGCTTCTCATGCAGCAGGTATTGACAGCCCTCAGTTGTGAGGTTTTGAGCATTAGTGACTTGGCTCTGGGAGGTAAGAGGTGGAACCTCCCCTAACTGTAGGCTCAGGTTCCCTGGATACGGAGAAGGGAGATAGAGTCAGTCCATCGACCCAGCTGCTTACTGTGTGACTTGGATAAGTTACTCAATGTCTCTGAGCTCCTTAACCATTAAGTAAGGATAACGGCACCAAATTACAGCTCTGATGTGATTAAAAGCAAGAAAAGCTTTAGAAGAGTGACTGGAATTTGATAAGCATGCGACAAACATTGACTTTACTGGGCATATTTATCCCGAGAAGAGAGGACACACATTTCCGAAACTCTTAAAGGAATCGTGGCTCACAAAAGGGGACAAATCTCAGAAATTAAAAAAACTGTTCTCATCATAAACCCATGTAATAATACGCAGCCCCACCTCACCCCTACCCAGCGCCATTAGTGCATCTGTATCGCAGCTCCCTTCCTGAGCCCTCCCTCCTTCTTTCCACCACTTCATCTTCCAGCGCACTTTGCCTCCCATCTTTCCGTGTTCCGGTCATCTGGAATTGTTTGGGTTTCCCATCTCAGCCGCATCCTCCAGAGTGAAAGTCTGTCAGTGGCTTGTCAGGTCTTTCCCAATCAAGGCCAAATCCTTTATACAGCTTATGACCTGCCCCTGCCCACCCTCCCGTCTCGTCTCATGTACCCCATTAGACTCCTCTCTGCCCCTCCCTCAAGCCCTCTCCTCTAATCACCGCTCTGGCCCCTCCCCCTATGGTCCCTCCCCCGACCCTCCCCCTCTGACCACTTCCTCTCTGGTCCTTCTCCTCTGACCCTCCCTCTGATCCCCCTCTGACCCCTCCCTTCTGGCCCCTCCCTCTGACCCCTCTCCTACCTCCCTGTCTTTGCAGATGCTCTTCTCAAATGCCCTTGTCTATCTGGCAGGGAATCTCAAGCTCCCAACATTGCCTAATGCTGCCAGACAGATTGATATTTATGCACTTTCTCTACACATCCCTTGAATTTTAAAACAAATATTTCCATTGATCTCTCAGAGGCTGTGAATTCCTTAAAGACAGAGATAAAATAGTTTCCTTGTTCATCCTTGGTGCCAAATTCAGTATCTAGGAGCACTTAGTATGTGCTCAGTAAATATTTGCTGGGTGACTAAGTGAATAAATAAATAGAATGAATAGCTAATGTTTAATCAGTTGGCTGCTCACATGTTAGGAATTGAAATAGCTGGACCTAGAATCCAGTGCATTTACACTGTTTTCAACCATAAAAGATCAAAACCCCCAAGTCTGCCTAGGTTAGTAAAAAAGAGCAATAAGCGGTGTTAGTCAGTTTCCTGTCATTATGACGAGATATCTGAGACAGGCTACTCATCAAGTAAAGGGGTATTTACTGGGGACAAGAGTGGTCCTGGAAGTTCAGGCCCCAAACTTTATGGTCCCACTGAGATGAAAGCTACAGGATGCTCTTTGAGGGCATGGCAACAACAATCTGAGGGCCTTCCGCCAGGCCTAGCCTAGTCACTGTTGTTCTGTTTGGGGAGGAACCGCTGGAACCGAGCTCAGCCTAGGCATCTGAGAGCACGCTGAAGCACTGAGCTAGCCCTCAAATCTAAGATTCCCTAGCTAAGATTTAGAAGAAAATCATACTGATTTCAAGTTTCCTCTACCTGGTAAGGGGTCCACAGCACCTCGCAGTACCACTGTTTCGGGGATCAAGTTTTTATGTGCCAATCTTTGGGTGACACTCAATGTCCATACCCTAAATGTTAAAGTTGGAGGAATGGATCAGTCTAAGCTAGACCCAGGAGGTCCCAGAACAAAACGACTACGCCCCATCTTTGGCATCCCCCTCACCCCGCCGCCATTCTGTCTCTGGCCCTGCTGCTTTCTTCTCAGCTTCCACAGACTTTTATGGGCACTAAAGATGGGCCTTCCCAGCAACCACAGAGAAGTCCCTCAGAAGGGTTCTGGTGCTGGTGTGTGCTCTCCATCACACCAATCATTGGAAACAGGGAAATGGAAATGGGTGTCGTCACTGGCCAGCTCTGAATCACATGTCCACTTGTGGCCTAAGGACAAGAGTGGCAATGTGACTAGCACTCCAGGGACACCAGGTGAGATGTGGACAGAAAGGCCTCTTGTAGAGAGATGGCCTATGACCCTCCCACTCGGTGCCCCTCCATCACTCCGCAGACTCCTCCAGCCAATGGCGAGCAGAGAGAGTACACAGTTTATTTCTGAGGGATTTAGAGAGATAGCTTACAGGAACCTTGGACGTTGTGTCTTTCCCATCAAGGTTTTTTGCTTAAAGCTGTCTGGTTAGAAAGTTTCAGCTTAGATAAAGATGAATAAAATCATAACAGTTTTATTGACTGTGTCTGCTGCCTCTGGTCACACAGTATTAAATCTTTCTCTCCCACCAGATCACAATTCCCCACCAGCTTCAGTAATTTTCTTGACACAACAGACAGGTAAGATTTAGTTCAGTCCAGTTTAAACCTGGGTTTCAGAATGACCACTGCCAACTTCCCCACTGCCTCACTGACTAGTGGATGCCAAGCTGTGACCCTCCTTTCTATACCCAGGTACTATAGAGGAAAATGGGAGGAGGAAACGCAGCATTCATGGTGCCTCACTTCCTTCTGATTTCCTTTCTGGGTCTGGAGCATCAGGAAGAGGCGGTGGTGACATCTGTCTTTCTCTCCTCAAATTCCTAACAGAACACACAAACCCCAATGTGACAGTATTTGGAGTGGAACCTTTGGAATTAAGTGCTGTTATACAAAAGAGGCCCAAGAACTCTGCCTTGCCCTTAATGAGATGGCTGTCCGTGAACCGGAAAGCCGGCTTTCACTGGACACTGATCCTCCAGTGCTTATCTTGCTCTGTTCAGCCTTCGGGGCAGTAAGAAATACATTTCTGTTGTTTACAAACTACCCAGTCTATGGTTATCATGTTGTGGCAGTATACACACACACACACACACACACACACACACACACACACACACACACACAGAATTCAAGGTCCTTCCTATCCCTAGTATTATGGAATACTCTAGAGAGCCCCTTAGTAAATCTCCAGAATCAAATCTACCACTAGGTAAACTGAGTGGAGAAGCTATAAAGACACCTCATCTAAGCGGACAGATCCCTGGAAGGTAGGTACTCTTTTCTCCTCAGCCAGGCATGTTCAGTGTCCAACTTTACAATCTTATGCCATTTTGCAGTTCCACAAGTATCCAGAGAGGGAGCTAGTGTCCCGTTGTTGCAAGCAGTGCACTGAGTGTTTTTTGTTTTGTTTTGTTTTGTTTTGGCGGGGGTGGGGGGTGGGGGTGGGGGGATGGGGAATAGGGGAAGGGGCAGGGAGGGGGCAGAGGAGGGGGTTCGGCCCTCAATTTGCTAGGAAAGCAATTCTTAGCCTGGGACCCATGAACTCCTGAAGAGGAGGGGAGATGTCTCCAAGACCCTTTCAGGAATTCACAAGGTTGGATTATATTTGCCATCTCGATAGTGTTGACACATGATAGCCTAGCATGAATGAGAACTGTAGATATCTCCAGGTTCTAGAAGAGTGGATTCTTTGATAGTGTGCTCTCACCAGGAGAAGTGAAAAATTTTACTTTCACTTAAGAAAATTTTAAATTCAGTGTCTCCATTCCGTGGTGTGGTGACATGGGCAGCACGTGTGTCACACGCACTCCCACTGTACCTCTTAAGGGAAGAACAAGTCTCCATCCGAGCTGTAAGCTGGGTGAGCCAGTGCTTGCAGAGAGGCGTTCCCACTTGCGGTGGGCACACAAATCATGGCTACACTCACTGGAGTACTTACCGTCTGTTTTCTTGACACTGCATAAGGGGACCTGCCACTTCCAAGCACAGGGAAACCCTGATGGTGGTGTTGCCAAGAGTGAAATTTAGTCTTCGAGCAGATATTGGAATTTTACGAAACTTGCATCTGAAGTTATTGTTCTAGAGCTTCCATCCTCAAACACTTTCTAATGATGCTATGGGTGGCGACAGTGAGTGTCCTCCGGGGCTACAGTGATGAAGTGTGTTGATTTCGAAGATCAATACAGCCAAGTGAACTGATAATTCCAAAAGACTGATCAACGTATGATGTAACAAAAACAAATGAGTAAAAGATCCATCTGCACATGCGACCGTCCATAGGATTTTAATGTAACAAAGAACAAAGGCACATGGCACACTCAGACCCCACATCATAGATGATCTCTAAGTTCCGCTATCCTGTTTCTCAAGTTTTTGTGCAATATCAAAGAATTCCCACAGCCTGGAAAGAGCCACGAAGAGACTCTTCCAATGATCAGAGCATTCCATCTTTACTCAAAGGAGCACAGTACAGTAGTTTGTAAGCAGAGAGAGGCATGAGAATACAGACATTGTCTAGTAAAAGCAGGCTCTCTCATTTTAAAAAAAAATTTTGAACATGTATATTTTTTCACAAAATGTTAGGTCAATAGAAAGTGGGTTTATTTCTGTTTCTTTTAAAAATGTTAGTAAGTGAATATTTTAAAGTTTTATTTTCTATTAAAAAGAAAGTTTAATATCTTTTTAAAACACTTAGTGTGTGTGTGTGTGTGTGTGTGTGTGTGTGTGTGTGTGTGCCACAGCATGTGTACGGAGGTCAGAGGACAACATATGTTGTCAATTTTCTTCCATTATGTGCGATCTGGGGATAGAATGCAGACCATCACACTGTGGCAAGTTTCCATGCCTGCTCAACCGTCTCACTGGACCTCTAATTCTAGTTTCTAATACTGTGAATAAATATATGTTCACAGATATGCATATATATACACATATCACCTAAATCAAAAATCTTTTTGAAATTTTCCATAACTTTTAGGAATAGAAGTGGGTCTTGTGACCAGAGTTTTGACTGTCGTGTTAAGAGAGGGAGGCACCCACTTCTGTGCTAGAGGGAGGCCAATCACCATGGCCTCTCCCTGTTTTAGAGCACACCCGTTTTCTGTAAAGAAGCCCTGGGTAGCTATCTGACTCTAATTCTCTTTAGATGTTTGGGTGTTGGTAACTTTGGTTCACAGCCTTAGCTATCCATTCAAGAAGTCAGGAAACTTCTGTCCAATATTTGTTAAATAATATCTAGTAGTTAGATAATTTTTTGCACTTCTTTGAGAGAGTAATTTTCTCTCACAGTACAGACATGGCCTTTCTATACACTATGCATTACCATATTTGTATGGCAGCGAGCAGAAGCTGAGAGGAGGGTAGAGTTTTGAAAAGAAGACAGACTTATGTTAGAGTCTTGGCTTTCCTATTACAGAGTAACTGGGAAAATTACATAACCTTTATAATGGTATTTTCTGTAGAATTTGGATAAAAATATGTGCTTTCATGTTGCTTATTTAATTAAATCATGTCATATCTAATAGCCAATGACATGGTCTCTTCTCCTCCCCATTTTCACCCAGGCGAGGTGGTTGAGAAGCTTAGAATCCTCCGAGACAGGCAGCCCATGTTACTTTGGCATCCTTGAGGAGTTCTTGCCATCTGTTCTCTCTGAGTGGCAGAGAGCAGAAGAGCCACTGGAGAAGACAGACACCTGACATCCTCTTCTTCATTCCATCCTGACGGGAGGAAGTACCTCCACCGTGTTCAAAGGCTCCAATACCTCTTCTTTATCTAATCCTTGACGTGAAGCAGGATGGTACCCCTGAACCCACCATGGGTACCACGTTTCAGTAGTAGTCGGGAGGAAAAGACTGGCTAAATTTTATGAAGATTTGCCAAATAAAAAGCTATGGGGATCTATAGAGACTTTTCCCTTGGGTATTCAAATTCCCTTTTAAGATCAGGGATCCAGGAGGGAATTTTTATGGCATGATGTGTGAAAAGTCTGCTTCCTCATGCTGCTAAAATGGAAGCCTTGGGTCCTTTTCCCAGCTGAGGGGGGCAGGTTAATGAGTGGGGGGGGGGCTGGTGCCTCTCAGCAGCTGCTCAATTACCTCCCAATCATGCTGTGCTTTGGGGCTCAGAACACAAATCTGGAGGAATTTTAACCTTGGTGGAGGACTTTGTTCTTCCACGTGGCTGCCTATTTTAGCCTTCCTATCTCTGGTACTTCTCACACGGGGGGCGCCTGGCTGGCATGGTGGTGGGAGGACATCATCCCATGAGTTTCCTTGTGAAAAACGAGGGAGGTGAATTGAGACAGTAAAGATGATCAGAAATAAGGAGCTCTGACAATAACATGGATCAGCTGGGGAGAGGAATGTCAATATTGATGGATTTGGGGGGGGGCAGCTTGTGCAAGGAGCCTGATTAGAAATGACTTGACGAAGTAATGGGAAAAATCACTCAAGTAAAACGTGCATTTACTTCACGTGAGGCAGAAGCTTCACCTCATGGGTCCCAAATGTGTAAAGAACCTCAGAGAAGTAAGGTGACATTAAATTCAGCTTTCTTGCTTTAAATTCTTGACATAGTATATACACTGTATAATCTTGAACAAACCACTTGCCTCTCAAGTTACCGTTTTTCTTCCTCCATAAAGGACAGAAAATAAGAAAATTTAGACTTTAGGATTATTATGCTATTTAAACGAGTAGTATTGCGCAGATGATTCAGACAAGTGCTTAGCATACTCGTACGCTTTGCAGAGGCTAGTCATTCAGTACTTGTGTAAAAGCTACCTACTATCAGACCAACTCCCCTGCCAAGGACAGCTAGAAAAGATGGCTGAAATAATACTTGAGAGAACCACTGACTCTGTGAAGGCTTAAGAGCCCGAGATCTCAGAAAGAAGAGGAGCAGGGACGGAGGAGCCTGACTGCCCTCTGCCCGCAAGCATGCCCTGGCAGACAAGCATCCTCTGGGATCCCAGGCAACTGAACAGAAAAGACGATCAAATAAAATCCTGAAGATTACTTCTGGTAGACTTCCGGGGCTTCAGGGAGTGGAGTAGGACCTGCCAAAGGAAAGGAGCCGCAGTGTCTGCCCTGCTGTTTGAACTAGTCTGAGTTGTACTGTAAGACCCTATCTCAAAAATAAAGTTCAGAAATATGGCTTACCTAGGAGTCCATTCGTCTCCACAAAGACCGAAGCCTGGTTTTCAGTCCGGTCCGTCTCTGAGTTAACAATTAGTTAGATTGCCTTTGCCTAGTTCTGTAAGCTCTGGAGGAAGACACCACTGTCCAGACCTTTGCACACAGCTGATAGTCCATCTATAGTTACCAGACTCACCTCAGGCAGGGCAGAACGTCCAAAATCCCTTAGCAAAGGAAACCCAGACGATATGAAGAGACCAACAGGTAACTAAGATACTGGGGTCAACAGACTTAAAATAATTGTCATAAATCTGTTCATGACAGGTGGAGTTCGGATCCCCAGCACTTACGTAAAGAGCTAGGCATAGTTTCACACATCTGAGAACCCTGTAGGGCACTGTAGGGCATGGAGACAGGAGGGTTCCTGGCAGTTTAGCTTCAGGTTGAGTGGCTGAGTGAGAAACATTTTGTTAAAGGAATAAGGCAGAGAGTGCTAGAATGGAACATCTGACACCCTTCATATATATGAGTGTGTGTGTGCGTGCACACACACACACTCACACACACTCACACACACGTGTATCACACACATACACACATGTACATATGCCACACACACATAACCCACACTCACACACACACATTCACACACACGTGTATCACACACATACACACATGTACATATGCCACACACACACATACCCCACACTCACACACACATTCACACACACGTGTATCACACACACACGTACATATACCACACACACACACATACCCCACACTCACACACACACATTCACACACACGTGTATCACACACACGCACATGTACATATACCACACACACACTCACACACACACATACCCCATACTCACACACACACACTCATATGTATACCACACACATACACATACAACCCTCCCCCACTCACACACACAGACAAACACATGAAATTTTAAGTCAGCAAGTGAAGATTCTAGAATTTAAAACATCTGGAATTCTTTTTATTTTCAATGTGTAAAGTTATTATCAGAGCTGAAAGGGGGTTAATGAGTTGAAGAATTTGTCAGGAGGAAACATCTATGCTAGAGCGTGAAGACATTAAAGAGTGAAGAAAGGGACTTGTGAGAGATGTGGGAAAGAGAAAGACAGAACAGCCAGGTGCCTGGAGTCCCAGAAGAACAAGACAGATAAGGAGGAAAGCCGGGTGTGGAGAATCTGTGTTGATTTCCCACAAACTGATGAAGACTTTGCACCAACAGCTCAAGCTTTGTGAGCTGCAAAGGGAATAATTAGAAAGGAACTCTCACATAGGCAATCATGGCAAGGGTTACTCCAAACCTGAGACCAACTTTTCCTCCTAAAAGCAACCAGAGAGTAAAGGACAAAGAAGTAGCAGTAACTGGACAGATGACTTCTAAATCAAAACAGATTTAGAATGAAAAGCTGCCCTCCGGAAAGACGGTGAAGGAAAGGCAGCAGGTATTCCCTTAATTGTTATACCCTTGTCAATTACTTTTAAAATGAAGATATTACAGACAAAAACAAAGAATTCGTTATCACCAGGACACTCTTGTTAAAAATAAATTCATATGTAACTATATGTAAATATTTAAGTCTGCCTAGGCAGAGGGCCAGTAATACAATTTGGAAACATTCAAAGGAATAAAAGTAAATGGTAAATATAAATATCTGGGCATATTGAATATTCCAGATAACTATCTATTTTAAACCTTTATTGGCAAATAGTCATTGTACATAATGTTTTTTTGTTTTGTTTTGTTTTGTTTTTCAACACAGGGTTTCTCTGTGTAGCCCTGGCCATCCTGCAACTTGCTCTGTAGACCAGGCTGACCTCAAATTCACACAGAGATCTGCCTGCTTTTGCCTCTCGAGTGCTGGGATTAAAAGTGGGCACCACAACCACTGGGATGTAATGAGGTTTTCAAAGGACATTTTTATACATGTATATCACATACTTTGACCAAATCTACCCTCACTTCTCCCCTTTTCCCTCTCCCCATTATTCCCAATCATTTTCCCAGTCAAACTTCTACTTCCATGCCCCATATGCACATGATTTTATGTACCCCTATAAATAGAATCTACAAAGCAGTTCAAATGTGACTTTTGTCTTTGAATATGGTGTAATTCTCTTACTATGATCTCTAGTAAAACAACAATATAGTTTTAAACTTTTCATTGTACACAGCACTGTTACCTAAGGATATCTCCATGCTTTCAGGTCCCCTGAGCTCATTGACCTGACAGCCCAGATGAATTGAGGAGATCCAAGTTCAGTGAGAGACCCTGTCCCCCACGTAGAGTAGAAAGCAGTAGATAACAACACCCAGCATTACCCTCTGACTTTCACAGACACATGTACACACAAAGATACACATACACCAAACACACACATGCAGAAAAGCTGGCAATAAAAGGAAGTACTTCAGAATGATAAGGCCAACTTATAATAAATTATAAATAAGTTTGTATGAACTGTTAACAAACACCTCAAATGTGGGAGGCAGTGACAGAATTAAATAGAACAGATAAATCCATAAGCATGGCTGGGGATTTTAACATTACTTTCTCAGTCACCAATAGAACAAAGATAGAAAAGTCAGCATGATTATAAAGTGCCCTAGTTAATATATATAGAACATCAGACCCAGCAACCACAGTGAAAACTCTTCCCAGTGCAGTCTCAACAAGTTTCAAAGGATGGACACAAAGAACCGTGCTCTCTGTCACAGAAGAATTCAGCTAGAGATAAATAACAATGGTCAAGTAGGACGGCCCTAAGTATTTGGAAATTAAGCAATGTATTTCCAAATAATCAAAAATAAATCTGAAGATTTTCATAAGGGAATGCTCATGAAAACAGACATACCTAACTTGTGGGCTACAGGGGAAGGGGCTTAAAAGGAGAGCAGGAAGCTTTAAATGTTAATATTGGAAAAGCAAACAAATAAATAGAGCCCGATTATTTGCTATGGTTTGAACATTTCTTTCAAAACTCATATTGTAATTCAGTTGCCAAAATGCTAATAAGAAACAAATTTTAGGGGCTCACTAGGTCACTGGAGCTCATGTATGGGTTAATACCATCATCACAGGAGTTACATTTGAAGAGAGTTAGTTGTTATAAAGGTAGGTTCAGGGATGGGGGAGATGGTTCAGTGGTTAAAGGCACATGCTGCTCTTGTAGAAGACCTGAGTTTAGTTCTCAACACCCATGTCAAGAGGCTCATGACCTCTTATAATTCCAGTTCCAGACAATCTGTTTCCCTCTTCTGGCCTCCATAAGCACTTCACTCATGTGCAATCTCTCTGACACACAAGTAATAAAGTCTCTAAAATAAAGGCAAATTTAGTATCTTTCTCTTGTTCCTGTCTTCTCCCTCTCTCACACGTATGTAAGCAACCATCTATCCTGCTACAATGAATCAAGAAGACTCTCAGCAGATGCCACCACCTTGACATTGGATTCCCAGAATCAGAACTATGAGATATAAATTTCTTACCTGCAGTAACTCACCAAGTCTCTGAGATTCTGTCACAGATACAGAAAACAGATGAATACAGTATTAACTAGGAAAATATTAAACAAGTTAAGCCCATAGAAGATAAAATGGGAAAACTAACCAATGTATGAACAGAAATAAAAAGCAAATGTACAATATAGAAAGTCAACAAAACTAAAGGTCATCTTTCTGGAAAGCCATAAACTCATTGCAAAAAAAAAGTAAAAGAAGAGAAAAAGGCAAAAGGGCTCAGTTTTTATTAACAACGGAGATTATTACAGATTCTGTGGATTTATTGTAATCAAAGAATATTATAAGCAAGTTATTAGTATTTAAATAAAATGGACAGATTCCTTGGAAAGCAAGTTTCACAGAGTTGACACATGAAGAAATGGAAAACATGAGTCATTACAAGATATACAATGATTACTTTAAAGTCTTCCCACACAATCCAGTTTTTGTAGCATCTGGTCAAAGCTGAATGCACCTTTATGAAATCCTGTAATCTAACATCTATGGATATATACTCAACATAAATGAGTTTATATAAACATAAAAACCCATGTAGAAATAGTCATGGCATCATTATTTTTAGCAACTTCAAAAAAAGTAACCCAGATGTCTATCAGAGACCAGAAAAAAATACGTGGAAATAGGTGTGATGGCTAACCTTACTTGCCAACTTGATTGGATCCAGAATTCATTAAAATACAAAGGTGGTGGGCACTCTTGGGAGGGATTTTGTTGATCAGATTATTTGACGTGGGAAGACCCAGCCTTAATATGACCAGCAACTTCTGGTGGCAGCACAGATAGAAGGACACAGAAGGAGGAGTGTGCCTTCTTTTGGCCTGCTTACCCTCGCCTCCTGGCAAATTCACGGATTCTGTTGTCATTGCATTCCTTGGCTGATACTGGAATGAGCCTTTTCAAGCTTCTGATATAGTCTGAAGAGCAGCTCTCTAGGAATCTTGCTGGCTTGCAGTGCTAGATTGGGATTCTTGAGACATCCAGCCTGCGGACCAAGCAACTATCAGATTCTCTACCTCTCCAGTGTAAGACAGTCATTGTTGGACAACCTGGACCATATCATGTAACCAATTTAATAAGTCCCCCATATACACACATACATGCATATGTGGTCATTTATCAGTTCTATTCCTTTAGAGAATGTGTATACTTACTCAGTGGAATAGTATATAACAGTGAGAGTGAATGAACCCTTTCTACATGTGACATGGGTGAGTGTCATAAATATGATATTTTGGGGAAAATGTCATGTACAAGAGGACATGTTTGCTCTGATTTTAATTATAGAAAATTCAATGAAGAAGAAAAATAGAATTTTGGTTGCCATTAGGAACAGTGGAGAGGAAAGTTATTGAAAAGGGACTGAGGAGATGCTTATATTCTATGTCACATTCCAACCAATTAGTACATGGGTGTGTGTGTCTGTGTTTGTATACTTTGTGTTTAGGTGCTATCCTCAGTGAGAATCTTATATATCCTCACTATGTGTCCGTAAGAGTTTTATTTGGAGTCTGGGGAGATGGCTCTGTGGGTAAGAGCACCTTCTGTACAAGCATGAAAAGCTGAGTTGGAATCCCAGAACCCATGTAAAAAGAAGGACATGAGCATGTGCCTGTAGCTCTAGTGCTGTGAGGGGTGCATATAGGAGGACCTCTGGGCTTGCTGGATGCCAGGCTCATGTCAGGTTCAGTCACACACCCGGTCTCATGGGAATATGATGAAGAGCGGTAGATCAGAAGGCTCAAGATCCTACTCTGGCATGTGCATGGGTATGCACAGCAAAACAGATATGTGCACATGCTACACACACACACACACACACACACACACACACACACACACACACACGAGTTTAATTTCTTAAAACTACTGTCCTTATCACCATCTTTATCACAAGGTGCTTATGAAGGAAAGCGTCAAAAGCCCAGGCAGCCTAAGTTGGGTCTCACTGTGACCACTTCCTCACTGTGACCACTTCCGTAGAACAGCCTCAGCAGTTGTGGGTCCTAGAATAAGGATCCAAACAGAGACCCAACCGCCATTATATAAACTCTTAAATGTGAGAACTCAGGTTCAGAAACTGCAAACTAAAAATATGTTGTATTCACCTATTCTGACAAGTATGTATCTATGATTATAACAGTGTAATGCCCTGGAGAGCCAGCTTTAAATTTAGAGCTCTCCATTTTAGAGCAGGAAAATGACCACCTGGAGAGGCAGTTTCAGTTCCCAGCACAGAGCTCACCTACCTTTCCTCCCATGCGGCCTCCCTGTAGGGAGCCCCCACAATCACATGGATATGACTGCCCATAAGAGAAAGCTCCCACATTTCCTCAGAACACAGCTATCCTGTGGTCACTCTTGGGGCCAGGGACATGACAACTAATGGTGTGGCCCATGTCCACACTGCAGAAATCCTGGGGACATTGAGCAGAGAATATCGAGTCACAGAAGGAAGGGCCTGGTGAGGAAGAGGGGATGTAAATGCTTGAAGGACATGGACTCCCTGGTTGTGGGTCAAGGGGAACAGACAGAGGAGGCGAAGATAGCGCCCTCTAAGACAGCAGTTCCCAACCTTCCGACACTTCAACCTTTTTAATACAGTTCCTCATGTTGTGCTGACCCCCAATTGTAAAAATATTTTTGTTGCCACTTCATAACTGTAATTTGCTACTTTTCTGAATCATAATGTAAACACCTCTGTTTTCGAATAGTCTTAGGTGACCTCAGTGAAAAGGTTGTTCAACTCACAAGGGTCATGACACATAGATTGAAAACCATTGCTCTTAGAGAATAAGCAAAAGCCAGAGATTTTTGAAAATTTCAAGAGAAAAGACTTCTTTCTTAAAGTCAACTATGGGGATAGAGAGATGGCTCAGAAGTGAAATGCTTCCTGTACAGGCATGAGGACCTGGGTTCAGATTCCCAGCACCCATGTAAAAGGAAGGTGCAGGGGTGTGTCTATGCCACTGTAGTAGGAGCACAGAGACAGGTGGATCTTGGTGGCTCACAAGCTAGTCAGGCTAGCCAAAGCAGTGAGCTCCAGGTTCAGTGAGATACGGTCTAAAAGAATTGGTTCAGCATTGTGGATCATGCCTTTAAATCCCAGCACTCAGGAGGCAGGAACAACCAGATAGCTGTAAATCTGAAGCTAGCTTGGCAGCCTGCTCTACATAGTGAGTTCCAGGCCAGCCAAGGCTTGTAGTGAGACCATCTAAAATAACAAAACCAAAACCAAAAACCAAAAATGATGGGGAATGATAGAGGAAAACACCTCACATAAATCTCTGGCCTCAACATGTGCATCCATGGACAAATGCGCTGGCTCGTGTGTTCATACACACACACATGCATGCACACACACACAAAGGCACACATATAGAAACACTCATGCACACATGGAGCTAACTGTGTACTTGCAGTGTTTAGAGATACAGAAATAGGGAAACAGAGGCAGAGACAAAGAGAGCCTTTTAAATAAAAATAGGAAAATTCCACTCAATGAACATGTCCTGTATATATGTGAGGTGAGGAAGAGGAGTCCCCCACCCCACCCATCAGGAAAGCATACCCATGGGAATTAGACTTGTTTTGCTCATTACTTTATCCCAGCATCTAGTGCCTAGTAGGTCTCAATAAATAATCTGAGTAACAAGAGACTCCAGGCTTCCCTGAGATGTTACCAGATGCTGTGGGCTCTTGCAGCACCAGCATCTTGCTTGCACTGTGTTTTAGAGGCACAGCACATGTGTTTAGAAAAAGAGTGTGAAAGAAGTGAAGTCTGGCCCCTCAGAATGCCTCTCTCACAGAGTAGAGAGCTCAGGATGCCGGATCTGAAAGCTGCAGAGGACCCCATGCCAAGGTCTCGGGGATCCAATGCCCCAGAAGCTGAACGCAGTAAGTAAAGACAACAATTAGCTTTCTGGGGAGCTGTTTGGAACTTTGTGATCATCTCAAAGGTGTCCGTGACTCCCAGGATATTGAAAGCATGCTCTTGGTGCATCCCTGACTCTGACAAATGCACAGTTGTTGATGTAACTCAAGGTCACTCTGAACTCTCTCCGTCCCACTAGTTCCTGAAGCTGTTTTTGCCTGCTTCATTGCAGAACTCATGTCTTCAGGCAGAGTGGGAATTTGCTAACCACTCCTTTGCAAAGGCTGACAAACAGCCACACATTATTATAGAATCGTCTGAATTTCCCGTGGGGAAGGTGATTCTAGCACACAGTCAGCACTGAAAAGTCACTGGGCTCCAGTACTTCACCGAGAAGTATATTGGAGATGGCAACGGAGGCTCCATGAGTTGCTAGCTCCAAAACTCTGAATTCTAGTATATGCGTCAAGGAACCCAACTTAAGCAGAGAACACAGGTCCACTGCCCTGACGGACAGTCTCTGTCACCTCACTACCACTGATCTGAATTAGGGCTTTTCTAACAAGCAGCCAGACCACCAGACTAAAGCTTGTCTGGGAACCCAAGTAAGTCTCTTCTATTTTTCTTCCCTCAAAGACAGAACAGCTTACAAGACACTACCTATTAGCTCCACCTCACGGAGGGAGGGGAGCCAGCAGAGCAAGTCTATCATGTCTCTGCACACATGGCTACATGTTACCCTAATTCATCAACAGGACAGAAGAGGAGTGGAGGAGAAGGGTGGCCTGACTTAGATCCAAGCCCACTGGGTGACCAGGACAGGAAAGTCCCAGGCTTCTGCAGAAAGACACAGCATTCATGGCTGTGGCAACCTCACTCTCTGATGAACTGTGGCATAATCAGTAGCTCAGGCTCATCATATCCGAAATTACTTTCCCATTAGGGGAGAGATGGGCAAAGAGAGATCATTCTAAAGGAAGAGAGCGGTTCGGGGAGCAGGTGGACGGAAGTGTGGCTCAACAACAAAGGGGCATTCCCAGTGTGTGAGGAGACTTAAGGTCTAGTTTCCTGGGGCCAGAGTGGAAAGCACAGCTAATCTTCACAGGGTAACACCGTGGACAAGTGAGTAAACATGTCCTAAAGGACACACATTTAGCTGAATCCTGAAGGGAGAATGGAAGTTTCTGAATGGACAGGGAGAAGGAAATGAATTTTCACACATGTTATGTCAAAGAAGTTCAAAAAGCGGGAAATTGGAAGGGCCATAATGGCCGAGTGACAGGAAGGTAAATTGCATGTAGAAGACGTATTTGCAAGAAAAGAAGAAGGCATGGCAATTAGTCAATGGATATTGCGTTAGGTCAATGAATTATTTAGCTGATTTTGAAATAGAAAAAATTGGGGGTTGGGGTATATGATTGTTTGTCCAGACAAGGTATTGATTATAATCTTCAGTGGCCTCAAACTTATAACCCTCTGGATTTAGCCTCCTAAGTGTCATGGACACACCCAGCTTCAAATTTATCTGAAGCATCAGTTTCCTTAGTTTGGAAAAATTCCACGAATTTTGACATGTTTCCTTTTTCACTAGACTTTAGACATTCTCTGAAGACATTTTATCCTTTGAATTTGGTTCCATAAGATTAACAAATGCAATGTCTGGTTTTTTTTTGTTCAGGTTTTTGAGTCAGGATCTCATGTATCCAAGGCTGACCGGAATTTGTTATATGGTAACTGCAGCTGACCTTGAACTCCTGACCCTTCCTTCTACTTCCCTGATGCTGGGATCACAGGTGTGCACTCCTGGCAGGAGGGGTGTGGAGGACTGAATTCCAATCTGCATGCGTGCTGGGTCAGCGCTCTACCAACCCAGCCACATTTTCATCCACCACTCTACCAACTTCTTACACATTCTGAAGTTGTAATTTTGTTTTAGAATAACAAAAATATTTTGCAAAAACATGAATTTAGGGGAGTTTCCAGACAAGCAGTACAAAATAGTAACAGGTTTTATTTTGATTTCATTTTTTGAAGGTGGGGAAGGCACACTAGACAGTCAAGTTACAATGTTACCAGTAAGGGCTTTGATGTTTATTTAATGTTCCCACCTTAGATCACACAATAGAGCTTGTCAATCTACAGCACCTGAAGTTAGTTGTGGTTGGAGAGCTCATTCTAAAGATTTAGTTACATAGTTTAACCACTACAGCTGCACCCCATCAAAAGAGAAGGAGAGAAGACCATAATATTAAAATAAAATGGTTTATCCTCTAAAATAAAAACATCTATACCCCTGGCCACTCACCCTGACAGATACCTTTGTTCACAGTGCTTTGTACTTGAACCATGATGGGAAAGCAAAGCAGAGGGCCATGGCTTTAAAACATCCCACAGCAGCTCCCATGACACTTCTAGCCTCCACCCAGGGCTGTACAACAGCGAATCAGGACAAGACATAGATTTGCTAATGTGCATGTGGTCACCAAAGAGGAAGATGCCTGGGCTTCTATTCTGAAGTGTCTAAAACTGTGTCCATTAAATACAAACAAGAGGAGGAAAGCCATGGCAGAACAGGAGAGATGATGGACACCTGATGATCTGATTGACTTAAACACTATTCACGACTTAACACCGCTTCTGTGTTCTCCCTGTTTCTATGACTTGGGCTTCATTGGTCTTCCACTGCTCGGCTACATCATTTGTTAATGGATCATCTGGATTAGGAGCACTTATCTAAGTCTGGATTGATAGCAGAACTGTGTGGATCTTCAGTGTTGGGAACCACCTATCTATGAAGGTAACAGGCTCACTATGATATGATAAAGTGTAAAAATGCTCCCAGAACTGTTGAACTTCCCTCGCACATAATCTGGTGGTGTTAGTGTGAGGGGAGATTATAGTGTTTACGTTCTGAATATGGAAAGCTTAAAACAGAAAGGACAGGTTAATATAGCACAGGATGACAACATTCATCTTTCAAAATATCTGAGCATGTTCTTCCCAATGTGTCTACATTTGGATGAGAAATCTAGCAAACACCATGTCCTCCATGACCCTACAGTGCAGTCCAGCCATCTCAGATCATCTCACACAGCAGTCAGCTTGTGTATTTTCAGTAAATTTTCTAGGCCAGCCCCTCCCCAAGGGAAACTCAGAATAACTAGATGTTGTTAAGCTGGTCCAGGAACGTTGGTCAGAACTCAAAAGTATCTTGTGTGGGTTACAGGGACATGTTCTTGGGGTCAGCTGATGATTTTGATACTGACAAAGGTTCTTAGGAAGGTTTGATGTGAAGTGTAAGGTCTGAGAACCCAGCAGTCTTGGTTTGAGTCTCAGCTTGGCTACAGCTAGCTGGCTGCTGGCAGAGGCCACATTGTCTCTCTCTAAGATTTGCTATTCATGTTAATAATGAAGAAATAATATCTAATACATTGAATTGTTGTGAGGTTCTCATAGGAAAATGATTGTGAGTAGGTGCTGGAGAGAAGGCTCAGCAGCTAAGAGCACTGGCTGCTCTTCCAGAGGACCCAGGTTTGGATCCTAGAACCCATGTGGTGGCTCACAACCTCCTGTAACTCTAGTTCCAGGGGATCTGCCTTCCAGCCTCCATGGGAACTGCACTAATGTGTTATACACACATACACAGCACACTCATACACATGAAATAAAAACAATAAATCTTTTAAAAAAAGAAAAGACTTGCTAAAGCAAAGGAAAACGGAATATCCTGGGCAAGCTGTTGTTATGGCCAGGAACTTAAACTCATTAAACTGAAATGGAGAAACAGGAAATGCTAGCAGTGTCCCATCTGCTCTCTGCACACTCAGCTTTCCTCAGGGACTGTCCACCTCGCACTGTCTCCCCCTGGAGACCTGCTTATGCAGCTGTCCTGTGGAGTCTCCTGTGCCAATGCCGTATTTCTGGTAGAGGAACTGGGTCCACCAAGCTTTGCTTTGGTGCCCACTGCTGGTCCATTAATGTGGCCACAGTGTCAGACTGCTCACAGTGTAGAGACAGGGCTGTGGGCCAACCTTTTCAGCGTTGTGAGAATGGTTCTCAGAAAGACGAACTTTGGGAGGGCAGCCACCCTGAGATGCACCATTACGAGCAGAAACACAGTACTGACCTCCTTTTCTTTCTCTGCCCTTTGCTCTGGTGGATTTGATATTGTAACATCATTATATTTGCATTTATAGGTAAAGTTTATGTTATACAGTTATGAAACTTGTGTATACTTCCATTAAAAAATGAGCCTCTCCAAGCACATTTCAGAATGGGAGTTAGAGACTCGTTTCATGTTTAAGCTACAGGGGGACTGAGAAGTGATCTAAGAAGGACTGTCTGAGATTGTAGATGAGAGCACTGCATCCCAGAAACACAAGGAGACTTGCCCTAGACTGCTCAGTCTACCCAAGCCCTCACATACACCTCTGTCCCTTCCTGTCCCGTCTGTTACAAAATGCCTGAAACCAAATCGTCTTTGAAGGACAGGTACTTATGTGACTCGCAGTTGCCAGGCTTGGGAAGTCCAAGGTGCCAGCCCCTCCTGGGAATCTAATGAGAATGCTTGTCATATCCTAACATGGTGGACAGCACCACACACAGCAGGCTCTCTTTCTTATAAAGCTAATGTTGTCCTGGAGAACTCAGCTGCATGACCTCAAGTACTCACTCCTACATACTGCCAAGGCCCCTACTCCCCAAAACTATTAGCATGTGATTTTGGGGACTGTGTTTCCAACATGTGTACTTGGGGACGCACATTCATACCACAGGCTTGCTCTAGCCACACGCCTCACAGTGGGTGTCATTTGCTCTTTATAGCCTCTGTTCTGCATTGCTTGTCCTGGCCCAACCTTCGACTTCTTCCCTCTGTCTGGTTTTGCCTTTCTCTGTGTCAGTGCTCTGTGGGCCAGAAGCTTGCCCATCTCTCCCTGGCTATTACCTTAACCTGCTCTTCTGGTTTAGTTCAAATGCCCTTCCTGATTGAGTTTGGCTTCAGGACTGAGAATCACCCCTGCTAGGCACTAATTTATTGATTGATTTGACACACATTTAAAGTGCATGCTGTCTATGAAAGTTGCCAAAGAATCCAGAAAAGAACATAGTCCCCTCTTAGAAAACTCACAATCCAGTGGTGACAGAGACATTGTAAAAACAATGTCGTGTGTTTCCTTCAAACTTTACTACTAGAGGAGCTCAGTCTTTAGTCCTGGGATGGCAGGAAGGTAGCAGTCAGGGAGGGCTTCCTGGATGTGGTGTTGCATTAAAATAAAGCCTTAGGACAGATCTACAGTTAAACAGCAAGAGAAGGTAGGGATTGAGGTGGGTGCAAGCAGGAAGAATAATAGAAGCAGGTGCATAACGGCATGAAATAACTCAGAGCCAGAAATGACACATACCCTGATGTTCTCGGAGTCTAAAAGGTGATCAGGGGATAGTGTGGGACATGGCTGGAGAAATGGGTGGACTAAATCAAGATGCTCTTGCCTGTATGTGAAAGAAATCTACAGTGGGATTTAGAGCGTTAATAAATGATGCCCTGCTCCCTGCTGAATTCCTAATTAATTGAGAGAAATCCCAAGGAGTCTGGCAGACAGAGATAAAAATGTGAGCTTTACCACTGTTAAAACAGTGAGAGCGGCTTAGATCTGGCCACTTGCTTCCCAAGGTTTTCCTGCACTGATCTGAATTCTCCAAACACAGGTCCCTCCTACTGGAATGAAACTGCTAAGAGTTATTGATGATGCTTCCCAGGCGTCTATTGGGGGTGGCGGCCAGGTGATGGCGTATGCACACCCTTGCCTTGCATTCATTGACCCGAAAGTTACTTCTCCAAGGAGAAAGAGAAGACGCGTTAGTCTAATGGTCACACTTGGAAACATGAAGACATTGGGGAAAGAGGCTCCGACCCAAGACATATCCACCACTTACTGGCTGCTTCCATGGAAAAGGCTCTGTCTGATTCCAAAAGCTGCAACTAAATAGAATCAGAGTTAGACTGGGAAGACTCTCAGGCAAAGTGGGCAAAAGCCACAGGAGTGCCATATTGTTGTAATCACTGTTCGTGAGAAAAGGGCGGAGAGCTTCCCATGGGGAATTTTGAGACACGGCATTGTAGATGCTTTTGCTCCTGTTATCACCCAGGACACTCTCAGGCTTCTTGTTCCCTCAGGCTCAAACAATATAGCCATCTGGCCCCTCACAGTAGATGTTGTTAATGTGGAAACTCAAGGAAAACCTGACAGTCCATAGAGCAGGGAGCATGCAGCAGATGGGGTGAGTTCTCCCTTTTGGTAAACAGCAGTGGCCAGGTGGTATCTGAACTGGTGTTGACAGGAAGAGCTCTCTAAAGGCATGGCTTTATCTACCTACCTTTACTTTAGGATTTCCTTGGAAACAGCTTTCCCCTCTCTGTCTAGAATTCTAGAATGTCAAGATTGAAAGAAACCCCGAATCTCGATGCATATGATTCCCTCTTGATGCCCACAAATATCTACAGCTTCTCCCCGCTGACAACTGGCCATTAGTCTGCAGCAGAGCAGTGTCTGGTGGTGACTCTGGTGAGGTGGCACTCTCTAAGAAATGGTCACATAGCCTCTGTTTTCTACTTTAGGAAGGTTTTCCCCCCATTTTATACTACTATGGAGCAAACACAATGCTGCTTTATATTCACTTTTAAATTTTCATGTACTTCTGATAGGTCTGTGACATTTACAATCCCTGTAGTTTAATTCCCTGCTGTTTCAGAATACTGTGGGAAAACAAAGTCCCTGAACAGCTGATAATGTTGGGATTATATGAGACTAGATTAGAATATTCTATCGACAAACTGTCCTTACTGGCTTTGAATCTAGCAGTCTCTTTTAACTGTCACTCCGGGTCTTCGTTAATGAGCCCGAGACATACACAGTAGGTTGGTTCCGACAGCATTCTTGTGTCTCTTGCATTCATTAGTCACTGAGAAATGCAACACAGGAGTCCATCCTCTGAGCCCACTCTCCGATACCTAGCTTGAACCCTCTGAGATACACATAGATCAAACTAAACCCACATAGACACAGACTAGATATGAGGGTCCAGACTTCTACAGTCAGGACGGGCTTCTACTGAATGCCAGGGTCACTGAATTAGACATTGACTTCAATGTGAGGATGACAGTCAACTAATCAATATTCTTTGGGCATGGTCATTTATCCAACTAATGGAGATCATATATCTCTGTCTAATATCTCAGAATCAATTATTTTTTACGAGGTATCTTGACAAGTTCCTGCCTATACGCTAAGACGACTGTAGATTTTTGAATCAAATATTCCAGGTTTGGGCTCTAACACTGCTGCTTGCTTTCTGTTGTAACTCACATAAATGACTTCTGCTCTCAGATTTCTTGTCTGTAGCTTGGAAAATTTCCTGGCTCCTAGGATTGTTATGACTGCTGATGGGAGGTGGTTAGCAGAGCACCATAGTTGTGGCTGGTATTCACAGAGCCATACGTCCTGGGTTCAAATTCCGGTTCTGTTGAGTTACAGATGAGTCACTGAACTCTGAGGGCCTCAGTTTACTCATTTTGAACAAGGCTTTCGAGTGCTGTGGTAAACAGGAGCTCAATTTAATTTTATTCATGAAGAGTTTAGCAGAGTGCCTGGGAGATTTTACATATACCTGTATAAAAAATTCACTAAAAGTTTCCACACAGGCATTAGTTTTCTTCCTCTTCCTTTAATCTAGCTGCCCAGCAAGCTCTTCAGGAGAGGAAATGATATTAATCAGATATGCTTAATCATAGTGAAGTCATGCTAGCCAGCTGGGAGACTCACTCCCCTTTCTAAGGTCTTAGTGTTCGCTATAGTAATCTTGGCATTTGCTCAGGGTATCTCAGCCTAGCTAGGCAAACGTAATTAGCCCGGATGAAACAATGGGAGTTCATGAGTTCAGAGGAACTTAGTGGAGAATGATTGTGCTGGGAGCCAACTCTACCAGAAAAGCAATCCGGAGCTCAAGATGCCCAGAAGGACAAGGTAAACAAACAGCCGGAGGAGAAGCTAACAGACTGCCGGAGGGGCAGAGGATGCTAAAAGAAAGGTTGGGAGTCACTCACGAAAGTTCCTGGACCCCAGAGTCATTTGACTATAGGAAATAATTTCTT
The DNA here is from genome assembly GCF_903995425.1 of Onychomys torridus. Classification (NCBI taxonomy): domain Eukaryota; kingdom Metazoa; phylum Chordata; class Mammalia; order Rodentia; family Cricetidae; genus Onychomys; species Onychomys torridus. Next base: position 2,133,301 of record NC_050462.1, read on the forward strand.
GTAAATTCTGAATCAAAAAATAAGAAGGGAATGGAACATTAAGGAAAATTAGTTTATGGAAGACAATTTGACAGTAGATGCCAGAATCCTGTCAACAGTGGGTACCATTGTTCCTATAGTTGTTTCTAAGACTTAAAGAATAAAGTTGATTGGCAGAGGACACAGTCTGCGGGTTCAGGTACCATCACATCAAGTACTGCCCGAGGTCTCTAGGCCCAGGCTCAGGAGAACGGAAAAGCAGCAGCTCCACGCCTTCCCTTATGGCTGGGGCCGTACTCAGCCAAGCTCCTGTGACCCAACCAAGAGCCCTGGTGCTGGGCAGCTGGGCACCCTTGTGGTGAGAGAGTACAGGGTAGGGAGGTAGAAGAGATGTGGGAAGGCAGAAGGGAGGGAGAGGGGTATCTCAAGAGGTGAGGGTGGTGAGAAATGGGTTGGTGTGAATGGCCCGCTGGCCATGGAAGTCCAGGGAGATGTCTGGGCCTGGGCTATGACCAAGGGCCAGGACTTGATCTGGGGCCTTGAAGCAACCAAGGGGGCCTGTGTTGATGCCTGTGGCTCCTGTCATTACTGGGTGCCAACTGGGTCTTGTGGTCTGGGCCACCACCTGGGGCCACATTGGTGTCCAAACACCACACTGCCATAGGGGCCATGCCAATCTAGGTGGCCTGCACAGCCACCTGGGGCCATAGTGACAACATGGCCTGGGCTGCTGCCCAGGACTATGTCTGGGTCTGTAGTCCTGCTGCGGCCAGGATCTGTGTTGATGTCTGTGGTCCATGTTGCCTCAGGGCCCACGTGGGTGCCTGTGGTGTAGGCCACAATCTGTGACCATGACCAGGCCAGTTTGAGTGGCCAGAGTTGTCATCTGGGCCTATATCTGTGTCTGACCCTGCTGTATCCAGGGTCTATGTTGATATTTGTGGCTCCTGAGACCACTGAAGACCATGCCAATTCCATAGCTCTAGGCTGCCACCTGGGGCCATGTTGGAGTTTGAGGGGCAAATTGCAGTGGGGGCCATGCCAATTCAGGTGGCCTGTGCTCTCACCTGGGACCATAGTGACATCTGGGCTCAGGCTGCTGCCTAAGACCGTTTCTGTCTCCATGGATCTATCACAGCCAGGGTCTGTAGTGATGTCTGTGGCCCATGTTGCCACCAAGGGCCACATAGCTGCCCAGGGTCTGGGCCACAACTTGTGGCCATGAGGACATCCAAGGGCCATGCTGCCACCAGGAACATCCTGATTTGAATGGCCTGTGATGTCACCTGGGGCCATGGTGTCATCCAGGCCAGGGCTACTGTAGAGGGCCATGTCTGGGTCCATGGCCCTACAGCAGCCAGGATCTGAGTTCGTTTCTGGGGCTCCTGCAGGCTATGCAGATGACCTGGATCTAGTCAGCCACTTTGGACCATATCAGTGTCAGAGGACTGTGCCACATCAGGGGCCATGCTGATCTGTGTGGCTGGTGCTGCCACCTGGAGTTATGGAGAGTCTGGGCTGGGCTGCTGCCTAGGGCCATAGGTTCATGGCCATGTAGAAGCCAGTGTCTGGGATAGTGTCTGTGGTTCCAGCTGCTACTGTGAGCCCTGTAGATGCCTGGGGTCTGGCCAGACACCTGAGACCATGTTGGTACCTGGGGGCCATGCTGCCTCCTGGCACATGCTGATCTAAGTGGGCTATGCTGCCACCAGGGCCATGGTGGCATCCAGGCCTGAGCTACTGCTGAGGGCCATGTCTGGGTCCCTGATCCTGCTGCAGCTGGGGTCTATGGTGACATCCATGGCCTGTGTTAGCATGGGTGGGGCTCATTGGAACCATGCTGTGCTGAGCTGACCCTGCCCTTTCCTGGCCCTAGGGTGGCTGATCCTGCCCCTTGCTGGATATTGCAGCAGGTGAGCTGGCCCTTCCCCTCAAGGGAGAGCTTGAGCCTGTGCCCTAGAAGGATGGTCCCACCCCTTACCATAGGAGATAGGCATGTACCTCACCTGGGAAGCACACTAGAGCTGATCCTGTGGTCGGGGATGCAGGTGAGCTGACCCTGAAGGCACGAGAGCAGGAGTGCTGGCACCCCCCACCCCCCCCCCCCACTCTCCCACCCCCCCATCCCCACTACTACCCCCTACTCCCCATTCCTACCCCCCACCCCCACCCCCCACCCCCCCACCCTCCAAACCCCCACCCCACCCCGTCTACCATGTTGTGGCATGGATGAGGGAAAGATGCCCTCCCCCCTCTGCCCCTTGTTACCTGTAGCAGGCAAGAAAGCTGGAGAGTAGGAACACTATCCCTGCCCCACACCAGTGACAGCACACAGGAGAGCAGGCCCTGCACCCCAGCCTGGGCAGCACACTAAAGCTGTCTCTGCTGTTGGGGTTGTAGGTGAGCTAGCCTTGAGAGTGAGAGCAGAACTGGCCCTGCCCACCCCTCTCTTATGCTCCCTACAGCAATCACGAGAGAGGGCCATGCACCTTGCCTGGGCAAAACAGTAGAGTTGGCCCTAGCAGTATAAATGAGGGGGACCCAGATCTGAGGGCGCAAGAACAGGAGAACTGGCCCTAATCCTTTCTGTAGGTGCATTGGGTGAGCTAGCCAAGGCAGTGCTGGGGAGGATGTCTGAGTAGTGAAGATGAGGGAAAGTTAGCAAGCTGAGCAACCCAGCTACCACCCAGGTCCAGAACCAGGCCTGTGAGTTGACCCATCCCACCATTCACCAAATCTATGAACTGTTTGAAGCATGTGAAGGTGACGAACCTATAGGTCTGAAACACTAGGATCTCCATGACACAGAACAACAACAGGATCTCTAAGAGGATCCCCAGTGAGGACCCATTATTGGTGGTGTAACAGAAACCAATGGTCTCAAGCCAGACCAATGCCTCATAGCAATGAACACTTGCAAGTAAAATAAAGATGAATGGATCAAAGGGTAAACTGTGTGTCTCAATAGGCCACACTACAACATCCATGACAAGTCTTCTTCCTCTTCTTCCTCTTCCTCTTCCTCCTCCTCCTCCTCTCCTCCTTCTCCTTCTCCTCCTTCTTCTTCTCTCTTGTTTTTGTTCCTTTGTTTTATTTGGTTTTGGGTTTTCTTTTTAAATTTGGTTTTGATTGGGGGGAGGTTGCAAGGGCAGAAGGCAGGTGTGAGGAAACAGGGAGATGAGTAAGATCGAAATGCATGTGAAATCCACAAAGAATCAATAAAAATAGTAGTGATGAAGTCAAGCTGTGTCCAGACGTTTGCCTGTAAAGAAGCTCACCTTGGTGTTGTGTAAAAAATCACACATGTGAAAGAGAACTACTCAATGCCCACGACTATAGGACCTGGCTGACAAACGATACACACCTGGACTCTGGGCAATCTAGAAAGAAGTTCACACCAAAAGTTTAATTTTGAAGATTAAAATCATGCATTTTCCCTCCTTTCATATATTTCCATTTTTTTCATAAAGAAAATATATGGACAGGTAGGTATTCAAAGCTTGGGGTTTAGAATTTGTTTAGGAGCAGAATTCTGTAAGTCTATTGTAAGATCAGACAGGCCGGCCCAGAATTTAGTCAAAATGAAGTTGTCTACTATTTGGAAGTTTTAATTATAACTAAAGACAGGAGACTGTGGACTGAAATATGTTCTGCCCAACCTTTACAAATACACCTTCATAATGGTCAAACTGAAAAAAGGCAGCACAAAGCTGTGGAGTCAGCATAAATTTGTGGTTTGCAAATGACTAGAGGTTGATAGAACACCAAGGATGACCAGTCTTTTATTTTGGGATGGGCCTATGTGTCCCCTTGTTCATACAACGTTTAGTTGGATGAGTAATATTATGGTGAACATCCCTCACAGGCTCATGTGGTTGGACACTTGAGCTCAAGTTGGAGCTCTGTTTGGGAGATTATGAAACCTTTCAGAGTGGGGCCTGATGTCAGAAGCAGGCCTCTAAGGGTGGGCCTTGAAGTTTAGACCTTCTGGTTTAGGTCCAAGTTGTGCTTCCAGATCTACCAAGATGTATGATATAGCCACTACACATGGTTGTGAACTCTGCCCTCTGTGCCATGATGTGCTGTGTCCCTTGGATGATGAGCCTAAGCCAGCCGGTCCCACCCTAACTCACACCTATTAGTAATTTTGTCAGAGCAACGAGAAAACCGGCTCCCGAATAAATGTGACATAATTGGCACACGAGCAATCTGTAAGTTTAATGTATTTATTTAGTAACATAAATAATTCTTGTTTTCAGTTTAGAAAAAGTATTAAATATGCCATATACTCAGCATTCATCTGGTTTATTTGTTGTTTGGTAATAATGATTGTACATTCGAAAATGATTAATGTGATTTTACATTGAAAAGTAAGATGTGACTGTTTTAATATGAATAACCTTTAAATAGGCTTTTATTAAAAAGATAAATTAGGGCTGGAGAGATGGCTCAGCAGTTAAGAGCACTTGCTGCTCATACAGAGGATCTAAGTTCGGTTCTTAGCTCCCACGCCAAGCAGCTCACAGCCTCCTGTAACTCCAACTCCAACACCTTCCTCTCACCTCTGTGGCATTTGCTCTCACCTGCCCAAACACGCACAGCCACATAAATAAAAACAACTCTTTGAAAAGATAAGTTAAGGGGCGTGGATACGTCAAGCAGAAAATAACGACACCAGTGATTTATCTAACTCCTGGTCACACTACAGCATCAACTTTAGTTTGGACAGGCCTAGAATGGAGGTTGAGGGACATATGCATCCACTTTGAGGAACTTGCTGAGTCCTCAGGATTGGGAACCTAAAATTGAACCATGAGAAGCAGAAACTTGACTTTGGTAAACTACATGCCAGAGTGCTTGGCAGCTGTGCTGCCTGATGGGGGCGCTCTGGAAGGCTGCTTCTTTTGTCTTTTCTTGCACTTAAAAACTTTCCTCCCTCTGTTCTCCACACATTTCTTGTTCTTTCCACACTTTCCGTCCCTCCCACGCTTCCTGTTCTTCCCACACTGTCTGTCTCTGACATCACGTACCAGGCAATGCACAAAATCTCTTGGCATTTAGACAGTTTACTTCTGTCATGTGAAGTAGAGTTCCTGTAGCTGCACCTGTAGGTCACCATAGGACGACGTAAGAAGGGACAAAGAACAGAATTCTGTTTGAATGTGTGCACTGTACTTCCCTGTCCCTGTCCCATGCCTGCTGTGTGTAAGAAATCTGCCTCCATGTTTCTCCAAGCTTTCCTCCAGTTTCCCCTATTGCCCTGTGGCAGGCTCCCATCATGCCTGTCTCAGACTTGCACTTCTATCTCTCAAATGTGTTCCCTTTGCATGTCTGCTCTCTCTAGTTGGTCCTCCTCTTAGCCATCCAAGTCTTTCTCACATAAAAAGTGTCTCTTGCCTTCCTATTGCCTGTAAGATAAGGGCAAATCCACGTTCCTCCCAGGACCATTCACTGTCCATTGTATCTTCTTTCTCTAGTTCCTTCTTGAGACCCTGTTCTTACCTCCCTTGTAATCTGACACCTGAACACAGTGTCACTTTGTACACTTTGTAGCTGCAATAAACTATACTTTCAGGATTTTGAGAAAGCCCCTTCCTCTTCCTGAGGCACGTTTATCTCCTTCCTCTACTTCATAACCATGACATGGCTAGCTGCCTCAACAAAATCAATGTAGCCTTTACATACTGCAGAATTGTTCCCCAGTAGGAGATCCTGCTTCCCAGAATCCATTGCACTAATATTGGATCATGGCATTGATCCAATAGAACGCAAGCAGACATGGAGCAGGACACTTGTAGGTAATGCCGGTCAGTTTAGGGTTCACAATCCTCCATACGTTCTATTTCAGAGTGCAGAGGTCAAGTCACTAGGACTCAGAGTATCTGGAGAGGATACTGAAGCCTCAAGGGACAGTAGGGATAGTGGCTGGAAGATCCTGTGTCTTCAGAGTCACCAAAAAATAGAGAAGCACCAAGGAATGCCTCTAAACCAGATGTGTTTATGTTCTGCTTTGTATGAAGATGAAATGAAGTGTTTGGGTTGATACCTTTAGATTTAGGGATTTCTCATACCTCATACAGCATAGCCTAGGAGGACTAAAATGTTTACTCACTTGTAAAGGCCCAGGGCCAACAGTCCCTTCCTCTGTGAAACGTTCTGTGACTTGTCTGTCTAGACAGAGTGACTGTCACTTCCTAGGCCATAATCCTCTGCGAACACATATTTTACAGTAATCATCTTCATCTTCTTCATTAGCTTTCGAGTTCTTCAATGCAGAAATCATGTCTATTCCTTTACCCCATCCTCATCTTGTTACCTGACAAATTGAAATCCAATTGATAGATGCAATAACTGAATTGATAAATCAATTATCTATAACTAAGTGTTTGAGTTTGATAGGATCTATGGGGTGATGTTCTATGGGGCTTGACTAATCTAGCTGCCAAACACCACTCTCTGTTTTCATTCCTAGAGATCTCAGATCTCAGACTTTCTTCAAGGTAGCACTGTGTCCAGGAAAAAAAATCAATCCTTGGAGTTCCTGTATGTGTATTTGGACACAGCCTACTTTGGCTGTCACCGTGAAAGCCTTCATTTCTCCAATAAAGGTGCTGCTTCTTCCTGGCTGGGGAGGGGAGACATGACGCTTTAGAGGTATAACAGCCATACTGTGACTACGAAGATAAGTTACATGTTTATGAATGTTCCTAGCAGACAGCTGGGAAGATCCAAGACTCTTGATAGCACTGTGGAATCCTCATATCAGACTCCATTTGGTTATGAGAAAAGGAAAGCCCCTGTGACCTTAAGCCAGTGCAACTCGCTTACACAAACTAATGTCGCCACATCGGAAGAAGGGTTTTGAAACACTGGGAATATTTTACTTAAATAAATTTATATTAATGACAGCCCTTTATGACCCTCATTTTGTAATGGATAGTGCTCAAGTTTGGATCCTAAGCATCTCCCAAAGGTCATGTGGTGAATAATTCCTCTCTTAAGGATGTGCTATCGGTGGGTTGTATAAGTTTTAAGAAGTACAGTCCATGGGAGGTCTCTAGGCTACTGTGATCATGTCATTGCGGGGACTGAGGGACCACACATTACCCTCTCTCCTCTGTGTCCTGGTTATGAAAAGAGTGGCATTTAGCCTGAAATAGACCTGTGCCTTGATGTACTACTACACCACAGACTCCAAAGAAATTGGGCTCCCAGGTGGGTGGGTACACACCTGTAGTCACAGCTCCCAAGATGATGAGGCAGGTTTTAAGCCAGCTGGCCTATGTAGCAAAGCTTTGACTTAAATACATACATACATACATACATACATACATACATACATATATACATATTTTTGTAGAGGAAAGATCTGAGGCCAGAAAATCATGGCTGAAGTCCCTAAAACTGGGAGCCCAAATAAGCCATTTTTCTTGACACATCCATTGCCTCACCTGGCCACAGTACTCTAGGTATAAATTCTTCACTTCAAGGGAATTCAGGAACTCTGAGCACCAAGTAGTTTTGAGTCCTTATATAGATGGATGGCCTGGGAATTCCTTTATCTTCATGTATATGTTACATACATTTTGGACTATTATATAAAATAAGTGCCTATAATGTGCTGACTGGATGCTGTTGAAATAGGCCATACTGTACAGCAAATTGCTATAGACATTTTAACCTCTATTTGAAGATATGAGGAAACTAGGGATCAGAAAACTGAATGCCAGATATCACAGAGAAGTAAAACTGAGATTTGAACCCAAGACTCTAGCTCATTAAACTATAGCCTTCATTATTATTGTACCATCTTGGAATAGCAGAAATGTATTATATATTTGTTCCATGACCACATGAATTAGTGACTAAAGTTGTCCTTCACTGTTCTAGAGCCTGACATCATATAGATATGAGGACTAAGACTTGGTAAATCTATAGTGATCAGGAATTTTCTATGAGTAACAGAAACAACTCAACTCGTTCCTTTCCTTTCACACACATGCATTCCAGTTTGTGTTCATGTGCATATGGAGACCAAATGAGGACACAGAAGGTCGTTACTTAGGACTCATCTCTTCTCTGCTGTTTGACAGAGTTTCTCATTTGCCCGGAACTTACCCAGTAGACATGGTTGGCTCGTCAGCAAGCCCCAGGGTTCTGACTGTCTCCACCTCCCAGAGTTGAGACTACAATCATAGGTCACTACACACAGTTTATTTATTTAGGTTCTAGGTGTTGAACCTAATGATCCTTGTGATTTTGAAGCAAGCACTTTACCAGCTGATCCATCTCTCCAGCTCTTGACCTCTTTTAGAAATTAAAAACAAAAGCCTGAGATGAGGAGAAACAAGGGACATTTGTCCAAGCATAGTTCAGATCCATAGGCAGGTCTCTAGACCTCTGTCACAGAGATATCAAATATGTCCAGAAAGATAAAACTCTGAACTTGATTATTTCATCTGAGATATTGGCCTGCCTACTAGTCTGGCTTGTGTGGTCATAGTGAACCCAGAGCTGGCTTATAGAACATTTTTAGAAGTACCCATTAAGTGGTGGTTCTTCAGAAGATGAAAGAACAGTATTGTTTATGGGGGAAACTATGGTGACCCTAAAATCCTTATTTAACATCACCCACAGGACCCAGGATCCCATGACCAGGTGTTTCCGCTCTCAGGCTTCCAGTTCTGGCAGCTCCGTCCTGCCACAGGGGTAAAGATTCAGAAGAGAAAACACTGTCTGATCCCACGGCTAATCCTTCACTGGATCAAAGGCTGTCATGATGTACATTAATTCAGACCCAGAGAACATACCCCAGATCCAAAGAGTTAAAAGTTGTATGGAGAATCTGAAAGAAGGCTTTGGCAAAAAGCCCCAAAGAACAGATCAGAAAGGAAGAGTATGAGCTTGTTTCAGAAGAAGGTGGAAGGCATGGTCTGTGATCTTGATTTTAACCATCAAACTCACCAGGTACAAGTCAACAATTGGCTGGTGAGTAAGAGGGCATGGCTGCTGCATCTACACCTGTGCACACCTGCAAGGTGCACAGGTCTCACTGTGGTTACCTATGTTCCCTCCATTGTGATGTCATCCTGTGCTCATCAAAAGTCAGTCCCCACCCCACCTGAAACAGAAGTCCAGGGACTTTTGAAGATTTGGTCCACAGCATGTGCTGACTGTTCTACCAGGCACAAGAAACAATGCTCCAAACATGGCTGACAGGCATGATCTTGGCGGCAGTACTATCCATCCCAGGAAGCCTACATGCTGTGATGATTCTATGAGGGGATGCAATGTTTCTGCTGTTTTGGCCTATCCTGTAACAGCTCTGGGGGGCTTTTCTAAACCCAGAACTCCCCTTAGGGCTGGGTGCTGTTGAGTCCATCTGTCCACTGTTAGTTCACTTTTTCACTTCCTCTTGCATATACTGGTCCCTCCTTAATGAGCATCCTTGTTTACAAAACTGCATCTCATTGCTTGTTCCCTGGGAACCCCACTGCTCCATCCACCTATAATGCTAAGATTCAACACCTGCATTGAATCTCATGAACTCTCCCACAGAGCTCACTTCAGCCACACCTGCGGCCTGCCTTTGATGCCTCTGGATCTTCTCACATGCTGTTTCCTTTGTCTTTGAAGCCTTTTTCTTCTATCCTTTTGGGTCAGGCAAAGTGGCATGAATTTAGAGATGCTTCCCTTTCCACTCTTTGCTAAGTCAAAATAAGTCCCCTTTTGGCATGGTTCCTTCCCAGCATCCTCTGCTCTTCCTCTCTGATGCTTAAACCAGCTAGGATGTTTTGGTCCAGTGAACAGCACATCTGACAAATGGTAGCTTTGATAAGAGGGGTTTCTTAGGCTCACATAATGGAGTTTTGAAGGCAACCCCGAGGTTAGTAACATGTAGTGGCATGTAGCTCAGTCATGTAGTGATTGATGAGAGGGTGTGACTATGTTCATTCTTGATGTTTCCTTCCATTAATTGTGGTCTCTTAGATCCCCTTTACTCACTCCATCCTTAGGTGGAAGGACAGATTACCTGTTTGGGGAGCTTGTGAGATGTCTCTGGAGACTGAGAATCACATGCTGCACTTTGCTCTTCCAGATGCTGTCCATAACTAGTGCTGAAGCTGCCTGATGTGAAGCTTGGGCCCTGAGACTGCAGGCACGCTCACAATGAGAGCTTGCCCTTCATCTGCCTTTGAGACACAGAGGAAGCTGGGCTTTGTGGCTCACACCTTTAACCCCAGCTCTCAGGAGGCAGAGGCAGGAGGATGTCTGTGAGTTTGAAGCCAACCTAGTTAGTGTGCATAGGATAGCCAGGGCTACACAGTGAGACACTGTCTTGACAAACAGAAACAAACCAAAACAATAACAAAGAGGAAAATAAGGGAGTTGTTCTTCTTTAGATCCCAACAGACACTCATCAGCTCAGATGCATACAGCTCAACACCAGTGTGTCAACAATAGGTTTCCTTAGTGTCACAAGACGGCTGTCACAACAGCCAGGATCATATTGTCACACGACCACATCCAAGTTGTAAGGACAGGGCAAGTGGAGTTCTTTCCCTCTTAAGTAGCTTTCTGTTTTAACAAGAAGGAAAATTATTCCCAGAAGCCCACTGGCAGGTCCCTGTAGCCTGTTGGCCAGACTGGGTCACATGGCCACGCAGCTTGATGACTGGTAAGAAGGAATTAGGAGGGTCAGAACAGCTAATCCAACTCCAGTACGTTATGGAAATCACTAATCCAAGTTAAACCAGGATTCTGAGAATAAAGGGGTGGGGGAGGGGCTGTTGTGCTTTTCCCGATTTTCCCTTTCTCTCTACGCCTGAGTACTGACTAGGTTGATGCCTCATTAACAATCTGGTTCTCTTTCCCCACGTCAGTCCCAAGAGACAGTATGCTGTTCAGTGCTGTGGCCTTGTACCTTATTCATAGGAGGGGCTCAATAATTATTCATGGGAACACAGGAGTAATTACATGCTCAGAATTGCTGGGCACCTTAGTAAATGCCAGAAGAAATGTCAGGTTCTTCCTATCTTCAAAGAGTTTAGGATGCAGATGAGGGAACACTAGTGCATTTAAATCATTGCTGACCATACAAGTCAAGCACCGCTCTTCCCTCCTCCAAAAATATCTATCTAACGTCTGCAATGTCCAGACAGGATGGGAGCTACTGGGGCTGTCACAGTTAACAGTGGACAAGACTTGTCTTCCATGGTGAAAGGCTGTTAAAAGCAGTCAGTCGGTAAACCAACATGATAAAAACAGCCAAGGAAGCCAGGAGAGCACGGAAGGGAAGGTATTGCTTTCTATGGAACCTTCCAGATCACAGGGTCCAGCCCAACGAACAGCATCTCATAAGCACTCAAAAAATGGTGACCAAGAATAAGAAACTCCAAGTCCTCACAAGTAGATGGCATATCTACGTCACTACTCCATCCCACCATTTCAAGGTTCAGGGAACATAATGGAACAGGGGACGAAAGAATGTCAGGGCCAGAGGATGTGGAGGCCGCTGTCTCTGCATGATGTGGCTGTTACACAGACAAAGCAACCTGTGGCTACCCCACTCAAGACCTCCACAAGATCAAGAGAATTAAAAATTTCAGCACAGAGTAGGAGAGGGACTCCCAGTGGCCTCCCCCAGCTTAGGAGATAATGGCAGCTGTGGCTGCTCAGGGAGGAAGAGCACTTTTCTGTGGAGAGGGGAAATGTGCCATGGCGGAGTTGCTCAGGTCCCGGGGATGACCCACACACATACATACACAGGGAGCACTAATTGGACTTAGTGGGTTATTCAAAAAAAAAAAGAAGAAGACTTGAGGCTGGGAAGGAGATGGGAGATGTGTAGCGGGTGGAGTGGGGGTGAAGGCAGGGAACTGGGGATAAATAAAACCAAGATACATTGTACATATGTATGAAAATTTCAAAATAAGAGGTGGCTATTGCTTTGGAGAAAATAGGAGAAAACTTGACATTCTGCACAGTCACGGTTGGCTCCACTTTGTCATTCAGGAAACGGAGCCTTTGGAGAAGCTAAATAACCCCCCACAGGCAACAAGAGACGGAACTTGGGCAGCCCAGCTCTGGGGCGGCTCAGTTCGAGCCCCGCCTCCTCACTACCTTCTTGCCGGTGGCTACCCACATCAGATGTTTCATGCTGGCACGTGTTCCGTGTCTGGTGTCCTTCCGTGACCCACAAATGTTTAAATCCATCTTCTCACCTAGAGAGTGGGCGCCGGAACCCATTCCCTTCCTGCTCAGCAGCTCCAGTGTGAGAGGGTGAAAATAGCCAGCGCTCTTACTTTGCTCTTCCTTCTGAATGACGGCACCTCTTTTGTATTTAAGCACTAATTATAATTAGTCATTTCCTAGAAAGTGTGCAAACATCACAGCACAGCTGGGAACCTGCATAATTTAAACATTATTTCTAATTCAACTTCACAGTCTGAGATTGCATGGGTTTTACAAAGAGCCCTCAACGCCTGGAAGATGGAGGAAAGGCCCTGTGTCTTCTTATTAAACTTCTCCCCTGGTGTAATGCACAGGGCTTTGCATTGATAAGATTTCATATACAAATGGTAACAAATGTGCCCGGCCTACTTAAATACTATTTTTGTATTAAAAAGCCTTGGCTTGAAAATTCCCGGCCTATACTTTGGTACAGTTTAATGGATGTGACTGACTTTTCGCCAATTTAATATTTCCTTTAAATGAGTGCAATTATGGCACCATACTCTGATTTCCACAGATGTGAGAAATTTAGTCTCAGACTTTATCGAGACTCTTGAATATCCCAAGGTCTTAGGATCTGATACGCTTAGGTAGAGTGGCCACGATCTTCTTCATGTCCAGAATTCTCTACCCTGGGGCCAGTCATAGGGTTCAGGATTATTTCCAGAAGCATGCAGAATCTTTCTGCCTTCTACAACGCAATCCTTTTCTTTCCTGAAGCTCTTTCATGTTGTCAGAACAAGAATCATGTGAGATGTGTGTATGTAGTGTGGTGTGTGTGTGTGTGTGTGTGTGTGTGTGTGTGTGTGTGTGTGATACTTGTGGTGTATGTATGTGTGGTGTGTGGTATGAATGTGTGTGGCATATTCATGTGATATTATGTATGTGTGTGATGCATATGTGGTGTTTATTTAGTGTGTGTGTACATGTGTGATATGATGTATGTGTGATGCATATGTGGTGTGTATTTAGTGTGTGTGTGATATGATGTATGTGTGTATGTGGTGTTTATTTAGTGTGTGTGTGATATGATGTATGTGTGTATGTTGTGTTTATTTAGTGTGTGTGTGCGTGTGTATGTGACAGAGAGAGAGAGAGAGAGAGAATGTATGTTGAGATGTGTATGTGGTGTTTATTGTGTGTGTATCTGTGTGATAATGTATGTGTGTGATGTGTATGTTTTGTTTATGTAGTGTGTGTGCACCTTCTGCTCTGTCAGGTGACAGTCTTCATTTTCCCTGACTGAGACCTGAATGAAATCTGGGGACGTTGCCAGGATGCTGGATGTTTCTGTTCCTCCCTATGGAGGAACACGAAAGCTCTTCCCAGCTCCCCTGTGAAGGAAAGGGAAGGACCAAGAGGAACCAATCTCTTCACATATTGCCCTGCTCTGTTAGTCCATCCTTACCCACTAGTGATTGTTCTCTTTTGCAGCCCAGAGAGGTTAATTGACTTGGCATATCGTATACATTCATTCAAATGACAGCAATTTACAGCTGTGCTGTGCTGTGCAATCCGCTTGCTGGCTAATGGAGATGCAGCCATGTGATACACTGCAGCATTGCTCAGAAATGTTCAGATTTGTTTCAGTAGCTCCAATGAGGAGCAGAGCATGGTTTATCAGCTCTTGGAGCCTGGGCTAGGCCTCATGGCCTACTTTATCGATAGACATGGGCAGAGCAAACTGTGGGCCAGTTCCAAGACTAGACTTTGAGAGACTTGCCTTCTGCTGCTCCCTGTGCCTTTTTCATGGATATAAGAACAACTTGGAGTTAGATTCAGTGAAGTTAAATTAGCAATGAGGTTTAAATTATGTAGGTTCTCAGATACACTACGGTGCTTGCACACTTTCTAGGTCAACGAAGACCCAGTGAATCTATGGACATGCTAGTGAGAATATATAATTGTTATTGTAAATTGCTGACTTTAGAGACTGTTTATCATGCAGCATTGACTGACTGATACACAATAACTAAGGAATACATGAACTCTGGAATGGAAGGATGGCTCAGAGGTTAAGAGCATTTGTTACATGATCACAAAGATCAGATTTTTTTATTCCAGTGCTCACATAACAAACTGGGGGCCCTGAAAGCCTGTAACCCCAGCTCTAAAGTGAGTCAGAGACAGAAGAAGGATCAGTGTGGCTATCTGGATTCCAATTTAGCTGAGAAAATGCTAGTTCCTGATTCAGGCAGAAACTCTATCTCAAAAGAACAGATGAAAAGGACACCTGACACTATCTTCTTGGCCTTTCTCTCTGTGCATTCACAGGCACATGTACCTGCACATATATGTGTGCATTCACAGCTATCTAGACAATGGATGGATGGATAAATGGAAGGAAGGAAGGAAGGAAGGAAGGAAGGAAGGAAGGAAGGAAGGAAGAAAGGAAGGGAGGAAGGAAGGAAGGAAGGATGCATCAGTCTATCAATCAACACATAGATAGAAAACTGCAAGTTCTGCTTGACTACAGAGTTTCCAGTCTGGGGGAGGTAGGAGAATATAAAACCAGCAATTAATTAATCGCAGGCAATCTTTAAACATGCAGTTATGAGGAGTGTGAGGAAGGAGAATACATGAGAAGCCAGAGTCTGGGAGAGGATGTAGAGGAACACTAGCCAAGTCTATTCTGTAGAACTGGGTTGGAAGAGAGGGAATGATTCAGGAAAAAAGTAACACCGAGGTTTCTTCCTCATGGTGACTATGCTCCACACTCCCTCACCTTAATGCCACTTTTATGTGGACCTTGTAAAACACTTGATTTATCAGTCAAACTACATAAATAGGCATTTATGATAAGCATAATCTACAGTAAGACTTCAGAAATTCTGGAAGCATAAAATTCAACACCATGTCAAGCCAGGGATTGGGGGAAAGCATCATGCAAGTGTAATGCCAATTAACTGACAGCTTGAAGAGGCACAGCCCCAGTCCAAGAGTTCCCAGGAGTAACCTTGATATACTGGTGTGGTATATGTTACAGGGGCCAGCTCCCACCTTTGTCTCTCTTACAACAAGCAGTGGTAGCCACTTTAGAGAAGTTAACAGATTCAAGAGTTAAGACCTCTTTAGGCAAAGTTCTATTGGGGACTGCCAACAGGAATTCTCCACACACATGGGAGTGGGCACGTCACATCTATTAACAATATATGGACCAAGAAGTGTGGAAAGAATTAAGTATGTTGCACACCTATAATCCCAGAACTCAGGGGTGCTGAGACAGATTATAATTTACAGGCCAGCCTTGGCTACAAAGTGAGACTTTATCTACTGGGATGGTGTGGGAGGTAGGGATGAAGAACTCTGTAGAACAGTGGGAAAAGGTGGACTTCAGTGCCAGGCTAGGGTAGGCCTTACATTAGATAAATGACATGGCTTCTCTGGACCTCTCTCCCTCCACCTGAACATAGAACATGACTCATGGTAGAGGCTGCTGGAGTTTACCAAGGTGTAGATCTCCTCCTCTTTCTGGACATAGTTGCCTGTATCTGCAGTTAGGCATGACCACACAAATGACTTGGCCTTTGAACTCAGCAGAAGTGATGCTTCTTTCAGTCCTGGTTGATAAAGTTTTTCCATGGGAGATTTTGTTCTTTTTCCTTGTTTGCCACCTGCAGACAGGAATCCTGGGATCCTAGAGGATGTTGGTAGATCCTGAGTCTTACATGACTGCCTGGAACCAACTTCCCGTCCCTCTCCAGTTCACTTGGCCCTGTGACTTGAACAAGAAACAAACTTTTGTTGGGTTAAACCCCTGGGACCTTGGTCTTGTCTTATCACAGATATTAATTTACCCTAATTAATGAAATGATATACTTTTCAGTACTGTTGTGAGAATCCCACAAGCCCATGAAAACCTCTAGTATAGGCACTCAGTACACAGCCACAGCTAAAGATCATTAGCAAGTCCTGTAAGAAGGGTGCTAAAGAAGCCTGAAGAAGTGGCTTAGTCAGTAAAGTGCTCACTGTACAAGCAAGAAAACTGGAGTTTGCATCCCCAGTTCCCATGCAAAACGTCAGGCTTGGTGGTTCTCACCTGTAATACCAATTCTAGTGTAGTGGTATTTGCTCTGCCCATGACTTTGGGCTGTAGGGCCCAAAGGAGGTGGTACTTCCTGCTGTTGTATGTGACCTCTTATAAGGGAAGGGAGAAGGGTCACATGCCCCTTTTCCCTGCTCCTGCCTGCCAGGTGGATTCGCTCCTGGTCAGATCAGAGGATGACTTCAGCTGTCTACTCCATTCTGTATTCGTGAGTGCATTTTCTCAATTTATATCTTAATAAATTCTGTTACCCATTTAATAGACTCATGTGGATTGATCTTAATTATTGGCACCCAACATGGGGCACAAACCCATGATCCTGAGATTAAGAGTCTCATTTTCGGGGGCTCTTTGGAGCCCACTACCTATGATGGGACACCTTGTGCAGCCTTGAGCCAGAGGGAAGGGCTTGGACTTGCCTCTACTGGATGTGCCTTCCCCTAGGAGGCCTTGCCTTCTTGTGGGTGGGAATGGGGGGGAATGTTGGGGGAGAAGATGGGGAGGAGGAGGAGGGAAGAAGGGGATCTTTGATTAGTGTGTAAAATGAATGAAATTTTTCTTAATAAAAAAGAAAAAGATATGCAACAAAAAAGAATCACAAGCAAGATAGCATTAAAGA
Source organism: Onychomys torridus (assembly GCF_903995425.1). Taxonomy (NCBI): domain Eukaryota; kingdom Metazoa; phylum Chordata; class Mammalia; order Rodentia; family Cricetidae; genus Onychomys; species Onychomys torridus. Next base: position 2,150,178 of record NC_050462.1, read on the forward strand.
TGGAAAAATTTTATGATTATTAAAAAGAAAGTCTCATGCTATACCAACTGAGCTAGCCTGGCCCGGCTACATCCTGGAGAGGAGGAGACAGGAGTATCCTTTGGGGACTTGTTAACTAGTCAGTCCAGCAGAATGGATCAGTTCTATGTCCAACTGGGAACCCTGTCTCATTCAGTAAAGTGCTTGCTGCTCAGACATGAGGACCTAAGTTTGTATCCTCAGCATCCATGTAAAAGATGGGCTCCCTGGTGCACACTTGTAACTCTAATGATGGGAAGATGGAGACAGAAAGGTCCTTGGAGCTCACTGGCATTAGTCAATCAGTGAGTTCTGAGTTCAGTGAGGGACCCTGTCTACAACAACAAACCAGTGTGGAACACAGTGAAGGAAAACACCTGTGGACCTCTCACCTCCACAGACCAATGCATACACATGTGGAACACACACACATATACAAACCTTTGTACCCACATACATATGTATCAACACACACACACACACACACACACACACACACACACACACACACAGGTAAGGAGTGATTGAAAAGATTCCTAGCATCAAGATGAGCACACACACACATGAGCACACACAAGCAAACACAAATGCAGTGCTGTTAAAGAATGTGCTGACGTTCCAGTGGTGGAAGGTGGGTCTTTCCTTCCCTCCCTTCAGTTCCTTGAGGCAGGGCCTTGCTGGCTGCCAAGACCACATGTTTGGGAGGATGGGACACCTGGTCTGGAGTTTGTGGTCTGGAGTTCCCTAACGGCTGCCAGGAGAGCAGCAGAACCACTGTTTGACGCAAAGGCCAAGGACAAAGGAGAGGCACCTCAGGAATCCACGCTCACAGGAGAACATTGCGGCTCCTCCACACTACAGCTGAGAGCTGCCATCTCCAGAAAGCTCTGCCGTGTCCCTTGCTAACAATGTTCTGATGCTGGAAATGAGGGCTCAGCATAGCAAAGCCATGGGTACCCCCCAATCAGCCGGCAGCAAGCATTAGGTGCACTGCAGGATACTTTAGTTTTCTGGGGCTTACCATGTTTGTCTGGGCCTGTTGTATCCAAGAAGTCAATTAGCCACATTTCCAGACAAACAAGGTGTAACAACCCTCTCCACCCCGGAGTTTGACAACTGGGAGTCCTGTTGCTAAAAACTGACCAGGTTGTCAGCTTTTTAAAAGTTGAAAGATAGATCTACAGGACCAGGATGACTGGAGAGCCAAGAGACAACGTGGAGGCTGATGCTTCTCAGCTGTGAGTAGAGAACCTGGGAGAAGGGGCAGCAGGGGAAGGCAGAGTAAGAACCCAGGACCTTTGTGTTCTGGGAATGCAGTGTAGAGGTGGGGCTTTGAAAGCCAAGAGAGGGAGCCCAGGCAGAGGCTCCCAGGAAACAAGATCAGCGATCACCTGACTAGCAAGAATCAGCCCCATTCACTGATCTACCTGAATGAGCATGGCCATCCCAGGGACGCTGACAGTTAGGACATGTCGTGGGTAATGCTTTGTACTGGATGAGTGATTCTGGCTCTCTGGCCCACAGGACACTAGCAGGACAGTGTCTTAGCTTCTGGCTTTCCTTTGCAATCTATCACTTGAAAAATGGTTTACAATCAACACATCATGTTCCAGGTAAAAGGCAGTCCTCTGTGACAGATCAAGCTTACCAGTAGCAATGCAAGACCTTAAGCCTGTCCTTGTCTCTGCCCCTAAGATGTACTGTTAGGAGATGGTCTAATTTCCTTTGCTGTTAGCCTGTGTTCTCTGTACATACAAAGGTGGAGGAGTGTCAGCACACATTGCAGGGAAAGTTTAACATTGGTCAAGTGTTTCCTGATTTGATCCTTCTAATAACAATGCTGGATAGACATGATCCTTAAACTCATTGTACAAATAAAGAAACTGGGGTGCAGAGAGGACATGGCCTATATAACTATGGACATAGTGAGGCCTGGGGAGGTGGGTCACTTGGTAAATGTTTGCTGCCTAAAGGCAAGGACCTGAGTTTTCTCCCCAGGTCTCATGAAAAACTGGGCACAGCAGTGAGTAGCTGTCACCCCAGGGTTGGCTGCAGAGACAGGCAGATACATGAAACTTGGTGTCCTCACAGTCTAGCCAGGTTGAGAGCTATAAGGGAGTGAACTTTTCTCAAAAGATAAGGTGGAGAGTGGCTAACAAGACATCTGACATAGATCCAAGGCCTCTATATGCATGCCTGCATAAATGCATGTGCACATGTACACACACACACACACACACACACACACACACACACACACACTACAAAATATTAACATAGATAATAAATAGCAGATACACATCACACACAAAATGTGCTGGCTAACTTTATGTCAACTTGATACATGCTAAAGTCATCTGAGAGGAGGAACCTCAATTAAGAAAACGTGTCTCTAAGATTGGGCTGTAGGCAAGCCTGTACGGCATCTTCTTAATTAGTGATTGATGGGGGAGGGCCCAGAACATTGTGGATGGCTCCATCCCTGGGCTGGTGGTCCTGGGTTCTACAAGAAAGCAGCTGAGCAAGCCATGGGGAGCAAGCCAGTAAGCAGCACCCCTCCATGGCCTCTGCATCAGCTCCTGCCTCTAGGTTCCTGCCCTGCTTGAGTTCCTGCCCTTACTGCTTTGTATGATGAACTGTAACATGGAACTGTGAGTGAAATAAACCCTTTCCTCCCTAAGTTTCTTTTGGTCATGGTGTTTCATCACAGCAGTAGTAATCCTAAGACACAAAAGACTGACACATGATGAAGAACAGATTAGTCTAGGTATGTAGAGTCCATACCAAAGGAACTAATGCATTGAAAACACCAGCTGGGCTCTTTAATTCTGAGGTTATAAGAGTTTAGATTTGAACAGTTTGAGTTTGAGACATGAATTAGTTACCTACATTGCTACTATAAGGCTGTGTAATAACCAACCATGAAACCTCAATGACATGTCACCATAAATATTTAGCTCACCAGCCTGCCTGGTTCAGCCGCTCTGGGCTGAGTTGGGCTCACTCACATGGCTGTGGTCAGCTGGACTTCAGCTGGCAGGCTCTGCTGATCTGGCCAAGCTCACTCACAGATGACATCACTGGCTATTGGTGGAGCCGTGATAGCCTTGAATGAGATGACTGGCTCTTCATTCTGGTGGATGCCTTCCTTCCACTGAGACGGAGAGGTTTGTGAGGTGATGTGGAATGAGCAGAAGCAAGCAAGCACTTCACTGAGTCTCTGCTTGAATTCCTTGCCTGGTGGGCCTTTGGTTAAAGTAGATCACACACCGAGCCCAGATGCCAGGTAAACCTCAGTCCTGACAGAAATGGGAAAGCCATGTGGCAAAGGATGTGGATGTGGAGAGGGTAGAAAAACAAGAGCCAAGATGGCAGTCGTTCCAACTCTAAATAAACAACCAAATTGAAACTTTCCCATGTCTACCAATTCACTGCTGCATTAAAACGCAATCAGAAAGCAATACTTTGGGGGTTGGGGAGACAGCTCAATGACTGAACTCACTTACCAAGCAAGCCTGAAGACCTGAGTTTGATCCTTGGATCCTACAGTAGATGAAGAGAACTGACTCTTCAGACTTCTCCTCTGATTTCCACACGTTCACACTGTGAAACACACACACACACACACACACACACACACACACACACACACACACACCCATATGCATACACATACTTCATATAAACATAAACACACCCGTGATATCTTTTTTTAAAAGAAAGCAATACTTTTGGAGGTTAGTGGCATCCAGAGTAAAATCACTGCAAAGCCATCCATTTCTGGTCCCAGACAACTCCTCCGAGCTCAGCTTGAACCCCTCCCCATCTTTCTGTGTTCAAGCCACGCTGGCCAAACACTCTGCCTCAGGACTTGAATATTCTCTTCCCTTTGCTTGGGAAGTTCACTATCCCTACGCTGACTCGTTATGTGAAGACTTCCTCTCCCTCCCCGTTCTCCTCCTCATCTTCCTCCTCCTCTAAGGCAGCAAGCAACAGCTTAGTCACACACAGCTGACTATGAATCCATGAGCACCCCACAGGACCTCATTTAGACATCTTCCTATACTCAAGCTCCAATATGGCCAGATCTCTGAAGGACACCCATTTTGGTGCCACATGACATTGGGAAAACAGGAGAGTCATGTATTGATAAAATCATTTCCTTATGAAGATTTTAATGTAGACTCGTTACCTTTTCCATCGCTGTTACAAATGCTGGAGAGAGTTTAAATCATGAAAGACTTTGATCCATAGCACCAAGTCCATGCTTGGCTGCCTCCATTGCTTTTAGTCCTGAAGAAAGCAGAAATCCCAAGAGGAAGGTGGAGCAGAGGTGAAGCAGGAAGCAAAGAGGAGTCACAGAAGGGGGTGTAGGCCAAGAAATGCCCTTCAAAGACATGTTCTGGCTTCAGCAGAACCACCGCTTCCCAAGAATCTACCCACAATTTAAACCCATCAATAGTGTAAAACCTTGATTATGTTAAACAACAACAACAACAAAAAACCCACTCATGATCTAATTGACTCTAAAAATCCCCTCACAGACATATGCTTTTGTAATCTCCTAGGTATGTCTGGATCTGATCCACTCTACAAGGTTCATCATAACTAATACATGCATGTACAGATATATGTCACCGTCACTACACATGCCTCCATCTACATGCAGTCAGTCAAAGTGAATGGATGAAGACGGTGCTTCAGTTGACTTCCTGTAGGCGATCCTTCATTGCTGTAACTAATAAACTGGGGTCACCTGGACTCTGCATCTAACTTGGTGTGCATGCTGTGGTGACAGATGTGATCTAGTCAGTTGGGAGGTGGAGATAAAAAGCAAGAGAGTGATGTTATCATGGAAGGCCAGCAAACAATGCCCCAGAGGCCCAGTCAGATTCACTACCTGTTTTATTTTATTCCATTTGGTTTGGTTCTGTTTTGAGATGGGATTTCACGAATCTCAGGATAGCTTGAGATTCCCAATGTACCTGAAGACAACCTTGACCTTCTTACCCTTCGGCTTCTAGCTCCCCAGTACCAGGGTTAAGGTGGCATACCGTCGTGCCTGATTTACCTGTTGCTGAAGACCCAACTCCATGCTTTGAATGTACTGGACCGGGACTCTTACATCTGAGCCACACCCTCAGCCAACTGGATGTTTTTATAAGTACAATGTTGTTGGTGCATAGCTGCTCTGCCTCACTTACGTGCTGTCTGCTTTGTGCTCTGGTAGCAGAGTAGAGTAGTTCCAACAGAGACTGTTCGCAGAGCTTCAAATGCTACCTGTCCTTTTATTTTATTTTATTTTTTTAAATTGGGGGTATTACAAGAGTCTTGAAGGGGGTTGGGGATTTAGCTCAGTGGTACAGCGCTTGCCTAGCAAGCACAAGGCCCTGGGTTCAATCCTCAGTCTGGCAAAAAAAAAAAAAAAAAAAAAAAAAAAGAGAGTCTTGAAGAAGAGGAAAATGATTCAAGAAAAGGCTGGATTCAGATTCAAAATATTGGGATTTTATTCTGGTCTCATAATTCTGTAGCTCTGTGCAGTCATCAATGTACTCAACTTTCCCAAACCCCGATTTCCTCATCTGTAACTGGGGATGATCATTCTAGCACAAATTTGCTAGATGAAATGAAGTTCTCCATGGTATGCTGGAGCGGCGCCTGCCATAAAAGCGTGATCAGTATATGTCATGGGCTATTATTAGTTGACAGCCACAAAGAGACCAATTTGGGGGTTAAAATATTATGTCAGCTGAGGCCACAGTGTTTTGAGTGTGGTGAGAAACCCTGTGGTTTGGTGCCAGCACTCGGTGAGGTTCTCATTGTTGATTTCTGCAGGGATCCCAGCCTGGACAGTCCAGAGTGGTTTTGATGTGATTCAATACTGTTTTATCTCCAGGAATGTGGATGTACCACATGACCAAAGCTGAGGGCATATCTTCTCCAATACCTCATCATCTCTTTCTAGAAGCAAATGAATTCTGTTACTCAACTATTTGTTTGCTCCCATGTCCTTGGAATTGTTAGGTTTTCGGTTATGCTCGGTGGTGGCCTAGAAGCAGACCATGTACTACACAGTGAAGGGTTTTAGAGCACAGTAGAGGGGCTGTACCCTGTTACACTCCCTGCAGAACAGCAGCCAGCCAAGAGGCTCCTCCGTGGACACAGCGGGGACCCAGGGGAGTGGGGACCTCATGATTAGCATCAGTAACAATTCTTCCCGGGCCAGGTTCAAACTCCACCCACCTGGAGGACCTTTCTCTTTAGACTGGGGAGAACAAAGGCCTCTGGTGGAGGCAGTGGTGGATGATGGGAAGGTGACGATGATCCTATCAGTCTTCTCATCTCACTCCTCAACAAAGTTCTCCAGCAGATGGCCATGAAGCACCTCCATCTTGGGCTACTCCTGTAGTAGACATGGTTGAGCTCTATAAAAGCTCTTTCTTAGGCCGGGATGTTGGTGGCATACGCCTTTAATCCCAGCACTTGGGAGGCAGAGACAGGCGGATCTCTGTGAGTTCGAGGCCAGCCTGGGCTACTGAGTGAGTTCCAGGAAAGGCACAAAGCTACACAGAGAAACCCTGTCTAAAACAAAACAAAACAACAACAAAACAACAACAACAAAAAGCTCTTTCTTGACCCCAAGACCCCTGTAATCTTTGCAGTAGAAAGGAGAATGAACTCCACCACTGTTGTCCAAGTCTCAGCATTGGTGATAACTTTGCCTTGTTATGAAGCCAACAAAATGACCCCATTCAGGTCTTATTCCTTCACTTATTTACTTGGGGCTGGGTTGCTCTGTGTGGGTCTTGGTGTTCTGTATTGGTTGCAATCAACTGCAGGTTGCCTATTTAACACCCCTGCACTGTCCCCCCCACAGTGTTTCAATTGGATGCTATGTTCCTTCATGTTCTGCTTGGTAAATTGGGCTGCTAAGTACTCTGATTCTTTTGGATGGGAAGGAGGTAGTTAACATTAACTATGCATGAGCTGTTGTGGATTGAATAAATCATTTGAGGAACAATGTCACATCCTTTTAGCAGTTAGAAGCCTATGGAATATTTGTGTCGTGTGACCTTGGGTACTGCAGTGGCCTTCTAACTTGTTGGTTTTCAATGTTGCCCCACTCCCCATTCTTTATTTCCTATTCTTTTTCCGTGTGTGTGTGTGTGTGTGTGTGTGTGTGTGTGTGTGTGTGTGTGTGTGTGTATGTATGTGTGTGTATATGTGTATGTATGTGTGTATATGTGTGTGTATGTGTGTGTGTATGTGTGTGTGTAAAATCTCCTGTTACAATGCACTTCCTATCATGTCACTATGCTCAGAGTCTTCCCAAAGCTAGCCAATTACCTCTAGAAAATGCCAAAGCCTTTATACTGATCTAAAAGACATTTGTCTTAGTCCATTTTCTGTTGAAATGACAAAAATGCCCAATTTTGGATAACTTAAGGAAAAGAGGTTATTTAGCTCTAACTGAAAAACCTCAATAGCACTGGTTCTGATGAGGGCCTTTCTGGCCATGGCACATGGTGTCATGGTAAGAATTGTGTGCAAAAGGAGTGTGTGGCAAGACAAAACACCAGAGGAGTCAGGGAGGGGCCAGGCTTACTCCTTTGTAACAACCTTCTCATGAGTATTAACCAATCCCTACCAAGTGTCCTCAATGAATTAATTACCTTGCATTAAACTTCTTAAAGGTTCTACACCACTCTTCAGTGCTGACATACCAGGGCTCAAAATCCAAACCTCAGCAGATCTCCAGACTATGGCCACTTAGCCAACTCCCCCTGTCTGCCAACCTGCTTTCTAAATAAAGTCTGGGCACGGAGCCATACTCATTTGCACATACATGACCTAGGTCTCCTCTCTAGCTATCTGGGCAGCTGTTGCATCCCAGACCATGCCTCATAAAACCTAAATATTGACTATTGTCTTATGGTGGAAGCCTGTTGATCCCTGCCTTACATGAACCGCTCTTCCTCATTCCCTGCTGACACCTTTCAGACCCTGTCTCAATCCCCGTCACCTGAGACTGTTCTGCATCCCTTTATATCGTTATGCATCCTCCCACCTGGCCTGGACTCTCACTCGCTGGTCTTCCCCTCATGACTTCCTCCCTTGCTCTCCTCTCACCAGAGCTGACACTGATCCCTCCCTTTACATTGCACCTCACTCCCTTAGACAGCGTCTGACCCCCCACTCCCCACAGTTTATGCCTCCCCCTTTCAGTAACACAACATATGGTTGCTATCTTATTTCCGTTCTTCTACCTCCAAAGTAATTTACTTGCTTATTTTATTCTCGGCCATATCCTCACCGTGGGGAATAGTGCCTTGCTCATAGGAGAGTCTGAGTAAATGTTGATTAGACCAATATTACATCAAATGTTTAGAATTTCCTATACAACTGAAAGGTTAAACAACAGTGGCTTATGGAGGCAGGGCAGGTCCAGTGGGCTTCCCTATGCCACCAGGTTCCTGCTTCCTCCAGTTTTCCAATAGATGTTTCTCTTTCTCCTTAAGGAGTTACTGTAAGCACATGAGGTTCACTTCACCTCTGGCTTTTCTTTTCTTTTTTTAAAAAAATGTTTATTTATTTTTTATATGCATTTGTTTGTTTTGCCTGTGGTAGGGTGTTGGGTCTCCTAGGCCTGCAGTTACAGACGGTTGTGAGATACCATGTGTATTAGGATTTGAACCTAGGTCTTCTGCAAGAGCAGCCGGTGCTCTTAACCATGGAGCCATGTGTCCAGTCCCTACCTCTGGCCTTTCTATTGTAGGAAGTGTCTGAGAAGACAGAGGTCCCACCTTGAGTCACAAGGCCACTCAGTCCCAGGAGACATTAGGAAAAAGATCTTACGGTAACATGCTGTTCTACTCTTAAGAAACTCAAAATCTCTCAGTTAGAGAAAAAAAATGGACCCTGGGCAGTTGACTTACAGCATCAGCCACATGTGGCCTCCAGTTTTGTTCTCAGCAAGAAGTGTAGAGGTGGGACTCTGAAAACTCACAGGATTATGGAAATTCAGGACCATGGAAAAGCACATAAAGACAGGACTCCTAGATGTTAGCAATGACCGGGCTAGACTTCCTCTGTGATATAACTCAGTTCCCTGAGCTTCACTTCTCACAAGGTTCGGGCACCTCATGACCAGTTCTCAGCATCTAGCAATGGACACAGCCCATGGGACATGCCAGGCAATGGTTTCCAGTGGAAGTAATAGATGAGATGTAGTGGATTCTGGGAACTTGTACACACCTGATAACTGTATGTTCTGTTGATTGCATGCTTGATGTAGCTTAACATCCTAACCACACAACATCTATTCACTTCCTCAGTCCTACAAATGGTGGCTGTGAGGCAGCAAGGAATTAATACGCACCCATTCATAGATTTACAGAAACTTCAGGGAGCTAAGAATCAGACCAAGACTTGAACTCTTGGCCACTGGCTCCAAAGCCTACGTATTCAACCAATCAGTACTTAGTGCTTACCATGTTCCAGGCACTGGAATGTATTACTGTGCTGAGAAAGTATCATTCAAACCAAGACTTTGATTTTGGTGAGTGAGGAGGAGCACAGAGAACTCAAAATGTATACCCCCCGTTTTTATGTGCATGTTTCTTTTCTTCTGACAGCTTCTAGGTGAGGAACACACATGTGTCTTCACCGTTGCGTGTTTATTTTAATTTTTGGTACCAGCTTCATTTGTATGCATATCATTTGTCTAATGAGATTGCAAATTACTTGAGATTAGGAGTATCTCTTTTTCATTATTGAGTTCCAATATTAAACATGGCTGCACTGCCTGTGGTTAGGAGCATAATGAGCACACTGGGATCAGTAGATTCCCATTGGATGAAACCGAATTAATATTAGGAGGGTTTTTGGGTCGTAAGCAGCAGCATTCCACTTTGTGTGACTTAAGCAAGAAAGGGACTTACTGGCAGCAGAGAGCTACAGCCAACTTTGTAACAAAGGAACCAAGAGAGTTGACCCAGTAAAAGCACAACCCAGGCCATGGCTGGTAAGCTGCTGCCATTGTCTACACACCCCTGTTCACCCAGTCTGCACTCTGGGGCACTCGGTGCCGATGCTCACTGAAGTACTACTGGGTGGGCTAGGTCATTCTGTGGGAGCAACCAGCCCCTGCATTACAATGGCTTAGATATTTCTCCCTCTTCTTGTGTCTCCTATCATCTCTCCTGTCCTCAGAGTTGCTAAAGGTCCTAAACTCCACCTCAGTTGGATGCTCCATAATCCCAGAAGTTTGAAGAAAAAGCAGCACCAGCCTATGCACACTAGCTCTTAAGGTTTCTGATCTGATGCACACTCTGTTTTCCTTCCACTTCACTAACTGAACATGCCATGTGACCCTCAGGGTGCTGGGGCATCGAATTCTACTAAGCACTCCAAAAGAGAAGTGTGTGATCTTTGGTGTCTCCGAACCTGAAATGCCACCCTCACCCTGAATGTGGGCTCCCTGCATCTGAATTTCATATCACTCATTCTGAGTTCAGCCTTGGTGTCACTGTTCCGTTGGCCACACACAGGTCATTCTCAGTGACTCACCAGAGGCACGTGACAGAGAATGTATGCTAATCAGCCAGGAGACCACATGGATGACAACATCCTTCCTCTTCCATTCCACTTGACATCTGTGCTGGTGGCGCACGCCTTTAATCCCCACACTCGGAGGCAGAGGCAGGTGGATCTCTGGGAGTTCGAGGCCAGCCTGGTCTACAGAGTGAGTTCCAGGCCAGCCAGGACTGCTACACAGAGGAACCTTGTCTTGAAAACAAACAAACAAACAAATAAACAAGCAAGCAAGCAAACAAACAGTTTAGTCTCCACTTGACATCTACACCGCCATCAACAGCAGGTCTATGTCAAAGGGTTTTATCTAAATTAAGGGCTGACCTGTCCAGACCCTGAACATACCTGATCTCACCAAGGAGTGCTGACCTCTGACCTCTTTAAGGGGTGCTGCCAGACACTTCAACACATTTGTTTTCTTAGCAAACGTACATTACAAAAGGAATTGTGTCTTAATTATTCTTCTGCTACAAGGGAAACTTGTTATCTGGTTGGGGACTGTCCCCAGAAGAAGGAGCCACAGCCTCCAGCTGACAGAAATCCCAGTGCTCTCTCAAGTGGGTCTCCCAAAATGAGATTGGAAGGATCTACAGCTCAGCCGACCCTCTTGTTTTGAAGTCTATGGAATTATGAGGCAGAGTCCCATCTAAGCTGTGCTTACAAACTGTAAATGCTTGCTGTTGCAAAGCTCCACATTTTGGAACAACAGTTTGTACAGCAATAGGTAGTTAGTATCTTCTTTGTTTATTCAAAAAATATGCCAGAGCCCTCTGAGAGGCCCCTAGAGCATATAAGTGATCATAATAGAACTTAATTTGGGGGGCTGGAGAGACGGCTCAGTGGTTTAGAGCCTCTATTCAGAGGACCTGAGTTCAATTCTCAGCACGCATGTAGGGCGGCTCACAACCACCTGTAACTCCAGCTCCACAGGGTATGATACCCTCTTCTGGCCTCCTCAGGCACTGCATTCACATGTACACACCCACATGCAGACAGACACATACATACATAAGGGAAAATAAAATAAAATATTTTTAAAAGCTTATTTGCACCTTTATGGAGTTAATTAATAAAAAACATGTCTCAATGCTACAGAAACTAACAGTGTATTTGCGCACACACATATGTGTATGTGTACAAGTGCTTACTACAGTGTCCATATGTGTGTATAAGTGCTTGTCACAGTGTGCACGTGTGATTGTACAACTGCTTACGACAATGTGTGTGTGTGTGTGTGTGTGTACACAAATGCTTGCCACAGTGTGCGTGTGTGTGAGTGTACAAGTGCTTGCCGGTATGCATGTGTGTGTGAATGTACAAGTGCTTGCCACAGTATGTGTGTGTGTGTGTGTGTGTGTGTGTGAATGTACAAGTGCTTGCCACAGTATCTGTGTGTGTGTGTGTGTGTGCGTGTGTGCGTGTGTGTGTGCGCGTGTGTGTGCGTGTGTGTGTGCGTGTGTGTGCGTGTGTGTGTGTGTGTGTGTGTGTGTGTGTGTACAAGTGCTTGCCACAGTATGTGTGTGTGTGTGTGTGTGTGTGTGTGTATGTACAAGTGCTTGCCACAGTATCTGTGTGTGTGTGTGTGTGTGCGTGTGTGTGTGCGTGTGTGTGTGTGTGTGTGTGCGTGTGTGTGTGTGTGTGTGTGTGTGTGTGTGTGTGTGTGTGTGTACAAGTGCTTGCCACAGTGTGCGTGTGGAGATTGCAGAAGAACTTGTGGGAGTCAATTTTCTTCTTTCGCCTTCTGGATCCTGGGGACTAAACTCAAGTTGTCAGGCTTGGCAGCAAGTGCATTTACCCACAGAGCCATTTCACTGAACAGGGACTTTCATGTACAAATGTTTGTCATGGGTCTCCAAAAGTGAGAGAGTATTCAGTGACTCACAAACTTTCAAACTTCATTATTTTTTGCTAATGCTCTGTGGAATACACGATGGAAAACTCTCTATAAGTTAAACAAACAATGATTGAAGTTGTAATTTTAAAGACTTCAGTGTCTCTATAAAATTCCACTGCATGCCCCTCACCCTTGTTCAGTATAGAATTATTCTTCTTTCCTGGGCCCCATACACATTCACACTCACATATTTAGCAAGCATTGGCTGACTATCTACTATGTGGGCAGCCTCTGCAAGCACCAGAATGAAGTCTCTGGCTCTGGAGCTGCTGTGCTTGTCCTGAAGTGTATTTAGAGACATGTTAATTGCTTCATTTTATGAGTAATGGTTTCAGCTACAATATTTAGGCAAAGAGCAAAGGAGAGGAAGAATGGGATTGGTGAGCTTTGACATCCCAGCCTTGCTGAGCCGGTAATGCCTATTGAAGCAAGGCATTGTCCTCAAGGACAGGAAACATAATCGGTATTGAAATAGTGCCTGAAACACTTCATTGGACGGTATTTAAAATGTTTAAAGGATACTTGGAACAAATAAAGCCCTGAAAAGTTCTTTCAAATCAAAATGAAATTTTGGCATGCCTTTTCCTCAACTACCACTGCCCTCCCCATAATAGCCTGCTTGAGAGGGCAAGTGAGGGAAACAGGGCTTTTGTCTCTCTGGCCTAACATGGATCAATTGTCTCATACTTCTGATGGAAAGCAGGGCGTGGGAGGGGCCAGGGGTGTCTACCTTGCTTAGGAAGCAGATTGAATTGGCTTCCCTATTTTACATTTGGAGTGTTGTTCCTGAGGAATCCATGTGATGTTTCCAGATCTAATAAAACAGAAAATGAACCAACTTCTCTACATGGCTATTCTTGGTTGTCAACTTGACTACATCTGGAATTAACCAAAACCCAAGTGGCTGGGTATACCTGTGATGGATTTTTCTTAATTAAATCATTTGAAGTAGGAAGCCTCACCTTTAGTCTGGGCCACACCTTCTGTTGCCAGCCTATATAAAGGACATGGAAGAAGGATGCTTTGGTCCTCTTCCTGCTTGCCCTTGCTCTTGCTGGCAAGTCCATTCCTTCACTGGCATTAGGGCCTACTCCTTCAGGATTCCTCTGTACACTGAAGACCAGGAGAGACATTCAGCCTTGTGGGCTGAACAACTACTGGATTCTTGGACTTTCCATTGGCAGACAGACACTGTAGGACTAGCTGGATCATACCCTGTAAGCAACTCTAATAAATCTCAGATATAACAGAATTGATAGACCATACAGACATATATATATATATTTCTGTTTCTATCAGTTCTGTTCCTCCAGAGGATACTGACTAGTGCATTCTCTAACTGAAGAGGTCCCTTTTATATCCTTCAAAGACACTTAAGGTCAGTTTAGAAATCAAGTGGTGCTGATGTTGGCCAAGGTCTAGAGAAATAGGGATGAATTGAAGATTTTCAAGTTAAATGTGAAGATGTAAAATAAGACAAAATACTGGACAATATTTTACTCTTGAAAGGGGGTCAGACCTTTCTAAATTTACCAACCTTTCAAGAGAAAAACTGAAAAATTTAACTAGGAGAAAACAAAAATTTTTATTGTAAAATGAGTAAATAAATTCCAAGTGAGGAAAATAACAAGCCATAGGGAATTACCTACAATGTATGTGACAGAGAAAGGGTCATATGTTGAAATTCTATCTGTAGTTCATGACCATCAATAATAAAAAGCTTGCTGCACAAGTATGTGGACGTGAGTTCAGATCCCCAGCACGATGTTACACATTCATAACTCCAGTATTGGGGGAGGCGGGGCAGAGACAGGCAGTCCCTGGAGCTCATTGGCCAGCCAGTCTAGCTAATTGGTGAGCTCTAGATTCAGTGAGTAATCCTGTCTAAAAAAACAAAGCATGGGAGTAATTGAGGAAGGTTACACTGACCTCTGGACTCCACTGGCTCATACACACACACACTCAGTGGGAGAAAGCAAACTCAGTAATAGTGATTGTGGGTGATGGGTGGATAGGATGTTCATCAACTTTTTGTCTGAATAAAATCAAAATAAAAAAGCAAGAAAATATACAAAAACATCTGAGGGTTAAAAATGTGATACATTTTAATGAAAAAGTAGATTATAGATCAGTATATTCAGTACAGCAGCACTCTGGCTGAAATACCAGGCTTGGATAATGGCAGCCGCAACACTTTCTGTTGCTGTGATAACATCATGGCCAAAACAACTTAAGGAAGTGATTTGGCTCAATGTTTATCATGTCATGATGGCCTGGAAAATGTGGCATGGGGCAGAAGCAGGAACACAGCTGACCTTATTTCAGTTTCACACAGGAGAAAGAGGGAGAGAGAGAGAGATCCTCCAGCAAGGTCCTCTTACCCAAAGGTTCCCTAACCTCCCCGAGCCGTGCTACTAACGGGAAACCGGGTATTCAAACACATGAGCCTCTTAAGGGCATTTCCCATTCTAACCACTCAGAGCTTTGCTATGCACTCGGTATTTTCATCATCTCATAGGCCCAACCCTATCAGGTTGGCTGGCATTATGATTTTCCTAACAGAAAAAAAATTAACACATGGGGGGTGGGTATTGCTCAATGCTTGTCTAACCAGCACACACAAGGTCCTAAATTCAACCTCCTGTATTACAAGAGAAATATATATGTATATAAATTTAGCAAATACAAATTCATTGGTTAGAAATACAACTGAAAATATCTGCCAGTATTTTAACCTGGGTCTTTATGACCTTGAGTCCAGCATTTATAAGCACTGTTCTGTCACACACAGAGAGAAAAATGCAAGAGCCAACTATAGCAGCTGCTGCTGATGTTGCTTATAGCTAGTAATTACTGGCAAGTTCTGTCATGGAGGTGAGTGTTCAAGGCTTCAAAGAAGCAAATGGAGGAACTAGTTCCATAGGGCAGAACAGAAGGGTAGTTAGCTAGATTTTGAAAGATATGGAAGAGAGTTCAACAGGCACATTCCTCCCTCCCTCCCTCCCTCCCTGCCTCCCTGCCTCCCTGCCTCCCTCCCCTCCTTTCTGTCTTCCTTTCTTCCTTCCTCCTTCCTTCCTTCCTTCCTCCTTCCTTCCTTCCTTCCTTCCTTCCTTCCTTCCTTCCTTCCTTCTTTCTTTCTTTCTTTCTTTCTTTCTTTCTTCTTTTTCGTACTAGCATTTAATACAAAGGCCACCGAGTTGGTAAAGATACTCCCTATGTTTAAGAAGCTATAATGAGTTTTAGGGAGCCAGGAACCTGGTGGCTGAACAGGAGGGGAGATAATGAAGTTGGACAGAGACTAACACTATTCCTTTCTGATACTGCTGCGAACTGTTTCAGAAAAATGATCCTCCCAGCAGAGTAGAGTCTGAGGGGAAATGAGACCTAGTGAGAGGCTCCTGGGAACTGTGTGTAGGAGGTGATGAACTGTGCTACCAGAGAAAGGATAGCGGGAATGATGGGTAAACACTGGCGAAGCTTCACCTCTGAAAATGTGTGGTGTTGTAGTGCGATAAAGAAGGCGGCTTGCAGTACCGTAATGACCTCCTAATGGCTGACCTTCTTGTGCTCACAGCTCATTCCGGCTCTTGCAGGGCTCTGCCTTGCCCACCTGATTCCCGTGGAACTTCCTTTCCCAGACTCTCCAACCCTCCGTAGACCTAGCTGGGCTAACCAGTGGGAGGCTCTAGCAGAAAATAGAGGTGGGTGGAGCTTAGGACCCCGTCCCCCAACCTCTGAGGATCTTCTGACAGCAACAGCAGCAGCCATTGTCCTACCTGAGAGTCCTGATCCTAGCGTTTAAACCTTGCCGTTGAGCTTTTGAGGAACGTCATCTTTTTCGCTTTAATTAACAATGAAGAAGGAAGGCACAGTGAGGCTGGGAAACTTGCTTGGGGCTGCAGCCTGCTTGAGGAAGGAGCAGAGCCAGGCTCTAAACCCAAGGGCCATTGCTGGGTACTGAGCGCCTGGCAGATGCCGGGAGAGAGGAGATGAGCCACAGTGAATAGGGTGCTGGTCTTGGTAGTTGCTGAAGAGTCAACACTTTCTGTTTATAGACTGCTGAAGGGTGAAGACGTCCGTCCGTAGTGCTTGGATTGACTGCAAGGGTTAGGAATCATGGACAGAAAACAATTTTATTTTCTACTGAAAAGTTTTACGGCTTTAGTAAATATCAATACCTGTTTATTGTAAAAAGTTCAGATGTTTTTGTTTTGTTTTGTGACAGGGTCCTGGAACTCACTAGTAGACCACACTGGCTTTGAACTCATAGAGATCCACTTACCTCTGCCTGAATCCTAGGATTAAAAGTGTGTAACACTATGCCTGACTAGAATTTAAAAAAAATCTAAAGAAGAAAACACCAGAGACAGGGCTAGAATAAACAAAACTCCTGGGAGTAGTTGGGGGAGGGGAAATTATAAAAATACATTGCATGAAAAAATTTAATAAAAAACACTACAAATCCAAAGAATGTGTTTATAGTTAGCATTTCCATCCTTTCACGAAAGCCCTCAGTCATGCATGTATTAGTTTTTCATCAAGCATTTTTCTGCGAGTAAGATCATGTGAGGTCACACTTCGTATTGTACACATACACACGCAAAAGCCTACACGGAGAACACTTCTCTGCACACCAACATGATAGACTGTGGCTGTGCAATAAAGGTCACCATTGTTACTCTTTGCACCTGCTTCCTATTCTCTTGTTCTAATCCCTTCCAATTTTCTTTACTAAAAGACATTTGTTGTTTCCCAAAATCTTGTAAAACAAAATTATTCAAAGCAACTTACATTGCTTTTGAAAAGTAAGCAAGGAACATTCAGGGTATTATTAATTTTTGGAAAGTCACAAGGGATGTGCATTTGAGACACACTAGCAAGCCATCCTCCCCCAGAGAGCCCCAATGTTGTGTCAGGGCACACAGCCAGAAAGGCACACATGATGGTTATGGCAACTTGACAGGGTCTGGAGTCACCTGGGAGACAACCCTCCAGACACATCTGTGAGGAAGTTTTCCAGCTGGGTTAACTGAGGCGAGAAGGCCCACGATGGCTCGTGGACTGGGGGCCCAGGCTGAGGCCAAAGGAGAAGGGAAGAGCACAGTTCATCTGCTGTTCATCTCTCCTGCTTCCTGCGTGTGATCAGATGCTCTTACTGCCACGATTCCTTCGGCAAGATGGGAAATTCGCCCTCACAGTACAGGGCAAACCCTTCCTTCCTCACATTGCTATCATCAGGGATTTTCTTCTCAGCAATGAAAGGAGTAACTGGTATGAAACTTTTCTAAATCTTTGGATTCCAATAGGCCAGATAACCCCAGTAATACAGTATCATGGCTTTTGCTTATTTTGAATCTTGTAGTATATATTTGCATTTCTTAAAAGATAACAGTTATAGAGGAGAAGTTTTGAAGCCTTATTTAGGTGCAAAGAGGCCCACCCCAAAATCACACATGTGAATAAATAAACAGGAACAACCAAATTGGAAAGCAATATA
This sequence comes from Onychomys torridus, assembly GCF_903995425.1. Lineage (NCBI taxonomy): Eukaryota > Metazoa > Chordata > Mammalia > Rodentia > Cricetidae > Onychomys > Onychomys torridus. The sequence goes on from NC_050462.1 coordinate 2,168,180, forward strand.
TCAAAGTGTAAACAAGCAACAGGATTCAGTTTTCGTGTCTACAGTGCACAGCATCAGGACATTTTCATAGCCACATAAAGCACACATTGAGCACCTCCCACTTTGTGTCTCCCTCCACACTCTCTTGCATGCCCATTGGTCCTTTATTCTTCTTGATGGGTCTACATCTATTTTCCTGTCAGACATAGGGATAGGATCCTATCTATCTATATGAAATCAAGGAGCTGTACATGAGAAAAATTGTATGATCCTTGTCTGAAACTAACAATTCGTTTTCAATGATCCTCTCCAGTTGCGTCCGTTTTTCTGCAAACAATATAGCTTTATTTTTCTTGCATATGTACTGCATTTTCTTTACCCATTCCTCTGCTTTTGGACCAGCTAGCTTAGCTCCATAACTCGGCTATTCTAAATAGTGGTACAATAAACACTGACCTGCAAGTGTCTCTGTGAAACACTGGCCTGGAGTCCTTGGAGTCATACGGTAGATCTATCTTTAGTTTTGTGAGGAACCAACATTCTTATTTCCACAGACATAGATACTTCACATTACCAGTAGCTCTGTAAAAGGGTGAGCTTTCACCTGGATCTGTGCCAGTATTCGTTTTTATTTGTTTGTTTGTTTGTTTTCAAGACAGGGTCTCTCTGTGTAGCTTTGGAGGCTGTCCTGGATCTCGCTCTCTAGACCAGGCTGGCCTTGAACTCACAGAGATCCACCTGGCTCTGCCTCCAGAGTGCTGGGATTAAAGGCGTGTGCCACCACCACCGCCCGGCCTTATTTGTTTTCTGACTAGGATGAGGTGGAATCTCAGTGTAATTCTAATTCACATTTCTTTTAGGCTATCGAGGTTGAACTTGTATGTTCATTGGCCGTTTTTATTTCATCTTTTGCGAACTGTCAGTTGTTTTCATCACCTCTTTATCCCATTTATTGACTGGCTTGTTTGAGTCCCTGTGCAGGATATCACTGGCATTTTGATGGGGATGGCATTGGATTTGTAAATAGCTTTTGGCTTTTAATCCCTGAACATGGGAGGTGTTTCTATCCTGTAGTGTCTTCTTCAATTTCTTTCTTCAATGTTTTAAATTTTTATACAATAGAATATTTTCTAGTCACAAAAGTAAAATATTTAGGGTAGATTTTACTACCATGGGAGACATGATTGCACTCTAAGGCTCAGAGAAATGTTTGAGGAAAAACCAGAATGCAAGATAACCGGCAGAAGAATCCTGCAGTGGCTTATGTAAAAATGTCCCCCATAGGCTCAGATGCGGTGGCTTATGTAAGAATGTCCCCCATAGGCTCAGATGCGGTGGCTTATGTAAGAATGTCCCCCATAGGCTCAGATGTGGTGGCTTATGTAAGAATGTCCCCCATAGGCTCAGATGCGGTGGCTTATGTAAGAATGTCCCCCATAGGCTCAGATGTGGTGGCTTATGTAAGAATGTCCCCCATAGGCTCAGATGCGGTGGCTTATGTAAGAATGTCCCCCATAGGCTCAGATGTGGTGGCTTATGTAAGAATGTCCCCCATAGGCTCAGATGCGGTGGCTTATGTAAGAATGTCCCCCATAGGCTCAGATGTGGTGGCTTATGTAAGAATGTCCCCCATAGGCTCAGATGCGGTGGCTTATGTAAGAATGTCCCCCATAGGCTGAGATGCGGTGGCTTATGTAAGAATGTCTCCCATAGGCTCAGATGCGGTGGCTTATGTAAGAATGTCCCCCATAGGCTCAGATGCGGTGGCTTATGTAAGAATGTCCCCCATAGGCTCAGATGCGGTGGCTTATGTAAGAATGTCCCCCATAGGCTCAGATGCGGTGGCTTATGTAAGAATGTCCCCCATAGGCTGAGATGCGGTGGCTTATGTAAGAATGTCCCCCACAGGCTCAGATGCGGTGGCTTATGTAAGAATGTCCCCCACAGGCTCAGATGCGGTGGCTTATGTAAGAATGTCCCCCACAGGCTCAGATGCGGTGGCTTATGTAAGAATGTCCCCCACAGGCTCAGATGCGGTGGCTTATGTAAGAATGTCCCCCATAGGCTGAGATGCGGTGGCTTATGTAAGAATGTCCCCCATAGGCTGAGATGCGGTGGCTTATGTAAGAATGTCCCCCACAGGCTCAGATGCGGTGGCTTATGTAAGAATGTCCCCCACAGGCTGAGATGCGGTGGCTTATGTAAGAATGTCCCCCATAGGCTCAGATGTGGTGGCTTATGTAAGAATGTCCCCCATAGGCTCAGATGTGGTGGCTTATGTAAGAATGTCCCCCATAGGCTCAGATGCGGTGGCTTATGTAAGAATGTCCCCCATAGGCTCAGATGCAGTGGCTTATGTAAGAATGTCCCCCATAGGCTGAGATGCGGTGGCTTATGTAAGAATGTCTCCCACAGGCTCAGATGCGGTGGCTTATGTAAGAATGTCCCCCACAGGCTCAGATGCGGTGGCTTATGTAAGAATGTCCCCCATAGGCTCAGATGCGGTGGCTTATGTAAGAATGTCCCCCATAGGCTGAGATGCTTGAACTCGGTTGCCAGTTGGTGGCATGGTCTGGGGAAGTTAAGGAGGTGTCTCACTGGAGGAGGGCTTTTAAGACCTGAGTCATCTTAAATCCCCTCTCTCCCCTTGGGCTTGTGGTTAAGATGTGAGCAGCTTTGCTCCAGCTGCCTGCTGCCTCGGGTCTGCCATTGTGGACTCAAACCCTCTGGAACCATAAGCCCAAAGAAATGCTTTTATAAGTTGCCTTGGTCATAGTGTTTTATTTTAGCAAGACAAAAGCAATGTGTTACTATATTGATGTATGTGGACACACATATACACCTTCCAGAGAGAACAGCGGAGGGAACATCTAAAAGACAGAAAGCAATACAAATCATTAGTGTTGGTTATCTCTGTCAGGTAAAACTTGGAATGCTTCCATTTCTCCGCCTTCTCATGCTCATCCCCCCCTCTGCTGCTCCTCCTTTTGCAGACTGACGTTTCCAGTCTTATAGGACCTTTATCATTCTGCTGCTGTGCCTATTCTTGGCAGTGCTAGCAGTCACTCACTCTTGGTAATTTAATGTTATTAACGAAAGATTTTACCTTTGTGCAATATTTGGAGTAGGCTGTCATTTATTTACAGTGCTAAGAAGTATGGCCATCAGTACTGGCCCTATGTTAGATGCAAGGTCCCTGCTTTTAAGGAGTGTGTGCTATCTGGAAAGGAAGAGGAGACAAATGTACATCTGAAGCTTCAGAAGAGAAGCATTTCTGTTAGATCTGGCAATGTCTTCTAGTTGGGGCAGCTTTATTTTATAATGTTCATTTTCCTTTCTTCCTTGCTTTGTGCAAAAAAGAGGGAAGTGTAAAATATACTAGCAAAAGTTGTCTGAGTTAAGGTTTCTATGCTGTGAAGAGACACCACGGCCACAGCAACTCTTATAGAGGAAACATTTCATTGGGGCTGGCCTACAGTTCAGAGGTTTAGTGCATTATCATCATGGTGGGAAGCATGGCAGCATGCAGGCAGACATGGTGCTGGAAGAGCTGAGAGTTCTGCATCCTGACCCCAGGCAGCAGGAAAAACACTGCCACACTGGGCATGGCTTGAGTATATATGAGACCTCAAAGCCCACCTCCATGGTGACACCACTCCTCCAAGACCACACCTACTCTATCAAGGCCAGACTTCCTAATAGTGCCACTCCCTATGGGCCAAGCATTCAAACACAAGAGTCTATGGGGGCCATACCTATTCAAACCACTGGTTATTATAATATGTGGAACCTTATTTCAGCTGCACAACTATTGGTTGTTGTATTAAGGCCACTCCATGTAGTTAAAAGGGAGGTTTATTTTGTGGGGTAACTTACAAGTAAAGGGATAGGTTACTGGGTCCAGGGAAGGTGTAGTGCAGTCCAACAGTGTTCTCTGGAGAACTCTGCTCAGTCTACCTCCAGTGTCCAGAATCCAGGAACCAAGAGAGCTGGCACATCCGGATTTGGGGTCTTAAGGGCTCCTGTCTCAGCCTGCCTTGTAGGCATGACAGTTACTGAAGCCTCAATGTGGGTAGTACTTCCAAGTCAAATTTGGAACAACTCTATAAGGTAGGCTTCTCAGAGATAAGAAAATAGATGTGAAAATGGATGGAATGGATGAGCTTGGGACATGTGGCTGGCAAAGACAGCCAGCCAGGTTTACTTCACACCACAGAAGAAAATGAGTCAGTGTGAAGTGCTTTGTGGCGAATTTCCTCCACACACACAAGGCTTCTCCAGGTCTTTGAGGTCTGTGCTCTACTGAACACTCATCATCCAAGTTTCTTCAGCACATGGGCTTGAAGTGGACAAGATGGCCAGGAAATCATGCAGACAAATCAAGAGTCCTCTAGAAGAAGCACTGAGCCACATGGATGGGGATACCTTCTCATGACTGGGTGGAAAGTGGGCAGCATCAGGCGGAAAAAAAAAACTTTGTGTATTCACAAGGGGAGCCAAATCCTAGAGAATGAGAAGAGAGGAGTTTTCCAGGCAGGGAAGAAGGGGGAAGCATTTACATAAAGGGAACAGCATCTGCAAAGGCATTGCAGGGCTGCAACATCACATGGCAAGAAGGTTAGAACCCAGAGCAGGCAATAGCTGTATGTGAGAGAGTGCCCCCTCTGTGTATGTGTGTGTAAGGAGGTCAGGGAAGAATTCATACAATATCACAGAAAGAGAGTGTGGCAATGGTGGGGATTCCTGGAAGCCAGCTGATCAGTGTGAATTTTGGGTACAGAGAGAGAGAGAGAGAGAGAGAGAGAGAGAGAGAGAGAGAGAGTCAGTCTTCACACTTTCTTATGTGAGTTATTTTTATGATTTTTGGTTTGGGTTTTTTTATGACAAAATGAGAACTGGACTTTTGGAAGACTCAGATTACATAGTTTGTGCAAGGCAGGAGAGGGAACAAGTTGATATGGAAATGGATTCGGATAGAAACTATAGGATGACGTAGGATATGTGGGATAAGTAGCAGGTAATCCACAGGTACCCCACTCTCTCACCCCCATCTTTACTGAGATATGAGTGACAAGTAAAAATTATAGGCATTTAAGGTGTACTATGTGATATTTAATATATGCATTGTAAATGATTACCATAATCAAGATAATTAACATCTCTCAACTCATACCTGTGACCTTTTCCTCTGCCTGATAAGAACACATAGAGAACTTCTCTTACACATCATTGTTCACCGTAGATGCCATGCTGTACAGATGCCTTGTTCTAGAGCTGTAGAACTCCATAATCTATAACTGCAAGTCTGTATGTTGAACAGATCCCTCTTCCCCTCCCCCAGCACCCAGTCACCATTATAGAAGCAGGATTGTTAGGAGCTGTGGATCCTCTGATGAATAAGGCCTGGTTTCTCCTAGGGTAGGTGGGGACATACAAATAACAAGTGTGATTCTTTTTAGAGTCACATAAAGGTGAGATATTTCCCTTAGCATAATGATGCCTTTCAGATTGGTCATTTTTCAGAAATGGCAAGATTTCCTTCTTCTTGGAGTCTGAACCATATTCTGTCTTGGCTATTGCAAATTATGCTTCAGTGAACACGGGAGTGCAAATAGATCCTCCAGGTAGTGATTTTATTCCTTTGGATGAAAACCCAGATGAATTGAATCACACAGTACTTACTGAATCACATAGTACTTATTGAATCACACAGTACTTATTGGATCACACAGTACTTCTAATTTGTGTTTTTTGGGGAATCTTCAGCATTTTTTCCATAATGGCTATATTAATTTTCCCTTCCCACCAATTACAAGGTTCTTTTTTCTCCACACCCTTGCTGATGCTTGTAATCTTTCCACTTTTTAATGATTGCAGTCCTCATAGGCATGAGCTGGCAGTTCATCATGATTTTGATTTGTAGTTTCCCTGATGATCAGTGATGTTGAGTGTCGTTTCTCATCCCTGTTGGCCGCTGTTGAGCAGTTCAAAGCATGTCCTTCCCTCATCAACTCATAATATTTACCACAACTCCCCAGCCCAATGTGAAATCCAGACAGATAAATAAATGGTATCTACCTAGTGTAATTTGAAGCCATCCAAGAGGGTGGGGTGGTGGAAACACCCAAAGTAATTTTGGAAGATTTGCCTGGGCTTCTTGTAGAAGCAGGATTGTGTAGGAGCTGTGGATCCTCCGATGAATAAGGCGTGGTTTCTCCTAGGGTAGGTGGGGACATACAAATAACAAAGGCAATGCCATCAGACACAGAAATGCTCCAGACTCACGCGTACAAATCTTTATTTAGTTGAAAAGGAATACCCTCCTTCTGCTCAAATTTACCCCTTTTAAAGCTGAGCGGTCTAGAAGATTGTCCACCAGAACTGCAAAGTGGCTGAGAACCACCCTGCTGCATGCAAACCCTGGGACCTTAAAGGGTGGGTGTAGATTCCTGCTCGATGAAACAAAACCTAGGAAGTCCTGGTGACAGGCAGTTTATGACTGGAGATTCGCTTCCCAGTGGCATCCATCAGCCTGCCACCTCCACTTTCCTGGTTTATTTCCCTCCAGCTGAAACAAACCCAGGTCGAGACAAGACACCAGCATGAATTAGAGTGCATGAAGAATCCAAGATGCCAAAACGCAAAGTGACCCTCAGGCAAACACTTTGTGAACCGCTGAGTGTAACAAACGACGATGGGCTGCAAGGGGGAGGGGTCACTTGTCGACTCTCCAACAGCGGGAACTAGGGGAGCGACAATCGCAGGATGGCGGCTTTCAAGTCTCCTTCTCCGTGTTTCCACAGGTCCTGGTTTCCTAGGCCGCTGCTCCCTCCTAGCTGCAGCCCTGGTCAAGGCCCGGGGAGGGGGGGCGTGTCTGAGGGGCGGTGCCTTGTGGAGAGGAGGAATTTAAAAAAAAAAAAAAAAAAAAAAAAAAAAAAAAAAAAAAACCCAAAACCTAAGTAATTAGCATCCTCCGATTCCATTGGCTCTTCGACGCCCTGCTTTGCATACGCCCGCCCTCTGGCTGCCTAGGTTTGCTGGGGCTCAGCAGGGTTTTGCAGCCGCCTGGCTACGGCGCTTTAGTGCGGGGCGGGAGCTCAGAGAGCCGCGGCCGGGATCCCGGAGCCGGGAGCCCGCTGCCCGCCGAGCTGCGGCGGTCGTATCTGGGGCGAACTCGGTCCTACCGACACTGTAGCCAGCTCTCAGAGGCTTCTGCATCCGCCCGGTCCCAGGGAGGAGAGGGCCAGACACTTTTATTTTGGACGAAAGGCGTGGGTCCTGGCAGGAGCTTCCCTCCGGGCCTGGCTTGCGGCTCAGTGCGCCCTAGCTCTGGCCCCGACTCCAGAAGATGACTTCAGTCTCCGTCGTGTATCTTCCAGTGGTGACGGCTCAGGGAGACAAGCGAAAGTAGTGGCACTTGCTGGCAACGCCAGGTGGGAAAGTGAGCCTTGGCGACGAGGAGCCGGGCTGTCTCCGTGGCCCCTGGTGCCTACAGCTCCTTCTTTTTCCTTCCCCTCGGCTCCCCGGCGGCTGCAGCATGAAGTGGCGCAGCGATGGCCAGAAGAGGTAAGAAGCCGGTAGTGCGAACACTGGAGGATCTGACACTGGACTCGGGTTATGGTGGTGCGGCGGACTCTGTGCGCTCTTCCAACTTGTCTCTGTGCTGTTCTGACTCTCACCCGGCGTCCCCGTATGGCGGGAGCTGCTGGCCGCCTCTAGCTGACTCCATGCACAGCCGGCACAACAGCTTTGACACTGTCAACACTGCCCTGGTGGAAGACTCCGAGGGGCTGGACTGCGCCGGCCAGCACTGCTCGCGGTTGCTGCCGGACCTCGACGAGGTCCCCTGGACCCTCCAGGAACTGGAGTTGCTGCTGCTGCGCTCCCGGGATCCCCGGGCAGGCCCAGCGGCCCCCGGCAGCCTGCCTAAGGACGCACTGGCCAAGCTCTCGATGCTGGTAAGCCGGGCTCTGGTGCGCATCGCCAAAGAGGCGCAGCGCCTGAGCCTGCGCTTCGCCAAGTGCACCAAGTACGAGATCCAGAGCGCCATGGAGATTGTGCTGTCCTGGGGCCTGGCGGCGCACTGCACTGCTGCCGCGCTGGCCGCGCTGTCCCTCTACAACATGAGCAGCGCTGGCGGCGACCGCTTGGGCCGTGGCAAGTCGGCGCGCTGCGGCCTCACCTTCTCCGTGGGCCGCGTGTACCGCTGGATGGTGGACAGCCGCGTGGCGCTGCGCATCCACGAGCATGCCGCCATCTACCTGACCGCCTGCATGGAGAGCCTCTTCCGGGACATCTACACGCGGGTGTTGGCCTCCGGGCTACCTCGTAGCTGTAGCGGTCCCTGCCCTGGCTCCAGCTCGGGTTCTGGCCCAGGCCCCGGCTCAGGCCCGGGTGCTGCGCCTGCCGCGGATAAGGAGCGCGAGACGCCTGGAGGGGGAGCGGCGAGCGGTGGCCCCTGCAGCGCAGCCAGCAGCGCCAGCGGGGGCAGCAGCTGTTGCGCCCCGCCAGCCACGGCGGCGACAGCAGTCCCGCCGGCCACAGCCACAGCCGCCGCCGCCGCCGCCGCCAACCATCACCACCACCACCACACGCTTCACGAAGCGCCCAGATTCACCGTGGAGACCCTGGAGCACACGGTCAACAACGACTCAGAAATCTGGGGACTATTGCAGCCCTACCAGCACCTCATCTGTGGGAAGAACGCTAGCGGTAAGTGGCGGCGCCGATGCCTCCCTTCTCTCACTCAACTCTGTCAACTCCGGGTTTAAGTTTGCCTCACGTCCCCCTCCCTCGTCTCTCCGGCCACTCGCGCTGTCCGCAGTCTTTGAGGTGGCGGTCAGACTGAAGACAGCTAGAAATCCGCAGGTTCATTCCTGAGCTTGGGACCCGCACAGTTGACACGGGAAGTAAAGGTCCCAGAGCACACAGGGTTCCGCCCCCCTGTGCAGGGCCAGGAGATGACTGCCTCCCGCAGCACGCGGGCAAAATCCAACACCCTTTTATTTTTACATTTAATTTAGCATGTTATTTTATTTGGATTAGGCTTGAGATGTTTGAGTCTAGTACACATCTTCTAGAACCCTGGTTTGATTTTCAAGGTGCCACATTCGAGTTTGGCTAAGATCTGGGGGAGATGTGTTCGCGTCTCTGCCCTGCAGTTCTCTGCCTTGCCCCAGGCCCTCTGGGGTCGCTGTAGATGCGCTGGGAAGGCATGGCTGCTGTGGTGAAGGTGGAAGGGGAGAGCTGGGTGGGCCTACAAATGTCAGGGAGGTGTATGTGTGTGGTGGTGGCCATGGCGGTGGGACGGCGACACTGCATCGCTCCAAGTTTTCCTGAGCAGTTTCTGAGCACTGGAACCCAGAGCTGGGGGGAGGTGGGAAGACCTAGAGATGGATAACGCCATGACTTCCAATTTCCCAGCCATGGCGGGTGATTTACATCTGTCACTTAGCTGAAGGAGAGGCACCAAGGACCTGGGAAGGAGGGGGTTGTCAGTTAAGGTTATCCTTTTCCGCGGGTTCTGAAATCCCCTCATTGAGCCCCACTGGAGGGCGCTGGGTGGGTTTGAACCTTCGGTCCTGACGGCAGAGGGGGTGGTGCTGGGCGTTTGTTTTCTGGGGCTCTAGCTGGCGGTCTCTGTCTGTGAAAGCCTGAGCTAGACACTTCAAAGCTTCAATTTTCCACAGGAAATGGTAGAAGTGTAACTGGAGACTCTAAAAGCGAAATAAAACTTTGCTGCATATTCCAGGCGGTTTGGCCTGAGGTTGCGTGGTCGGAGCGAAAAAGCAGCCTTTCTGGGTAGGTTTCATTCATGTTGCAGCCTGTTTCCTCCAAGCCGAAGCAGAGCTGCATCTGGCCTGGCTTGACTTCTGGAGTGCCAAGAGTGTACGTGTGGGTGTGACCGCGCATGTGTGTGCAAGTGCCTTGTGAGTGTGCAAAGGAATGAGCCAGCAGGCTCCCGAGGCATAAAGCTCCAGCTTAAACCATTTGTAAATTTACTCTGATGGACTCCCTAGGTCCTTTCACCTGGATGTGATCATAGTGGGGAAGGGAAAGAAAAGAGCAAAGCTAGTGTGTGTGTGTGTGTGTGTGTGTGTGTGTGTGTGTGTGTGTGTGTGTGTGTGTGTGGCTCGCTGGGGGAAGGGATAGGATCAACCTTGATCGAGATCCCTGAGATTCTTCTGCTTCTCTGCCAGCGCCCTTCCCCCTCTCTTGCCCTAAGGCATACTCCCCAGAGTCCACCGACACATACAGACATGCTCAGGCACAGGCACACGCTGCAAGCACACAGGACATCCCTCTGAGGATGGAAACATCAGTTGACAGAGCATGAGGTTTTCTGTGTGCTTTTTCAGAATGGGGGATCCACCTGCAAACCCCCCCCCCCCCCCCCGCAAGTTTTAAACTGTTTTTTGTTTGGAAGCCTACCCCTACCCTAAAAGCACAGACCTGCTTAGTTTTCCCCCACTGCAGAGCAATCCCCCACCCCCAGGCATCCCTTAGCCTGAGTTATGTCTGCACTCCAACTCTTTAGCTTCTTCTTCAATTTTCTTTTATGGGGAGTTCACATCCCCTTTCTCCCACCCCGAGGAAGCCCTAGGCTGCAAACACCTGCATCCTGCCCCACCTCTGTCTGACATTCTCCTAACTGTGGTTTGGGATGACTTTCTGGGCCTCAGCCCACTTGTCTGCAGAACACACGTTTTAAAACACAACATACCCTCAGCTTCTCTCATAGTTCTGTTAGTAGTCAATCTCTTTGCAAATAGATTTTACTTTTGGGATCTTTAATTTCTTTTAAAGACAGTGTTGGTGTTTATCCCTTTTGGAGTAAGGCTAATTTAAGGAGAGAGGAAACCCCAGGGCCGGTTTGGAGCAGGGTTGAGTGAGTGGCGGTTGGGCCTTGAATCCATCACAGACTTCTCCACGCCACACAGCTTAACTCCTGGGACTCGGGGATTGTCCTTCAGCCTCTTCTGGCCCAAGACACGCTGTTATTTCATCCTGCTTTCTTCATCTCTCTCTGGACTTGTTCAAAATGGCCAGGCATGCATACAGAAGAGCTAAGGAATGAGTGATTAATGTTTCAGGAATCCACACCATATACCAAACACCAAACCTGCTTCTTCGATTGTTTTGCTTGGCAGTCTTTCTGAGCTGCAAGCCTTACTGAGGACCACACACCTCCCATAATGAATTCCCTCCTTTAATTCAGTAACATCACTTATTTATTTGTTTGTGGATTCATCTGTTGTTCAATATCTATTGAACAGTTTTTAAATGCCAGGGATGGAGTAGACACTAGGTAAAAGACAAAACAGCCAACATGTTTCCAGGATCACTTTATATGTATATTGATCCTCTGTGTTCCTTTAGTCTAGTACTACTGTCAGGATGTAGCTCAGTTGATAGAGTGCTTGCCTAGCATGCACAAAGCTCTTCGCTCAATCACCAGCACCGAATCAACAACAGGCATGTAATACTAGTGGAGGTTGAAAAACGAGGAGTTCAAGACCATCCTTGGCTGTATAGCAAAGTTTGAGGCCAGTCTGGACTACATGAGACCTTGTTTCAAACAAATAAACAAAAGTACTACTGTCATCTGCCTTGTACAGTGCAAAAAACTGAGGCACAAACGGAGCTTCCATGAATTACTTGTTTGAGTGCAGATGGCCTAGTTCAGCGGCCCTACTCTTAGCCCCTGTGCATGCATAACTGCAGCTACAAATGAGTTCCCTAGTCAGCAGGCCATCCTACTTCATTAACCACACAGTTGAGCACTGACCTCATACAATTTGCTCTTCTTTCCGTTCCCACTTATACACCTTTTATACCTGAAGATCTGAATTGCCAGTACTTAATCCTGTGTGTTTTTACAGCTTCCAAGCTGATGGGAAGATCTAATATACAGCCAGAACTTACACTTGATGCCTGTAAAATTGAGCAAGCTGTTGTGCTGTGTTGTACAATGATGTTCTCAAAGAAGCCAACTGCCTTTTAAGCTTCTTGAATTTCATTTTTAATTATTAAGTGGTGTGTGTGTGTGTGTGTGTGTGTGTGTGTGTGTGTGTGTGTGTGTTGTGCACATGTGCACCATGCCGCCTAGGTGGAGGTCAGTGTGAATGAAAGAAAAAGAAATAAAAAGGAAGGCCACACCTGCTCCTGGGTATGGTGGAGGAGAAAGTTTATTGTAGAGAGTATAGTCAGAGGCAGAGCATCTTTGAGAGTTCAGAGTGAACATGACCTTGAGGCAGCCCATGTGAGGAGTGGGGGGAGGGGAAGGGAGAGCCAGGAGACCATGAGAGTAAAGGGTAGATCAAAAGAGGAAAAGGGGGACTGTAAGTCCTTTAGTAGAGATACCCAGACAAGTGTGGCTTGCCAGAGCCGAGAGATACTAGGTGAGTTCTAACATTTCTCCCTCTTGTTTATTATAAAAGGTAAGAAAAAAGGAAGAGGTGACTGATGACGTAGTAATGAGGGCCCTGTGCTTTTTAGACAGCTTCCTGTTGTCTGAGGGAAGGGTAGCCCAGCCCCTGGGCTGGATGCCAGCCATACCCTGTGTCAGGCAGGGACTGGGGGATTCTGGGAGACCCTGACAGCCAGGTCTGCTTTGATATGTAAATAGGCCCCTCGGCCATTTGTCTTGGATTTTAGACCTAACATCCCAGCCTTTTTGTTGATAATAAGTGAATAAATAAAGGACAACACAATCTTTTCTGTGACTACTTCTTGTTGACATTAGCCATCGTTGTTGGGGACCCGAGGAAGCCAGAATGCAGACCAACGCCAGGAAGAGAGAGGAGTGAAAGCCCTTCACTTGTGGTCCAGGCTTTGCAGGACCATCTGGGGCTAGGGGCCTTGGAGCAGTTTGTGAGACAGGACGACTTGGGGCTAGCCTCTTTGGAGCCATGTAGGATGCAGATTCCAAGGGGACACAGGGCTGGTGAGTTCCGAGCAGTCTTCAGTCTAAAAGAGTGGACGTCAGAAGACACTTCTGGGGTCAGTTCCCTCCTTCCACCATGTGGATTCTGGGGACCAAGCTCAGGCTGCCAGGCTTGACGGCCAGCACCTCTACCTCCTGAGCCATCTTGCCAGCCCTGGAATCCTCTTTTGAAAGGTTTTCGACATTGTCCCACACATACTGCCACTTTTGCAACGATCTCTCCTTCAAATTTAGGTACTAAACTACCAAGGCTGGGAAAATCATGAAACTAGTGTTACTGGGTTCAGAAACAAAGAGCACAGGGGTCTAGCATCGGCTGGGCGGGGCTTGGAGCATGATCCTTGTGGTGCTGTAAAAACTCTTCAGACCTAGGTTTTCTTGTGTTAATTTTTAGGTGTAGGGAAGAGACTCCAGGGACTGGTGGAGTTTCTGTGGGGTGTGAACATTTGATTTAATCCATCCCACTGAAACAAGGAGGGGGCAGGAAGCTTTTGTCAGGCTTTGGTCAAGGTATCTTAAATGCCCTCAAGCTGGTGGCTTTTTCACTCCGTCTCGGAAGTTCTGGATCACCAATGATCTGCCCTCCTCCCCAAGAGTGTGCGACTACTTCTCTACCCCTGGTCAACCCACATCTTCCTCCTGTCCCCCCTGGAATGCCTGGCACATTGTAAATACTCTTTACTCCTTGTGGACTTACTCAATATAGTCAGCTCATCCAGTCTTTAGGATGGCAAACTTAGCCAGCAGCCTTGGTAAGGGCAGTTGCTATGGGATCAGCCTCCAGTGCCACCCGCCCTGGATTCGGATTCCAAGGCTGCTGTTTTCCAAGGGTTTGTTCTTTGGAGTTCCAGAGACAGCCCTCAGCTGTAAAATGAAGTTTGTAATTATGAGATTGTTTGTCCTCAGGATGTCAGACTGGTGCCTGCTGGGGGCTAAAGTGATGGTAGCAGCTGTGGCGGATATCCGGTGTTGTAGTATCTCCCTTCTCTTTCACACTGAATCCATGACCCCATATGCTCAGTGTGGAGGGAGCCAGCAGGGCACTGCACTGTAGTCAGGTCTCTATTTCTTTATACGGTCAGGACCATATAGGTCAGTGTGCCTACTTCAGGAACTGACTTGTGAGCATAACTCTATGACCTAAGAAAGAATCTTATTTTATTTCATTGAAAAAATGTCTTCAGGGAACTTCCTGAGTGATAGAAGTGTCCCTTATAGTGATAGAGGTATCATCTATATTTGCACAAATACATCCCATCATGAAATTTAGTTTCATACATTTCTCTATATTGTAAGATACCCTGCAGGGGAAAAAAGGCATGTCCCCCACAAAAGCCACAGGGATCCTTGTATGAAATTTTGATATACATTCAGAAAATTCTTCAGTGAAGGCCCTAAGAGGCAGTCTAGTTTGGCCAAATCAGGGGAAGATTTTCTGCTTAGAAACATCCAGTCTCCAGTCTTGATTCCTCTGTCTTCTAGCTGGTGAATTATTGGGGTGAATTTTGTGTTTTGCCTCCATGTGATGAGGATCACATAAGAAAGAGAAACACACATTTACAAAACCAAAGGAAAAGCAAACCTATCATGGAGGACAATTACAGGATTAGCCCCATTGGTCTGTGAAAGGGCCAGCTTCGTAGTAGGCACTTCCTAATAACAACTTCCTTTGAAAAGCAGGATAACCTGTTATTCAGGCTGCTGCTACAATACTTTCGGGTTCTGCACAGTCTCTTTCCTTTCAGGGATCCCCAATCACTTTGTAAACATTAATTAACATGAGCCCTTGCCTCAGCAGCTGGTGAGGTGGGTAGGCTGGCTTGCAGGTACTGTGCTTTTCTGTCACCCTGTGAATGCTGACTCTGCACTAAATGTTTGTATATCTGTTGTGCAGCTGGTTGTGCTGTTCTGTGTTGCATTGTGGCTCTGCTGGACAAAATGTCTCACAAGGAACTCGGTGTCTTCAGGGAGGCAGCAGAAACTGTCTCAGGAGCCCCACTGTGCCATGCATCTGGACTCAGAGCACATTTTTAATTAACTGGCTCTCTGTAAATTAAAGCAAGGAATTTAGGTCAGTAGAGGGTTATTTAGTTTTCTGCACGTGCACATCAGTTCCTTGTTGGGGTGTTTACAAGTTGTATGTTTCCTGAAACATCATAATAAAGGCCTAATAAAACAATGAGAGATCAGTTGGAGGCCTGAGGTCACAGGTGGGTGCTAATGGCCTCTGAATTGGAAGAAGGCTCCTTCCTGATTCTAAGTCTGTTGCTACCTGTAGCCTTGGACCAGATAACAAGTTCACCCATAAAAATGGGTTGGATTATCATTCACTGAGAGATAAATACAAACCTGTAATTGACTCTGGGTTCAGCCTCAGGTCTCCCATGGCTATCTACTGTAGGAGTCATAGCTACACTTGCAATGCTTATTATGAACCAGGCACTGTTTTTAATGACTTCTATGTAGTATAATAGTTACAATCACATCAGTTGATATAAAGAACAATCTCCAAATCTCAGTGGAAGGTCATTCTTGTTCTCTGATACTCTGATTGGGTGAAATGTGGGCTGGAGGAAGTCAGGAGTGTCATTGGTACCAAGGCCCAGCTTGGAGTTTTACTTTGTGTATCTTCTGTGTGTAGCACCTCTTTGCACCCATCCAGCCCACAGATAGGAAGTCTGACAGAATGAGGGCTTAGGAAAGCTGTGTATAGGACAAGTCATTCTGTTCATGTATCGTTAGCCATACCTAGCCACATCTGTCTTATCACCAAACATATGGACTTCACATCATTTTCTTTTCTCTCTGACCATTGGTCCCATCTTGGTATTCAAGATCTTTGAATGACTCTCAATCCCATTCACTGCATCCATGGCTCAGGGACCTATAGCCAAAGTGATGTGTTTCCTGCCTGTCTACATTCACACATATTACAACAGGATGGGCTAACCACAGTAAAACTCCCTCTTAGTAAAGGGACTAGTGAGAGACACATGGCAGGTACTGGTCCTTCAGAGTTAGAAGAGCTTGTCAACGAAGCCCTGTATGCATGACTATGTGAGAAATTTTTGGATTAGGCCTGGATTCTGCTCTCTGGGAAGAATTGGCTGGTTCATTGTTCTCCCCAATCCCAGCTTTATCCAGCATGAAGTTTTCTTTTTCTTTTGTTCTTTGTGGCCACACTTGAAGTAGGTCTTGCAAGGTATGGCCTCTTGAGAGGTTCTAAATCTTTGTAGTAGAGCTCCTTCCCTTGAACTTTTGGGCATCAAGGATTACTTCAGTGCTCGAACGGCAAGACCTTTAAAATCCAAGCTTAGAGATTTTTTTTTTTTGCTGCTGCAATTTAGTGGGATTGTCATCTGTGCCATTGTATTAGTCAGCTTTGAGTCACTATGCTGAAATACATGAAGCAACTGAATTTACAAAGAAAAAAGGTTTAGTTAACTCACTCAAGGCAGTGGTGCCTAATTTACCTCTCTTCTGTCAAGGATTCTACAGAAATTGCAATTGCAGATGTCAATGATAAAAGTTCCTGTTGGGATGGGGTCACTTTTTAAGTCAAGGACAGAGAGAGAGAGGTGGAACAAAACTTGGGCTTTTAAACATCCTTCATAGGTGAGCTACTGAAGAGTCACTCAGCTACCTTCCAAAGGTACATCCGCAGAGACTCAAAGTTCATCAGCTAGGTCCCATATCTCAGAAGTGCCATCTTGGGAATCAAGACAATGAACCCTGGGGGATGCTCAAACCACTTTCAGCAGGCACCCAGAATGTTAGCGTCCTCACCCGAGAGTTGTTTTCTGGACCAAATTTTATAGCCTGGGTCATGCTTTGCCTCTTTACCTCCCTACTTCTCTTTCTTTCTTAAGTTCAAGCAAGCACATTGATGCTTTCGTCTGATGGAGACGTTTACAGCCCTAATCTTGTAGATACTTCACTCACAATCTTCTTAATCTTTCCTCCCATTGTTTGGGGTCTAGAAATTGTCTTTTCCACCTCTCCCCTTTTCCTTTCTAATTTGACTTGCAAACTTGCTTATTTGTGCCGCAGCTAATAACTGCTAAACTCAGGCAGGGTTTATCCTCACATTCTATTACCATTATCTCCCCAACCTCTTTCTACAGAGCTACAGCTTATCAACCATTAGTCCTAAATTACCACAAATGACAGTTGAACCAAACATTTCACCACTGCATAATACAGGGCTCCGGTGTTCTGCCTTCTAACCAGGTCCATACAATAAGCACCCCATTTTTGTTAACAATTTCCATACTAGTTAGAGTAAGACTAATTGATGTGTCAGGTAAATCCTCATATCTTAGTGGCAGAACACAATAAAATTGTTTTCTGGGCTGAGAGTGCAGCTCAGTGGTAGAGCATTTGCCTAGCACACACGACACCTCTGTGACATTGCAAAAACCAACAACAAATTCTGTTTTCTTTCTCCTGTGGACTCCAGCTGACAGGAGGAGTAGGAGGGACGGAGCTGCTTCCTGGGAGTCTCGTGGGACTGCTCTGGGCATGAGTATGTCAGTCTGTTCTCCATCCCAGCAGAGGATGACCACTACTCTGACACGTGGTCTAACCAGATGCAAAGAGGCTGGGAGTTACGATTTCTTGATAAGCAGCTAATTACCCCAACCCCAGCTTTACACTCTCAGAGGTGCATAAACCCTTTAGATATCTGGCCACTTCAACACCTGTAGGTAGGTAGTATTACCAACACTATTTTGCAGATTGAGAAGTTGAGGAACAGAAAGTTTAATGGATTTGCCTAAGGTAACAGGGCTTACAAGTGGCCGGACCGCATTTGTGTGCCAGTCTCTCTGTATTTCCTTAAGAATGCGAAGATCAATGTGTTATAATAAATATGAGATGTTTATTCTGCTCTCTCTCTTCCATGACACACATTTAGCAGTTGCTATCTTTATCTTTATTACTGATAGTGTCTCCTGTGCTAGAAGTGGTCTGGGTCACCAGGGATGAAGCTCCCAGGCATGGGAAAAATACAAGGTTTGAAGGACTCAAATCCCAAGAAGTTCAAGAAAATTAAACCAAGCACCTGCCTTTTCTCCTCTGACACCCCTTGCCTTTTGTTCACAGAGGGGACTGTCACTTGCTGGACCAGGTGCCATTCTAGGTTTTCTATATCTCCCATGGGACCCCATTTCATCTGCACAAAGATCTTGTGAAATGAATGTTTCTGATCTCCATTTTCTAGGGGAGGAAACTGAGGCTCCACTAAGCGCAGCCACTGGTGTGGAGCTGCCCCAGTACTGTAAGTGAGGGGTTTGGGATTCAGACTTTGAACTGTTAAAACCCAGTGGAGAGATCTGAATCCCAGGGACCACTAAAATAAAGACTCTCGGCTTAACCAACAAGGCATGGCTTCTTTTGGCACCAGTAGCTACCCTGTGATCAATATATGTGAGCACAGGACACTTTATAACCCTAGCCAGTGTCCTCCTCTATGGCTTCTCTGAGACACTGCCTAGCTGGGGCAGGACAGAAGCTGCCAGCTGCTGCCATGACAAGCAACATGTAAAGACACAAACCATGTGGCAAAGTATAGATTAATAGAAATGGGTTAATTTAAGATAGAAGAAGTAGATAACAAGAAGCCTGCCCCAGCTGTACAGTTTGTAAACAATGTAAATTTTGTGTGTTTACTTGGTTGGGTCTGAGCGTCCATGGGCCTGGCGGGTAAGAGAGATTTGTCCTGACTGTGGGCCAGGCAGGAAACCTCTAACTACACCTAGCCCTTCATCAGATCACAGTGTAACCTCAGCCAAGGCCCAAGGGCAGTGGCTTGCTCACTGTTCCCAAGGGATGCTCTGTGCGTACTCTGCGTTAAGAGCCACACACCATTTCACATGCAGAACTGAAGGCACAGGTCTGGGCACAGGAAGTGAGCTTTAATCCACTCTCTTGTGGTGGAAGCGGATTCGTATCTTCCCCAAGAATTACAGAACTCTGTATCAGGGGGACCAAGGTATAAATTCTGCTTTTACTCCCGATAAGCCAGATGACATCAGACAAGTCACTTAATCTTTCCAGACTCAGTTCCGTCACAGGTTGTTGGTGGGAGCACTGAACAAGTTACTTCATGTAAAAGTAGAATAGTGTTGGGTTCCACAATAAGTACTTAATGTGGTGACCATTATTTTTAAATGCTTATGTAGTCCCAGAGTCCTTGCTTTCAGAACCCTGCCTCACTGGGTGAAAGACTTTAAACAGTATACAAGTAATCAGGTTCCTGGGATTCCACACTTACTGACTGGGAAGTTGGGTAAGTCACCTAAATTCTCCATGACTCTCTTCTCTTGTTCAGTGAGACTATCAATGAAGTGTAACCTCTGGGGCTGTTGGGAGGCACCTGCGTGCAGAAATTGGTGGCTTTATTCTGTTCTTATGGCTGTCTCCACAGGTGCTGCTAGATATTAGGCAACACGGTCCCTGCCTTCCTGGGACTTGCAGGTTTGTGACAAATTTTGTTTATTCATCAAAATAACACTGCAGATGTGAATTTTTGTCTTGGCTCTTGATACAACTGCAAGTTCACTGAGTTGTGAGTCTCTGCAGAAGTTTTGATATGTTTGGGAGGATGGGGGTGGCCTCTGTGAAGAAAGCAAAGCTTGAGTAAGGCCTAAGCAAGGCCAGTTTGGTGGAGAGAGTGGACAAGTGTTCTGTAGATGTAAATAGCATGTGCAAAAGGCCTGTGGCCAAGGGGAGCCTTGTGGGAGGAAGAGAACTAAAGGGAGACCACGGATCTGCCACATTGTCTCTGTTGGACGACTCTCCCTGGAGCTCTCTCTCTCTCTCTCTCTCTCTCTCTCTCTCTCTCTCTCTCTCTCTCTCTCTCTCTCTCTCTGTGTGTGTGTGTGTGTGTGTGTGTGTCCCTCTTCATATATGTGCATGTGTGTGTTCAGGTGCTCACGTGTGCACATATTTGTGGAGCTCAGAGGTCAATGTCTGATGTCTTCCTCCATCCTTTTCCACCTATGTTTTGAGGCAGAGTCTCTACTGACCCCAGAACTCACTGACTCAGCTAGGCTGGCTCCAGAGAGCCCCCTGTCTAAGCCTGCTTCAGTGCTTCCAGTGCTGGCATTGCAGGAAGCACATAGCTGGATTTTTTTCTGTGGGTTCTGGGGAATCTAAACTCAGGTCTTTATGTAGCAGATACTTTATCCAGACCTTGGGAAGCACTTTAGGAGGGAGTGTATGGTTAAATCCGTATTATAAAAAGTTCGTGTTGGTCAGAGTGCCGAGATGGGGTCAGTGTGGGGAGACCGGTAAGGTACTGTCACCCTCCCATTTGATATGAAAAGAAGCTGAGGATGCCAGACCTTTGGGCACTTGCCCAGACTTGATGAGACTATTGACAGCAGAGCAGGGATTCAAGTCCCAAGACCCTCCAGCCTGCTTTTCTCTTTCGTCATCCCGAGGGGGCGTGTGGCTCAAGTGGTGACACTTTACTAACGCTGAAACTGAGGCCCAGGGTGAGACACTGCCTTGGCCAAGGCTACCAGGCAGAGCTAGAGCCAGTGCTTCATGTGCCCAGATGCTTACCCCACCTCTCATCCTTGTGTAATGGGAAGGACACCACCAGCTATGGCCTCCTGGTTCCTTCCAGGAAGCCCACTGTGGCGTCTTGCATTCACTGCCTTCCCATCTCACGGTGGATGTGAGCACAGTAGGAGTCTGCAGAGGGCCATTACGATGTGTCTGCTGAGCCAAGGCCTGTGAAGATTCGGTGTGCCGAAAGAGGAGTGGAATGAACCTCTCTTGGCACATTGACATCTGAGAGCCAGTCAGGGTGGCTGCCAGAGAAAGGGTTTGAAATCTTTCAAGAGCTGTGACTACGTTAGAGGTCATGTGGATTAACTGATTTTCTTTGGGTGGTATGTCTTATTCTCTGCCCTGATCCAGCACATGGTACCTCCCAGGGGGTTGTGAAGAGCTTAAGGAGTCTGGAAGTGTGACTCACCCCTTCTCTTTCCCTTGATGCCTCTGGGAAGCTCAAGCCTGAGAAGCAGATGGGGAGAACCAGCCCCTCCCTCTTTTGACCTTCTGTCCCTCCTCGTCCACCTTTGGTTTGCCAACTCTGAGGGGTTTGGTCCACTTGAGGGTCAGGGTGGATTTAGTATATTCCCAAATGATGGCTCGCATGGAAATTGTACCTGTGGCATTGGCTACTGAGGCAAGATCCACAGAGCCACGTGAGTTTGTGATGGACAAAACCTTTGGGTTATGAAGTGAAGTCAGAGCAGTGTCTGGGAGGAGAGAGTTGCCAGGGGTGATGGTGGCTAGTGCACGGGGGTGTCAATGAATGTTTCCTTCCTGAGTCATGGTGGTGACACAGGCCCTCAGGAACCCTGGGGGAGGGTGTGTGGCAAAGATGTGACCCCCACAAGAGACTGGTGCCTGTTATGACACTGCATCAGGGGACCCCGGCTAGCCAGACCAGGATGACCTAGGCCTGAGGAAAACATGCTAGGCAGATGTAGCGGCCGGTGGCGGGTGCGTGAACCACAGTCACTCACACCCAGGCGCTGCCTTCATATGGAGTTTATTTGATAGAAAGATAGAGAAAGGTAGAAAGGAGAGAGGGAGGAGTCGAGGGTACACACCTCGTGGGAATGGAGAGAGAGAGTACAGAAGAGAGAGGAAGGGAGGGGTTTTTCCTTAAATCAGGCTTTTATCTCCGGACACAGGGCAGCCCCAATGGGCAAGTTTCCAAGGAGGCGATTCAGAATATTAACAGTGCCAGTGCCCAAAGAGCAAGAAGTTGAGGAGAGCAGGGTGTGTCTACCTGTTGCAGCTCTGACCCTAGTCCCTTCCTGTCTTCCCCAACCTCCGATGTCTTCTGCAGACACCATTTTGGGGCTAGATATAGGCTCTGCTTCAGATGGAGATGTTTGACAGATAGTATTCTGGAGAGTGGGATGCCTGGGAGATCCAAATGGAAATCCCAAGCACAGAAAGAAGTCTCTTAAAGTCATGAAGTGGGGCCAGCGTGGGAGTGAGTGCAGAAGAAAGAGGACCAGGAACCAAGCTCTTCCTAGAGTGAGGCGGGCAGAGGAGGAACCAGCAAGGGGAGGCAGCAAGAGCATCTGATAAGAGTCCCGAGTTGTCCATTGGTCAACAGAAGGTTGGGCTTTCTTGGAGAAGAAAGGCCACATAGTGGCAGGTGACATGGAGGTGTCCACCTGCTCCCATACTGGGGGAGTGTCTCTGTCTTGGTGTTTACAGGCTGCTTCAGACCTGCGAATGAGGCAGAAGCTGTGTGCTCACCAGAGCCACACCATCTGCCATGAACCAGAGGATGCTCACCTACTTCCCAAGAGGAAGGAGAGAGTATGTCCTCTGTATGTCTTTCTCTATGTGCTTCATCACTTGAGACCTCAGGGTTGGGGGAAAGTAAAGAAGCTTCCAGCCCTCACCCAGCACACTGCTCTGACAGCCTTACTTATCTCGTATATTTTATTGACATGGGGCTTTTGTACAGATACTCAGTTTGAAAGCATTGGCCTGGAGCCTATCAAGAGCTTCCTGCTCTAACATCCCAGAGGCTCTGGATACCTAAGCTGGGAACCCCAAAGCATGATGGTGAGGCTCCCAGAAGCAACTGGGCCAGAGGGTTTGGGGAGGAAAGAGAGAGAGAGGTGGATTCTGAGAGTGGAATGATTTGCCAGAGCTCCAGATTGGGAAACAAAAGATGGAAGAGACCCGCTATTGGAACTGAACTGAGCTGGGACCTTCAAACAACTAGATGCTTCAAAGCAGGAGGTGCTGTCTGGTCGTTAAGGATTCTGCTTTTTATCCATGCAGAGGAGGAATGTGTCCCTTTCTGTACCACATCCTTATTCCCCAGGTGGCACTTCTGATTCCAGGGAGCAGAGGCAGAACTCATCAAAGTCATCTCTGAACCAAAAATATCCCTGTCCAGCCAGACGCTTCTCGACCTTCCAAGCCAACATGCGTGGTGTGTCATTTGTCAGGGCCGGCAGCAGCATCTGTGGCTCCCAGGAGGCTGCCTTTTAAAACTGGCTTGCTCTGGAACTCAGGGATGTTTGCTTTTCATCCTAAGAAGTTTTGTGGCTGCTCAGACAGGATCGGTCCTGAATCCCAGACCCAGATGTAAGCACACTGGGATGTAAGGCCACCGGGACTCATGGGGCTTAAGTTATTCATTCACAGAGCTGTCTGATCTGGTTGGTTTGACCACCATCAGTCTGTGGTCAGATGGTCTGGCTTCAGTCTCGGGGCCATCCCTTGCCAGCTTCATAGTTTTGGGAAAGTTCTCTCGATGCAAAAAGGAAACAACCTATTGTTTATAAACACTTAGTAAGTGCTTGGGATACTCCCAAGTGTATCACAGCACTTACCAGTTTAACTAAACCAGTAACATCTACTGGCCACCTTCCCCTCACTACTACAGCGTGTGGCACATAGTAGGCACAGAACTGTATTTGTTTAGTGAGTGAATGGGGCTACAGCATGCATACTCAATGAAATAGGGATTTATTTAACTCACAGCCATCTCCCCAACACTTAAAGAGTGCAAACTTAGTCTTTGAGGCTTGGTTAATGACTAAACCAAGAAAGCTTCACTGACTATAGCCTAGCTGACTCTCTGGAATCTGCCACTATGTTTCTGAATTCTCAGCCTTGTAAAACCCCACATTTTAGAGCTCTCTTCTCTTTGAAGAGCAGAAAGGAGCACCATCATTTCTTTCTACCCACTTTCTGAGTGGGAGATGACGCTGGACCCTATTTCAGAATCCGCCACAACATCTGTGTGGACTCTTGGATCTCAGAGCTGAGAGAAGCTCCATGTAGCCCAACTTTTGTGCAGTCTGGACATCATTTGTGGTTTATAAACTAGACATTTGGGAACTGGGGAGATTCACAGTTTTATCTGGGGTCACTGCTACCAGCAGGTGAGTGTGGTAGGTAAAGGAAGATGCTGAACCTTAGACACAAAAAGTCCATACTACCCAGCCAAGCGTGGACATCAGCCCTCTAAAACCCAAGGTTGCTGTTTCCATAATGCATGTGCCTTGGTTAAAAAAAAAAAAAGCAACAAGGCTTTGTTCTCTGTCCAAACCCATGATCTTGTTCAGTGAGCCAGCCACATGCCAGCCTCTGCAGAGCGCTGTCCCAACACCATCTCATTTAATTTTTCCTGCACCACTTAGGAGGGCAACATTGCTCCTTCACTGCTGGGCCTAGGAAATCCAGACAGGCTGTTGACTGGCTCAAAACTATACAGTGATGACTCAGGACATGGGTACCACCCTGGCCATTCAGCCCACTGTAGCAAACCATGTTGGCAGCTCATTGCAAGGCTTCATTGTGGCATAGTCAATATTCTTTTGGGGGAGAAGGGATTAATACAGGGTCTCGATGATTAGCTCTAGCTAGCCTGGAACTTGCTATGTAGTCTAAGGTGGCCTTGAACTCGGAGCCACTTGCTTTTGCCTCCCAGCTGCTGGGATTAAAGGCATGCACAATTGCACCTGGCTTATAGTCAACACTCTTACATGCTCTGATGGTGTGAGGCACAGCCCTAGAGCAGAAGCTTAGTTCCATGAAGAGGGGTCAAGGGCAGCCATTAGGAGAACTATTGATTAACTCAACCAGATTGGAGATGAAGAATTATAAAGAGATCCACCATTTGCCCAGTCCTCTCTCTTAGGACTCCTTATCCGTGACCTTGTTCTCTCTGCTTTTCCTTCTAACCCAATGATTCTCAACCTTCCCAGTGCTGTGACCCTTTAATACAGTTCCTTAGGTTGAGGTAACCCCCAACCATAGACTTATTTCATTGCTACTTCATAACTTAATCTTGCTACTGTTATGAATTGTAATATAAATATCTGATATGTGGGATATCTGATAGACGACCCCTGTAAAAGGGTTTCAACCCCCCCTCAAGGGGTTGTGACTCACAGGTTGAGAACCCCTATTCTAACCCTTTAGTGCCTACTAAGCACCAGACCAGCAAACACCGTTGCATTGTTACTGCTGGTTTTATGACCGAAAGGACTATTGCCATTTTGCCCTCAGAGTACTGTGACTCCTATTGACTCCAGTACTTTATCTGAGTGGTTTATAGAGCACCTGTGGACTCCCTCAGCCTGTTTTCTCTTCCTTTCTCCCCTGGGGACCAAGCACTCCTGCTATGGGGTGGAGCCAAGGCGCACCCCCCCCCCCCCCCCCCCAACCCCCAACCCCGAAGACTGGAGGAGATGTGTAGTATTTGTCAGCATACTCTGACCATAATTTTGGACATTTCGTGTCTTATCTTCCCAGTTCTTTACATGGGCATGGCTTACAGAGTCCTGCCACCCATTTCTATCTGTATTCACAGCAACACTCTGGAGTAGATACTCATATCCTAATTTACTCAGGAGGAAGCAGAGTGGGAGAGACCAAGGATCCAAGTGACTGGCAGCCTGGGTGCCGTTCGGGCTCCTAATCTGCTCTCTGTGCTTTGGAGTAAGCACCTTTGCATGTTGCTGGGGCTCAGATGTTTTGAGAACCTAGATCGAACATCCTATGGTGCGGTGAGCCCAAGGGGCCTCATCTGAAGGCTGGTCAGGACACAGAGTTGACCCAGCCTTTGGGTGCCCCAGATGTTGGAGGTGCACTGTCCCCTGCGCTGCACTGTAAGCTCTGTGGCCCCGGGGGCATCTGCCCTGGCCTCACCTGTCCTTCTTTGACTGTGGGAGGCAAAAGGATTCCCCAGGAGTCCTGAAGACAGTTTGCTTTGGGCCTTATATGCAACTTCTTGGTGGTCAGAGAGGCCTTGACACATGAAAGAAGAGAGGGGGCTGGAGGGAAAGTAACCTGAAGGTCATACTGGAGTTTCTGTAGTGCCCTACAGAGGACCACTGAGCTAGCTGCCTTTTCATTGGCTCAGAAAGAATGGGTCACCACTTCAGGCTCCCTGTGCCTTCCCCATTGACAGCCTTTCCTGAGAAACCAGGGCTCATCCCAATCTGATTTCTTTGGAAGGAGCGTACCTGTGCAGAGGTTCATGGAGTCTAGTGTGCAGTACACTTTCTATCATCATGCTGAACTGGCCTGTGCTGCACTAGGTACTGAGAAATGGAGCTGGCTCAGTGCAGGCCATCTACCTTTGGTCTCACTTTGTAAATACAAATTGAAGAGACTGTCCCATGCTAGAATGCCTATGAATCCTGTTCATAGAGTCTACTGTGGTTCCCAATCATGCACCATGTTTTCCTCAAGTAGAGGAGTTTACCGCGACAGTTAAGTGGGTGACTGACCGTGTATCCATCCTGGAAGCTATCAAGAACAGCTAGCTGTGTGTTTCCATTTGGATGAAACAATGGGAAGTATTAGTACTGCAGGGGTACAGAAAATAGACAGCCTGAATGTGTACTCATGAATGTGCGTGTTCTCTCTCTCTCTCTCTCTCTCTCTGTGTACAGATACATGCACATGCTTTGTGTTTGCATGTATTTTCATGTATGCATGTACTTTCCATTTGTAAATACCCATTGTTGAACTAGCTAGACCACAGCCCATCAGCCACTCTAATAAATACCATTTTTCCATATATTTGTGTGTACATGTATGTATATATATTCTATCGTATGTATTCTATTATATAGTCTATCATATATGTGTACACACACACACACACACACACAAACACACACACACACACACACACATTCTATCAGTTCTGCTTCTCTAGAGAACCCTGACTTGTAGTCTTTGAGTCCAGGTTGAGTTTTGTTGGCTAACATTTGTATTCAATCAAGGAGGAAATCTTGAGGTCTCCAACAAACACACCTCACTGTATTCCCAGGGAAGACTGGAAAAAGTGTGTGATGTTTTGCTTTGGGCATTATTTACCGCATGAGCATATTCTTCCCAGATGGGGAGGTTCTGATTTTCCTGGCATGGTGACAAATTCTCAGAATTTATGCAAAATGAGCATAATCTAAGCAGTCTTTATTTTTTCCCAACTTAATGGAGTGAATATGGATGTCTGTTGACTTCACACTAAGGTTTTCGCCACTTCACTGTAGTTATTGATTCTGGCTTTGCAGTTTGCATCGTTCAAAGATGATCATTGACGTTACTGGCTCCTTTCTTGGGCCCAAGAACCAAGTTGCTTTGTGAATCAAAACTGTTCTTTGCTTCAACATCAAAAAGCCCTGTGGAGGCTAGCCTGAGACAGGTTCCTCCAAGAATTTCCTTCCCCAGCTGAGGCATTGCCAACATCCTCACAACATGTATACATTCACACACCATGCTCTGTAGCTGTCAATAGAATCTAGTGCAAAACTGGGACCCAACAGAACCAGGAGCTCCTTTCTGCCTCCTCCCTTCCTGTGATGGCACAGTGAAGTCTGTGGATCTGAACTGGAAGGTGTTTGGGCTCAGACATCTGGAGGCAGGGAGGGGGCAAGGTGGCTCCTTGTTTTCATAATTTACTAGAGAGCCCTGGCACAGCTCTCAGAGTCACGTGGTCAAGTCAACTTCCCACTGTAGAGAGCAGGAGAGGTTAGGACCTGGCAGGATCTTCTTTCCCAATCCCACCCTGCTCAAAGCTGAAACCATTGTGGAAGACTCACCAGAAAGCTCCCAGGACTGGGTCCTGCCACAGCCAGCTTCATTTATTATCTTGACCCAACTAGGAAGAGGGAACCTCACCTGAAGAATTGTGTCTATCATATCGGCCTGTGGGTATGTCTGTGGGGATGTTTTCTTATCACTAATGGATGTGGGAGGGGCCAGCCCACTATGGGTGGTATCATCCCACAGCATCTGGGTCTGGGTTGTATAAGAAAGGCAAGCCAAGGGAAGCAGGCCAGTAAGCATCATTCTTCCATGGTCCCTGCTTCAGTTCCTGTTACCAGGTTCCTGCCTTGAGTCCCTGCTCTGGCTTCCCTCAATGATGGACTTTAACTTGTAAACTGAAATAAACCCTTTCCTCCCCCAGTTAGGTGCTTGATCATAGCAAACAGAAAAACAAACTAGAATAAACCTCTTCCTGGTGAGTCCCTGCAAACATGCACATCCCCAAGTGTGTTTGCGGAAGAACTGTCCAGTGTTGGGGAAAGCCAAGAATCATCTGAGAGAAACAGCAGGACTGTGCTGAGCACCTGCCCTTAGCCAGGCTGGGTATCCAAGGGACATGGGTGAACACGGCATAGGGGATGCCTGGACAGTTCTGAAGATGAGACTTCCAAGGAGCTCACCTGAAGGAGGAGAGCAGGGTGGAAGAGGAGGTGACATGCAGCGGGCTTGCTCAGTCTCTCCAGAGAAGCTCTCAGCCAGAAGGACCACATCGCTCTACTACTAGAATTATTCATCTGCCACTGTGTCCAGAGCCAATGAGCTCTGTTCACCATCTACTCAGAGCATCCCAGGAACCTCTGGACCAGGGGCAGCCTTCTCACTGGAGTCTTCCTTTAACCCTCGCCCCTCTCCTCGTCCTAGTGTGTCATGACTGATATCCTGGGTCATCTCTCAGTGACTTCAGGGTTAAGTTCAAGCTCTCCACCCTGGCACCCCCAGATCCTGCCTTAGAGGAACTTGTCAACAACAGATACCCCCCCCCCCCCCCCCGCCCATACTTGCATTCCTAATTCCAAGCCGCTGCTCAAGGTGCCTACCTGGACTGATTCTATTCCTACCCTCTTAGCCTTCCTCTCCAGCTCAAGCCTGCATCTCTTTCCCATCTCTGAGCATCCACCTCTCTGTTTGCTGTCTGCAAGGCATGTTGGGAGTGCACTGGCCACACCTCACACTGTTGGGAACTCTTGGATGCTTACAGCTATGGCTGACTTGGGCACTCGAAAGTCGGATTTGGATTTTCTAGTTGCTCTGTGTCTTTTCTGCTCTCCACTCACTGAGGATGCCTCCCGATCAATATCCCACCAGTTATCGCACAGACTCATTTTCAATTAAAGCACCCTCCAGAGGTGACTGTGTCACACTTGACCAATAATGATACTTGATTTAAATGCATTGGCTAGCCTAATGCCAGGTTATATTTGGCAGACATCAAACCAAAGCAAGGTGGATTAAACAAGGCAGGTAGGAAGTTGATTTTCTGTCTCACAGTAGTCCAAGGCAAGTCGATAGTCCACGGCGAGGAGATGGTTGTATGACATCCTAGGTTCCTTCTGTGTTTCTGCCCCGCCATCCTTAGCACACGGTTTCCAGTGACAAGGTCGTTTCATAGTCTTAAGATGGCTACTGCAGCTCCAATAATCACATATGCATCTTGTGCCAGTTGAAGAATACTGAAAGGCAGGGAGGCATGCCTGCAGGCTGATTCCCCACTTTGAATATGACCTGTCCCCTCTAAACACTCACATTACAGTTTGATTTCAATGGGACACTTGTGCAGCTGGGGGCGGGGCCAGCTGTTCCAGGAGGTGCCCAACAGAAACCTAGGAAGACAACGAGAGCAGCAGTGATGTCCCATTCTCCCAGAGTCGAGCTGGCTTCGGGCAGGTGTCAGGGGAGGCTGTGGGACGGGCGTGGGAAGGAACAGCACGACCTAGGAGCTAAGAAAGAACGGTGAGTAGAAGAAAATGAAGGGTGAGCTGGAGGAGTCTGTGATCTCAAGCTGACTGTGTTCCCGGTGTTTCACAAGGCCACTGCATTTCATCTCCAGAGTAATCTAATCCCACAGGATACACGCTGTCACCAGACCACTTACTGATGAGGTTAAGTGACATGTCTGAGACCCCTTCATCGGTAAGCAGCAGAATCGGGGTTCGTCTGGGGCTGCTGAGAGTGGAGCCTAGGCCGACTCCCTTTCAGCTTCCTACATCCGGAGAGAGCCAGGCCGGGCAAGGATTTCATTATGGGATGAACAAGGCACTCCGGAAGTGCTTTTCCGTCAGAACTCAGGGAAGATGGAAGCAAACTAAACACAGAGGACTCCGTGACAGAGCCTCACGGAAGGAAACACAGGTCAGGACAGAGAGGGCATTTGGCAGTCGGATGTCCTTTGCATTGGGCTGCTCTTCTTTTTAGCTAAGAGCAAGGCAGCTTTTACTGGAGGCAGAGCCTTTGGCTGCTGGCTGCTGATTGGGCGCTTGCCGAAAGCCCCGCCCCTCCGTCCTTTCTGGACTGACGAGTGTGTCAGTGTTCTTGGTGTTTATGTGATGTTCTGCAGTGCCTGTAAAGGCCAGCAGTTCTCCTTAAAACTTACTGTGGGTAATTGGGATCTCATCTCATCTCTCTGGAATGCTGTCCTTTAAAGCAGCATGCCGTGTTCTGCAAATCTCCACAGCAATTCCAGCACTTCCGTTTTTCACTGGGGCTGAGGTACTGACTGAAGCAGTCTTCGTGCCTCGGGGAGTGTTAATGTAGTACAACTAGGTCTGTGTGGCTGAAATCTACGGAGTCATACGTGATCGTTGCCCTGATTTAGACTAGGAGACATAGTATTGAATAAGATGGGTTCCTTGTCTTTGTAGAAGTTTCAATTAAAAATTCCTGTATGCCGGGCAGCGGTGGCACACGGCGTTAATCCCAGCACTCGGGAGGCAGAGCCAGGAGGATCTCTGTGAGTTCGAGGCCAGCCTGGTCTTCAGAGCGAGATCCAAGCATCAAAACTACACAGAGAAACCCTTTCTTGAACACCCCCCCCCCAATTTCTATACAATAAACAACCCCAAGAGGACCACAGAGAGATAGCTCAGATCCTAAAATGTTTGCTTGCTATACAAGCAAGCATGAGGACCTGAGTTCTATTCCCCAGAACCCACATAAAAATGATGGGCATGGTGACACACAGGTGTAATTCTAGTACTGGCGAGGCAGAGATGAGACCCCTGAGGCTTGTTGGCCAGCCAGGCTAGGTAAACTCCAGGCTCCCCACCACCACACATACACACGGTGGGCAGTTTGTTCTACACATGGCTTGGCCTTCTCACAGCAAGGTTCCCTTGGGGCAGTGGTTTCTGTGATGGCTGGCTTCCAAGAGCCAGGAGTGCTTAAAAGCCCTTTCCAAAATTACTGTGATGTCACCTTCATCCTTGGCAAGAAGACAAGGCAATGACAAAGTCTTGCTGACCAAAAGTGTGTGCGCAGGAGACTTTTCCTCTTTGGAAAATGATTGGCCACGTAGGACATCAGAACTATGCAGGGGCTGAGGAGACGATTCAGTTGATAAAGTGTGTGCCCATGAATGAGGACCTGAGTTTGGTCCCCAGAACTCACATAAAAATGCTGTGTGTGGTATGCACTTGTAATCCAGCAATGAAGAAATGGAGACAGGTGGATCCCTATGCCTCACTAGCCAGCCAGCTGCACCAGCTG
This sequence comes from Onychomys torridus, assembly GCF_903995425.1. Classification (NCBI taxonomy): domain Eukaryota; kingdom Metazoa; phylum Chordata; class Mammalia; order Rodentia; family Cricetidae; genus Onychomys; species Onychomys torridus. The sequence goes on from NC_050462.1 coordinate 2,199,432, forward strand.
AATGAACAAGTTCTAGGTGAGTGAGAGGCAGTCTCCAAAAGCAAGACGGGTGGATCCTGAGGAAAGGCGTCTTTGGCATCCACACACATGCACACATGTGCGTACATACTTGGACATGGACACACACACACACACACACACACACACACACACACACACACACGAGGGCTACTATTTAGTTAGTTACAAGGTAGGTTAGTAAGCACAGCAGTGAGTACCAGGGACCAAGCAATAGGGTCTTGAGTCGGGTGGGGCAGGGACACCGAAGTTTCTAGGAGAAAGGCAGCTGACCCAACATTTGAAAAAGGAATAGTTTCACATTCCAGAGAATGGCAACAGCATTTGTGAAGCGGTGGTGGCAGGTGGGGGGAGGGGTTGGGTGGAGTGTGTCCTCATGAGAGTTTTATCCAGAAAGCCTGCTCCTGTGCTTCATAGCTTATATTTAATTGTGATTGGGCTTATGTTTTACGTATTACATTTGGTGTGTATGTATGAGTGTAGGTATTTACATGTGTACACAGAAACATATGTAAACTCATAGTTACGTATCTATCCATAGCCAGATATATTTTATATACATGTATATTTATCTTTTTAGAGCTCTCCAACTTTCCAGTTAATAAATCCTGAATGCCTCATGTGTGCCAGACGATATTTTAAGTGATGAAGGAAGAAAAACAGTCTGAAGGACCTGCTCATGGACCTCATGTTCTATGATGGAGGCAGCAAGACACAAATTAATGTTTCAGTACGGGCTGTCATTTCAAGTGGAGCTCTATGCTAAGAGTTTCCCCTTTCCTGCCTTCCTTTCTTTGTCCTCCTGTGGCGGACACAGACAGTTTATTATGAAGGTCTACATTTCCAGGGGAGGGAGTGGCCAGAGCTGGAGGAAGGTTGTGAACTAACCACAGCGCTGTGTAAAGAACGAGGGTCCCTTTTGTCACGTAAGTTAGCTTCTTTGGGTAACTAACATACCACGCACTTTTGGAATAATTTATATAACGCAAAAAGGATGTTTTCTCATGCTCTGTCTATCACATGTTTACTGGTTGTTGTTGTTGTTGGTGGTGGTGGTGGTGGTGGTGTGTGTGTGTGTATGTGTGTGTATGTGTGTGTATGTGTGTGTGTATGTGTGTGTGTATGTGTGTGTGTATGTGTGTGTATGTGTGTGTATGTGTGTGTATGTGTGTGTATATGTGTGTGTGTATGTGTGTGTATGTGTGTGTATGTGTGTGTGTATGTGTGTGTATATGTGTGTATGTGTGTGTGTATGTGTGTGTATGTGTGTATGTGTGTGTATGTGTGTGTGTATGTGTGTGTATGTGTGTGTGTATGTGTGTATGTGTGTGTGTATGTGTGTGTGTGTGTGTGTGTGTGTGTGTGTGTGTGTTCCAGCCCTCCTCTCTTCCAGCTGATTTCTTTATTTGCTAATTTTGAAGCCTTTCACTCTTGCACCAAATGTTTCCCCAGAGCTTTGGTCCAGAAGTCTTTTTGGGGAGCTGGTGGAGTCTTAATAACGTCTTCATGTTGAGGCATAGTTCCTACCATGAAGAGGGACCATGGAACATCTACTTCTGCCCATTCATTGAGAACCTGAATTCTCTGGTGTAGGAACTGGTTGGAATCCCTACATTACACAAGTTTAGTCTGGAAATGCTCCTTACAAGGACATTGAAAATACAACATTCAAACAAAGGTAACTTGATTGTACAAGTCAGTGCCCACCCCCAAAATGCAAATTCCAGTAAATATATGGTCCTGTGTTCCTAGGGAAGTGATCCTAGGGTCTTGTTCCCAGAGGTAAGATGCTTGGTTTGTTAGTCTCTTAATACTGTTTTGAGTTTAGGAGTGGGCGCCCTCTGGCATTACAGAAGGGGTATGTCCATCATGGCAGGAAGTCACGGCAACACAGAGAGTAAGGGAACACAGACAAGGATGCTATTTTAGTTTTTCACTTGATTTTATTTTCTAAAGTTTGAGACAGGGTCTCACTCTGTAGTCCAGGCTGGCCTAAAACTCACATCAGTCACTATGCTTTAACATCCCAAGGGCTGGAAGTATGGGTGTGGAGCCATCGTGCCAAGTTCGGGCATGCTGTTTTAGAGCACACAGCCTGGAGTGGGGGTGTCTTTCTAGAGGAGTGTCATTTAGCAGAAATGAAAGCATTAGGGTGGGGTTCCAGGCAGAGGGGACAGCTGGAGGAAAGACTTTAGGCACCAGTGTGCTGTAACCTACTTGGGACTGACCTCTGCCTTGAGTTGTGGGTTCTCTGTGACCTGCCTTTTGTTGAGCTGTGGGCTCCCCAAGTTCCTAAGGCTGGAGTAGGGGTGAGTCTCCTATCCAGTACCATTGGCCTGCAGCTGATCCGAGGGTGGCTGTAGGTGGTGGAAGATCAGCCTTTGAGTTGCAGAGGTGAGGAGCCTGCTATGGTAGCTGCCTCCCACACTGAAGTTTCTGGCAATTTGAGGCTTGTTTTCACGGAGGATCTTGCTTCCTTACATCACTGTCCTCCAGCAGCTGGCCATTTCTCAAGCGCAATGTGAGACAGCATCAGCCCAGAGAGTGATTTCACAAATACGGAAGTGTGCTGGGATTACCAAAGGGAACGGTGACTCAGATCTAAGCTACAGGAACATCCCCTGGCTACTCACCTTCTCAAATTCATTCTCCATGCCCAGACCACACAACCAAGATTAAGTTTCGCTCTCCTGCTTTAGCTCCAGAATCTCAACCACTTATTTGACTTTGAATCTTCGTTTCTTCTGTTGTCAAATGGGTATCCCCAGGTAGATCCACAAGACTTGACAAAGAAAAACACAGTGCCGATTAAGTTTGAACATCACACAAGCAAGAAATCCTGTGTCCTAAATATTACATTTTATTGGATTCTGTTCTAATTACATCCTGGCTTTTAACAGCAAACACTTAAAAAATGGCTAAGGCTATAGTTCAGTAGTAGAATGCTCTTAAGTTCTACTCCCAGAATGTCCCCACCTCCTACTTTGAAATGCCTGATTTAGAGAAAAAAAACCATGCATTATAGAGTTTCTCAACCTATGGGTTGTGACCCCTTGGGTGGCAATATCAGATATTTACATTACGATTCATAACAGCAGCAAAATTACAGGTGTGAAGTAACAGTGAAATAATTTTATGTCCGGTGGTCACCACAACATGAGGAACTGTATTAAAGGGCTGCAGCATTAGGAAGGTTGAGGAACCACTGGTTCATAGGGACTTGGCAGCATCATTGTGTGGTGACTGATATGATCTGGATACACTCAGAGCTGGGACACACACATCTGTCTCATCTGTCTTAATCTGGGATCTTAGGACAAATTCTGGCTCATCCTGACTGATTCCTGGCAGGCTTGTCCAATGCTGTCTCCTCCTGCCATGACCATGACCATGTGATGGATGTCATAGAACACAGACATCCCAGATTTGCTTTTCCATCTAGTCCATCCATCTGGGAACATGATCTGTTTTCTTCTCTCCCTGAGCAAAGGATGACCTTTGCTGATCCAGAAACAGTCACTTTTCACTTTCTGTAGGCTGTTTCAATGTAGAATGGAAGCTATTTTGGGGGTGGGGGGTGACTCATACTGGTTTCTTTTTCACGATCCCTGCATTTCTCTGGTACCAAGGTGATCATTCACTATTCTGCTACCCTGTGAGGTTGTGGCCTTGTATTTAGCCTACAGCCCCAGAAGGAGTGTCCCCCTCTTTTTCTGAGGGCTGTGGTGGGTAGAGGATTGGCCTGGTCTCCAGAGCCTTTCTCCATCACCCTGTTAGTTTGTGGGACTGCGAGTCATGGGAGTCCCCTCCCCACTAGAGTGGTGAATCAGGCAGTGAAGGATTTGAACTCTTGTGTATCCCCTCAATACTTGCCTTTTGTTCCATTCTGTTGCATCTCCATTATTCATTTGGTAACTATCTATATTAGCTGTGCACTTCAAATATTAATGCAGTGCTTAGTTAGTAAGTAGCCTCTTCTAGCATGGGCAGAGCTAGGCGTTTGGGGAAGATGATGAAAAAAATACACTTGTGCTTCCTTGTGAAGCCCCTTGGAGGAGTTTGATGTTTGCTTCAGAGCAGTGGGCAGATGGAATAGGCAAGGCTTCTTCGATGGTCATCCAGGTTGCAACTTGCAGAAGATTGCCCAACAGAGGCAATGGGGGTCCTGGGTGCACCTCAGCCACCAATCTATCAAGGGTTGTGATAGATTAGGGCTGTGCTATCTGGAGCTCAGGAGGACAGTGCAAGTGGCTTTATACCTTTGAGCCTTGTCTCAGACTGTAGGGTTTGCAGCATGAAGGAACTGGAAGACTGTCAGTGAGGGGCTTGGAGCAGTGGGGAGACAGAAGCAGTGGGAATGCAGAGCAGTGAAAAATTGGAGCTCAGGGCTGTCCATGCATGAGTACAAGGTTCCCCCCTCCCCCTCTCCCCGTGACTCAGCAAGGTGAGAAAATCATTCAGGAATAGGAATTGCTTCTTTGGTCTGCCGTTGGCACCCTCCATGGCTGTCTGTTCACTTGTTCATGTCTCCCCAGGAGAAGTGACACTGTACTCAATTCAACTAGAAGAAGGCTTTCTCAAAGCATTGGTGGATGGTGTTGTGTTTGATTGCTGAGCAGCACTGGGTCTCTGGATGCACCGTCCTAGGGGTGCCTACTCTTATGTGCAGATGAATCCCAGACCCACCCTCTCCCTAGCAGGGAGTATTTCCAGCTTGAAGGACCTTTCCCACACCTTCCCGGGCTGTCAGGCTGTCTTATAGGTTCTCCTGAGTTGTAGCGCTGGCCTGTGGCCTGAGAGCTAGCACCCCTGGGTTTAAGCTTTCTGTGTTGTAAACAACATGCCATGCATGGTAAGCAGCATGTGTGCTGTAGCCCGTTACAGCAGGTGGGGGCTGGACTGCCTGGGACAGCTGGTACTTGCGAGGCCTGAGCATCGCTGTCCAGCTGTCTCCCTTCTCGTCGGGGAACCTGGCAGCTCCTTGGGCTGACAGACACAAAGCCATTTTCTTAGCCTGTTATCTATTTTCATCTTTTCGCCACAGGCTGGTTAACTTGGAGCTCAGAACTCTATTTTCTTCCTCCAATGAAGCGCTTCTCCAGTTTTCTATTACAAGGCACAGGGGGGATACAGTGGAGCAATAATAAAATAATAGTGAATTCGTGCCAACCCAGATCAGAACCTTCACAACAGACAGTTGCTTTTGGTTGCTGAGTAACCAAAACCACTCCTTTAAAGTTGCATTGCCTGTGGGCTACTGGAATGGGGTTCCAATTAAAATTTCCTACACAAAGTTTGTGACACAGAAGGTCTGATAGGCTAGTCATGTTTGTAGTTAGATTAAACATTAAAATATGCATAACCAACATAAAGATATTTATCTATGGATCACCCAGACCTACTGCTGCTGGTAGATGGGCCACAGCTGGGGCATGATACGTGATACAGTCTGTCCCTCCCTAGATCATCATGTATCATAGCAGTTGGTCGGCATGTGCTCATAGTGATGGATAAATTGAAACAAGATGAATGGGTAATAGCTACCTTTCCTAATGGAGAGGAGGAAGGACCACTGTCCATGTCCACTGATAGACGGGGAAGGTAGTCGGGGAGAGGAGATGCTTAGAATGTGTGTGTGTGTGTGTGTGTGTGTGTGTGTGTGTGTGTGTGTGTGTTTGTACAAGTGTGCAGGTGCATGTGAGAGGACTGAGGAGACAGTCTAACAGGCTGCTCAGTCTTCTCTTAGAGATCAGGTCCCAATTTTAGTTTCCTGAGACTGGACAGGCAGTTTCTGGGGATGAATGACAAAGGGCAATTAATCACTGGTGCCCCTGACAACAGGGAGAAGGGAGATAGGACTCACCAAGCCTGGGCCACTGAGCCAGCCCCACAGTCAGTATGTTTGTGCTAGGCCAGCCAGCCTCCACAGCAGCTCAAGGACAGAGCATGGAACTTATCCAGCCTTTTCCAAAATGGAAAATTGTACTCTTACCAGCCTTTAACTAGCCCTGGCCAATTAGAACGTACTGATATGATTGCCACTTGCTTGACCAATCATATCTAAAGTGACCTAACCACTTTAGGACCTCCTCTTGGCTTTGCTTAAAGGGAGCTCTCATGTCTCTCTCAGGTCCATCTTGCCTTTGTGTGGGATGGACGGCCCCAGCATGCTGGAATAATAAACACTCTTGTTGGTTGCATATGTGGATGGTGGTCTTTTTTGGGACTTCTCCAGGACCCAAACACGTGGATGTGTGTACATGGAGAGCAATTCTTACTGCCCCAGACCTCACAAAGCAGCCCAGGCTGGCTGGCCAGTGAGCCCCAGGGATCCATTTGTCTCTACCTTCCCAGCACTGGGATTACAAATGCATACCACTATATCCATGATTTAACATGATCCTTGGGATGAAACAGGTTCTTGTGCCCGCATGTTAAGCACTTTACTGGCTGATTTCTGATGGCTATCGCCACCATAGAGAAAATGAGGACTAGCATTCTCCATGAGAACTGCTGTGTTGTCCCAAGCTCTTGGTTAATGAGACTGTGGGCACTGTCATCTTTTGGAAACGCATCCAGACATGTTGACTTCACGCAGTCCTTTAGCTGAAAGGGTTCTAGCCCTGTGCCCCTCTTGCTGCATTTTTCTAAGGATAGTGGCACCCGGAGACTTGGTGCTGTCTCCTCTAGGGCAGCCACAGAAGTCCAGCCACTGGGTGAGTACTCAATCCACAGAGCTCATTGAGGACCTACTATTTGCCGGGCATAGGGCTCATGCACCTGGGTGCTTTAATGCTTCATTCAGATCGGATCACCTGGACATCAACACTGAGCTTGAACTCTGACCTCTGAGGTGAAAATGAAAATGTCAGTCAGTGTTAGCTCAGAGTTCAAAACACAATTCAGCTCCCATGAACTTGGCAACAAGGTTCCCCACCCTGCAAGGTCCCAATGGGAAGAAGATGGGAGCCAATGGCTCTCAGCTTTTAAAGCTCTTCTGAGAACAGCAAAGTTGTTGATCTTCTTTCAATACAACAGCTTGTTATATTGAAAAATCCTGCAAGTCTACAGAATTCTTTCCTTCTCTCCCATCTTCTCCTTGCTCCATTATCCTCTAATCACCCCCCACTCTCTTTTCCTCCCACAGATATAAAATTATATACATTGTATCTGGCACTATTTTGACATCTACAAATAAACAATATAAACAAAAATCTCTGGCCCTAAATGGAGGTTCTCCTGGGGGAAGAGAGGAGTTCAATTATTATTTTTTTTTAGTTCAATTCTTAATATAAAATATAGAGTACATTGGAGGGATAATGTGTTACAGAGAATGAAGGTGATAAGTGATGGAAGGGTTTTATTTTAGCTGGAGTAGTAGGAGAGAGCATCAGTGAAAGACCAATAATATAAAAGGTCTCCGAAGAAGTCAGCAAATGCACCGTAGGAGCAGCAAGAAGGGCCATCTGGCAGGAATGTGTGTGGAAGCCCTAAGGCACTGCTTCGTTTGGGGCTTATAGAAGCAGCTGGCCAGAGTAGTTTGAACAAGGAAACAAGTAACAGGGTAGAGGTTGTGGGAGTGTGGCCAGACATCAGACAGGATTTAGAATCCAGACCCACTTACTGATTCTCTAAGTTTGGTACCTAAAGCAGCCCAGACTAAAATGTGAGAGGTGTTTCTGTGAGACTCCAGGCCAAGTCTGCTTACTCACCCCTCCTGTGTTCTGCAGACTATGAGTAGCCATGGTCTGAGACAGAAGGACCTGGAATGGGCCATCATTGTTGACCTGACCTCCTGATCCCAAGAACACTATCATCCCGGTGTCTGGAGACTGACATTCAGACCTAATAAAGAAGCCAGACCCCCTGCCTGTGCTCAGACCGAGATCAGGCGAACAGCTGTGGTAGAAAGTGAGATGATTGGGTATGGGAGCACAAGATGGAATCGTTGCTGGTCAGTGTGAGGAGGCCCCTGGGACGCGTGATTCAGGCCTCTCATTTGAGGGTGGGAAGAATTTAGGTCTGTAACTGGGAGATGAAGCCAATTAGATCCTTTGGGTGCCCATAGTTCTTCCTGTTTCTGGATGCCCTCTTACACACAGACTATTTGCAGGCTCGGGGCCTCAGATTCTCAGAGAGCTTCCTGCTCTCCAGATGCAGGGGTACTGGCGATGGACAAGCTCCAAGTGAGCTGGATTCCTAGTGGCTGTAGTGGCAGCATCTTCATGATGTCTCATTAAAATAAAAGGTTTGGGAAGATGGGTGCCATAGCCTCTTACCAGCCTGACCTGTGTGTGTGTGTGTGTGTGTGTGTGTGTGTGTGTGTGTGTGTGTGTGTAAGTACACAAGCATACATGCAAAGCATGTAGAGGTCAAATGACAACTTGGAGGAATCTGTTCTTTCCTACCATGTTGATCTTGGGGATCAAAGTCCAGCAGTGTCCTTTCAGTGTGGCCATCTGTCCAGCAGTGTCCTTACCTGTTGGGCCATCTTGCCAGTCCTGTGGACACTATTTCTTCTTTTTTCTTTTAAATTTTTATTCATTTTACATACCAACCACAGTTCCCCCTTCCATCCCTCCTCCTGCCCCCCACCTCCCTCTGCCCAACCCCCATCCCCTCCTCCAGAAGAGTGAGGCCTCCCATGGGGAGTCAACAAAGCCTGGTCCATTCAGATGAGGCAGGGCCAAGTCCCTTCTCCATGCGCCAAGGCTGAGCAAGGCATCCCACCATAGGGAATGGGCTCCAAAAAGCCAGTTCCTGCACCAGGAATGGATTCTGATCTCACTGCTAGGGGCCCCTCAAATAGACCAAGCTACACAACAGTCTTTCTTATGCAGAGGGCCTAGCTTGGTCCCGTGCAAGCTCCACAGCTGTCGGCATAGACACAGTTTCTAATGTCATCATGTGGGTACTTTCATTCTCATTTTTGAGACAGTAAAGCTAAGACTTGGGCGATTAAGGTAATTTGCCTTTGAAACCAAGGTCAAGGGTCCTGTCACTTCCCTCTGCTACCATGGCAATCACTTGCCAGCCTGTGGCCTGGGCACCAATTTGACGGGTCACTGCCAGTTTATCTCTCCCTTCCCATCCTGCTTTTCTCCTGTCCTCGCCTCCCCCTCTAATACTGCTGTTATTCCTTTCTCTTTTTTATCAACCTCAAAACTTGATCAGTAAGTACTGTCTAAGTTTCTTTTCCAATTGTGATAAAATATCCTGACAAAAGAAACTTTAGGGGAGAAAGGGTTTATTAGCTCGCAGTTCCAGATTACAGTCCATCATTGTGGGAGGCCACAGTGGCAGGAGCTTGACCAAGCTGGTCACACTAAATTCATAGACAAGAAGCAGAGTGCAAGGAATAGATGCATGCTAGTGCTCTGTGAGCTCCTACTACTATCACACAGTCCAGGATCCCTGCCTAGACAATGGTGCCACCCACAGTGGGCAGCCCTTTCCACTTCAAACAGCCTGATTGCTGTGGGATGTCTTTCTCTATACTGTGAATATATGCTGTTCCCACTGACTACTAAATAAAGCTGCTTTGGCCTATGGCAAGAAAACTTACAGCCAGGTGGGAAATACAAGCAGAGATGGAGAGGGAGGAAGGGTGGAGGGAGAGGAAGATGTGATCCAGCCACTCAAGAAGGAAGATATGAAAGTACTGGTAAGCCACAAAGCCACATGGCAAGACATAGATTAATAGGAATGGGTTGAATTAAATTGAAAGAGCTAGCTAATATAAGCCAGAGCTATAGGCCATACACTTTGTAATTAATATAAGCCTCTGTGTTTACTTGGGACCGAGCAGCTGCAGGACCAGGCAGGACACAGGAAAACTTCTGACTATACCTAATCCAGATAATCCCTCAAGCATATGCTCAGAGGCTCATCTCCCAGATAATTCTAAATTTTGTCAAGCTGACAACTAACACGAACTATCACAGGTACCCAGGATTACCAGACTTACGCTGGGTCACTAGAAGTCAGTGATAAGAGGTAGTCTCTGCTCTCAAAGTGCAATCCCGTAGACTGGTGGAGTCACATATCTAGATAGTTGTCACAAAGTATAGGTACTCCTGTAGCCCAGGTCGGCAAGATGTGCATGGGGTGAAGGTAATCGAAGGCTTCTATGTTAGTTACTGTCCTCATTAGTGTGACCAAACACTTGTAAAAAAGCAACTTGAGGAGGTAGTTTATTTTTGCTTACAGGCTGAGAAGTCCATAGTGTGGGGAAGCATGGTATCAGGGATGTGAGACTGTTGATCACATTGCATGCATTCCAGGAAGCAGAGAGCAGTGGTGGATGCTCATATTCAGCTGCGTTCTCATTTTTATGCAGTCTAGGTCCCTAGCCCTCAGAATGGTGCCACCCATATTTAGAGTTGGTCTTCCCATCTCACCATGATTCAGATGATCTAAATAATCCCTCTCAGCCATGGCCAGAGGCTTTCGTCCACTTGTCAATCAATATCAAGCATCACAGTGCAGAGGGGAGGTGTGAATTGGTTTGATGGATGGATGGAAGTCCATCAGGAAGAGATGGGAGGTGGAGGAGGTCAAAGGGAAGAGACAGCTCCTCAGAGGCTTTCAGGGACTAGGGGTGAACATTTGGGGAGCTGCAAGAGTTCTGTCCATCTACAGTCCAGCCAGTTAGGAAGGTATGGGGATTTGATATGGCAACATCATGTCTGAGGCTAGATCATGAAGACCTTGAATGCCCTGCAGTGGAGTCAGGTTCCAGAATCAAGGTGTCTATGTTGAGAATACTGTTTTAGGCTTCTAAACTCCATCCCTGCCTGTTCCCCAGGCTCCACAAGAACCCACTCCTGACTGACGGAGCACAGACTAAACAGCCAGCATCTACTGGAGTGAAGTCGAGGAGGGCCCTGCAATATCTGAGCCTGGTCCTGTTCAGGACTCTATTTCCTATGAGAGGCAGGCCCACCACAGGGCAAGGTGTTCTCAGTGTTGGTGGCCAGGCATCTGGCTTTTAAAAATACCTCCATTTCCTACTTCTAAATGCTTTCACATGAGAGAAAAATTTAGAGTTATTTACATAAGTAATAAAAAATATATATGACCTACTCTCAAGAGATTTCGTTTTGTTTTGTTTTTGTTTTTTCGAGACAGGGTTTCTCTGTGTAGCTTTGCGCCTTTCCTGGAACTCACTTGGTAGCCCAGGCTGGCCTCGAACTCACAGAGATCCGCCTGGCTCTGCCTCCCGAGTGCTGCAGTTAAAGGTGTACACCACCAATGCCTGGATAAGAGATGTTTTAAAAGGTTAAAAAATTGAAATATCCTTTTCTGGTTCCTTTTGAATTTAAGACATTTTCCCCAAATAGAATCATGCTGCACACAGTACTCTGTCTTTTTTTTCCCAACTTGATCATGAATATTATCACGTGTTGTCACATTCTTTGATGGCATTACTAAACATGGATGCATGATGTTCAATCTTATGGTCTATTGGACATTTAAATTCATTATTATTTTTCTTATTGGTAATAAGAAATATTTTTTTATTATTGATAATAAGAAGAGCTCTGGGGTGTATTACCTTGCAGTATAACTTTATATATAGTTGATTGTACCCCAAGGCTAAATTCCTCAACCATCCTGCTCACAAAGGGCCTTGAATGCCTTCCAGAAAGCCTGCAGTGGCTGCCATTGAGATCTGAGAGAGCTGGGTCAACATTGGTTCCTGTCCCTACACTGGTTCTGAAGTAGATAAGGTCGCAGGCAGATGGAGAGCAGTGCATCTCTCTGTTAATCTTACTGTTACCACCAGTAAGGACTAGTTTGGGGGATGCAGCTGCTGTAGATTCAGGAAGCTATAAATTCATATAGACTGTTTATCTTTGCCCAACTCAAAATCCTACACTACTGGGTTTTTCTCCCAATGAGGCCTATGAAAGGTATCAAGTCATGAAAGTGGTATCCTCATGAATGAGGTGGGTTACCTTGATGAAGGAGACCTCAAGAGGACCTTGTCATGTGCTCTGCATGAGGCATTCTGAGAAGATCTGTCTGGGCACAAAGAGGAACATCTCACCAGACCCCAAATCTGCCAGCATGTTGAGCTGGGACTTCAGAGCCTGGAGGTCTAGGAGACACGTGTTTGTTATATATGACCCAAACACTCTGTGTATTTCTGTTATAGCAGTAGCTAAGTGTACGCAAGTATCTTCCCAGTACTGAAGCCTGTGATGGAGCTGGTTGGTGTAAGTACCTACTCTTGGCTGTCATAAAACTGCAGCCCTTGCCCTGGAGACTGTGACCATGATGGGGCTCCCAAGGAGGATGCCAGGGAAGGGCTGAGCTGTGCCTAGGAGCCAGATGAGTCACCCCACCTCTCCAGGGAAGGAGTAAATGAGGTATATAGAAATGAGGGGAGGGGCAAGCTGGAGAGAAGGATCAGAGGTTAACAGCACTGGCTGCTCTTCTAGAAGGCCTGTGTTCGATTCCCAGCACCCACATGATGCTCACAATCACCTGGAATTCCAGTTCCAGGGGAATCCAACAACCTCTTCTGGCCTCCACAGGCCCCAAGCTCACAAGTAGTGTACGAACATACATGCAAATAAAACACCCAACATATAAAGTAAAAATAAATGTCATGGGTGTAAAGAGAAGTGTGTGTCCCCCATAAACCAGGATACACTAGAAGAGGGGAGTCACGTTCTTTAGTGCTAACTATAAAATGACAGGTACCTGAAGCTGAGTGTTATCCTAGGGTTTTTGTGTGTGCCTTATCTTTTGACTGTCCAAAATAACAGGTAGACATTATGTCCACACCCATCTCGTATAAGGAACTGAGGCTTGAGACTGGTCTCCTGTCTACCAATCTCCAAGCTAGCAGGAGAAGAAGTTGGGCTTTCATCCGAGTACTCTAAAGAGCGCTCTCTGCGCTGTGACTAACCTGCCTTCCGCTTTCAGTGCCAATGACTTTGGAGAGGCTCGAAACCTTTGTTCTAGAGAAAGAGGCAGCATATTGCCAGGCCTGCCAGAGTGTCTGCATCCCCAGGTTGAACTAGCACAGGTCTCCCCTCGTGGCTTTGGGGCTGACCTTCAGACCTGCCCTATTCCTGTGAGTGCTCATTAATTGGTTTTGAAAGAACCACTTCCCCAAATGTCCCCAATTACCACAAGCAGTAATTATTATGGGCCACACTCAGCAGAGGACAGCGACAAGGGGACCAAGAGAGACTTTCAAGTTCACAACATAGTTTCCTAAGACTCCGTTTTGACTCAAAGGTTGGATTAACTCATTAAGGAACTGCTTTGATTTAGGAAGAAAACAGTGGACAAGTTAAAGAAAAAATTTAATTTCTTTATTTGGGTGTGTGGAGTGCTTTCATGCCACAGTGTGTGTGTGTGTGTGTGTGTGTGTGTGTGTGTGTGTGTGTGTGTGTGTGTGTGAGAGAGAGGTAACCTGTACTGGTAGGTTCTTTCCACCATGTGGGGTCTGTGGACCGAACTCAAGCTTAGTGACCTGCTGAGCCATCATCTCCCTAGCTCCAGAAGCATGTTTTACTAAAAAGAAAGCATACACTTTGGGAGGGGAATAGCACCCTCATGGTATTAGTTATCTGTCACTCTTTAGTGTGGGCTCTAAGGACCAGGGTGAAAAAGGGCAGCTGAGTGCTTAAGTGACTCCCATCATGCAAGCGACTACCTAGAGAACAGTCCCGGCTATGAACCGCTTTCACTTTTAATTACCTTGTAAGCTGAAACTAAGCTGGGTTTCCCCTTTTAAAGCAAGCAATTTTGGTGTTTCTTTAACAATACATCGTTATGATTCTCTTATTCTAAATAATCACTGAGTAAGGTACACTGAGAAATTTGTTGACCTTGATATTTATGCATTAGTATTTCCGATGTGGTTAAAAATGTGGGTGAGGAAATATAGAATACAGGAAAGACTCTGGGGTCCCTGTTCTTGAGGTCCACAGTTGTCTTTATCCTTCATGAGCTCTGTGGTCTTTGGCCAGCTGTTGACTCTTCTCTGCTCTCGTCTTGTCTGTGAAGTGATAATAACGGCATTGTCATCATTCAGTTGACATGAATATCTGATGACTGTTGGTCAGGATAAGCTAGTTGATGCTGCTGTAACCGGCAGCTCCCAAGTCAGGGCTTTCCTACAGCGGGGCTTGAACTTTCATTCATGCGATTCCCCTGCAGAGCGTGGTGATACCACAGCAGTTGCTCCCAGTTGTCAGGGAGAAGGGGCATGCCACCCTTCCCCCTGCTGCCTTCCAGCTAAGGGATATCTAAGGAATAATGCCTACTCACCTGAAGAAGCCCCAGTGAACTCTGGGAGGGTGCTTCTCAGTATCAATCACAGTGTTTGCTGAGGGTGCTGGTACAAATCAGATGGTACACACTGACATTAAAAATATGACTGCTCCCAGGAATCCACAAGGATGTCCACAGCTAAGACTCCTAGGAATAGTGGAGAGGGGCCTGAACTGGCCATCTACTGTAATCAGGTTGGTGACTACCTAACTGTCATCAGAGAGCCTTCATCCAGTAACTGATGGAAGCAGATGCAGAGATCCACAGCCAAGCACTGGGCTGAGCTCTGGGGATCCTCCTAAAGACAAGGAGGAGGGATTGTATGAGCCAGGGGCCTCAAGGCCATGATGCAGGAACCCACAGAGACAGATGACTCTGGACCAACAGCTAGGGAGCCTGAATGGGACCGACCTAGGCCCTCTGCATGTGTGAGACAGTTGTGTAGCTTGGTCTGTTTGTGGGGCTCCTAGCAGTGGGGTCAGGGCTTAGCTGGCCTTTGGGAATCCGTTCCTCATGCTGGATTACCTGGCCCAGCCTTGATGCAGGCGAAAGAACTTGGTCCTACCTGAACTTTGTTCAAGTCCATGGGAGGCCTGCCCCTTTCTGAATGGAGACAGAGGAGGAGTGGGTGGGGGAGGGGTAGATGGAGGTGGGGGTGGGGAGAATGGACGAAGAGAAGGAAGGGGAAACTGCTCGCTACGTAAAATAAATTAAAAAACGTTAATTAAATTAAAATTTTAAAAACAGAAAACCACAGCTGCTGGGCTGGACAGATCACTTAACAGTACAGCACTTACCGTGCAAACTTGAGGGCTGGAGCTGAGATTTCACGAACCCAGTCAGCGGGTGTGGTGGACAACTGTAACCCAGCACTGAGGAGGCAGAGACAGGAAATCTCTCGAGGAAGCTGGCTAGTTTGGCTAGCCTTGAGGGCAAGCTCTGGGTTCAGCTAGAGACCACACCTTAATCCATCAGGTGGGAAGTGATTGGGGAAGACCACACACACACACACACACACACACACACACACACACACACACACACACACACACACACACACACACTCACACACACACACACACACACACACACACACACACACACACTCACACATACACACACTCACACACACAGACACACACACTCACACACACACTCACACACACACACACTCACACACACACACACACACACTCACACACACACTCACACTCACACATACACACACTCACACACACACTCACACATACACACACTCACACACACTCACACTCACACACACTCACACACACTCACACACACATACTCACACACTCACACTCACACACACACACACACACTCACACACACACACTGGCTGAATAAAAGGCTTCTGGGGTCTTCTTTCCCGAGGTCCCCAGTTGGTTCCACCCTCTATGAGTTTTGTGATCTCTGCTTTAGCTCCTCACCTGTCAAGTGAGGACATAGCCGTTCTCCTTGCCATAGAGCTCACCTAAGGATCTGACAACTGCTGGGCACAGCAGGCTGGCTGTGCCGGCTGCTTTACGGCAACTTGACACAAACTAGAACCATCAGACAGGAGGGAGCCTCAATTGAGAAAAGGCCTCCCTCCATAAGATCTGGCTATAAGGCATTTTCTGAATTAGTGATTGATGTGGGAGGACCCACCCCATGGTGGGTGGTGCCATCCCTGCACTAGTGGTCCTGGGTTCTATAAGAAAGCAGGCTGAGTAACTCGGGAGGAGCAAGCCAGTGAGCAGCACCCCTCCATGGCCTCTGCCTCAGCTCCTGCCTCCAGGCTCCTACCCCGGTGGGGTTCTTGTCCTGACTTCCTCCAGTAGCGAACAGTGTTGTGGAAGTATAAGCCAAATAAACCCTTTCCTTCCCAAATTGTTTTGGTCATGGCATTTCATCATAACAATGATTACCCTGAGACAGAAATTGGTACCAGGGCCGGGCGGCGGTGGCCCATGCCTTTAATCCCAGCACTCGGGAGGCAGAGCCAGGCTGATCTCTGTGAGTTCAAGGCCAGCCTGATCTACAGAGCGAGATCCAGGGGAGGCACCAAAACTACACAGAGAAACACTGTTTCCAAACAAACAAACAAACAAACAAAAAAAACAGGAAGAAAGGAAGAAAGAAAGAAAGAAAGAAAGAAAGGAAGGAAGGAAGGAAGGAAGGAAGGAAGGAGAGAGGGAGGGGAGGGAGAGAGAGAGAGAGAGAAAGAAAGAAAAAGAAAGAAGGAAGGAAGGAAGGAAGGAAAGAAAGAAAGAAAGAAAGAAAGAAAGAAAGAAAGAAAGAAAGAAAGGAAAGTAATTGGTACTAGGACAGTGGGGTATTGTTTTGAAAGACCTGATCATGTATTTTTAGGAGGACTATGGAAGGACTTTGGAACTTTGGGCTAGAAAAGCCATTGACTGTTCAAAACTTGCTGAGTAAAAGTGAGAACTCGGAAGATTATAGGATAATGCTGAGAGCAGTGTAGACAATGGAGGCCACGCTTGTGAAATTTCAGAAGAAAGCAAAAATCTGTTGGCCATTTTGATACTTTGAACTGAGGATCTGTGGTTCTGATTAGCTGGGGCTGAGAAACTATCAGTAATTAAGAAGAGACGATTATCACTGAGGTGACATCTGGGACGTGTTTCTTCAGAGCCAGCACACAGAAGCTGTGTTCCAGAGGTAGCCAGGGTTGTACCTCACACTGGCAGCCAAGGTTGGTCATGTGTAAGAGTGTTCCAGGTGGTACTGGTTTTGAAGACATGAAGGGGCCATGGAGAGCAGCTGAGACTTGGCACTGTGAGAAGCCAGTAGAGGCATTGATAAAGAGCCTCCCAGTTGAGTCAGGAAACCCCAGCATTTTTGAGATGCTGGTACCATAAGATGCTGGTACCATGATCACCAAGAACAGCTGTGGTGGTGGAGCCAGCCTGAGCTGAGAAGACAAGCTGTGTGTGCTGAAGAGGGTGAAGCTGAAAAAGTAGCCCAGAGCCTTTGGAGGAGCCCATAGCAAATACCAGACATTGGATGCTGGGTTATTTATACTGTTGGAGTTTGGTTCACTTGGATTTGATTATGACTGTGCCTGGTTCTCCCCTCTTGGGATAAAAAAGTATTCTTAATTTGATTTTTCAGGTGCCCACATTAGAGAGACTTGGAATTTTTTAAAGACTTTGGACTTTTAGAGAGATATTGGATGTTTTAAAGGGACTTTGAACTTTCAAGTGTTTGAATTTTAAAAGACTAGGGGTCAGTTGTGCTGGCTGGTTTTATGTCAGCTTCACAGATGCTAGAGTCATCAGAGAAGAGGGGGCTTCAGTGAGAAACTGCCTCTGTATTAGTCAGGTTTCTCTAGAGTCACAGAATTTATAGAATTAATACATATTCATTCTATACATATATACAGTACATATAGAGAAAGATTCACTCTATAATGAATATCTCAGAGAGAGATCAATTCTATAATTTCTATATATAGAGAGGGGAGAATTTATTGGAACAACTTATAGGCTGTAGTCCAACTAATCCAATAATGGTTAGCTGTGAATGGAAAGTCCAAGAATTTAGTAGCTGCTCAATCCCACAAGGCTGAGTGTCTCAGCTAGTCTTCTGTATGTGCTGGAATCACCAAGAAGTAGGCTCCAATGCCAGTGAAGGAAGGGATGTGCTGGCAAGGGCAAGCAGATGAAGAACAAACTCTTCTTTCATTGTTCTTATATAGGCTTCTAACAGAAAATGTGGCTCAGAATAAAGGTGTGTCTTCCAGCCTCAAGATCTGGATTGTAAGTGTGCCCTTCATTTCTGGATTGTAGTTCATTGAAAATATAGTCAAGTTTTCAATGAAGAATAGCCATCACAACTTCCATAATGTCAGGCTGTAGGCAAGACTGTAGAACATTTTCCTAATTAGTGATTGATGGGGGAAGGTCCAGGCTACTGTGGGTGGGGACAGTCCTTAGGCTGGTGGCCCTGGGTTCGATGAGAAAGCCAGCTGAGCAAGCCAGGAGGAGCCAGTCAGTAAGCAGCACTCCTCCATGGCCTCTGCATCAGCTTCTGCCTTCCGTTCCTGCCCTGTTGGAGTTCCTGTCCTGACTTCCTTCAATGAAGAACAGTGGTGTGGAAATGTAAGCCAAATAAACCCTTCCCCCCTCAAGTTTCTTTGGCCATAGTGTTACATCATAGCAACAAAAACCCTGAGACTTTGGGTTATGCTGCAGTAGCAGACAGATCTCAATTCTGAACATGGGCTTAAAATCGGATGGACCTGAGTTAGAATCCCAGAACCAATACTTACTGAATGTCTATTACTCAGATTTCTGTCACCAGGACAAAACAGACCTAAAATAAGAAGGGCTTGTTTTGGTTTATAATTTCATAATTTCAGCCCATAGTAACCTGGCTCCATCGCTTTGGGTCTCTGTCACATGGTAAAGCAACACTTCTTACTCTTGGCAGCCAGGAAGCAAAGAGGAAAGAAGACAAGACCATGGCATGTCCTTCAAGGGAACATTCCCAGTGAACACATTCCTTCTGCTCTGCTGACTCTTGAGAGTCTCCGCCGCCCCCTAGTGCCATGACCTGGAGACCAACCTTTTCACTAGACCTTGGGAGACATTCCATGTCCAAACCATAGCGCCAGGTTATCTGACCTTTTTTAGGTTTAATGGCTTCACAGTGACGATGGTTATGGGAAGGCCCACCTCAAAGGATTGTTATGATAAAAATAACGCAGTAGATATATGTTTGCCCAGCCAGATACAAAATGAAGTATTCCTAGGTTGTGATTGCTCCTGCTGGAGTGGAGATGGTGAGAAAACTCTGAGCCTTCTGTTGGTCTGTCTGTAAAATAAAAAATCAATCAATTTCCTGGAGGCTCTGAAGGTCTCAAAAGATTATGTACGTAGAAAACAGCAACAACAACAACAACAAAAAAGTAGAGCCCCAATTTCAAATTCTCTTCTCTTCTCTCTACCTAATTCATAAGTGTATCAGGCTTTGATCCTAACTCAGCTACAGGGTGTCTTGTGTTTTCTGAAAAGCAGAAAAGTAAACATTATACTTTGGTGGCACCAGCCTTCCGCAACAATGGCTCACACTTATTTCGTGCCTGCTGGGAGCTGGCTACTTTTCTCAACAGCACACATCAGTCCCTGCCTGCCAAGGTTTCTGCAGGCTGGAGGAGCTGTTGGAAATGTCCACCAGCCCGGAGAGGGGCAGCTGCTCTGTATATGCCAGTTTTCTGTGTGCCTTGCCCAGCCCTACACTGTCATCTCCATGACGGAATGGGATTTGGGGCATTAGGAGAGAGAAACCTTGAATGATCCCGGCTTGCTATTGCAGGGATCACACAGATAATGGGTCTCTTTTACCTTCTGCAGTAAATAGCCAGCAATGGAAGCATCACAGGTGACAGGCCTGACTGTACCCACAGCTGTGTGCCCGGCAGCCAACAACTGCTGCACACTGGGACCCTGTAACAACCAACTCAGGTGCCCATGGAAGCTGGGGAAGCCAGAACAGGAACATCTGTTATGAGAACACATCACACATCCCTTATAACATGGCTGCTGTGAGCTCCTTTCAAAATTGACTTGATGTTCTGGAAGCTTCGAGAATGTGCTGCCTCCTCTTTGAAGCTTTCTCCTTCCCCGTTCAGTAAGATGGCTACTCCCTGATTTGTGTCCCCATTTGAGATTGTCCCCACTAGCATCTTTCAGTGCTTGGCAACCTAGAGTAACTGCACACAGTAGGCAGCTTGTTGAATGAATTATTGAGGGAGGAAATCAGGAACCTTGAATTCAAGCATCCTAAAGTAAAAATATGTGGCTATAATGAGTCTCCTAGGAATGAAAGAGAGAACATTCTTCACTTTGCCTAATGTCTTAAGAAAAGAAAAAAACCCAAACACCAGAAAACAACTCTATAGTGTACAAGGTAAGGATGTAGAAAAGGCCAAGGCTAAGGGAAAATGTGCTCCATGATTGATTAGTCATGCCTGCTGGGGAGCAGAGGGCAGCACTCTGTCCTGGGAGCTACCATCTCTCTTCTCCCCTTAGACAGTAACCAAGTGAGTGAAAATATGACTTTTGAGAGTAGAGCATGGTCTTTTCTTCAGCACCTAACTGGGATATTTAGCAAATGTGTTTTCCTATGAAAACGAAAATTGAGTGGAAAATAGATAATTTTATAGTCTGTATTACGTACTCTATCAACAGAAAATATATGTATTTTTATGAGCAAAAAGGAAATAAGCCTCTTCACCTGAATTACTAATTATGCCTTTCGGGTAGGAAGGGGACATGATGGCAGGAATACAGGGGAGGAGGACCTTGCCTTACATGTACTAATACCTGCACACCCTTACCCTTGGCTTCTCCACTGAGAGCTTTTTTTTTTTTTTTCACATTGGCATGTTCTTTCCCTCACTTCTATACCCTCTCCAAATTTTTCTTCTGCTGCATAATTTAAAACTAAGTTTCAGGGGCTGGAGAGGTGTCTCAGGGGTTAAGAGCACTTGCTGCTCTTCCTGAGGACCCACATTAGATTTCTAGCATCCACATGTCAGCTCACAACTGTTTATAACTCCAGTTCTAGGGTATCCATCATCCTCTTCTGGCCTCTTCAGGTACCAGGCATGCATGTAGTACACAGACATCCATGCAGGCAAAACATCCAGACACATAAAATAAATTAAAACATTTTCATCCGTTATCCCAAATGCTCCAGCTGTAGTGCATGGGAATATGGACAACTCTTACCCCAAGGCTGTTATTACAACCAAGAGATTTAACAGTGACATGACCAAGGACAGTGAACAGGAGTTCATCAATACCAGTTGCTTTGGAGTCCTTATTCGATTTTCCTCACATGTCACAGGACTGATTTTTACTTCTTAGAGAATCTAAGCCAATACATCCCCTTTGATCTCCAAAGCCCTCTAGTCTCTTGTAATCCAGGGTAGCCCCTTGCCTTTTTATATTTTCGTAGCTGACTGGTTTGAAGGAAAGCAACCCAGGCCTGTTAAAGAATGTCTCACAGTCTGTGTTAGGCTGATGTGTAGTTAGAGTTTTCCTGCCTGGCCCAGTCAGGACAAATCTCTCTCACCCGCCAGTCCCACAGTTGCTCAGACCCAACCAAGAAAGCACACAGAAACTTATATTGCTTACAAACTGTATGGCCGTGGGAGGCTGCTTGTTATCTACCTTTTCTATCTTAAATTAACCTATTTCTGTTAATCTATACTTTGCCACGTGGCTTGTGGCTTACCGGTGTCTTTATATGTTGCTTCTCATGGCAGCGATTGACTGGGCCAGGCAGGAAAACTCTAACTACACTGATGACTTCCTGGTGGTGATAATAAAGTGGAGTGTGTTTGGCAGGAAGACGCTGCCTGCCATTCATTTACTGTATCATGTCTGATAGTCTCAGAATTAGAGACCTTCAATGCATCCTTTGGTTAGAGCCAGTGACTCCAAGATCTCACCGTTTTAATTCATTGCAGTTATTGAGTACTAGTTGAATGACACTCGGAAATCCCATGAACATCCATTTCCCCAACAGCCTTTTATGCAAAGCTCTATGGTCCAGCATGGTACTAATCTGAATGTGGGACCACACAATAGCCAATGGTGGCCCATTGGCGCCATGGTTTCTAACTCAAATTCTAAAAACAGTGAGTTGATAGTGTATGCTTTCATAATTTGTCTTACTTATCTAGATAAAGAGAATAGTAAGAGAAGGCTGATATGAAGATTAATCTTGATCATGAATATCAAAGAGCCTTGTATAAATGTTCACATGTTTGATCATTGAAATTCCTTATTTACATTCAAGAAGGCTGCCTCAAATAAGATAAATGTACTCAAAGAGTTGTTGCTAAAAGAAATGCATGTAAATAGTTCCAAATAAGAAAGTAGCCCATAAAAATATTCGTAAGCTTCTACTGAGTGCTCATACAGGGCTAGACATAGAGAGTAAGCTCACACAGGGCTAGACATGGAGTGTAAGCTCACACAGGGCTAGCCATGGAGTGTAAGCTCACACAGGGCTAGCCATGGAGTGTAAGCTAGACATGGAGAGTAAGCTCACACAGTGCCAGATGTGGAGAGTAAGCTCACACGGTGCCAGATGTGGAGAGTAAGCCAGATGTGTAGAGTAAGAGCCCATTCTCAGAATTAACTTGATACCAAGGGTGGGGGACATGGAGACCATTAAAACAAAATGTAATTTGTTAATTAAGTCACTAAATTTTCACTTTATTAAATAAATAAACTGAGGATTGCTAGAGATACTGTCAAGTGATTCATGCTTCCTGCCTCAGAGCTGATGTAGCAAGGTATGCCTTCCCCGGATGGTGGGATTAAAACGGTGCTGGGGAGCCCCCTGATGAACTTCTCTTGTCTCTCACACTTGTTGGGGAATATTATTTTAAGTGTTACTTTTGTTTATGTTGCATTTGTTTAACTCTGTGAAGCTGTGTTACTTTGCCTGTCTAAAACACCTGATGGTCTAACTAAGAGCTGAACATTCCATAGCAAGGCAGGAGAAAGGATGGGCGGGGCTGGCAGCCAGAGTGAATATATAAAGGGGGAATCTGGGAGGAGGAAGAAGAGAGATGGAGAATGAGTGAGACAAAGGGGGAGGTCTCCAGGGTCCAGCCACCCAGCTACACAGTCAGCCATGGAGTAAGAGTAAGATTTACGGAAGAGGACAGAGAAGCTCAGAGGTAAAAGATGGGATGAAAATGAAGCTGGCAAGAACAAGCCAAGCTAAGGCCGAGCATTCGTAAGTAAGAAAAGCCTCTGTGTATTTGCTTGGGAGCTGGGTGGTGGGTCCCGCAAAAGAGTAAAAAACAACAATGCACACTCCTGTCTTCCATATTGTTGCTGTTATGGAGCTAAGGAACAGATTTCCATGATGGCTTCTCCAGCACCCAACAGCAAATACACCAGTGTGACCTGGACCACTCCTCGAGGGGCTATCTCCCTTCCTGTGGTGTGGATCTGAGCAGGCTGACCCCCCACAGTCCACCAGAGCCACCCCCCTGGAGTTGCCACAGTGATTTAGCCCTGTTCTCGTCTCTCCCCTCCCTCGATACCTTCCTGCTGTCTTGTGCCCTCATAATTTTTTTTAATTTATTGTTTTTATGTGCATGGGTGTTTTGCCTACATGTATGTCTATGTTATGTGTGTGCAGTGCCTGCAGAAGCTGGACAAAGGTGTCAGATCCCCTGGAATTTTACAGATGGTCGTGAGCCGCCTTGTGGGTGCTGGGAATCAAACTCAGGTCCTCTGGAAGAGCAGCATGTGCTCTTAAACACTGAGCCATCTCTCCAGGGCGTCTTGTACTCCTTTCTAAAAAGCAACTTCCTTTAGGTTTCAATATAGTAGGGACCTCTGGGAGCTGTGCTGGATGTAATCTGTGCTTTCATTCCGAGGAGGTGTGGTCACCTGGAGGCCGTGTGTGAACATCCATTGGGTTCAGGTACAGCTGAGCGGTGAAGAAGAAGGGAGATGCTTGCAGAGGTCGATTCACGTGGAGGATTTCAAATGCAACGGAATAGAGGCTTCCTACACTTTACTTCTCTCCTGTTCTCCACGGGTCTCGGGTACATGAGATAATTGAGCTATTCACAGTTGTAAGTTCATGGTCACTCACCACAGTCTCACTCAGGTTAGTTTTTAGTGGTGTTCTCTTCACCTGTAGTCTCCTCTCCACCCGTTCGCAGCTTTTAAGACATGTTCTTGAACATGTATAGATCTTCATAAAACACACAGTATGGCTGTGTGTGTGTGTCCATGTTTGTGTTGATTTTTAGAAATGATACTGCAAAAAGGAGCTTGTCCTACTTTTACCCATGTTCTATATATTTTTTTAAGCTCTACCTGTGAAATTGGCTGAACAACTAGCTTATCAATTTCTAAAAAGTGTACAGTTGAACCAGTCAAGGTCAGTGAAGTTACACACAGTAACACCACCACTAACAGTTGGAAACCATGGAGATTGCTGCTTGACCACATGGCATGTCCATTGGTTCAATAAGGTCTATGCCTGAGAGATGGGGCTGTCAGAGCCTCCACTGTCACCATAGCTAAGAGAGGGGGAAGTGACAATTGCCCATACAGTCTCTACCCAGAGGGGGCAAATGGTATAAAGATTTTTGAATCCTTCTGTCCAAAGGGTCTAAAATAGGTCACATAGCCATTCCCAGCTTCACACGTTGGAGTCTAACAGGAGGAAACATTGGCACCCACTGGCAAACAGATCTGACCACACAGTCAGCTACCGCCATATTTTGTATCTGTCCATCCTTAGTGACCTCCAGTTCCCCACCACCACAGACCTCAGTCTGTCTCCCACATGGCAGACATAAATAATTGAACACAGAACTTCTTTTCACTAAGTTCAGATAGGATCTCAGACTTGTTGACACTCCTGATTGTAACTAGCATGTGGGTGGGAGCTGTTCACCACCCTACCTTATGTGAAGTCATCTTGTCTACTTCATAGCTCTTTGTTACCTGGAGACAATTGATGCTTTCTACCTTACGTTATTAGACAGATATCTTAAGTTTTTTTACTACTCCAATCTGTGTTTGATTCATCTCCACCTCTCCTACCTCTGCCCTGTGGTGATCTTCATATCTTCGTTTGGACCAGTGGATGTACCTGTCTTCTCGTTAGGGGCTGAGGACAGTGTTGACATTGTACTCAGGACCAGTTTGTGTCATGCATCCATCTCCTCTTCCACAAAATGTGTCCTCATACACCCTCTTCTCAAATGCATGAAAGCCAACTAACAATCACAAAGTGAAAGTTCCAGCACATCAAAATTCACTTCCTGCCCCAAACCAGAACAAGACAATTTGTCTCATGTAAATTTCAAAATACAGGAAACTGCCTCCCTTGTGCCAAAGTGCACCTCAACTTGGCATCTTCTTCAGCCAAGGTTCCAGAAAATGTGTGGCACCAAGAAGCTGGATACTGGGAATAACCTGTGTCCTTGGGGAGTCCTAAGCAGTTGATACAGCTAGCTAGGTTGTCATAGTAACCCTCTGACTTCATCTCTCAACATGTTCCCGTTATACGGCCCTCCTGCCACACCTGAGGATGCCTTGTGCACCCTGCCCCAGGGCCTCTGTCCCACACATGGGACACCCACATATTCTCCCCTCACATTCCTCCAGTTTCTCCTCTTTTGAGTCTCTGATGGCTCCACCACACTTTCTTAGTTATTCTTTCTTAGTACCATCTCATTAGTGGACCTGCAGACATTTGTTGTTCATTGTCTGTCTCTTGTCCTAGAATGAGACCAGGTCTGTTGGTACATTGCTGTTAGAAGTCCGTACTACTGACATTTGGGACTGGATAATCTTTGTTGTGATGCTGTTGTTTGTGCTAAGTGGTGAGCAGCACCCTTGACTTCCACCTCTTAGATAATAGTACCCCTCTCCTCTTGTTTCCTGTGGCAGGGGTAGGTGGGGAAGGTGCTGGTGCTGGCCCTGGCCCCTCCTCAGTGACCTTGCAGTACCCCTCCTGCCTCATCCCTTCTTTTACTCCTTTTCTGCTGCCTTGGAGGGTTTGAGACCTCCTGCAGGTCCCTCTGTCTTCTCCACCTGCTCCAGCCCTCCTGCCTTGCAGCAGACACAGCCTGGCTGCAGAACTGGCCTCCTTGTCTAGCCTACATTCCTGTGGCCCTGCTGCTCACGCATGTGGTCTCTCCTGGATCCCTGCAGGGTTCTCCCTGCCCCCAAGGAGGTTGTCTTCTGAAGCCTGGCTTGGGTCCTTTCCCCTCTCCTCCTGCTCCAGGCCTGGGACCCTCCCCACACCAAGGCCAAGGCCAGGCCTTCATGTCTGTGCACTCACATGTGTCTCTGTGTCCTCATTCTCCTTTTCTAATTAGCCACATTAAATCTTTCTCCCTCACTGCTATGGCTCCACCTAGCCTTCTGCAACACAGGGACTGCAGGAATTTTTGTACATACAAAGAGAGCAAGTGCTTGGAGACCCTCACAGGGGAGGGATGGCTGTGAAAGGCTCCGGTCTCCCTGTGTGTTTCCCTGGGCACTGCTCAGCTGAACCTCAGCGGCAGCTGTCCCCTGTGGTGAATCTTTCCTTTGATGATCCTTCCCACTCTCAAGTCCAAACTCCCTGGAGAGTGGGGGAGGGATGTGTGGGGGTTTGCGGGATGGGGGGTACTCTGTCCTGGGCCCCCGAGGGAAAGCTTAGACTGGAGTACATAGCTGGCTTTGGGGAAGGTTGGAGGAAGTCATTTTGGCCTTTGATGGATGGAGTGATTACTGTATCAATGTGTCAGGTATATGGACTGTTCCAGCCAACCAGACATGAGCTAAATGTGAGAGATAGCGGTAGCAGATCCATTGTATTAATGAAGGGTTTAAAGGCATCAGGGGTGGCTGTTCTGTGTGAGCCCTGTCTGAACTCAGAGGCCAACATCTCAACTGCTCTGTTGTGTTTTAGCCCATTGCTGAAGTACAAGGGTGGCTAGCTCCTAGGCTGTCCTAACTCCAGAGGTGCCGCTTGAAGCTCCTTCCTGGACCAAATGCTGTGCACTCCCATGTTCTGCTTTCTTTGGAAGTTGCCCTTTTTAAGAGAGATCTTGAGCCAGTAATGCCCCTCCCTAGACAGCCCACATCCATGACCCAATGATGTAGGGAATAGAAAGAGCCCCTACTGCAGTCAACAACTCAGGACAGCTCTGGAGGTGTCTCATTTCTATAGCATACTACAGACTAGGCTGAGATCTACACTGAGAATCCATCACAACCCAGTTTCTCCCCCCATCCAGTTCTGCTGTCCCCATTCTTGACACAGGGTAGAATCCACAAGCATATTGTTGAGTGTCTGTGCATGTATATACCCCATTGGAGTGCCTCCCATGCTAATCTCCATTTTCTTTTCTAATCCATGGGCAACCCAGAATGCTTTATGGCCTCTCCCTTAGACACTATAGAAATGTCTTTGGTCTTGCCGGACCAGCATGTGCTGGTGGAAGGATTGGGAAGAACCATCGGTAGTGATAACCAGATGGAGGTGACCTCCAGGCAGCAGGCTGTTTCCCTTCTCATTATGGTTTTGAGTTGTAATGTTCTTGGTTAGATAAACAGCTATTTCCTATGCTGATAGACTGCATCCACATCTTCTTTGTCAAATGCCTATTAAGAACTTGATGGTTTGGGAATAAGCAAGACAAAAATGGGATTCAATGTCTTAAAATTTCACTCACAGCTCACAAGGGAAAGACCTTGTTTGGTGTAGGCAGTGAGAGTTGGCCAAGTGTAATAGATACTTCATGTTTGGTTGCTTCAATTACAGCTCTGTCCTAGACTTCCTTCCACACCTCCTAGTTTTCCAGAAGAACTGTGGTTCACAATAGAAGTTCGAGAACCATTGGAAGAAGAGAGATGAATTGTCAACGGGAAATATGAGGGAACTAAGTGAATGGAGAAAGGAAGGAGGATAAAATCCTTGTAGATCAGGGAATCCAGCCACTTGCAAAGTTCTCATTCATTAGTGGAGTGCTCCCTTTGTGCAAAGCCAATGCCAGGGGCTGGAATGGCAGACGATTCAGCCATAGTTCTTGTCCAGAAGATGCTTATGACTCAGCAGGAGCCTGTCCCTTGACCCCCCACCTTATCCATACGCAGCTATGATTTGTTAACCTCATGTCCCCCAACGGAGAGGTGACATCATTGCCCCCTCTTTAGATCTTACCCACTTACCCCCTGACCCCTGCTATGTACTTGTTTAGCATGTCCGTACCACACGACCACCAACTTCTACTGCTCACTGAGTGCTTCCTGTGTGCTGGGTCCTGTGCTTACAGCAACTTTAGATCGTGTTTCATCCACTCTCCTGGTTGGATGCTATCGTTAACCTTGTTTCGTAGGTGAGAAGCTGTGGTTCTGGGAGGGCTCATAGCACATAAGCAATAGTGTCAGGGCTGTCACCTCCTAAAGGAGCCTGCCTTTCCCTCTCTGTGGCTCCCACTTTGACACTCTTGGTTCTTTGACAGGTTTTCATCTACCTCAAACTTACTGGTCCTGGCTAATCTTCTCTCTGGTTCCCCTTTAGTTTCCCATCCTGACTGAACATGGCTGAAGCTACAACTTTGCTGGCTACTTCTGTCTTTGGGAATGAGCATGATCTTCTGTCACTTGTGAAAATATTCCTTCACAGGTTTTGGCTCCATGCCCTGCCCTGTAGACAAACACCAGGTTTCCTGGGAGACTGTAAAACAGGAGTGTCTGGGTTTCTGCTTCTACCTCGCACAAGAGCTGCTCCTGTAAGAGAAGGCACTAGAAGGAATTTGAGAAGTGGTCCCAATGGCATGGTGGACAAGCACCAGAGCTGTGAAAACTGGCATCCTAGGTGTGCCAGCTGCCTGTTGAATGAGCCTAGGCTAAGTCAGTAAGACTCCCAGGTGAGGGATGCCAGTGAATTCTCTGCAGTCAGGGTGCTAGGGTAACAGACCTGGTATTTATGAAGGGACGTCGCTGCTCTACTGTTTTGTGTTTTATCACCAAAAAGTATGGAAGGTTGAGGGCTGTTCTTTCAGGCAGTGTTTTATGGATTTCATTATATTCCCAAACCTCTGCATAATTTGCTGAAATTAGCAGTGCCTTTGTTTTCTTTGTGATTTTTTTCTTTCCATAAATACACACACACACACACACACACACACACACACACACACACAGAGAGAGAGAGAGAGAGACAGAGACAGAGACAGAGATAGAGACAGAGACACACAGAGACAGAGTCAATCAATCAATAAGAGGCCAGCAAATGAAAGTATTGACCACAGAGGAGCTTCGCTGCACATCTGCCTGTGTGTCAGCCCCTTCTTGCACATGTGGTCATGGCAGAGTTCAGATAGACTGAACCTGAACCTAGATTTTAGTACCTGTGTGGGCTCTGGGCTCAAGGAAGTCCCCAGGGGCTTAGACAACACCCCGTGTTTACAGATGGAGAGACTGAGGCCCACAATTAGGAAATGACCTGTTTCACCTGGACTTACCCAGTGTTGCCGAAACCTGTAGCTGAGTCACTGGAGGAATCACCGCTGGGTGCCTGCTTTAATCATCTAGTGTTGGGAGCTCTTCTTTCTGGGTTTGCACTTTTTCCCTTTTACACCAAGCCAAGCTGATACTCTGGTTTCCAAAACAAGAGTGCGGGATGGTGTGCTAGAAGACTAAAGGAATGTTCCAGAACACATCTTCCTATTAATTTCTTATACTGAGTACTTTATATTTTTATAAATTTTACTATGAACTGTGCATATACAAATGTGTATTAAATTAAAACGCATACATTTACTAATGTGTATGTAAAAGTTTATAATATATTTAATTGTAGATTAAATGACATATTAGTCACTTTTTATTGCTGAGACAGAATACCTGACAAAAGCCACTTGGGAAGGAAGGTTTATTTTGTCCCACAGCTTGAGGGGTGTCCTGAGGGGTCAGGGAAGTGGATGCCCGGTAAAGCAGGGGACAGCTAAAGCAAACGGCTGACAAGAAGACAAGGGCTTCCAGAAGGCTCCCAAAGGTTGGTACCTACTGTATGCAACCCCAAGGTTGGTATCTACTATATGCAACCCCAAGTTTGGTACCTACTGTATGCAACCCCAAGTTTGGTACCTACTGTATGCAACCCCAAGTTTGGTACCTACTGTATGCAACCCCAAGTTTGGTACCTACTGTATGCAACCCCAAGGTTGGTACCTACTGTATGCAACCCCAAGGTTGGTACCTACTGTATGCATCAGGAATGGTAGGCAAAACTGGGAAACTGGACCATACCAGTCTTTCCCCTTATTTTAAGGAGTTTGGGCTGAGTCCAAAGGTAGGACTTGGTGAGGTGTGACTAGGCAGTTGACATCCATGACCCTGCTCTGTCACTGACTGGTGTGTGACTTAGAAACATTCCTTACCTGTAAGATGGGGATGATAATGGGAACAACCTGTTCCAGGTATTGGGAGGATGAAAGGATCTGATTTATGTAAATCATGGGCATGTTTCCTATAATAAGCACTCTATGAGGTAGTTATTATACATAGGGACCCAACTGCTCTCTAGGCAGGGCACGGTATCATTACCAAAACAGGCATAAAGCACTCAGGCATGGAGCTTATGTTTTAATAAAAAAAAAAAAAAAAAAAAAAAACAAAGGGAGAAATTAACAAGCACAAGTCAGCCAGTGGAAGACCAGGAAGAGAATTAATGTTGAAATGTCTGGAACGAACCAGGGATTCTTCTGGCTGGCTTACAGAAGTGATAGGCCTAGCATGTTTCAGGGTCCAAAAGGACCAGTGTGTTTGGACGTGGAGGGGCTTTGGAGAAGTGGGCCAGAATGGGGGCTTGTGTATCAGGAAAAGGGGTTCATATAGAAAGACACTGGATGGCTTTTTACCAGGGGTGGGACAGGATTTGATTTCTTTTAAGATCTTTGATTATGGGTTATGCATACACTTCCTGTCTGAGGTAGAAAGATTTTAAGTTTATGTGGAGAGACAGAGACTCTGTATCAAAAAATTAATTAATTAATTAAAAAACTAAACAAAGAAGGAAGGAGGGTGGAGGTGGAGGAGTGAGCTGCTGCCTGGATTCATTCATTGCAGACTGGGTGGGCCTTTGAGATGGAGAAGACAGTGGGCTTGTCTGTCCCTGTCCTTCATGCTTTTACCTGGATTGCACCTTCATTCCAATTGCCACCAAGGCCCTTCTCTTCTTCCCCAGGCCAAGTCAAGGGTACATTGATGTTTATCCAGACTATGTTCTAAGTGACTTCAGTAGCCTTGAATTGTGAGCCTGGAGACAAAGGCCACTCTGAGGTCAGAAACTCTGATCTCCCTTACTAATTCTTGCACATGTGGCTGGTCTCTGACCTGCACTTTGTTGTCCTTCATTCTGGCTCTGGCTTCAGTATTGGCCTCTGGCATTCTGTTGTCTTATGAGTACCACATCTGGGCAGCTGTGGTATAAGGGTTCAGTCAGCCTGCCTGGCTTGGATCCTGATTCTACTCTTTGCTAGATGATCCAGGGTCATCAATCTATCTTCTATCCATCTGTCTATGTATGTATGTATGTATGTATGTATGTATGTATGTATGTATGTATGTATCTGTCTGTATATCTATCTATCTATCTATCTATCTATCATCTATCCATCAGTTATTGATATGTAAGTTACAGAAGGGCTACAAAGGGTTCAAGAGGCAAGGATCTTCAGAGAGCCTAAAATTCCAGTGCTAAGAAACTGGTAGAAATGCAGAGTAGTCTCTATGGGGGTGAGAAAATGGACTGAACCCCAAACATAGATGAAGAAGCCACTATTGGGTCAGAGTTGAGCTGTAGGAGTGAGGCGATGTGAAAGACAGGACCAGGTCCCAGTGGATGGATGGATGGATGGATGGATGGATGGATGGATGGATGGGTGGGTGGATGGATGGCATGTCCAGATGGGGCAACAATGGAGATGGAGTCCAGCTGAAGCTCCTGGAACAGTTAGGAGTTCTCTACTTGTCATTCCCTGACATACAGCAGGCAGTCAGATGACAATTGTATGGCTGGGGCCATGTCTGTGTTGGGTGTCCAATTCTTCATAGGGTGCAGATGAGGGTGTTACATTCTTCCCTCGGTCTTCTGGGTCTGATGAGTTCTCCCTGGCTTCCTGCTATGATTGCCATAGACCCATCTGCCTCTATAGCCCCAGTTCACCCCAGTGGGTTTATAGGGTGGCATCCCTTTCTTCTGTCAGTCTGTGTGGTGGGGTGGTGCTGGACAGATGGAACTTTACATGTCCACGCAGGTGCAGAACCACCCTCAAAATGGAGTCAAAAGCTGTAAAATGGAGTCTGGCAAGGCAAAGCACTCTCTGAAAAGACATTGTTTTACACAATTTGGAGTAACTTAGGGCAGAGCATAGCTTGATGTCAACACTCACTTTCTAACAGCCCACTCTCAGCCTCATCTAGTCCTAAGACAGTAAGAATTTATATAAGAAAGGATCTAATCCATTCCTGGGGTTTCACCCCCGGGAGTTAGACCCTCTACCAGTCCCATCTCCTAACAGCTGAGTTGGCAATCAAACCTCAACATGTTCCTGGCTGGGTAAGATTATATTCAGACCACAGCTACCAGTGCCTACCTCATAAAGTTACAAGTGAGTTCTATTTGCAAAGCCCCTGAGCGGAGAAGCTCAGCACAAAACCAGAGGTCAGTCTCCCCACGTCGTTTCCCTGCCTATTCAAGGGGAGAGGCTCCAGCCTGGGCCTGCCTTTCAGGGATAGCTGTAGGATTAATGAGTTAATGATTGTCGATTGTTCGGCGCTTTGCAGAACAAAGGCACTGCATAAATACACACGCTCATTATTGTCATCATTATGTTGTGCCTGGGCAGGTCTATTGTGGCTGGCTGATTTATGGAAATGGCTTGTTCCTGGATGATCTGAATTAGTGATAAGAAAATTTCAGACACTTTGGCTAATAACAGCATCTTTCATTTTGAAAGCTTTCTGTGAGAAGTGAGGCAGCAGCATGGGCAACCCTTTAGACATTGTTTCAGATGCTCACCCCCTGTCATAGCATAAAAAAGCAGAGTGTCACAGGCTGCAAGCTTGTGGTCTCTACAGGAGTTGAGGAGACACTCAGACACCTTGCGAAATGGCTGTAGCTGAGAACTGCCATGCCTGGTGGGTGAGTAGACTGTGTTCTAGAACCCAACAGCCAGTGAAGTCAGAGTCCTATTTTACAAATGAGGAAAGATTTGCTTAGAATCATGGAACTAGGAAGGGTGAAATCCTGAGCCAGAACCAACAACTTTCTCACCTAGCCGGTGACAACTTCTGTAAGGAGGAAGGCTCCCCTTTATCCTGTGCCTCTCAGTGGAGAGAAAACCGCAGTGATGGGAGCTGATGCCACCAAGATGGCTGGGACCCTAGTTGGGATTTTGTAATCTCCACAATGCCTCTTGAGTGTCATTTTAATTTGTATTTCCTGGAAGAGGCTTACTAAGGTGCCTGTGAAGGGTGCTGGGGTGTGGTCCTGGTATCTGCTCAGGTATGTAGCACCGGACAGAGGAGAGAAGTTGAATTTGGGTGTAATTGTCACATAAGCCATAGCCAATCCCATAGCTGATTCCATAAGAGGTTGGAGCACCCCTCAAAGTTGTCCCTAGTTTGAAAGTACACACCACATCAACTAGTCCCAGCATACCATTGTCCAGGAGGGAGTGACTCATGCATTTCCTGGGAAGACGCTCAAAAGCTGAGGGTCCAGGTCCTCGATATGGTGGGTGCTGATAAGACAGTCCCCAGCCTCTGCCACAGGGACATAGCAAGCTATGAGCGGGTCTTAAATATGGATCACTTTGGAGTTTCTGTGGAATCAGGCTGCATAACTATAGACCAGGACTATGGTATGGACTCTCGTTTCCTCAGCCTCTACCTACCATGCTGGTGACTGTCTTCTGCATATCTGTTGGTTACCTCTGCTCCTCTCCATTCCCATGCAAGGACTTACTGTGGCCCCTTGCCCCACCCTGCTCTGAATGTGATGCAAACTCCCTGTTCATTGGATCAAGCTGGACTTACCATCTTCCTTCTTAGAAGGCAGCCATTCATCCATGGTTTTTATTCTTCAGTTAGTTCCTGTTCCAGTGTGGTTAGATAAATCCCAAGTGCTGGGGACCCAACAGTGAAGAGGGGCTGCCCTCAAGGAGTTCACCTTCTTAAGGATTAGATATTAGCACCCAAGTCAACCGATGTAGTGAATTCCAGCAGTGCTGGTTGATACAATGACACAGAGCAGATCCTGGGCCAGAGGATTCCCACTGACAAGAACAAGTGGTGGTCACTTATCCTTGTATGCCCTCCATAGTACATACCCAGGACCCTAGGTGCTATCATCCCAGCTAAGCTGCTCTGATTGACACTTCCAGGGCCTCAGGCAACACCAAAGTGGGAGGTTTCCAAGGAATCTCAGCATGCCAGGCAGAGCATGCTGAATCAGTAGGCATCATGCCTTAATGAAGCTTCTGAGAACCCCACCCCAGCAGGCAAGCAGAAAGACAGGCTCCTTGACCCTTGATGACAGTCAACCACCTGTCTCTCAATTATGCTCATGTCACTACCATCTGTGAAATGGAAGGCACACCCTGTATGTGCCGTACATGGCTGCTTCTTCTTCTTCTTCTTCTTCTTCTTCTTCTTCTTCTTCTTCTTCTTCTTCTTCTTAAGATTTATTTGTTTATTTTGTATACAGCACGTATGACTACAGTTCAGAAGAAAGCACCAGATCTCATTACAGATGGTTGTAAGCCACCATGTAGTTGCTGGGAATTGAACTCAGGACCTCTGGAAGAGCAGCCAGTGCTATTAACCTCTGAGCCATCTCTCCAGCCTCTATACATGGCTTCTTAATTATACAATGACACTGGGGCATCCTTGGTGTGCCACAGAGGTCTTGACCTCCTGGATAGGAAGCTGAGGTGAAGGTCAATGTATGTGTGCATGCAATTGAGAGAGATGGTACTGATGGAGCAGGCAGCTGCCTTCCAAACCCACAGCAAACACCCACATTCCTAAATTCTCTTCGTGTTAGCAGTCTGTCCCTGGTCCATAAGTCAATGAGCGTTTCTTAAGCGGCTACTTGCTCCAGGTGCTGGGCTAGGTACTAAAAACTCCATGGTGGCAATACAGGCAATGCAGGCAATGGAGAGAGCTTATGTTACACAAATCACTAGATGTCCTAATGATGTGTCACAAATGTCCCAGGCTCTGCAAAGAAGGGCAGAGTAGCAGCAGCCCCATTTGCAAAGTCTGTCCGTTGGCTTGTCCACCTGGGTCTTGGGGTACGTGTTCTGTGCAGACAGCATGCTGGGTGAGGAACATCCCCTGCTTGTAGCCTTCTCAAACTACCCTACCTCCTCCTCTCCTCTCTTTCCTCCTCCTCTCACTCTTTCTGGAGCCCCGGGTAGAGCCTAGGTGAGTGGCATCTGGAGCCCTTGTGGAGTCTCTTTGCTGGGTGTTCTTGGTCTCCACGAGCAGAGGTGCAGTGATTGCAGTATCTGGCCCTTCAGAGTGAGTGCTTGCTTCTGCTCCTGAAGGACAGGGTGACAGTGGCTTTGGGGGGCACACTTTTCTGTTGTGGGTACACTCATTTAACAATGACTTGATGGGGGTGGCGTTCAGCCTTTGCATTCTGCATTCCTTGATGGAAAAACCTTGAGTTTACATCTTCTCAGGTTGGAGCAGATCAACAGTAAAAATCAGAGTTCAAGTTTTTAATTTCCTTTCCCTGAGAAACGGACCTGAGTTGCTGGTGGGTGCTGACCTTCGGTGACTGGGATGGCTCCTCGGTGCTTCAAAGATCACAGGCTTATTCAGGAGGCTCAAAGTTGGAAAATGGAACTGGTGCTAATGGGATTTGCCTCAAAATATTTGCAGGAAGATCTGAGTGCTTTTAAAGAAAAAGTTCTTTAGCAAGAAAGAAAAATTTAGCAAAGTCCTTTAAATGCTGTTCCCCAGATGCAGCCTGTCCTCCGGCCTTCCTTCGTTAATGTTCATGTGCCTGGCATTTTACAGCTTTTGTCTTATTTCAATTCACGGCATCCCTGTCATCTTTGCAGAGTGGAAAACTGAGGTATAAGCAGAGTCACATGCAGATCACACTCAGTGTAATTGTGCACAGTGACATTCTGCCCCTTCCCCCAGAGCACCTGTTCAGGTTGCAGCTAATGAGTCTAGTATGGCAGCTTCAATCCCTGCTCTAGGTCTTCCCTATCCTCCAGTCCACAGCTTCTCACAAAGCACCCGGAACACAGACCGGCAAACAAGTTATCTCTCAGAATACCAGGAACCGACTCAGCCCTGGTGGGTGTTTCTGCTCCAGGGATGTGGGCTGGAGCTGCACCAGCTGGGGGCACTCTTTCACTGGAACACACACACACACACACACCCCACACAGGACACTCGCTGTAACAACTGCTGCCTGGTTGTGAGTCTGGAGTCAGGATACTGCAACACCTGAGAAAGAGAGTTGGGGCTGGGGAGAGAGAGTTGAATGAATAGCAAGACAGAGACACAGAGAGACAAACCCACTGCCTCGAGAATTCACAACTGCAGGGCCTAGATTCTCACCTGGACCCACCTGACTAAAAGCCAGGCTTTTAACCACAGCTCCATTGAAAAAGAAAGGCTTGAAAAAAGCTAAAAAGCTTCCATAGGAAGACTTACTGAAACCCACTGGTCATCCCTAAAACAATGTTTCTTGGGTTGACCAGGTAGTATAAAAAATCATCCCACACAGTTCCCATGAGCCTTTGGTGATACCCTCCTTATTCTGTTCTTCAGTGAGGGAAACTGAGTTATCAGAGGATAATCAGTGTCTCCTGGGTGACAGAACTCTAGGGCCAAGATGAGAATTAAATGTAATGTTTCCCTTGGGAAAGTTGGCATCCCTATGGCTTAGTACTTCCTCCTGACACCCAAGACTGCCAATGGATGCCATCCACCCTGATGGTGGTGGACTCATCACTAAGATCTGAAGGCTCAGATGGGGAAGCCAAAAAGCTCTTGTACGTGCTGGAGTGCTGTTCAAACATGATGGCTTGTAGAACCCAACTGTTAGTACATAGGCTTTAGAATTCGATTCCCAGCTCTGATTGTACCCAGGTCAGCCTCTTCCTGCTGCTTGCTCTTGAAGGCAATAATCCTTTCCTTATCGAGTTACTATACAGCATCACAGGACAGCCTCTTGGGTGGGGGACTGTTAAAGTCATTGTGGTCATTATGGCATCACTAAAGACAGCAGCCTCCCACAGAGAGGCAAGCCAGGTAGTGGCCTGCAACACAATCAATTGAGTTTTTGCCGGGCTGTTCCTACCTTTTCCTTTTGCTCTCTGTCTTCTGACTCTGTGGCCCCCTGAGCACCACTGCCCATGTATATACCAGGTCCAGTCCTGTCTCTAACCAAGGTACCTTTGTGTTTGCTGTGCTCTCCTTGTCAGCGGGTGACATCTGAAAGTGTACTTGATTGGAGCTCAGGCATTTCATGTAGACATGTATCATACTGGATTTATTCTCTGCCCTTGGGGTTATGTTTCTTATGCTGGGACTTCTGCCTCTGTCTCATAGCTTGGTATTTAGAATCCCTGCTAACTGCCCAGGTGTCCATGCCCTTTGCCTGTGGCCTTGACATGTGCCCATTCCCTCCTGCCCTGTCAACCTGGCCACTCAGCTTGCATGGCTTGCACACCTAGCCTGGAGCTCCAAACTACTTTTGTTCTTGTTTGTTGAACATCTAGTCTGTGTGGTGCTGTTTGAGGCTTGCTGTTCTAACATTTTCCCCCTCTCCAGAAGCCAGCTGGGGACCATTCTATGTAGATCTGCAGCCTCCCAAGTCAGCCACACTGCCCAGGTGCTATAGGAATGCCATCCACCCTCGGGAGGGGCAGCTCGGGTCTCTTCCCTCAGTCTGGGCCCTTTTATTCCCAGTTGCTCCCCTTCTCCTGCTTAGGGTTCCTAGATCTGCCATCTTTGTGCAGGAGCAGCATAGCACAGAGAGAGTGAGTGACTGGCCTAAGGCAACCCAGGAACCCCGACTTTGTGAGGGTGGATAGTGCCTAGGGTCACTCAGGGTGTGTGTGTGATACACTCCAGAAGACCAGGTCTGAGAGAATGCAGGAGGTTCTAGCACCCAGGACAGACAGATTCTATGTAGCCTCAACTACAGTGGAGAGGACACCATGAAGGTACAGACCTGAGGCAAACACAGGCTTTCTCTGAGCGTCTCACTCCAGCAGGCCCCCTGGCAATGCGCGACCTCAGCCTGGGCTGAGTGCATCTCTCCACAGAAAAACGCCTTACCCTTATACATGGGAACCTTCTTCCACTGCTCCTCATTTTCCTTCATGTTAGAGTCATTCTCTCATTGTTTATATGCATGACATCATAGGTTCAATCCCCCTGCACTGAAAAAAAAAAATCCAGCAACCTTAGAGTTGAGGTTTGGTTGGCAATAATTTAATGGGGCTGGCTCAACTTGCTCAGTGGTAAAGGTGCTTGCTGCCAAGTCTGCTGACCTGAGTTCAGTCACCAGCACCTACATGGTAGAGAGAACTGACTCCTGCACATTGTCATGGCATGCACCCCACCCTGACATGTACATAGAACAAGTGAATGTAATTTAAAAAGA
This sequence comes from Onychomys torridus, assembly GCF_903995425.1. NCBI lineage: Eukaryota > Metazoa > Chordata > Mammalia > Rodentia > Cricetidae > Onychomys > Onychomys torridus. The sequence continues at coordinate 2,237,967 of NC_050462.1, forward strand.
ATACTTCCCTTTGCATAGGTTTGCTGTGCTGCTTATCCAAGCAGATCAACACCCATGTCTCCCACACTTCATCTCCACTGTCCATTAACATCTGCTTCTCTGTCTGCACCAAAATAATGTAGAGTTAAGCTCAAGTTCAGAACCTACTGTCCGTGCAGCATCAGGAAATCATTTAACCTTCTCAAAACACAGCTTTCTTCCTGGGACAATAAGGACTGTATTGGAAATTGTGGGGACAAAATAAGGCAGCATGCAGGGGAGGGCCATCAACTCCGCAGTGTGCCCATGGAGCTCCCTGTCTGTCCTACCTGGGGGAGGGGAGCACAAGGGGAGTTGATGAGGGGAGGGGAGGCCCATGATGAACATAGATGATTTTTTCCCACATGATGAATTTTTAATTTTTTATCCTTAGGATTCATGATTCTTTTTTAGTAATTAAAATGAGGAGAACATAAGAACCACCCACCAGAATTAATAGATGTTAATAATTTCTCATATTTGCATGGTTTTTCTCTAATAAAAGAAGTCAGACATTTTCACTAAAGCCAAAATTCTTCCTGTTACAGTTCCTATGGTTTTTCCTTCTTCCCCTGAGGCAGCCTTGATCTTGAATTTGGGGCATGGTCTTGCAATCTGCCTTTGTGTTGTGCTTCCTCTGTGTATGTGTTCATAAATCATACATGTGTTCCATTTGCATGCTCAACTGCAAACTCTCCGGCTCAGTTTTTTCACCCCATATTGTCTCCAAGCACATCTGTGTGGAAGCACAGGGCTCCTGGCTCATCTTGATGGTGATGTGCTTTGCAGTCTGTCCCCAGTCTCTGCCATTGCCATCCATCCTGGGTGTCCAGGTGGAACTGCAGACTCCCAGAGCACTCAAGCTGCCAGCTGGCCTGTGCCAACCTGTCCTCCAGAGCATGCACAGTGTCACAAGGCACCTCTGAGGGTTCTGGGCCTCCATGTTCTCACCCATCCTCACGATTACTAGACTTTTCAATTTTCGCCAAACAGCTTTGGTGTGCAGTGGGGTCTCACACTTATTTTCTTCCTCTGGTCTCAGATCCCCAGCATGCCACTCACTTCTCTGTGTTTCTGAATATCTAGTTGGGGAAGGATTTTTAAATTCTGTACTATATTACGGATCCCTTTCTCAATGTATTCTTTATTATTGACTTTTTTTTTTTGAGGGACATTTTGTCCTAGGGAAGATTTTAAATTTTGTTTTGGTCAAATTGGTCTTTTTTTCAACTGTGGCTTTCTTAAGAGCTGTCTCTACGGGCATTTCCTGCTATAATGTTGACATTTGTGCTGTCCTTTTGAATATGGGTCATTAATCACCTTGTGTGCTGCAAAAGTAAGGCTCTACCATTGTCCTTAAGGAAGGCCATCTGCCACACCCCAGGCTTGAACAGCCCACCTTTTCTATACCGGTGTTTAATGCTATCTCTGTTCTCTACTAAAATTTCATAAACTTTTCACATTCACAACCCCTTTTGTCTCCCAAATGTTTATGAAACCCAGGGAATATAGGTCTATAAAATATATACAAACAGTTACTGGCAATAAATCATAATAAAATTTATTTGAAATCAATTCTTTATTATACATTTAATTTTACCACTTATTAAAGACAAAAATTCATATTAATATTAATAAGATGAGTGTGACCTATTTATTTTACCATAAAGACTTAAATCTCCACTGAAAATTTAATACTACAGGACATAGAACATCACCAGTGTTTTTCATAGTTGATTGACATTTTGATTTTTATAATCATCAGCACTGGGAATGCTGTTACATCAAAATGTGGTACAGAACAGCAGAAGTGTATTTGGGGCCACCACAGAAATTGCTGGAAATTCTGTTCTAGTTCCCAGCTAAAATTCATTTACCAGAACAGTTTTTAAAATGAAACTCAAGTCAGTGACTCAAAGATGAATTTTTAAAGTCAAACATTCTAACACAATGGATTCCAGAGGTATACTGATTCGATACATGCTAAGGGATTGTGGTAGGAAAGTAGGAAAACTCTTAGTTTGCCATACAAAAACCATTCTGTTTCTGTCAGAGCAGGAAACATTGTGTGTACAGTGAAAGCATGTAGCTCAGAACTTAGGACCACCCTGGCTGAGCTGAGGTGTTTGGGGCCGCAGTTGTTGGTATTTCATGGCACAGTGGCATGTATAATGCTAAGTGTGCTGGTTAATTTTTACGTCAGGTTGACACAGGCCAGCATCACTCTGGAAGAAGGAACCTCAATTGAGAAAATGTCCCACCAGATTGGCCAGTGGGCAAGCTTGTGGCACATTTTCATGATTGATGATTGATATAGGTGGGCCCATCCTAATGTGGGCAGGACCACCTCTGGGTGGATGATCCTGGATGGCACAAGAAAGCAGGCTGAGCAAGCTGTGAGGATCCAGCCAGCAAGCAGCACTCATCCATGGCCTCTATGTCATTTCCTGTCTCCAGGTCCCAGATCTGTGCTCCTGCCTGACTTCCCTGGATGACAGACTGAGTTGTAAGCTGACAGACTCTTTCCTCCTGGAGGTCTTTCATGAGGAGGTCCTCCTCATGGTATTTCATCACAACAGTAGAAATCTAACTAAGACACTAAGTGTGTATGTTTTATGTTCAGACCCGAAGCTGCAGCCTGAGTAGTATCTCCAATTTATAATGCGGTTGAGTTTAGAATTGATTTCTTGTTGTTGCATGTTCAAAGACATTTCACTGTTCACCAGGTTTTGGATACCTTTGCAGGCAGTTATGTGAACACTCCTTATGGGATCACGACCCACAGTTTAAGAGGCTGGGTCTACACTGCATTGGCATAAATATGCACGTCTCTTTGTAGATGCTCTGGTTTTCCCTGTCTAGTAGGGACAATTACTCATAATTGTAGGAAGTGGCATCCAAGACAAGTCCAGGCTTTGATGCGAGCTGTAGAACTTTACTTTATGTAGCCTGGCCACCTTGCAGGCACCATTTGCAGTGGCATTGGGCTGGGCTTGGGGTGGGGACCCACCAGGAAAGGAAAGCCTGGCCCATCAGGCAGCCGTAGACAGCCACGCTGCTGGGGTGACCATGTGAAAGCAAGCTCCGAGTTTGTTTGCTGAAGCCTGGTGTGGATGCATGCCCATTCTTAACCACAATCAAGTCATTTTCCAAAGCAGCTGAACTGTAGCCATGGGCCCGTCCCCACAGAGATCAGATAACACCGACACACCACAGCACAAGTTGGTGCCTCCCAAAACAATCTCAAGTCTCAGACAAATGGACATCCTCCAGGTGAAAGAGGGGCAGGACTAAGTCCCTATGGGGTCTCCTGGGCTAGCCTGCACAGGGCTGGGAAGTGAGACACTGGTTGCTTGTGACATCCATGAAGCAACATTCCATGTTGCTGTGACCCATGTACAGCTCTCTTGTGAGTCCTCATGCATCTGGAAGCTCTTAATTTCCTGCTGTGGCTCTTAAATTCCAGGGTGTCACATAGGCACCCCATTTTTGCTCCTTACCACCGCATTTAAAATCTAGTATATCAAAGCCGGGCGGTGGTGGTGCATGCCTTTAATCCCAGCACTCGGGAGGCAGAGGCAGGCAGATCTCTGTGAGTTCGAGGCCAGCCTGGGCTACCAAGTGAGTTCCAGGAAAGGCACAAAGCTACACAGAGAAACTCTGTCTCAAGAAAAAAAAACAAAAACAAAAAACAAAACAACAACAACAAAAATCTAGTATATCAAACAGTAATTTAGGAAACCTCTGGGTTAAAGAGGGGCAAAGAGAGAGGTTAGGTGACTGTTTACATCTTACACAAAGGATTTAAACTTGGACCACACACACTTCATTTAATAAGGGGTAACATAGTGTGACCTTCATACTCTTGCCTTCTAGGAATCAGTATTGTTGAGACTGGCGATCTCAGGCCTGGGATAAGTTTAGTATGATACAGACAAGCCATGGAAATGCCCAAGTGAGGCATCTGGAAGGTAGGAGGGAAGGGGCTGAAGGCTGGCTAGCACTGGTGCACCGAGAGTGGAAATTATCCAGGAAAATCGCTTGCTTTGTCTAACATGTGTAGTGTGCCTACATGCATTCCCAAGACAGAGCTCCTGCT